>NC_134038.1:118599590-119209633 GCF_965140245.1 Athene noctua
GATTGCATTACAAAAGTAAAAACAATCATTCAAATAGACTTGGGTGCAGTGGTTTGGAGAGAAGTTGCCACTCTGCCAAATAGAAAAAGAGAGTGAAGGGGTGGGGGCAAGGGAAGAAATAAATCCTGCCAAAGTGAACTCATGTGAAGGTGAAGCCAAATTGCCCAGAGGTACAGATTAAATGCTCTTATGAATGTCCCAAATGTGTGTAAGCAAACTGCCCAAATAAGGTTTTGAACTGAAAGCTCAGGCTTCTGCTGGAAACACCCAGAAACACACAGATTAGATATTGTTTCAAGAAAAGGATTCTGGTTTGGTTGTCTTGAATGAGCGTTTGAAAATCACACATCTTCTGACCAGAGCACATTTTAATGCAATAGAAATGTTTCCAGGCTTTTTCGGTAATTGAAAATCAGCCCTTTAGTAATCCCACAACATGAGAGGTAGAGTGCAACAGAATTTGCTTCATTTTAGCCCCAGTTGTTCTCCGTTTGGGGTTTTTTTTAGTTTGATGTCCGTAACAGCCATTTTAAAAAATGGAATCATTCAGATAATTCTTTATTGGCCCCTGACTTTAATGAAAAATTCACAGGAGAAAAAAGTTCTTATCTTAAACATAGCTGCTGACTTCCGATATCTCATTTTTCTCTCACAATAATCCCAGTGTTCAAAGTAGGTATTGTATTTATCATCTTTGTATGGAGCTGAATTTCACTTCACTTTTCTTTATGGTCTTATCACATCGTTTACAAACACTTTATCTCTGTAACTGAAAATAAATGAAATCCTGGACTTTCGATGAAATGCCATGATGAAATGGATGGTCCAAAAATCTATATTTAGATGACTGACTCCTGTTTGTAGAAGACATGATAAATGTTTCATGCATATAAACTGAAGGATGATGGATTTAATGATCATAGTCTAACAGGGAAATGTTATTTCTGAATAATTAAGTGTTCTGTCATTTGCAAGTCTAAATAGTCCGTTGTTAGATTGTGCTTTTGTCTGTCAACAAACCGTTCCATTTTGTGAGGGTTATTTATCATTAAAACAATTGATGCAATGGAAACACGCCACCAGTATGTGTTGTTAACACATTTTGTGATACCTTGATTTAGATCCATATTTCAGGGATAGTTAACTGATGTATGTTTCTGCCTTAGAGAATAAATACATGAAAAGAACCATTGAAGGACTGGAAATAGATTCCTCATTTGAAGTGTTACATGTGAATTGTATTTTGTCCTTCCTAGAAATATTTTCAAAGCTAAAAATATCTTGGTTTTATGGCTCACATGGGCAAGGAGTTTACACTGGGGTGTACTGCCCAGTTTCCAGCTGTTGTTCCAAAAGGGTGTAAGTATCTGCAGATCATGATTTGTATCTGCTGGTTCTTATAGCAGTCCTGGGCACTTCAAATGGTATCCCAAATGGACATCTCTGTTTAGACAGGTTAATCTTGCCATGAGGAATACCTCAATGGGAAGTAGAGTGTGTCTGTGCTATTTTATGATTTTTAATATCTGCATCAACCACTGCAATCAAGACAGTTACAGTACTTTGATTTCCCCTGTTGTGCACACACAATTTTATTGACTCTGTGTAGAACTGAACGCCTTTTTTCTCGACATTCAGCAGTAAAGCAAATAATAAGAAACATGTGATGGAAAGTAATATGAAAAATTGAATTATTTTAACAAAAATAATCTGTGGCTATACATTTGGTTGTGTAAGAATAGGGTCTGATATTTAGTATCTGAATGATCATCACACCATGGGAAGGTATAAACAAAAGATTAATTTGTATTTTAATCACAAACACTATTTTCTGGGTTGCATTATATTTATAAACATTAGACCACTTTATATATCTTCTTGTCTCCTGTTTTTAATAGCCAGCTACTTTTTACTACTCAATCCCAAAACAATTTTAAAAGCATTTGGTACCTTTTCTTCCTGTTATAGGTTCAGGACTGAAGCATATGAAGGTGAGGTGATTTGCCCAGGATTACTGATAAAATATAATGAGGGGCCTCGATTTCCTGACTCCCCAGTCTTTGTTCTGGTCAGTGTGGCTATGTGAAATCTTCTCACACCAGTTTCTGTACTCTGCCAGACATGGAAGCTTTTTATCACAGCTTGGAGAAGAAGCAACAGTTTCTCCTTTTTACTGGCCAGTTAGTTATCTTTGCCATGAGTCTCTACTCTCTTCAATCATACATCCACTTGTGAGACTTGTGACTTCTACTAGTCAAGTAGAAATCTCAGCATGCACAAGTGCGGAAGCTGAGAGAGATACATCTGATCATCAGTGATTTCTCCCAGACTGTGGGCAGAAGAGAATTACTGAAAGTATTCCCATAGGTCTAGCACTGGGATCTATGGTTCAGATCTTGACAAAACTGGCTGATATACTGTGGCATATATACTTAAGTCTCAAAACTCTTTAGAGATTCTTCTAGTACTTTTCCCCTTGAGAGAGTCTTCTGTGTCACTGCTTTCCAGGTCATTTTCTTAATCCTGGGTGTAGACAGTAAAGAATGTCTTCAGCAGACCCTTGAGAAAACAAAAAGGGGAGGCAAGGGGGAAGAATATCCACTTCAAGAGAACTTTGAGTAGAAAAGTACTGAAAGGGTTGATTTTTTTTCTTTCTTAAGAGTAAACTGGTTTTGGAGTTTTTCTACAGAAGGACTTCCTCCTAGTCCTAAAATATACTAAACCCTCTAAATGATATTAATCATAAATCTCGATTTAATAAATGATGGAATTCATCGGGCCTAAGTTACACTTTTTTTCTTAAAAAGCATTTTGTCATGATTTTTCTTAATTGTTCCACAAATGTATGTAAGGTTAGCAATTATTTAGATGCATTTTACTGTTGAGACAAATGCCCTGGAGCTTCAACACTGCTTTCAGTACATAATTTTGTTACATTATAATTCTTCATTTATCTTTTTTTTTTTTTTTTCCATAATATAAATTCCTCGTTAATAGCAATTCTTTATTTATGGGAATAATCTATTCAATTCTATGCTCCATAGCCTAATTACCTAACAAAGATAAATTTTGTTCCTTTCAGAGCAGACTTCCCTGAGAGCCTGGATTTCAGCTCCATAAAGCCAGGACAGTTCTATAGAAATCTGACATGATTTGGGGGGCATCACCCTGAATTCAGAGCCATTACTTTGAAATTAAAGCCAGTAAGGGTGGTTGCTCCAACTGTCAGCAAGCACAGTTCCTTAATGACAATAATATAGGAACAGCGCAGTGTCTGATCTGTTCATTCAGTCCACCCTGGTCATGCTGAGGCTGTTTCCTGGATATCCAGGGACCTGAGCAGAAGCAGATTGCTGCCAGGGCATTGATCAGCTTCCTGATTGTTCCAGAATATGGGCCCTCATGCCCATCTTCCAGCCAACAGAAGAAATTGCCACTTACAAGGGAAAAATCATTTCTAGTCTCTCAAGAAAAAAGTAGTGAAATGTTGCTACTATTTTACTCATTGCCTGTACTCTAGGACCAATCACAACTTAGTTAGACAAGGCCCAGAACAGTCCTGATGACCTCTGTCTGTGAAGATATGAGCCTATAAATATCGAAGCAAACAAATAACCTTTGAGTTCCATTAGTCACAGAAATTAAGAGGCTGGAATGCTCAAGTGCTTGCAGAATCAGACATTTTGCTGGTAGTGTCCTCTAAATATGGCATAAAGAGTAGGTCTGGAGGAATGATTTCAGTAACAGTGAAAGGCTTACCAGCAAACCCATTAGAATTATTTTCAGAGCACATAGTGCATACTTTGAATATATCAAGTCAAGGTTTCAGTTAAATATGTTCATATGGTGTCAAGCTTAGCAATTTATTAGAGAATCTTTACCTAATTTGATGTAATTGATGTTAAAGCCTTTTTTTTTCTTTGCCTAAATATGCTGTTTGTGTATTCCTTTTAAATGAGAATAAGAAGCGGATTTGTAGAAGATGTTTTTAATTGATTCCAAAGGGAATACCTACAATGGAATCTGCTGACGAGTTCTGTGGGGCTCTAGACTCCAATCATTCAACATCTATATATTTAATGACAAGATACTGCAATGCTTAAAAAACTGAATTTAAATTATAAGCACAGATAATTTATGTCTGCTCTCTCCTAGTGTCTTATCAATAACCACCAAACCTCCAGCTAGGGCAGGGACCTGTGTTGTCTTAGAGACCCAAATTGCATAAAAAGCTAATGGGAGTAGAGCTGCTATGCGGCTCTTTAAAAGCTTGTCAGACACTGAGTGTTAAATCCTTGATTTTCAGTTACAGGGTGGAGATATCAGACAACATATACAACATACTGTATCATTTGCCACCCCTGGTTATCTTGGCACTTGTTCTTCCTCATTTTTCACATAGGTCAATATTTGTTAAAAATTAAATAGGGCTAATCCTTTGGCCAGCTTCGTGGTAGTCATCCTCTTTGTGTGAAGAATCCCACTAACTCCAGGAGAAATAGTTGCATGACTGAAAGTTGCTCAGAATTAATAATGATCAGGCTTGGCATTTGTAGCGTGATTTAAGGCTACCTTCAGGCAATAGGAAGCAAGACTCTTGGGATGCTGCTGGTATTGATTCACTGTGTAACAACTGGGCAAGGTGTTTAACAACATAACTTTAAAACAAAACCAGCAATGGAGTTATGCATCACATAGCTGTAGCATGATTTAATGAATGCTCCATATTACATTCTGTAGATTCATCTGTACAAACTGTATGTATTTTATTAGGATATATGAATGCGTAAGCAGGAATGTAGCCTATAGGATACATAAAGTAATCCATCACTTCTCTGCTGCAGTGACAGGAACTAAGAAGTATTTCTTCTGGTTTTGGTTACTATACTTCAAAAAGAGCTATGGACTAATTGCAGAAAGCCCTGAGGAGAACAACAAAAGCAATCAGAGGTGTGGAAAATATGATCTGTGAGGAAAGATTGGCAGAAGAGGGGATGTACAGCCTAAAGCAGGGAAGACAGGTGCAACACAGTAACAAACCTCAGGTGAAACTAAAAAGGAGACTAAAGCTACATGCAAGTAAGCATGTTCTAGCGATATACAAAACAGGGAAATGCAACAGATTTCTTGGGGATAATGTGTTGTTTCACCAGATTTCTTGAAGGAGAAGACATCTGCCTGGAAAGGCAAGTATAGTCAATGTGGTCTTTGGACAGGGACAGAGTAAATGAAACTTCACACTGCTTTGTAGCGCTACAATTCTACATCTTTGTGATTGAAATATGTTCACAAAAATTTAAATTGCTTTTGTGTTACTACGTTTTCACTGTTCTTTATCAGGTAGATAAAATTACTGGAGATATAGGCATCATCTGTACATGGAATCTGTAAACAAAGTCCTCTGCACTGTTTAGTTGCTATGCCAGGATCCCACCTATCATTGCAAAGATATACTGTGGCTAGAGAGTACCCCAGAAAAACATAGCAATTATACGTCTGTAGCTTAGAAAGTAGGGCAAGGCACTCTGCTACTTCCACCTCGGCAAGGACAGATGGAGATGCACTCTATCCATGCAGGCATGAGAAGAATAGGAGTGACCTGAAGCAGAAGGCCTGTTCAGACTGTCTGGCTGTGAAGCCCTGGTGAAATAACAGTTCACTTCTTATTTAACTCCTTATCTCCAAAACGTTTCCAAGGCCTCAAGTATTAGTCAGGTAAAGATCAGACAGAGTATGCCTTTAAAGGGTAAGCAGATGGGCACATCTGTTTGTTTGACAGGAAAACATATGTGTTGCTTGACCCAGCAAACGTTTCTTAGTGCAGTGGAAGAATTGCACAAAATATCTCAGACAGTAACCGAAAAGCATCCCCAGAAATAGCTCAAAAATTGGGATACGATGGTACAAAGCCCACATCAAAATGAGTTTGATAGTTCCAGCTCAGTTAAAGCAACACTGTTCAGCTTGATAACTGAAATTAGCTGTGCTACCTGTGCTAAGTGATTCTGTCTTGCTGTGTTACTCATGAGAGCTGTTTCTCTATTCTTTTTTCTTTTCAGTGGAACAGGTTGCATGAGAACACACTATGGTGGAACGAAACCAGAGCCAGCATTTTCCGAAAGGTATTCTACTCATCAGGGATTTTCTGTTTGTTCCTTCTTTCTGTCTCTGACAACAATTTTAACAGGTAATTGGGCATCCTTCTTGCCAAAGTGATACTGCAGAAGTTAGGTCTTAATGACTCAGGCCTAGCAAAATGTCTCCAGTCTTAGCTTTCAGAATTATATCATGCAGCTAGTTTCAATCTAAGCCTTAGTTAAGGAAAAAAAAAAAATTAAAAATCTATTCCTAGCCATCATAGCTCCAAAAGAGAGATATACGGTGGCTAGAGAGTACCCCAGAAAAACATAGCAATTATATGTCCCATGTCTAACCCTTGCAGTGAGATCTGCTGATAGTCTCAGTATCAGTAGCACAATTGCCTAGCATCAGGTGTTGGCACAGAAGAGAAAGATATCTTGCCTTGTATCCATCAGAAGAGATAATCTTTATTCTCTTTCACAAAGAGATTCTTGAGCTAGTCCTGGACAATCTGCTGTAAGACAGATCTGATTTCTGTTGGAAATATTAGCTCTAGTCCTACAAGCTGTATAATTACATTAGTTTGTTCCATGCCTGAGGTAATAAGCTCTGCCTTGCTGCTGCGTGACCAGCTGAAGCTTAGTACCACTCTAACTGCTGCACTAAAAGTAGTACCCGGCACTGGCTCAGCAATAAAAGCCTCACCCAGAAGAGTTTTTACAGCTTTCTGTTGGTGCCACTTTTTGACCCACAAAAGAAACAGACTGGGTTTTTGGAGGTCCAGAGTACCCAAGTTTCCCTGTAAAAGCAGTAGAAACTTTAATATTACTGAAAATCAGATCCAATGCCCATATCATGAGGGCATCTGGAATGCTAGTCGTGCAAGTCTTGCTTACTCACAGCACTGTCTCTGGATATTTTTACAAAATCTACATTCACAGCAGTAAAATATCTGTTGCTATGGGGCATCTGTTTATGTTTTTATGTGAACTGATAATAACACTGAAGTTCCTTCTGTCTGTAAAACTGGTAGAGCCTTTCAGTGAGTCTACAAAAAATTGCCAGTCAGAAGTAAGGATACTCCTGATTTTATATAAGAAAAAAAAATATATATGCGATAAATCAGTGAAAGCAGTTATCCAGGCAATTGCAAGTATGAATTGTATGTTTGGCACGTGTGCCAAAATACAGTTTTGTCCCTTTATAACTTTGTAAACCTAGCTCTTCTGTGAGCTCAGGACCCATATTACTATATTCAAGTGTCAGCTTTGAGATCTCATAGGAAAGTATCCTATGCTGGGTGGATCTCAGCCTGCATTTCTCTGAGCAACAAATGCCAAGCAAGTGTTAGAAATATGACATCATTCAAAACAGATAGGTAGATTTTATATGTTCCAGACAATTCTACCATGACATTCCCAAACCTCAAGCACTGCAAAAATACAATACTTACTATGAATAAAAGAGCAAAAGGAAAATAAAATAAACCAAACTGTAGTTACATGTAACTCACACACTGCAAACATTAACCCTGTGAGGCAAAATCCACAGGAACAGAGAGTTTCTTATAGTCCAGCTTAATTTGCGTTTGATCTTTTTGCCCCAAAGACACCTCAGCCCTACCATAGCCACGGGTACAGATGCTATTTGTTAACTGACCCCTTACTTTTACATTCCTTTAGAGAACCCAGTCATACTTCATATGACATTTGTCTGCCTCCATTAGCTCACCTTCAAAGGCGATTACACAGAAGTTCTCTAAAAATGCTACCAACAGTGTCACAGTTATATAAGCAATTTGTGATCCTGAATTTTTGGCACTGCCATGGAGAGTGTCTCTGAAACTGAACAAGGATAATGCCTTTACTTCAGAGCTGGATTCCACATTTTTTTTCCATTCACCCTGGGTTCCTGCCTTAAAAAAAATATGGATTTACAACCTACTTATTCTGGTTAGAGGTTTCAATTTGTGTCCAGTTTTTTTTCCTTTAAAAAGAGATAGGGTTCATGTTTTCTTACAGCTTCCCAACTTTGTTCTGTTCTGTGTCCAATGTAATTGCTGACAGATTAATGCCCATCTGTCACAGTTCCACACTGTTCATTTTTAGTGAAAATATTCTGTACTTACTCTTCTGGGTGTTACAACCTGAGAAGAACCAAATACAAATCTGTAATAATAACATCACCAGAATTAGATAAATATCAATGACAAGTCAAGGAAGTATTACATAGGCTGACATATGTGCTTTGAAACACCATAGTTGAGCAGAGTAAATTACCAGTGGCTCTAGGATAAGGGTGTGTGTAACAGAAAGAAACCACAAAGCTTGGGAGCAAAGACCTTGTAAATACAGGAAGAGGAAGGGGTCAGAGACCCAGAAGACAGACACATGTGTGGTCATTGATACAGACATGTAGCAGCCTAATGAATCTGCCATAATGGATAGCATAGCTGGAGTGTCTTTAAGATCTATCTATAAGGCAGCCACAAAAGCAATTGGTTGCCTTTATTCTGTACTTCAGAATCAAGTGTGCAGAACATATGGCTTAGATCCTACCCTGAACTCCCGTCTTAGTGCTTGGTAGTAGCATGATAGTACTTAGTACTATGGTAATACTGTCTTACTACCATAAACATAACTGTGTTTTGGTACATGACTGTGCATGACTGATCTGGTTACCTACCTCTGAGGACTGGCTGTTAGTTCTGAATGCAGCAACTGATGGAGGATGTAGGTAATCCATCATGAGAGCACATGATCTAGCTGCATTTCAGCCTCAACAGCCTAAGTACCTAACTGAAACATTTGTCTTTTCACCTTCACCATTGTAATAACAGTTTTAAGTATCCAAACTGCCTATGTAATCAGGAATCAGTTAGCCAAAAGGTAGTAACCAGACCTGTAATAGAAAAAATTGAACAATGGATTGAAAGGATCACAACCTTTGTTGGATAAAGGACATGGGAAAATGATTTCTCAACTAGAATCACAGATCTCACAATGGGGTCCAAATCCATGGACAGAGGATGTTTTCCATGTGTTGTCAGAAAATGCAGAACGAATTCTTGATGTCTAAGTGTTAATATGAAATGAGAAATTCAGTTACAGTAATCCAGTGAGTTCAAAATGTGAGCCATTTGGGTATTGCAGTGTACAGAAGAAGAAACCTGAGGTAGAATAGAAGATGCTGAAAATAAAATGAAACAAAAAACTGAGAAACAGAAAATGAGATTAAAAAAATAATTTTTAAAATGTGAAATAAAAGAAGCTGAAGATTAAACAAAAGAAGATTAAGTAAAATTAGAACCAAAGCCCAGAAGATGAACTATGGAAGTTGAAACAGAAGGTAGAAGAAAATTAACCCAGCTAATGTAACACAAAAGAATTCTGAGCAGCAGAAATGCTGAGGTTTCTAGAAAAAGGAACATAACATAGAAAAAAAGAGTAATCAATTCCCGTAAGAGGAAGCAAGAGCTAAACGAAAAATTAAGTGAAGCCCAGCCTACATTTCAAGTTGTACTGGAAGACAAGAAGAGAAGAAATCTGATTATATGCTGTGTTACCAGGAAATATGACAGTTTGAAAACATTTTTTAAAATACCAGCCTTAGAAAATAAGCATAAAAAATAGGTATTGCAACAGCTGTACAAGTGAGGAATAACTTAATTTGAATGGAGATGTCTGGTATGGCCCAAATTTTGTAGGACTTAAGGAGAGTTCACAAAAACATAATACAGTCTCTTCATTAAAAAGAGAATTCAAATTAGTTACTTTAAAACAAGCAGAAGAAACAGTAAAACTTGTGATCACCAAATTAATTTCCTAACCAAGGACAAATGAACAAATCACTGTTAAAACAGAACTGGACACCAATCATGCTAGAACAACCAAAAAAGGACTCAGCATCCTTAAACAGGAAAAACATAAAGATTGGCTAGTAGCACTGGAGGAATATCCAGAGCTAAACAGTGAAGATGAAACTTTAATTGATCAAGAAACCCCAACAAAGTTTGGCTGGACTTTACTTACTCAAAAATGCAAAGCAATACTAAAGGTAAAAGTATATTAAGGAAGGGAACTTGACAGGTATGACAGTTCATTTAAGATGCTGGTAAATTTTTGGTAAGTTGTTTCACACTGTGGAACAGAGCACAAATTAATATGGCCAAGGGATATACACAAGAAAAGAAATTATTTGGGACTGCAGCCAGGTTAGTGACTGAGAACACTGGGGAATATTTATAAAGAGGGTTTCAAACTAGCCGTGTATGAAGGACTAACCCAGGCTGAGAAGACCACTAAGCCCAGTAAATCCAGCAACCATGAAATTGGAGATTTTTGTGGATATTATTTGAAGAGATGAAGAAATTCTACAAGAAGGATGTGAGAATTAAAAACTCAACAGGCTAATTGGGGAGGGGGGGGGGGGGGCAGGAAACCTATTCAAGCGGTAACCTTTTCTAATCAATGACTAAAGGATCAAAAAAAATTCACAGACAAACATAATCATGGAAAAGATCATAATAGAAACAGCTATGTATCCAGCAAACAGGGTGAAAATGTTAGCCTGGTCCTTAAAGGTGCTGCAGACAAAAGAACAGGATGGCAAGAGGAACAGGAAAGAAATAGAGTGAGGAATTAAATGATTGATCGTTATTCTGGAAGGCATGTGAAATTCATGGAGAGAAGCCTACATATTTGAAGCCACCATGGAAAGCTGAAAGGTTTTTCAAATTTAAAGAGTTGCATACCACACAAATCAACTTAAATATTCCTCTGAACACAAATTTTTGAATTGTCAGCTGGAAAGTATCTTGGGCTAAACCCATGAAGACATTGGATTAAAAAATATATGAGTAAAATGGAAAGACAGAGACCTAAGTACTTTACTGAGAAGTGTAGGGGTGGTGAGAGGGACATTAAATAATATAGATCTTATATCCATATCTAGTGTATTTGCATTTATCATTGATGGGCCATGACATGATGAAAGCATTCTTACAGGGAAATGGACATTTACACATTTTAGAACATAATGAAGGAGACCCATGTTCTTTCTAATATCCACTTCTTCATTAGTTTCAAGTGTCATAAAAACAGCACAAGAATCAAACTGGATTATTACCTGGTCTATGTGATGTGCTGTTACGCAAAGCTGTTACAAAACATAATTTTCTAAGGCTTAAAAGAAGTGAAAATGAAGAAAATTCTGCTTTGGTAAGTTTTATTTCAGAAGGTTGCATACCTTTACATGAAATTTTAGATCATTGTGATTGGGAAAGAGGATAGTTTGTATAGTGTTATATTGGGAATATTTTAAAATAAGTGTGTATAAGTTAATGGCTTCATGTTTGTCTTAAGAAAATGAAATGGTAGGGGCCATAAATCCCCTAACTTTGGAAATATACTAATAATCAGAACACTGTAATTTTGTGTGATATGCAAGCATGTACCAATTTAGTAGAAAGATTCTTTTGTTTTCAAGAAGCTAATCAACTAGCTTTAGACATATCCAACATTTGTTCTTCTGCTTCAGGACAACAGCAGCAAATATCCATCACCATGAAGAATCACTCAATGCAAAAGTTATCTTTTCTGGTCTGGAAAAACCACATACTTTATGTACTTTGTCATGTGGTATCTTGGCAGTTAGACCACACTTTGTAATTGAAAACCAAAATTTATCCAAAGGTATTTGGTGCTCTGTGCACTCAGTCAGATGGATTCAAGTGCACAATCAAACATACAATTCTGCCATTACAGTAATTGAAAATAACACACAGGCTTTATGCTTGTTTAACTACTCCAACAGGGCCAATAGATGGAAGAAATTATGGAAAAAAACCTCATACTTACATCTACAGCGTATTGTTAAATAACAAAATTCCAGCAAAATTAGAAGATTGAACAAAACCAGCAAAATGTCACAACATGGGCATCACAACTTGAAAGAATACATGGTGATTTTTTTATGGGCTTATATATTTTACAGTCCCACAGCATCTGAACTATTACATGTTTTATATCCATTTACTGTATTATTAATAATAGAGGGTGAGGTCCTGCTGTGTACCTGCTGTGTATTTTGATAATAATTTATAAAAAACATTTGCATTTTATAGCAAGGTTTTTTGCAAATAATTATCAAAAAGTCAGTACCTGATGAAGCAAGACCAAAGCATTCAAAATACACTGTCCAGTCAGCAGGCACATAGCAATAGCCAGTCAACGCAAGTCAGGGAGTATACAGTTTAGCCAGCTGAACCATAAGACCACAGTGACCTGAATATGTCCCTGTAAAGGAAGAGATGTTTGTAACCTGAACAGAACCAAATTCGAACCCTTTAACTTTTCAATAATGAAATAAATACCTATAAATAAATGAAAGTGATATGTTGTATATGTATATGCTTTGAAACACCATGGCAAATTACTGGTGACTCTAGGATAAGGACATACTTAGCAGAAAACAATCACATGGCTGCATCAGAGACTCCCAAGAAAACCAGTGAGCAGAGACCTTGTAAGTACAGGAAGAGGAGGGAGCCAGAGACCCAGCAGACTGACAACATGGCCACTCATTGATACAGACACGTAACAGCATAATGAAGCTGCCTATAACAGGTAGCATATGTGTGGTGTTTTAAGGTGTATTTATTACAAGACTGCCACAAAAACAACTGGCTGCCCTTACCCTATACTTCTGAGTCACACATGCCCATTACATGGGTATGTACTGTCTGTGTAGTACCGTTGAAGTGACCTGTGTTTTGGTGTTTGGTCTAATATTTTGTCAATTGCATTTAGTTGGTTTGGTTGTATGCTTCTGAGGACTGTCTGTTAAATTTAGATGCGTGGGAGATGACTGTCTGAGGAGACAGATTAAAACTCTGCTTTTTGTCCTTTGCCTTTGAAGTTTGCAGTTTTTGAGGCTGTGTAGGTCAAGAAATTCAGAGTTCTATGTATAAATGTTAACCTGAGAAGGCTGGTCACCTCGAGACAAGGACAGATTTGAAGGGTTCAGAGGGCAATACAAATGAAAACACGCTGTTTTAGTTGTGGTGAAGCCATTGGCTTGGCACTATTCATCTAAGAGTAATTTATCATCTGTGTTAGGAAAACTGTGTTGCCGGAGCATTTAATGTGATTGCAGGGATGTTTTAAAATGACTCCCAATATGAAATGGAATCAAAGA
The DNA here is from genome assembly GCF_965140245.1 of Athene noctua. Classification (NCBI taxonomy): domain Eukaryota; kingdom Metazoa; phylum Chordata; class Aves; order Strigiformes; family Strigidae; genus Athene; species Athene noctua. The sequence goes on from NC_134038.1 coordinate 118,612,869, forward strand.
AGCTTGTGGAGCTCTTCAGCAGAGAGAAATCCCTACTGAGTTGTATAGAAGTGCATTATAAATGAATATGGAGTGTCTGAGCTCTGACCAAATGCCCATTGCTAGCCAACTTTATTTTGTGGTGGATTGATCTTTCTTCTTCCAAAGCTCAGCATTCATAAATTGTTCTGGAAAACATCAAAGTTATTTGAAAAGGTCTATAGCAGTATAAGTTTCTCTATGCAAAATGGCTATTTAACAAGATTGCCTCCTTGAACTTTTCACATGATTGTGACAGCCACTTTCATTTACTAATGGAAGTTTTATAGCAGATTTTCCCACTACTCCCACATTTCTGTTTAATATTATTTTATGGAGAATACTTTACAAATTGGGTGTCTGAAACAAAGGAAGAGACATTTGGTGACATTCCCAGACTGCTGTGTGGCTTGTTAGCAGGGCTGCCCAAGAGCTAGTGCGGAGGAGAACCCCAGTTCACATAGACTGTAACACGGGGACGCACCTAATGGGCCCATGTACATGGGCATTAATTCAACAGTCATTATGGTCATTGCTGAGAAGCTCCTTTTGTGTTAGCCCTGCTTAGATTCAAATTAGGAAGAATAGAAGGTTCATGAGGAATTTTTCCTCATTATTCATGGTGCAAAAGGATGGGATGTGCGTAGTTAGGTTTTACAGTGATAATCGTCATTTAAGTGAAAAAGGAAGAGAGAGGATTAAAGAGTAAGTGATTAGGAAGGCATCTGAGGCTTCATGTACCCAACATCCATCACATTGTACCTGAATGAGTTTTGAAACTGATCAGGAATTATTTTCTCAGCTCACTATGCGTAGAAAGCATTCACTAGGTATCTTAGGAAACGTCTTGATTCTCCATCTGGAGAATCCCTGGGTAATTTTATGTTAAATGGTTGAATTCCCTCAGGGCAAGAAGTAAAAATGTTTTCAATTGCTTGATGAGAAAGTAGAGAGCAGAAAGGGGGAAAAAATATCTGGAGAAAAGAAGAGACAGCTAAGTGTAGAGTAACATTTAGAGAAACAGAAGTGTAAGTAACAGAAGTGAAGGAATTATTTATCTTTTATTTTTCCAAGTTATATGTGAAGTCTCTGTTGCAAAAGACAAACCTCAGGTTTGCCTGATTTACCATTTCTCATTTTGTGAAGGTTCATATTTTTTTCAGAGAGAAAGACAGTGATATTTCTCCCAATAAATAAGATTTTTTTTCACCAACAAGTTATAAATGTGTATTAAAATAAAATTGTGAAATGCTCTGACTTTACAATTTGGTGAAAACTCTCATTTTCACAGGCAAGCATCTTCTTTCTGAGCAGTATATATATATATATATATATATATAAAAATATCTTTTTAAAATTTTTTACCTTTTGTTCTCAGTGAAGTTCCAAAACTTCACAGAAGTTTGGTTTGGTTTGGTTTTTTATCAGTCCAAAATAATATTTTGCACATTCCTAAATGTGACATGATGAACACATCTCAACTTTTGAAGCTGGGTCATCCTTCTGAATCAGGGTCATCCAAGGTCAATGCACTATCCTCAGCAGTGACAGTGTGAAGCTTATGATTAATCATTTCTACACATGAGATAAAGACATTACACTGCATTTTTCTTCCAGATGCTCTCATTAAATTATACAAAAATTAGTGGGAAAAAAAATCAGTCTTGAGACACACAGAATGTCATGGCTCTAATTGAGATGGCTTGTGCTTACTTCAAGATTTAATTTGATATAGTGGTTGTACATTGTTGACTGAAAAAATGTTTTGATTCTGTCTGTGTGGTTTCATAGCAGCAACCTTCACTTTAATGCATACTGGCATCACTGTAATTAAATGTAATTCATAAAAGAAAGCTAACTTTAAAATAATTTGATTTTTTTTTTGTTTCTATATAAGATATAACATTGAAAATTTTAAGCACATAGTAGGCACAGCAGGAGCCAAACAACTAAATATGCAGTTCTGCCTCCAGACCCCTTAAATTGCCTGATGTTGAGGTACATCATCTACATCAGAAGGACAGAATTCCGGCAGAGTATGTCCTCATTCATTACTGTGGCAAGTAAGGAGATGCATGATCAGATTACAATTATACTATGTAAATGAAAAGGATCAGAATAGGACCTCAAAGACATATACTCTGGGCTTCTCAAGTAAAATAGTTCCTAAACATTATTAAAAATAATATGTGGCATTTAATCTTCTAAGAGTTGTAAAGAAAATGTCTTCTACTTTATACATTTAAAGGGAAAAGTCTTTTGTTCATCACATTGGACAGAACTTTTATCCTTAAACTGTCAAGATGATAAAGGCATCAGAATACATTTAAATTCCTTACCTCGGAAGATGGTAAATGATGTATGCAAAAGAAAACCAGAGTGCATGAGAAATTTCTTTACACAGTGTTTGTACCATGGAAGAAAGTTAATGTAAAAAAATAAGTGTGTCTTTTTAAGCTAATGCTAATGCATGATGAGGTCAAGTAGCAAGCAAATCCAGCCAACTACAGGCTTTTTTTTTTTTTTAATAAGAAAAACGCGCTTTTTTTGAGACACAAGATTTTTTTCTTTGCTTTTGCTTATATTGATGGACTGTGAAGGTCAAGAAGAGATTGATCCACAGAGGCCAGTAAAAGTTAGAAGTAATTTAATTAGAGTTGTCCAAATCTGAAATATCTTCTAATCCGATTATATACTTATTTCTTGAGGGATTGTGTGTGAGTATCTGCTATAGAAAGATGCTTTTTTTGTAATCTAAAAGGATTCAGTTATCAACTCTTTTTTAAGAAGCAGAATGAGTCAAGGAAAAAAAATTCCCCGGGTATTTTTCCATAGTTAAAAAATATAATATTTTATATTAATTTATGTTTCAAATTAACTCTGTGTGTGTATTTGTGTATATTATATCTACGTTACATAAAACAGTCTTCTTGAGTCCAAGTAAACGGAGACACTCTTGGTTAGATGTGTCATGTGAAGATCTTTTTTAGTGCTGTGGTACCTGCCTTCTGTAGCTGGTGTGATTCATCATAACGAAGGACATACTCGAGGACATTTAAAGAGATGTAATTTTGTCTAACTGTCCTAATATCAAACAGAAAAAATGCTTTCTGTGAAGAGGAAGACTGTCATCCATCAAAGATTTTTAAACCCTGTTTTGCCATGGTCATCCTTTTAAGGTTTTAAGGGTACAAAATGTACATTAAGTACAAAAACTGAGATGACACTTAACTGTGAAAGCAAATGAGGCATCATGTGAAGGTGAATACTCTGCAAACGAGAGCAGAAAGGCTGGGAAGCAAATTGTAGTATCCACTGAAGGGCAGCACAGTCTGCCTTGCAGAGCCCTGAGCTGCAGAGAAAGGACTTCTTCCCACCACCCCAAAACAGTGATGTTACAGAGAGGTTTCTAAGGATGCATCTCATCCTCAGTTAAGCAGGTATTGTGGCCCTTCCTAGCCTTAGGATTTGCCTAAGGTAGAAATCTTGAGGTAAAGTAGGTTTGGGTGTCCAGAAAGCACCGGAGCATGGGCAAATCCCTTCCTCTCCCTGTGTCTATCTGTAGTACCGAAACAGAAACAAAGTGGATTTTTTAAGACACTGAGTTACATTTTTTTAAATGACTCTCCCTTTCATTTCTTGGAAGCAGTGCTGAAATTCTGTGAAAAAACCCCCTTCTTGCACTTCTGCGAAATACCATTGTTATCTCTATACTGTCTTGCTGTGAGATTTGGAGATGTTTTGCTGACTGTAGAGATCTGGATCTTCCTCAGATAAGGAATTGAAAGTCCATCTCATTACCAGATGCAAATCTCCACTCTAAGGTCCACCCACCAACAGGTTAGACTGTTGAAGTACATTGAAGTGTAACTATCATACAAATCTGGTAGGGTCTCCTTGACATAAATGTTTGCAACACTGCTTTCAAAAGATTTATAAATATGAAATGGACTGGTGATGTTACCCAACATGATTAAGAAGCTCCCTAAATCAGCATGGCCACTGAGTTGTCCACAAATGGCACAGAAATACTTTCATTTTGATAAATAAAATATCAGAGATAAAAAGCCCTGTGCACTGACTGAGTGCTGTGCCTCCTGAGCTTTTACTTTTTTACCTTAGATGAGCAGTTGATACAAACAGCAATTAATAGCTTACTTTAAACGATAACTTAAGTTCCATGTGCTCAAGTGCTTTGCCAAGCAGGAGTGAGGTTAATCACATACTTAAAGATTTGTCTTCCTATTAGACAAAGAGTTCAAAGTTTGAAACGTATATCCATGCAAATCCAAGCCACACACCACAGTTTTGCAAATCAAGAAATGTGCCATGTTTTTTGGAGCTTGCTGCATCCTGTAAAGCAGACAATATATTTTTCTGTCTCACTGGTTATTTCACCAGGTGATTGAATTTCTTGAAAAGTATTGGGCAGACAATGCATTCCTAATGATAAATATGCCTGCATGATGACAACTGGTTTTACCTTGAATGTTTCTCTGGGTAGTGAATTTTTTCTAAACTGCTAATTAAATAGAGCTCAGTCTTCCAGAGGGGGAAAAAAATACTTTCCTAGGAGCTGTGTTACTCTATGCTGAAAGAGGGCTCTAAGAACAACCCCAGTGAGAAGTCGCACGAAAGCTTTTTTAGTTAAAAAAAAAAAAAAAAAAAAAAAGGCTGGCCTAAAAGAGTTTACACAGCTGTGAGTGATAAAATATAGCAGCCATGGCAACCCACTCTACAGTATTCTGATAATGCATCAGAAATGAGGCTATTAGAATTATTAATTCACATTAGCGGCTATTAAAATTACTACCTGCAGATTCACAGCCTGAAAATCTTTTTCTATTTCTAAGAGAAGGTTCAATTGCAGAAGGAACCTTTTTGCTAAATAGGTGCACTGTATTGTATGCTAGACATTATGGGAAGTCCAACAGATAATAAAGCTCACATTGAGCTTTATGTAGCTGCTTTGTAATGCAAGGGTAGCAGATGTAATACTTTATTCTTTTAATGATGGCAAAGAACCAATACAGCCCCAATAGCAGTAACAATAACTGGACTCTTACTGATTGCCTGGAAGCTAATACTAGAAATCCAACTTACTGTAGGGTATTTCATTAAATAGCAAGTGTCATACAAAATATTCTACTTTGGTAGGTAATAAACAAAGCCAACAGAAATCATCAGAAAAACTGAGCCAGACCCATAGAAAGGTTTTGTAGAGATGCTGCGGTGAGACTCAGGGAGTCCTGCAGAGATTTGGCTATATCCTTTCCATCCCCCATTAACTTAACTCAAAATGCAATTGCATGCTGTTTTAAGTAAAAGAAGAAACACTATTACACCAAGGCCACAGCGGGAAATAATCAGGGGGAACAGCAACATGGCAGAGAAAGAACATTTTATTTATGGAAATGAGCAGAAAAAGTAACACACAAGCTAGAAGCAGCCAAGTAGGTACCAGTAAAAATAACAAACAAGCAAAGAACATGAGCTTGGATCACAACCAGTTTTTAGGAATTCACATCACAGTCTATCTCCTTTAAGATCCCATGTACTAAAAATGGATATGACATCCAGTGTTCTTTCTAAAAATTATCGTTCTCAGAAAGAGAAGTGGAAAACAAGGGTGATTGCAAAATGAAATTTAGCACATCCCCACAGGCTAGACACAGCAAATGATGTAGGCATATACAATGGGGCTTGAGTAGCCTTTACACTAAATGCTATCCTGAATTCTCTCCCCCTGGTTGCCACCTAACTCAAGAACAGTCTGAGTTCCTTAGAGACTTCATTTTTTTACAAAGTTCCCTCTGTGCCTACAGGCATTCCTATCTACATATCCACAGAATCACAGAATCATCTAGGTTGGAAAGGACCTTGAAGATCATCCCATCCAACCACTGACCTAACACTGAGAGTTCCCAACTACACCATACCCCTCAGCGCTATGTTGACTCTACTCTTAAACACCTCCAGGGATGGGGACTCCACCACCTCCCTGGCAGCACATTCCAACGCCTAACAACCCGTTCTGTAAAAAAATACTTCCTGACAACAATATCCATATTTTTATTTCCTGTAAAACTCAATCAGTAATGCCAACAGGTACCTGGAATTAGATATTTATCCACCTAAGCTTCCTTTGGAGCATGGAATCAGGCTCTCAACAAATACAGACACTCTTCTTTTCAAACATGGTGGCAATTACTTTCCTAACAAATAAAAAGATAGCAATATGGTAATGAATTACAGACCTGGGGTTCATATCTTCCTGGGGATCTTCCAACTGACAGACACTGAATGTCCGGATAGCAGTCTCCCCAACACTCCCAAAGCTGTACATAGAAAAGTTTGTTTAGCTTAACTGTGCCACCAAAAAACACCAGCTGTGGGTGCACTTAGAGTGTTAAGAAGGTGAACATAGAAATCTGGTTTAGTCCAGTTTGGCCAACAAAATCAAAGAAATATTAACTCATTGGGTATGCCAGAAAATGTTTCTGATGGTCCTCCCAAGAGATGACCCAGTAACAAAAATATTTGTCAGTGACCTTATTTGTAAAATTTCCAAGGACTACGATACTGTGGTATCAGTTCCCTGCCCTTTTCCCATTTTTCCTCAGGCATTCAGACAAGCATTGGTGGATACGGTATTATTCATACAGATAACAGTGTCCCTGCACAACCAAAGGGCTTCATGCATGAACAAAAGTATTTGTTGTTTCTGTTTCACCACTTGCTTGAGTTCATGTCAGCAGGATGACTCATGTGCTTCTATTTAGCACGTGCTTAATGCTCAGCTGAGTGAGGCAGAGCCCACTGTTGCCAGCAGAGCCTAGCTTGCCAAGGAGGAGGGGAGAGGAGAACGGCTCATGCCCCATGGACAACCACCACACAAGCAACTAGGAGAGCTGCCACGGACGAAGTCCAACACTGCTCCACGCAGTGGGGACTGCTCTCCCAAGTACCCTCAGATGCAGCCATGCTTTGTTAGGTCACAAAATTGTCAGGAAAATATTTTTGCCTAAGAACTTACTGTCTCATAAAAGATGAAAGATCTGGCAGAAGTGGTTTGGTTTTGACAATGTTGTGACAGAACCCTGACCAGGTCTCAGACCTACCTGGCTGCCAAGTCTCTGTTGGCAGTCTCCTTAGTTTCCTGCCATTGCAGCTGCCCTCCTTCTCCGTAGCTACTATGGATCGTGGAGTCTCAGCACACCCCAGCAGGAGTAGGGCCCATCACCAAATATATTTTCTTTCCTCCTTTCAAAAAATGTGAAATTTTTTTTTGCTTTTTCCAAATTGCAGCTGGGAAAAAAAAAAAAAAAAAAAAAAGTTAAAGTATTAAAATATTCTACAAGACAGAATCACCTTTCTCTATTAGGTTGTGTGTAGTGGACTAATGAACAGTTATTTTTTCCTGTGTCAGAAAGGAGATTTTTGGGAAACATTTGAAGTGAGAGACAGAAGAAACTTTGCAGGGACTGGCTGGGGAGATCACATGAATCAGAACAGGCAGTAGAAAATGATACAGTCATGAGTAGGCGAAAAACACAGATGGAGACCCCAAAAAGCAGGCTGGAGCGGGCAGAGGAAATAGTGGAGGTGATAAAGCATTTCCCTTTTTCTTCTCACACACCATGTGTACATTCGCAGAGATCATCAGTGTGCCATGATGAGCCCCCTAAAAATGCACCAAAGTACATACCCCGGAAAGCAGCCCTGTACTGCAAGAACAGTCGAAGTATCCAAATGCATTCTTATTCCTTACAAAAGTTTCCATGGTTTAGAGAAAGAGTCCAGTTTTATAGTAAAATTTAGGTGGACAAATGCTGAAGGATATACCATGAAATTCTTCAGTGGGTCAAGGGAGACCAACTCAATGAACACATGGGATGCTCCCCATGATCCACACATCGCTACTCCAGAGCGGTTTTGCAGAGGGGGCAGACACTTCCACAGAAAAAGAGGCTTTCCCCACGAAACTATTTCTGCTAACAGCATCATCTGACCAAAACAGTTTAAAAATCATTAACTCCTATTTTAACATTTTCTGTGTGTTAGCCTTCAGATCATTCTCTTTTAAGTCACCACAAAGGCACAGCTTCCATACGTTGCCCATTGACTAAATGACTGCTGCTACTTTTAGTCATTTTGATTTTAACTTGATCTCATATTAAAATCTAAATGAGGGATGATTTCAATTTCTTCTTGGAGGCTGGAAGGAACAGCAATGTGGGACTGTACCAGCTGCAGCTTTAGAGCTTTATTTGGAAGGCTACAAGGACACACTTTATTTCCTTATGGATCTCAAAGGCCTGGACTAATTAGTACTTATTAGAAAACAAATTAGAAATGCATTTTATTTCTCCATATGGTGAAAGCAGGAGCTACAGTAAAGGGATAGGATATCAAAAGAGCTGAGGTAGTGATTTGCAATGCATAATCTATTTCACTAATTTTGCCTTCTCTTTTATACCTATGCATAGTCTATGAACAGGTAACAACTTCCTTGAATGTATACATTGTTCAAATCAATTCATCAAGTAATTTTTTGGTATGTAGCTCATCTGTGAACAATTCATTGCATGTATCTGATCACTAAAATTTAAAATTGTAGTGCCAAGAAATAATAAATATGGAGGTGACCTGATAATTTTTTTATTTGATAATGTGGATACCACTATGACCTTTTTTATGTGAGGGTGCTTGATTTGATTTTTTAATTTTCTGTCAGCATAAACTCTTCAAAAGTAACTTTAAACTGCTTTATTGCCAGTAAAATTGCTACAGAAGGAAAAACAGGCACTACCAGGATTAAGCAGAATTCAGAGCAGCTTAAGCCTTATCCTCACTGTTTTGTGAATGTTTCTCCCATGATGTATTTTATGTATGTAGAAGGTGATCCTGGCAGGTGAATAAACACAGTTAAAGCAATTTGATCTTTAAAAGTTAATGAATACCCAGAGAAAAAAGAGAAGTAATCCCCGTAGCTACTGTCAGAGACACATTATGGCAGCTCTGTCATAACCCATACACTATTTCTGTGTTTTTAAAAGACAGGAGCTTTAAGTATTTTGTGGCTGGAATAAAGAACTAACTGTTCATTACACTTTGCATAATTACAAACAGGAACACTGACCACTTTGGTGATCTCCTTCTGATACCGTTCAGCAACAGGACAATTCCAGTAATGACACCTGCAGAACACCACCAAGTAGATAACTGCATCCTGGTGATGCTGGAGGTCAGAACAACTCAAATTCACAGCTCTTACCTCTCTTTCCTGACTCAGACGTAGTGGCCACCAAGTTAAGCCATGCTTCTAAGCCCAAATCTTGACCTCTAACCTTGTGACTAGTATAGGTATTGAAAGTTGTTCTTTTCTACATGCCCGGAGTTCAGGTCTTTAACTTCTGAGTAGACTACTGATAAATAGGCTTTTATATGAACTGTTTCTAGTAACCTGCCAACCATCTTTGTTGTGAAAGTCGTGTCATGTGGAGGTCAGTATTGCCGATGTGCTAGGTGTGCTTTCACCATGCCCACCTACAGAACAGAGTGCCTTAGGGGAGCAAGAACAGAAAAGCCAGATTTGTTCATCCCGAACAATTTATCCCATTTGTCTGTTCTGAGCAATTTAAAATAGAGAAAATTATGCACAGATCGAAGTGAACAGAAGTAATTATGTCTATATGCATGCTGACCATGCAATTGCATGAACAATTGATTCCAGATATTCCTTTTATAGCCCCTACACCTGGCTGACTCTAAACTGTCATCTTTAGACCCCAGTACATGGAGGTCACACACAGCCTAGTTCCATTAGTAAGATATGTAAGTCCTTTGGAAACAACAATGTACCCCTCACACTACTAAATGCTCCAAGAAAAGGCATTCTATATATCTACTGGTAGAAAGAAATGTAAAAAGAGTCTATGTAAGCATGATAATTTGGGGGAATTGATTTTATCCCTGGATTAAATATTTTCATTCACTAGTTGTAGATTCCAGTCAGACATAATCTATTTTATTCCACTGAGAGGAAAAGGATAGGAGATCTGTTATCTTCCTTAAAATGTTTTTTGGCTAGAAAATGCTTCTAATTTGTATGAAGCATTACTCCATCGACTACATGCTTAATTTATACAAACTGTGCTTATGCATGGATCATACGTAGTTTTTCAAATTATTAGACTTCTCGACTTGTTTTTCTCTGTTGGTTTCCTTTACTGACAGAATAGAACTCACCTTTTAACCATCTCTTTTAACAGCACTTCACTAATCTGTAGGTAGTTTATAAACTCTCTTCTCTCTTTGAAAATGTTTTCACCAATATGTTCCACATTCAGAGCTGTATTTCAAAGTGCCACTTTAATCCTTTTTATCTTTCTGATAACTTAGAGTATTGGTCATTACTTGGCTATTCTGGTCACATTTCACTGTTCTTCACGGAAATCTCAATAGAGGAAGAATGCTTTAGGCAAAATGAACCCTGAACTTTTGTGTCATCAAAATCTTAATGTAAGTATATTGAATACAGCCTGCACAGCTTAACCTAAAATCATAAGAAACATATTCACATTATAAAGTTTGCACTAGCACACAAATGGAAGTTTTTGTTAAAAAAGAAATTTCATTTGTCAGTGTTATTTCTTACAACCCTGGGTACTTCCTAAATCTAATAATAAAAAAAATAAAAAAAAAAAACTTTGAAAATATTTATATAAAATCAAAGAATGTCAATGCAGATAAGATAACAATAAGAACTCCCTGCTCCTTCCTATACAAACCATAATGCTTTTTACTGTCCATAAACTATTAAATGATTTGGCTTTCTACAGTTACAAAGCTAGGACATTGTCTTCATGTGCCATATTTGAATACTTACAGGTCATGATGACACCATAAAAATTAATGTGCATACTCTATTTTAAATACCATTACTACTCAAAGGAAGCAGTGCTTACCATAAAATTGTGTTTAAATTAAAAAGAGGTATTAGCATGAGTTAAAGTGTCCTTTTCTCTTTTATTCTTTTAATACTTTATCTCTCAGGGATCATCAGAATACTACTTGTTTTCTAAAACAGCCATTTCTGATATAGGTACTTTGGTTCATACATTTCACATATATCCCCACATCATTATTACATTATATCATAATTTTTGTAGAGAATTTTGTCTTCTTCGCTTCACCTTCTGCATTAGTTATCAAACCTGCTGCTGTCTTCTGGTACAGACCTATTTCTCACATCTTAATACTCAAATTATTATCTTAAAATTCCTAGAATGAAGTTTTACCATGGCTTAGCTACTTTTGGCGCTTTTAAAATTGCTACTTATTAATGTTAATCACGTTAGAATGCTGGGTTTTCTTAACTAGTATAAGAGCTTACGTTTTTAATCTGAGTCTTTTTTTCCCCTCACAAATTTCCAGAAAATTGCTAGGATTAAAATACCATAAGATTTCCTTTCAACTCATGTGAGCCTGTAACACAAATTGCTTAGAAGAAAATCTTTTATCCCATTCAAAGGACATATGTGCAGACTGATGTAAAGCATGATCTGTAGTACATGTGTGTCCACTCCATCAGGACATTTGCACATTTTGCATGCTGCCATTAATAAAAAAGTAAGAACTGAGGGAATTTTGTTACAAGCAGCTATTTCTTCCCTTCACCTTCATCCTGTATCTATGTCATCACCCGTCTTTTATACACCTTTTGAGTGTCACCCTAGGTGAAATATATAATGCTTTTAAGATGTGCAGACCCCAAAGGGTAGTGAAAGCTGGGTCTCCATTCAGAAGAGTGAAGGTGACCCTACAGGGGAAGCCAAGCCAACCTACTTCATTGCAATTAATTACCTGAGGGAAAAGGAGATGGACAAATGAACTCTTCACCCTCAATTCCCTCCAAGACAAGCAGTGTTTCCACCTGTGGTCACACAGCTGGAATTGGAAGAGATAAATGTGACCTCTTCTCTGGCAATATGTCAGTCAGTTTAAGAAACAGCAGTTTTGAAGTTTGAAGAGGGACTTCATTTTGCAACCTGGATTTTGGAACAAGTTGAGCACAAATGCATTAGATCAGATATTTTTAATTCCTCATCATAACTGAAGATAGCATCTTTGCAAAACTGTATAGCCATTGATCTTCTTAAAAAGTGCATGTCTCAGTATTTGAAATTCTGTTGCTCTTACATTGCTCCACGATCTCCTTTCTAAGGGTCTTCAAGAAGGAAGATGAGGATAGATAAACCAGTCTGGAACCTTAATCTGTCCTTCATCCTTTTTTTCAGATTAATTTGTGTTAGGAGAATAGCACATAAACTGTTCTAGTCTCACTGATTGTTGGTTTCTCCTTAGTAATGGGCAAAATCTCAGATGTCTGTTTTAATTTCTTAGATCAGTCAGCAGACTTTGACACCTGTGGTCCTTGGTTGTGATAAACAGGATAGCTTTTATACTATCACTCACTTGAGTGATTTTGTTCTTTCCTCTCCAAATGTCAACTCCAGTTCCCACTGAACTCAACAGCAAAACTGCTTTAGGCTTCAACTAAAACAGGTTTGGGCCCCAGGAGATGAAAGAAAGTGATTTTGATCAATTGCTCATCTGCCCAAAGAACACTTTCACACAGGTTCTGCCAGGCTATATTTTAGCGCCCCTCCTCTATGTGATGCCGAGAGAGATAATAACACAATTTGGGCTGTTGTGCTATCGAGATGCAGATGACACGCAGCTCTATGCCTCATTTTCATCAAACCCAGATGGTGCGGCATCTTTGCTTTGCCTGTGCCTGGCAGAGATTAATACTTAGATAAGGGCAAGCCGACAGAAGCTTAATTTGGACAAGATGGAGGAGGTGCTATTGTGTAAGGGAAAATAGGTGTGATCTTTTTTTCCACTTCCCATTTGGGAGGATTTCAACCTGTAGTGCATTTGGATTCCTATTGCTATTTGAAATCACAGGTGGTTTTGAGGGCCCAAGACAGCATTTCATATCTGCTTCAGTTAGACATCTATCACATTTCTTCTGGCTTCAACAGTGCCACCTCCAATCCATGCCTTTGTAAATTCTAGATTTAATTATTGTGATGCGCTCTATATGGGGCTACAGATGAGAACCAACTGGAAACAATAGCGCGTGTTGAAACCAGCTGCTTGCCTGTCTGGCAATGGGAGCCGCTGAGCACATACTAGATAGCTTCTCTGGCAAAAATTCTGTCTCCCATCCCACCAAAGGGATGGTTCCCTCCCTGTTGAATCTGGATCCTACACTGAATTATGACCTGGGTCCTATCTGCTTGAGAACTCCTGCCAAGTGAAGTCTCAGAGCAATTTCTGACAATATAATATTAGAGCTCTAGAATTAAGCAAATAGGAGGCAGTAGCAATGCTTTTAAAACAAACAGCTCTCAGCTTCAAAATTGGCTTCCCCAATTACTCCAGCAGAGCTCAAATGTGTTAAGCTTGGCACAGTAAATGACCCTTCACTTTTCCCTAGCTTTGGATTAGCATCATGCTTATCACAAAGGACTGGTTGGGGAATCTCATAGTAATTGCATATGTATTCATGAGCTTTTCAACTTCATCATTAATATTGCACTAGAGTTATGGGCTCCCCATGAAATTACACTAAACTGACACCAAGAACTCGATCTAAACAGTCTTGAACTTGGGATTCTTATTTTAAAGATTCCATACGTGACCTATTGCTCCTAAAAATGTGTGGTTCAGATAAGCACTCCCAAGATTCAATAGTTTTCTGACCTGCCTCTTGGGTGAGCAAAAGTGGTTTGGCAAGCTCGAGAGTAGCCTTGTGTATTACATTTCAACACTTCTTTTTCTGGTTCTAGCTAAAACCAGGACCTACACAGAGGAATTCTTAGGACATTAAAGAACTCCTTTCGAATTCCAGAAGGACTTTTCCTTTAGTTCTAAGATGGGAAAAGCCTGTCATTTCTTATTGCAACCAAATCATCCATTACAGGGGCAGCTTAAGTAGAATACTGCAGTCAGAAGTTATACTACAACGTATTTAATGCAGAATACTGAAAAATCTTTTCTTTTAGACAAATTTTGTTATCTGTGTCCATGTCAGATAGTGCTATTCTCCATCAGTAATGAAATTGCCAAAATGGTGTAACATGCTGAGGACTAAGCTACAACTTTATGAAAGTAACAGTGGCAGAATCTGTTTTTTATTATAACACACCAAGAATCGAATTCCTTCATCCGTTGCTCCAGCTGATCAGTTCAGACTTTGTTATCTGAATACAATATCTTTGTCTCAAATATTCTGAGTAAATGGGATTTAGATGTAATTTATTATTCTTGGAAGGGAAAATATGTCATTATTTCCTATATAGACTACATATACCAATAATAATTTAAATTCCTAAAGATATGCAGGTGCTTGGATGGAAAAAGGAGACATTTCAATTCCTTGGTCTCTACTTTGCTTAATTGGATTTTACCGAGCACTTTAAATCGGCTGAGACTTTTGATCAACTGCACATCCACCGTCACTTCCAAGAGCTTTCACAACACCACAGACCTGAATATCTATCTGACAGACATATTTTTGAATCTACTAACAGTTCCTTACTAAGATATTTTCATCAAAAATGTAAAACCTTATAAAAAATTCAAATGTTTTTGTTCAGTTGAGGCCCTCAGCTAGAATAATGTCATTTCATGTCTATACAGCACGGTGTTGTTTTTATTTGGAGGCTTTTAATGCTACAGTGATAGTGATTTCAAAGGTTCTAGCTCCTTTTTAAGAGATAACTGCACTATTCTTGATTTTGATCTGTCACCACCTTGCCACAGTATGATATTCCAGGTTTCTTGTTTTGAGTAAATGTATTTTTTTATCATTGCAGCTTGATAAAACAGACGCCCATTTTGAACAATAAAGCATAAGTAATGTATTTCTATTTTTATATGTTTTCTTGGATATGATTGCAATTTATGAGAAAACCCACTATAATTATGAATGCAAATGATTTCACAGTTACTGCAACAGATTTTGTTTATATATGTTAAACTATGCTGAGAAAGAGCCGGCTTTGATCTGGGAAACTCATTAATGTCTTTGCAAAACAGCAATCAGAACATGGTGTACAGCAGCGATAGTGACCATGGTTCACCACCATGTGACTCAAACCACACCAGCTCTGAAATTCAGACACCTTCTTGTGTCAGCACAGAGGTGGATCATAGAGAAGATAGTAAGGCTTTTTAAATTCAATTATTTTTAAATTGTGTTTCTAGTCTGATACTCATAACACTGTAATTTATTAAAGAAATAGAACTGTGGTTTCTACCAAGGAAAGGCAGAAGTTCTTGTGAAGACTGATGGCGCATATCCATATCCTATGAAATTAAAAAGGACGAGTGTGCAAGCTTGAGCATTCAGCCCTTGACATCCGCTCTGCATTCTCCTTTGTAGTAGTTTGGACTACTCCCCTTACATCTCTTCAAGACAGAGCTTGGGTTCATCCTGGGGTTATTTCCCACCAAGGAACAGTATGGATGAAGCCATACCATGTTTAGCTATCTCCATCTGTCACCATCCTCCAACATTAACCCAGAAGACCTCGTACTCTCACATGCAACCCAAAATATTCACACAACACTCCAGGGCATGTGTAGACTCTCCACATCGCACTTATTAAAATCCCACTCCTGAGTCTGTAAAGCAGTTTCCTCGTTAGCAGCCTGGCCTATGGACCCAGTCCTGATGACAAGTGTTGTTAACACCACGTCAACAAATGTCTGTGGAGCCTGCCTGGCCCATACAGAGCAACTCTGCTTTAAGCATGCAAAACGAAAGCCCAGGAGGGGACGGCCAACCAGACATCCCAAAAGAAACATCAGGATATTGCACCATCCACAGGCCGTACTGGTAGCCCCACACAAATTCAGAGAACAACAAAGTTGTCCTCAGAGTGTCTCAAAGGCAATGTCTAAAAGACATTCCTTGCTTTCACCTTGCTCAGTTTCCTGATATCTATCCACATTCCAGTGCTTAACCCATTCATAATTTGACAAGATGAGCTTAGAAGGATCTACCTATGCCTTACTTAAGGCGTAAGGGATATCTGTGGGTGATACAATATACAGGGGCAAGATGGGCACCACACTGGAAGATGAAGGCAGGAGATATGGCATTAGAAGGGTCATCTCCCACAGCCTTCAGTGTTTCCTCAGAAGTTACCATCACACAGATAGGCTTCTACGGTGTGGTGGAAACATACGCATGCCCTTCTTACAGCAAATGTCAGATCCACTCCTGGATGTGGTGGGGGAGCAGACTGGTGCAGGAATATGGGGTGGTGCCCCTCTGTTCCTCTCAAAGGCACCCCCCAGCCTCCAGGTAGGGCATCTGAAACTATAACAGACACCGGCACCACTTCCCATTGACAAAGAGCAGTTCACACTGCTGGATGCTGAGACACTTCCTAGACCTTCTGCTAGCAAGAGCAGTTGGAAGCCCTGTGCACCCCAGCCTGGGGACACAGAGGAATATGGGCTATCACCTGGTAGCTGAATTTGGATGAGAGAGGCATGATGAATCCTTTGCATGTCCTCGTGCTCAAGACCCTCCCAGAAACCCTGCCTGGAGCATCTGCAGGGTCTGATCCCTGGGTATCAGCACAGGGACTGCTCTCCACACTGGGGAGCTCAGCAACAGGTTGTAGTACACAGGGCCACCCTTCACTTTGTTTGCTTCCTCTCCATGGCAAAAACCCTTTATCCAAAAAAGTAGCCCTTCATTTTGGTTAACTCTTACTTTTATAGTTTTCCATATGCTGGATAGCACCAGTTTTTGCAAAGGTGTAATAATTATCTGTACAGCTACTAAAACTATATACTAGCTGATGAAATGGGTCAGGAACTGTGCTCTGGCCTGATGGCAACTAATCCAGTCTCATTTACTCAAGACAGCTTTGCCCAGACTTCCTATGGGGAACGGTCCCTGGCCCATGCTAACTCCCAAACTCCACACAGGCATTGCCTGCAAGCACTAGCTCACACTGACCAAAACCTACTGAAATCATGCTGGAAATTGTCAGTAGTGTTCAGGTCCACACTGCACCCTAATTAGTTTATCAGTCTAACTATGGTCTGTTTAATTGACTAAAATATGAAACTATTTCAAGTTGATATAAGTAAGGATTGAAATGACTGTAAGGTGCAGAGCAAGACTCTTTCCTTGTTCTATCCTTTAGAAAAATAAACTGTTCTTTGGACTCGAAAATATGCTGTCAACTGAACAAAATTATTTTAAACTGTTCTAATATATATTGTTAGATGTCTTTATATTTTCCATAGGGCATAGGGAAGCAGCAGTCTCCCAGAAAAACTGATTTATTTCAGTGAGTATTTCTCAGGTAAATTTTCTGATTAGTTGCCAAGGAATTGTTTCTTTTCAATGTCTGTAATACCTTACTCTTCAATGAATGCTGATTATGGCTGGCAGCATTCTCATTCTGGGGCAGTAGGTCAATAGGTTAATATCTTGGCTAAAGGACATGAGTGTGCTTCACTTGGCAACGCTGCAGCATGCTGCCAGAATGCAGCAGCAGACAATAATAGTGAGCTTAACTTCCCGAGTAACGCTCCTCTTCACCAAGGGAAGCATCACACACGAATATCTCCAGCCTCCTTTAAATATCTGCTACTGTCCTTCTGCTGGGTTTTAGCATCTACATGCAGTCTTGCCACCATGTCTAGAGATACTAAACTTTTAAGCTACATTTTTATTTCTGAAAGCAGTCAGTGTTCACATTTCATCTGCAAAAATGTGGGCCTTTGGAAGGATGAGCACCAGCTCATCTCTGGTCTTCTTTAGCCATAAAATATAACATTTAAAAGGAAACGTTTTTTGTCAACACTGTCTCATCAAGAACTCCATATTTTTACTCAAAATACCACATTTACAAAATTAAGAACCATTCATACACTTTGTGTTAAAACTTTAATTCACCTCAAACTCTCCAAAACAGAGTGTCTGTACTTTACTTCAATGGAGACTTGAAGAGATTTTGAATATACTGATGAATGCAAAATGTATTACATTTATACTGATTGCACCAGGATCATATATGTATGCCGCAAGTTTATCCTGTAAGTCAAAACTCAAGGCAGTAAATATAAAAGAGGCATTTTCAATAAATCCAGTAAGTTCCCATCGTTCTCAAAAATGGTATTTTAATTATATTCAGGGAGTGATGCTGCGCATGTCAAAAAATCAATTTCATTAATTTTTGAACATTTCATCCAGATACTGTATCACAAAGGTCTGGCAGCCCTTTTATAATTATGGGTAATTGGGTGAAAGAACATTTGAATTTATATTAACATATGAACTTTCTGCATGAGGATGCAGAGCTTTCCAGCAAGAATGCTCAGTGTTTTACTAAGGAGCTGAAAAACCATCAGCTCCTATTTCGTGTAGTATGGCAGCTGAGGCTACTCAGTCTTCTTATAAGATTGCTTGATATCTTGCAGGATTAACCTGAAGTGGGGTTCTTGGCCATTGGTCACACACAGCATGGTATTTTCTGACGAGCTGAAATTATCTTCATTCCAGTCAATAAAAACCAAGCACCTTTTGGATTCATTACATGTATTTGCCAAGTGATTAAAGTGGGTTTTGACCTTTTTTCCAGTCTATATGTGGTACCTAGGTTTTGTCTGTTTATTACTCATTAAGATCTTTGTGATGGAAAAATTTGCCTCAGAGGAGAAGAAAATAATTGAAGGTTTTATGACATGCTATGGCATGATGAACAAGCCATGAAGGAAATTTTAAAAAAATCATAACATATAAATGTCAGGGAGTTTCCATTCAAACACAACTCTCACCAGAATAAATCAATTATTGTTACTAATCAGAGTCTGAAATAATCTTAAAGAACAACAGTGTGTGTAAGTTTATAACTACAGGGATGAAAAAGAAGACAATGTCATGTTTATAAATTCTGCAATGCTGACAAAGAAGCTTCAACACAGTAAAGCCAACGGAGCACTTGAGAACAAAAAAGCAATGTCTCCAGATAGATTTAGAAAAACATTGAATTTAATTTTTTCTTTCACAGCAAACAAGATGTTCTCTGGCAAATGAGATGAATCCTTTGTCAAGGCTGTCCAGATGGCCTTTGCGAATAAAATACTGCACACAGCAGTGACATACTTGTTGGACAGATAACTTACAGATTTGGAAACAGCCTGTTGGAGAGCTTCTTCATTAAACTAATAATGTTTCTGGTTATTTGGTTACAAGAAGCCAAGGCCCTGGTGACAATTTCACAAAAAGGAAAGTTTTAGCTGCTATGACAACCTGGGCAATCGTGTTTCTCCTCATGACAACCTGTCTGAATTACATAAAATCATGAACGCACAATGGAAACTAGATTCCAGAAAGGTCTCTAAGAAATATAAAACCATACCAGGGAGATTACAAGAAGTCTAATACAATGATTCTGTTACCCTTTTCATGAAATAAGATTGAGAAGATTGTGAGACATGTTGAAAACTGCTTTGGTTATTGCTTAGAAGCTTCTTCACAAAACTTTTTTTTTTCCACAAAGTACGTAAAAATTATTAAGTAAACTTTCCTCAGAATAAGAGTTCTTCAGTTGACTTTATTGGCAACTAAATGGTCCCAATATAGGTAAAAACATAGCAGGAAAAAAAAAAAAAGAAAAAAAAGGATGGAGAAAAAAGGGAGAAAAAGGGAGAAAAAAGACAAACACAACAAATTTCCAAGAAAGGTGAGGTCTTTCAAAACATAATTTCCTATTCAGTGAGTCCTTGTTCAGGCTCTCTTTTACTTTCATTTTCTAGACATATACCAGGGAGTCTCCCAGTCCAGTTTTGTATCACTCCCATTGGGTTTCTCTAGTGCACCCTACAAATTCAGTTTTTAAAAAATTTCCACCCATATTCCATAGTCAAAATGTCTTTCTGTTTTAACTGCATCTTCTTGATAAAGAAACAAAACAAAATACTACTCTGTGGGGGTTTTATCGAAGCAACTTGATGAGATACAACATTTCAGAGTAATTTTTCTACAGACATGGCAATAAGAAGAAAACACTGAAACATTCTGAAAATGAACCCATTAGATCAGATCAGTTATATTTCTTGCTTTCCACTTTCATGCCCCTGTAAATTTGCCCTTGTAGAGGCCTAAGAGCTTCTTCCAGATCTCAGTACATATTCTTAAGGTGAAAGACCAACAACTGCAAACATATAAACTGATTATATTTAATTTATTGAATAATACTCCTACCATTATATGTAATCACCTGAATAAAGATCTGTGTGTTAGGGTTTGCTTCCATCTCCTCCAATGAAGCTAACCGGTTGGAGGTAATCCATCGCCTAAGAGTTAATCCCTTTGAATATGATTCCCCGAATTTCTAGTTAATCCACTGTAGTCTACAAATGGGTTCTCCATTTCATGTATAACATCAAAGTATGCCAGTGTGAATGTTCTCTAGTTAATAAATAACCTAAACAAGCATTTAGCTGAAAAGCCATTTAACATCAGCTACAATAAGTGACAAAGAAATTTATGATAGAGAACATTGAACATCTCTTGAAGAAGATGAGAGATGACTGAGAAAGGGAATCTGATCTGTAACGAATGCAGTATGACTGCTTGTTTACAGCGACTGCTGCATTGTAGCTAAAGGGAGTGCATGACAGCCATGCAGTGTCCCTGTGACAGCTTCCATTTCCCTAATAACATCGCACCCTTCCTAGTATTATTCTATCAGATGTAACATGTATAAAGTAGTGCATATAATTTTCAATAATATGATATAATCATATGGGCCTTTATAGATGAATAGATTACATGAGCAGGACACTCATTTTCCAGCCAAAAATAGAGCAAGACAAGAAATACAAAGATACACCTAACACTAGTTTCACCTACTTCTTAATGATTACAGACCTTCAGTCTGGTAAAGCCTTACTTTGAAAGGCACTGCTATTTTGGCTTTTTGCAGCAGTTATCTTAGTGTAAACACAGAAATTGATATACCCATTGTGCAACCAAAGGGAAACAACTGAAGTTGATAAAAACAAGTTTATAATCTAAGGGTCCATTATCATCATACAGATCCTGCTTTTCTGCTTTGATGCCAGTGGAATTTTGTCATTGCCATCAAGGGAAATATAATCAGATTCTTAGTCTGTATGGGTAAGTTTGTTATGTATTACTTCCTTCATCACAGAAACAGCTACTTCAGAACCCCTTGAGTTGATCAGGAATTATTATTAAGGACACTACCATTAATCATATGCTGTGTATGTCCCCCACTTCCTATTTCAGATAAAAAGCAGATTACACTGAAAATATACAAATATTACTGAACACAGGGAGTGGGACAATCTGGAAGAAGATGGTGACCATACTTACATTCTGGCAGCTCTAACAATGCAAGCAGAAGAGGAATTAGGCCTAGGAGAGACCTGACGAGTTTGTTGTCAAATTGGAAATGGGAGTAGAATGATATGTGTGATGATTTGCCTTTGACACAGATGAAAACATTTGACTTCTGATAATCAGATAATCAGATAATAAAGCCTTGGGCTGTGCTAATTTGTTGGAGTGGAATGTGTTTAGACAGGATGATGAACATGTTTTGATAAGGCATTTCTGAGATGGCACAGTTGTGATTCTAAGGAGTTTGGTAAGATATTTGTAAAGTCACTCTAACAATGTAGTCAGTGTGGAGATGATGTAAATGCAAATGAATCTGGTCTACAACCAATGGAATATAGGATCTGAGTGTATTTTGCAATACATGACCATATGTAAATTTAAATAATGTATAAATCAGATGGCATGATTTATAAAAATACATGTATTTGCCATGGTTCTTTGGAGAAAGGTAAGATGTGCAGTGAAATAAGAAGGATCATTTAGATGCATGTGGTTGTGTGTGGAAAAGAGGTGTAATGTGAGAGGACGGGGTAAAAAAGCGTTGGGTGTGAGAGACTGAGTAGGAGGATAAAAGATGTAGGAGATAAAAGGGTTGAGAGAGGAGAGATATAGACAAGGGAAAATGTATGTCTGATCTTAAAGATAAGGGTAAATAGCTTTGGTTTAGTACAGTAAGCAACAGGAAGCCAAGCAGTGATTCGTATGGCCAAAGCAACAGGAGAGGAAATGACACAGAAGCCTAATTTTGGAGAGATTGTTGGGGAAGGTAGGTGAAAGAAAAGGAAAACATTAGAGAGAAGGTTATTGTGGCAAGGTTTTGGTAGTGGGGGGGCTACAGGGGTGGCTTCTGTGAGAGGTTGCTTCTAGCTTCCCCCATGTCTGATAGAGCCGATGGCAGCCAGTTCCAAGACAGACCTGCTGCTGGCCAACATCGAGCTCATCAGCGATGGTGGTAGCACCTCTGGGACAACGTATTTAAGAAGGGGGGAAGAAAACCTGTGCAGCTGCAGCCGAAGAGAGGATTGAGAATATGTGAGAGAACCAACTCTGCAGACAGTGCAGGTCGGTGCAGAAGGAGGGGGAGCAGGTGCTCCAGGCGCTGGAGCAGAGATTCCCCTGCAGCCCGTGGTGCAGCCCATGGTGAGGCAGGCTGGGCCCTGCAGCACATGGAGGTTAAGGGGGGAGCAGAGATCCACCTGCAGCCCGGGGAGAACCCCATGCTGGAGCAGGTGGATGTACCTGAAGAAGGCTGTGACCCCATAGGAAGCCCAGGCTGGATCAGGCTCCTGGCAGGACCTGTGGACCCATGGGGAGGAGCCCACGCTGGAGCAGGTTTGCTGGCAGGACCTGTGACCCCCTATGCTGGAGCAGTCTGTTCCTGAAGGACTGAGCCCATGGAAAGGATCCACGCTGAAGCAGTTCATGAAGAACTGCAGCCTGTGGGAAGGACCCATGTTGAAGTTCACAGAAAACTGTCTCCTGTGGGAGGGACCCCACAATGGAGCAGGGGAAGAGTGTGAGGAGTCCTCCTCCTGAGGAGGGAGGAGTAGCAGAGACAACATGTGATGAACTGACTGCAACCCCCATTTTCCATTCACCTGCACCACTTGGGGGAAGGAGGTAAAGAAATCAGGACTAAAGTTGAGTCCAGGAAGAAGGGAGGGGTGGAGGGAATGTGTTTTTAAGATTTGGGTTTATTTCTCATCCTACTTCAATTAGGTAATAAATTAAAATAATTTTTCCCCAAGTCAAGTCTAGTTTGCCCATGACAGTAATTGGTGAGTGATCTCTCCCTGTCCTTTGTCTCAATTCACAAACCTTCTGTTATATTTTCTCTCCCCTGTCCAGCTGAGGAGAGTGAGTGATAGAGTGACTTTGGTGGGCACCTGGCATCCAGCCAGGGTTAAACCACCGCAGTTATAAATGAGCACCAGACTATATATGAAGATATTAGTAGGTACTACTCATAAAGCAAATGTATTTCTATTCTCCACTAAATATTGGTATGAAGTCTCCATTTTCAGACATTTAATATTATGGATGGGTTTAATTTGCTGTGTTTCTTTT
This sequence comes from Athene noctua, assembly GCF_965140245.1. Lineage (NCBI taxonomy): Eukaryota > Metazoa > Chordata > Aves > Strigiformes > Strigidae > Athene > Athene noctua. The sequence continues at coordinate 118,636,429 of NC_134038.1, forward strand.
TCAGAATAATACCAAATAAAGGTGTCTCCATCCATTGATTAATCATTTGCCAAACTTAGTTTTTAATTAAATGCATTACTGTGCTATATGAGCGCATAAAGGAGTAAACATCAAAGTTGCTCTGTTCTGCTATTGTTAAAATGGGAAAAGTGTTTTTTCCTCTGGAATTTTAAGTTTTGTATTACATGATTTAGCCCAAGGCAAATATTTTTTGTGGCTGAATTATAAAGTTCTTGAGAAACAGGTTTATAACAGAAGTGCAGACAATCTTCAAAAAAGCATTATAAGCACCAAGTCAAATAAGCAAAGATGGGCCTGAACCCAAACCCCAAAGCTAGCCACTCCATTAACTTTTGCATACACTGGATTCAGATTCACTCTTTGTAACACTAACTCATCCTTGCCATAAAATCCCATTACTGATGTGAAAATGGAGAGCTAAACAAATGTGTAAGCAGTTGCAGGATCAGGACCTAAAATACCATGACTAAAATGTGAGAAGTGGATTATAAAAAGAGACTTCTGAATGTTTCATATGATGCCAGTTTATATTCAAGATGATTAAAGATTAAATATTTTCAGATAAATATATGTAAACCAAGGATAGAATGTCTCCACTCATCATTTCAGTGTAATTCATACATGGAAGAAACCTGTGCCTGTATCTGTGAACTAGAGAGATAAAGATGAGTAGAAAAACTAGATTGATGCCACTCATGGTATGATAAGAAAGAACATTAGTGTATCAGACTGCTATATTTCCTAGGTCTTGAGAATTCAGCAGAAAAAAAAAAAAAAAAAAGTCCCAGTGTGAAATTCAAAATAACCACAGAGCACTGAGGAAGGGCAGAAATCCTCTTCTGTGGACCACATTAGCCACAATAGAGGCCATTCCTGTTCAGCTGTCTTTGCAGCCTGGTGCACATCTCTCTGTGCAAGAGGAGAAAGCACTGATTTTTTGAGACATGTGCATGTTGAAATAAACCTTGGTATATGGATTAGTGGTTACAAGGTAGGCTGAGGTGATAAAAGCAACCTTCATCATTAGTCTTACAACTTATCACATTGTACCATCTCCATTAATGTACATGTTCTGTCTGCATTTAAGTGTTTGATTTTTCTTTCAGAGAATGGAAATTCTTTAAAATACAGTAGCTACTAACACACTGTGCCTGTAAATGCAGAAAGTTATTTGTGAATCTGATAGGAAAACAAACGGAGAAAACACTATGGTTGGTTGGTTGGTTTGGAGCATCTTTACAGCATATGACTGGAAATGAGTATTTCCTCTCTGCAGATTTATAGAAATTACCAATGATCAATGAACAATGTTAATCCCAAAGCAGGAAAGCCATCATTGTCATGCGTCAAGTGTAATTTTTCATATACATGCTCTCTGGGTATCTGCTTACTACTTTTCACTTACAGAATTAATCTTGGCTTCTGAGAGGGAGTTTTTAAAACAAACATGTATGTATATGCTTCTGCAACCCTCCAGTAAGCTACCATCAGCAGGTAATTTCTGTTTTCAAAACCAGATGTACTTTATTTTAAAACCTATATTGTCTCTCAGTCAGTCGCAGACTACAACGTGCTTCAGGACAGAACCAATTTATCTCAAGGACTGTCCAGCAGCATGAGAGTTTTAATAATCAGAAAGCACTGTTAACTCTCCCCTTCCCCCTTGTTCTGGGAACTTCTCTAAAAGAAAAAAAAAAAAATAAAAATAAAGGGGGTTTAATGTGCTAGCCATAAAATATACATCCCAATCAATCAAGGAAATGCATAAGTATTGCATATGATGATCCAGAGACTGCCTAAAGATGGGGAAATGAGACTGAACCCAATAACTCAGTCTGACTAGTTCCAGCCTGCCGGGTTTCCAGCCTGCCTGCAGACACAGGCATGGGCAGAAGCAGGGGCAAGGGCAGGGGCAGAGGCAGAAGCTAAAGCATGAAAGAATGCAGTGTACAGCGAGTGTAACAGGATCAAACTGCACTTTAGTGCACAATATTACAGAACTGCAATCATGGAAGAGAAAGGGAATGTCTGGCAAAAACTCAGAAAGTAGTGATGAGAGAGTATGCAGTATGAAACCGGCAGACAGATTTCCTACGGACTTAATCTCCAGACTTCAGCTGACCTTAAAGTCAGGGCTTCAAAAGGGCAGCAAGGGAGAGTGAGAGTGGAAGGCTTAAACTCAGGCCTGGAGACAAAGGGATGGAGGAGGCTGAATCTGTGTATGATTTCTGAACACAGATGTAACACATTTGTAGTTAATCTGTGTGGCTGCAGACTTATAACTATGTTTGAAAACTATTTCAAACATAGTTACATCTTCAGAGTGGACAGGGATTTACTGCTGCGGCTACACTTGGAGGATGACCCTGCCCCCAACTCTTTTCCCTCTGCATCCTTCAGAAAGACTGCTTGTGGAGTAGGTCCTCTAACAGGCCCTTTTCCTGATGAAACCTTAAGAGAGTTTGCCTCGGCTGTGCACCGGTATCAAACTGTTTTCAAACTCTGCCCTGGGAGAGTGGCTGACATCCACTGTCGGCCTCAGGTCCTTTTCCGAGGGCAGACCCATCTTTGTGGACCGTTTAACACTGTGTTTCAGCCTTAGAGCTCTTCTTCTAACCCCTACTCCAGCGACTGGCTTGCCTCCACACTGAGGGAGCTCAAAGTGCTCCACATGAAAGACACGGTGGGGTTCAGCTAGGCAATCCCCTCCTGGGTGCTGGGACAGCCTGTAAGGTAGGGCTGTGGGGTGAGGAAGGGACAAGGCCCCATAGCTGGGGACCGCCAGACCGTGCAGCCTAAGCAGCAGGATTCAGAGCCCACTTTGTGCCTCTCCCCTGGTGCCAGCGAGGCGGGGGGTGCAGATTGCTCAGAAGGAGACACACAGTCCCCGGTGGGGTTTCATGCCGCATAGCCTCCATGGGGAGCAGAGCTAGCCCCTGGGGCCTCCAGCACCATCTCACAGCCCCCCAGGAGGCTTCATGAAAGACAGACAGACTGGGGGGGCAAAGCCGCTAGGGAAGCTGAGAGAAGCGTGAATGACAGCCAGGGTGGGCGAGAAAGGAGGTGGGAAAAGGGAGGAGAGGGTTCGGGAAAGCCCCCCGAGATGCAGCAATGCAAAGGGGAGAAGGGCGGTGGGTCCGGGGCAGCCTGCCGCCTGGGGGCCCCCACTGCGGGTCCTCACAACTCACCCCACACCAGCGCAGCCAGCAGCCCCCAGGATCACAGGGTGTGGTGGCGTCCCGGCACTCCGAGGGACACTCGTGGGGCCGGGCTGCACACTCGCACGGAGCGAAACGGCGGGGGGAGGTGGCAGAGGGGGAGGTGGCAGAGGGGAAGGCCCGGGAGAGGACGGGGCAGGGTGCGGGTGTCTGCCTGCCTGCTGCCTGCCTGCGGGGCCGGGGCGGCGGGGCGCAGGTGGGTGACTCCGCCTGGGTCGGCTCTACCTGCCGTGGCGGGGGAGGCCGCCTCTCGTCCCCCCTCTCCCCCCCGCGTCCCCCCGAGGCAGCCCCCGCCCCGCCCGTGTGTCAGGGCTGGGGCTTGCCGTGTTTGTTTGCTGGTTCTTCCGCGCTGCCGATGTCTTGGGGGGCTGTGGAGGGAGGGGGGGGGGGGAGGAGGAGGAGGAGGAGGAGGAGGGCGGGGAGGGGGAGGGGACTGGGGCTTGGGAGACGGCGGCTCCTCGGCCTCTCTTATTGCCGCTGAGTTGCGCTCCTCTTCCTCAGGCTGCGAGCGGGAGTCGCCTGGGCGCTTCTCCCTTCCGCGGCCGGCCAGCCGGCAGCCCCCGCGGCGGCAGCTGCGCTCTCGCCCGCCTCCCGCCGGGGCAGGTGAGTGCGGGGCGCCAGGCACCGCCGGGCAGCACCGCCCCGGGCTGCCGGCCCCGCGGGAGCCGCGGCCGCGGGAGAGCAGGGCAGGCGGGGGGGGACGCAGTTCGCCAAACTCCCGCGCCCGGCTGGTCCCCGCTGACGGCCGCTTTCCCTTCTTTCTCTCCTCTCCGCAGAGCACACCCGCCCCGTCTCCCGGAGCCCGCCCCGGCAGAGCGCTCCCGAGGTGCCAGCAGCCGCCAGGATTTTTGTCTGTCTTGTTTGTGTGTTTGTTGGTTCTTGTTTTTTGTTTTTGTTTTTTTCCCCTCGTTTTCATTTGGCTTTGTAGTCTCGCTGGGAATGGCAGGGGCAGCGGCGCCGGGAGAAGAAACAAGTGTGGGGAGAGGGAGAGGGAGCCGGAGCTAAATGACAGGATGCGGGCGACTTAAGGCACAGAAAGAAGCCAGCTTCCCTCTGCCCCCGGGACTGCCCTTGCGGACCGTGCTTTCTGCTCCTGACTCCGGCTGGAGGATTTAAGACCTAGGAAGAGTTGTGCGTGGAGGGCTTTTTTTTTTGTTTGTTTTTTCTTCTCCTCCCTTCTCTGCTCTCGGAACGGAAAATGGATTGGGGACTTCTCCTGCACTGTGCAGCCCTCACCTTCACCCTCGCCAGGGCTCTGCGAAGCGGTAAGTGTCACGGGGGACGTCGGGTCTCAGCCTGGGCGGGCGGCTCCGGGGCTGGGCTCCAGGGGGCGGCCGGTGGGGCCGGCACCGACCTGAGCCCGGCTGGGGGGAACTTTCTGCCGGAGGCGGGAGGTGGCGCGGTCCGCACCCTTGCTTTGCCTTCCCACTTTATTTTCTGCTCTTCTGGCTTGTTGTATAAAGCAGGGTGCTCGTTCTCACTAGATCAGGACAGCCAATTATCTTAATAATGTTTCCTCCCGTAGGCAATTAAATAAGTCTCGCTTTCGATATCTGAAAGATAATGACCACCTTAAAGGGAAGCCTTTTTCTCCCCCCTCCCGCCCCTTTCTTTTTCCAAAGATTTCAGATTATCGTGCCTTCTGCTAGCTGTGTGCGTACCTGCGAGCAGTCTTCAAACGGAGAGCTCTCTAGTCTACCCCTTTCCCAAGTCCTCAGTTTACGTGCAACTTGCACAGTGCCAAAAGAGAACCTGAGCTTTTCTATGAGGGCTCAAGACTCCCTTCCAAGAGAGAAATCCCGTAACAAATGACTGATGTAGCTGGTGTACTATCAGGCAGCCCTTGAAAACACAACTAATTAAAAGCAACGTGCTCCTCCTTCCCCGAACAATGCCAGGGCACCGTCAATATTTCACTGCATGATGCATTTTTAAAGACGGTCTAAGTGTGAGACTGCTTGACGTTTAGCTCTCGCACATGAAACAGCTCGTGCGAGTTTTCCTTTCCTGACAGATCCTGAGCAATTATTATTAACTAATTATCAAATATTTACTTTTGCCTGACTGGGTCTTCAATCAAAGTAATTAAAAGAGAGCACCCTCCACTACGCTGGTATATTGTTTTAATAAGGGACCGCAAGTGGAGCGTCGTGGAAGAGTATTAAAATCGCGTGGTTTATGATGGAAGTTAATCTCTCAATGTGTGTTGAGGAGGCTGCTTAATTTAATCGGGACGAGCCGCCTCCCTCGGCGCTGTGGGGCTGTGGCAGAGGCGTGCGCCGAGCCCAGCCTGGGGACGCTCCCAGGGGTGCGCTTGGCTCACCCACCCCACACCCCCCAGGTGAGGGGCGCGGGCAGCCACCTCCCTGGCTCCCACGTAAACCAGGGCTACCCCGAGTCCTGCACCCTCCGAGGGCGGGGAGCGCGGCCCCCGGTGCTCCCGTTGATCATTTCTCCCCGTGGAAAGAAGAGGAGGAGTAGGGCGGGTTGCTGGGCAGAAGCCTCCACGGCGAGCGGTCAATGGGGTGGCCCTGCTGGAGTCACCAGGGCCATTAACCTCCCCTGTAACCTACCAGGCCCGCTAATGCCACCCTCACCTACATGCGGTACTAGTGTCCGCTAAATTAATTCATTAACCTTATTTAGAACTAATGGTCCGAAGTCATTAGAAACTGCTTCTCTTAATCAAGTGTGAGAGAGATTGCACAGAGCCAGGGAGTCTAGCAGACCGCATTATCTTATTACACTGTCACTTTCCCAGAAGTCGCAGATTAAGGAGCGCTGGTGGTAGCGAGTCCACCTCAGCGTCCTCTGAAGTGACTCTGTCAAGTGACTAGGAGCAGCCCTGCTTTATTTCAGGCATTTAACAGATGCCAGACTCTGCCATGTTGTTTGCAGGGCTGGAGTGGGCTTAATGAGACAGGATCACTTTCCGAGTGTGCTTACACAGGGAGGAAAAAGCAAGATTCCCTGAGAGCCCCAGACAGCGGATTAGCAAGATCACCAGTGACAGCTTTTGAGCTTTGAGCTGCAACGCCTTTTGTTCTGGTCAGAGGAAAACAGCCTGTTTTGCAAAAGCAAAGCGGAAATAAATAATAAGATAGCCTTTCCCAGCAACATGCTTAGCAATATGTGGGTCTTGACCATACGGCTGAGTACATATCATCCTCTTCCTTCCTAATTTATGGCAAATAATTTCTATAAAGAGGGTAGCTTTATGCAATTTTGATGTGCACTTCCTCATTCTTTTCCATCTGACCTGTTTTTCCTATAATAAAATCCTGTACATTTATAAATTCATGCTGAGAGCAAGGAATGCCATTTTGCTTTGACAGGGAATGTATTAGACACAGCACTGCAGCGTGTACATACCCTTATTGGGATGTAGTGATATATAGTCTTGCTTTTTAGTGTGGACATTTTCCCTGTGTGTAGTTTACTGCAACATTTTATTGCTCAAAATTAAACAATGTGTGGAGAAAGTTTTTTCCTCCCTGATGGTATATAGAAAGAAATCCATAGTAGTAAAAAAGTGGCAACACAAACCTGCACTGGTCAGTGAAGTGAGTGGCTGTGTAGGTTGGATTTCTTGTCCCTTTTTAGTATTCCTATAAACCTTAAAATGCAACCCTGACAATGCTGGCCAAAGGAGCAAGATGTAACATACCACATTTCACGCCTGGTGATTCTGGAAACTTTTGCAACTGTTTTGCTATTAGAACTAAATGTTTGTTGTTGTTGGGGGGAGGAAGGGACAGAGGGAAGAGGAAAGGATGTTGTTCTGGTCCATTACTTTGATGCAGTCTCCAAGCTTGAATAAACTTCCTTGAAGGAATAAATAGTGGATGATTTCTGCTTCACTAAAACCGCTTTGTTCTCTGCTACCCTGGGTTTGAAGGGCACAGATAGTTTCAACCTGCCTAGATTTATGGACTGATAAAACAAAGGGAGGGTCTGCTGCAAATGAGCTTGATCCACCAAGACAATCCCAGTGGTCAGTGACACAGACCAGGCTTATCCCATAGCTGGGTGGGGGGTCAGATGGCATCCTTTTAGCTCTCCTCTCAGCTTTCCTTAAAACTTTATACTTAAGAAGATTATACTTTTTGGAGATAATTGTTTCTTAGGCACCCTTCTGAGACAACACTAACACTGCTGGGAGGATGTGAGGTTTCAACACTGTCAGGGGCACTGTTTGCTCGGGGTGGGGGGCTTTTTGAAAGGATACTCTTTAGAAATGGGGTATCTTCTGCTATCTGCTCCCTGTCCAGGAGCTGGACTTAAGGATGCACGGAGAGGCAGGCCTCTTCCCTTCGGTAAAAAGTAGCAGAGATGCCTTTGCGTTAAAGGCATAAGGGTGCAGCAGAAGTTTGCTTGAAGGCGGCTGCACGCATACACACACCCGCACCCCGCGTTCCCGCGGCGGTCTGGTGGTTCGCTGCTGCGGGCTGAGCGCGGGTGAGTGCCGAGGAGAGCGGAGAAAAGCCACTCTGTTTGCTTCCCCTGCAGATAAGTGCGGCGACACGATCAAAATTGTAAACCCGGGGTACCTCACCTCGCCCGGCTACCCCCAGTCCTACCACCCCAGCCAAAAGTGCGAGTGGCTGATCCAGGCTCCCGAGCCCTACCAGCGGATCATGATCAACTTCAACCCCCACTTCGACCTGGAGGACCGCGACTGCAAGTAAGTGCGGGCGCCGCGCTCCGGAGCGCCACGGCGCCACCTGCCGGCCCGCCGCACCCCCGCGCCCGCGGACACCCCCCGACCCCTCCGCGGGGCTCCGCGCCCCGCCGCCGCGGCCGGGGTTTGCTGGGGCGAGGCGCAGGAGGTGCTCAGCGGAGCATCCGGGAGCCGCGGGAGGTTAAAAATACCTTTGGAACTTTGAGAGCTTCGTGAGATATATTTGCGTTCTGCCTGCCAGACGGGCACGCGGGTGGGTGACGGTGGTGATGCGCGTTCTGCGGGTGCGGTTAGGGTGAGGGGGTGAGGCACCGCTGTTGTGTTTGTTTGCCTGCTTGCTTTTTTGAGTGAGTCTCTGGACTCACTTCCCTTTCATTTTGTACCCCCACAACTGCAAACAGCCTGTGGCAGAAACGGGCAATTTCTAAATTGCCAAATCCTCTTAGCCTAGAGTTAGTCTGGCATTTACTCTCAGCCGTTAAGGGGCAGCGCACTGCAGGACTGATAGTCCTATTCCCGCCTTTCTCGCTTTGCTGCTGATTTATATAGCCAGTAGCTCTTCTTTCCCCTCCTACTGTTCTACAGTAGTACCCTGAGCAGAGGAAGGGGATGGCTGAGGTTCCCTTTGCTCCCCTGTGCTTGTGTTCCCTTCGACCATCTATTTCCAAGAGTGAGAAGGGGAGTCACAACCTCCCAGAAGCTGTTCCCTCCTTTTCCCCAAATCTGTAAGCCATGTAGCTTGCATGAAGCAAGGAAGATGGTCAGATCATTCCCCCCTTCAGCATGCCCTCTGAATTCAGCCTGCTTGTTTCATGAAGAAACTATTTTAGTGATTCATTATTTAAAAATTTCTGGAGAATCACAGGTTTTTTTATTCCCCTTCTGACAACTGCAAGAGAGTTATTGTTCATGAATGCTACTAGTCAAGGTTTTCTCTGCATGTCAGAAAGATTAAACTCAATAGCCATTGGTGTTTGGTATTTCATGGAAGTATTCAAGATTTTACAGGATCTGACCCTCTAAAATGATTCTCTGCATCGTCAGGAGTGGTTGTAACAGACCATGAGGTTAGGGTGTGTTGGACTTAGAGAAAGAGAGCAACTGTACTGGAGCACTTAATTTTTACCATGCACATCTTTGTTCCTATTATTTTATATATTGATTACTTAGATCACAGTGATTGATTTCCCTTAAAATTAAGTTCTTTAATGATGCAGTGTGGTGCTTAGTTGCTTTTTTGTTGCTTTTTTATAATCTGTTGTACATCAGCATTTCAGTACCATAGCTGAGTAATAATGCCGGAAAAAACCTATGCTCATAAAACTACACTGTCTCTTCATTAAAATGAGTTTTCACTGTGGCGTTGGGGCTGCAGCTCATATTCATGCCATATGTTCACACGCTGACTTCCCATTCTTTAATTCTTAATTTGTTGTACTCAGTGATTCAGTTCCCTGTGTGTTCTTGATACAGGTTTTGCTTTTGTTCTGTGGGACAATGCTAATGCTTTAAAATGTTTGTCTGTCTCTCTTTCTCTCTTAGATAGAGATTAGGAAATTAAATGAAGTATATTTCTGTGTCAAATCCTTTTTGTTCCTTGCTAGAATATATATTTTCCAATGCTGTAAAACCAGCATGGTCTTTGACAGCAGTAAAGTGGTGCACAGCATACAATTATTTGAAGAACAAGTAATCTTTGTGGCATAGTGTTGTGCTAAACAGTGCTGGGCTGAGCTGAACTGGGTCCAGCGAAGGGATTGACTCCCTCCCTCCATCCCTCCTTCTCAATATTCATTGTCCACTCTCCCCCCTTCATTATTTCTTCCTCTGAAAGGGGGCCCAGTGCACTAATGAGATGGTCATGGGTGCAAGGAAGTCCCTAAACAGGGTTGTTTGCATTGTCTTTGCAGTGTGCAGTGGTGATGCCTTTACCGTTACTTGGTCTATTCTGAAATGCTAATCTTCCAGGCTATGCTAAATTACTCAGCTGCTGCTTCACTTATATTTAAAATTGCTGTTTTTAACTTGAGAGGGATTGTATCTGTGCCAAAAAAAATTAGGACCAGAATAATAGAAAATGATTGCAGCAACAGGAATTTGTCAACAATCACTGCATTTTGAAATTTCAGTGTCTACTGACAAAATTCACATTTCTTGTACCAAATATTGGATACAACAGATTAATGCAATAAAACTTGTCACAAGACTTTTTGGGTTTGCAGCTAAGTACGTTTTGATTTCCTAATATACTTAGTTTATTAGCAACTCAGTTTGCAGTCTAGAAATGTGCAATTTAGGTTACACTCCAGTTTATTGAAAGGTTTAGCGCTGGAAATTAATAAGCACTTAAATATGAAATGCAGATAGAAAATGAGAGATAGGGGAATTCATGTCTGGGAAGAAAAAATGCCCCATACAATTAGAGTAGACTAGAAGAGAAGATTAGCTTGCTGGCCTAGCTCCCAAAATCCTCTTTATAATTCTGTTCATTGCATCTTAGACCTTAGTTAGTGTTGAAAACAACTTTAATAACAAGGACCCCCTGAGCCCAGGGAGGAAAACTGTGTGACTTTGGAAAGGTTACCTTCTTGTTCTGTAGTGCCAACAAGAAAATCAAGAGACCTTATCTAACTTTTAAAAATATTACTCCATACAGAGGGCTACATGTATTGAAATGTAAAACTGGTGAAAGGTTGTTTCTCTGAGGAGAATCAAAAGCAGCAAATTTAAGTATTAGCTGTTCTGAAGCTGTTCCCAGTTAGTCTCTTTGTATGCTAGTTTGGAATTAATTTTAAGAATATGCCCTTGATTTACCTACTTATTATGCTATGCCTTAATGAATAAGTATTTCTCAGATGACTCCTAATAAAATTCATATATGTATGATTTTCTGACGATCAGAACTGTTTGAGTTGTTTTAAATTTCAAGCAAACATGGTGAAAATTCCTGTTTCTCTGGAGGCATTCCAAAGGACTCAACTTTCACAGTTTTGAAGAATAAAGATACGCAAATAATTAAAAATATGTTCACACAAGCTAGGTTCATCTAGTAAAAAATCTTCTGGCCAGAACTACTGAACCAGCTTAGTGGAAATACTGGGTCTCAACAGGAAGTATATAATCACGTCAACCACAGATTGTTATCAAGGACACACATAATGAAAAAATACATAGTCTCTTTTTAACTTTTAACTTTAATGAGTGTTATGCCTCCTCTTCAGGAGGCCAAGAAGAAGAAATTATGGTTGTGCTTTAAGAGAAAAGTAGTTTGTGTTTGCCATTTTGCCTTTTCTCAAGCAAGCCCCAATAACAGCCATCCATTTTTGGAGTCAGCAACACGGTTAGAATGAATCCAAGAGACAAAACATATGGCTACATATTAGTTAAAATGCTCCAGTGTTTGTTGCATGTGGTAAATGCTTTTCAGCACTTAGCGCAAGCTGTACAAGTCTCGTGTTGCTGAAGTATCCTACTGTGTAAATGTAGCCATCTTAAATCTAGTAAAACTTTATACCTAGATAATAAACAAGAATGTCACTGATACAGTACTTTGAATTTATGGAACTTTTCCGGTTTCCCAGCAATGCACACTATCAGCATGATAATTTATAATGGTTTGTGACAAATGTTGCTGAGCAAAGAGGTGTGTGGTTACATTCAGATCAGATGTCATTATCTAGGGAGCAATAAAAATTTCACAGACACTAGGTTAAAAACATTAAGAAAATGAATGTGAAGCTTCAGAAGAAAAGGGCTTAAGAAAGGTGGAGGGTTGGGTAGAGAAAGCCCAATAGCGGTTTCCTTACTGACAAATTATTGACTTTGTTGCCAGACTTGACTGTATTGTTTCACAGGGTTTTCATAGATATACCACACAGCACAATTGTTTTATTGGCCATCATTTATAGATGTAGAGAGTAAACATCATCCTTGCTTGACAATTATAGAGTGTATACACAATGCTGTCATATCACTTGGAAAGGAAAAATTGCCCAATTTGGAAACATTCAAGTTGTAGAAGGAGAGATGTCATAGATAATTATTCTTTATATTGCATTTACCAGGGATTGGTTACACTGACGAGATTAGAGCTGTATAGAAATTGCAGTCAGTTACAGAATACAGAGCAAAAAATACCTATGTTTGTTTATATAGAAGAAAACAGCTCCTCCAGATCCTTGAATAAGGAAGAAAACATAGCTATCCAGACCTACAGAGTGAAACTGTAGCCTCATGGAACTCCTGTGGACCTTAATGACGTTAGAAATTCATCCATCCATTTTATTTCTAAATAATGTCAATGGATTTATGCTATAAATCTGTAGGTATAACAAACTGAGGCTGGTAAAATAAACAAGAGCAAGGCAAGCCATGGCTCAGGCTTTCTCTAGTTTCTGTGAGGTTTAAGCTTTCGTTTACTTTTGACTAAATCCTGGGTCCTATTCTTCCATGCAGCGACGTCTGCTTTGTGCAGATGTTGTGCCTCATGTTTCTCTCATGCAGAGGTGGTTTGAGTCCTTTGGGTTGAGCCGATGGGAGTAAGAGGAGCCCCGGATGGCAGGGAGCTGCCATGGCAGTGGAGTGGTGCTCATGTCCTAGCTGCCTGTCTGGAGGAGAGCCATCTATAAAGGGCATCGCTGGGCTGCCCGTCAAGCCTTGGCCATCAGAGGGGTCCTGTCAATGGCTGCACACACCATAGCTGCTTTCTGACTGCCCAGATGTGTGGCTAGAGCCTGGCTTCAGGTTTACCAGCCCTGAACTGCTCCCACAAACTGCATCAAGGACATCTCAGGTGTGATAGAGGGTCTGAGCCAAATGCAGACTTGCTGTTGTTGAAAGCGATGGGAATGTTGCCCTCTGCTTCCACAGAGCTGTCTCCTGGTACTCTTTAAGGCTGTGGGGAAGGGTGCAGCACAGGCCTTGTACGACTTATTTGTATCAGTTGTTTTGATGGCAAACATCAGTCAGAGCTTCCTAATTCCCTCTCTCTCCACCGCTGTTGAGCGCAGCAGGCAGTGAGGTGACTACAGCTGACAAAGCGAGTTAAGCAGCAGAGCTATCAAAGAGACAGATTCATTCAGGCCTGTCAGAGGCAGGGACCATATTTGACCACGGTTGAGCAGAGAAGTCTGAAGGAGCCAAGGCCTCTGAGCTTTCAAACAGAAATATGGTTTTAATGGCCTGGCCCCACAACTCTGGTCATCAGTGTTGGGCTTTTAGCGATTTGCCTCAGGACAAGGTACTCAAGTCAGGCAAGAATGCTCCCTCCTCGCTTGCTGAGGGCAGCTGGAGGAAGGCCCAAGCTTCCCTGTTTGTTCTGATATGAATTAACTGAATCACCCAACCCACACACCTTCAGCCACCACTGAATGTCCCTCTGCCAAAGCCAGGCTCCACACAGCTGCCATCGGGACGTGGCACCCAGCACCGACACACTGGGAAGGCTGTACCTGCCGAAGGGGCGGCATCTCCACCCCCTCATCTCCCTCAAAAATCCGTCCCTCAAAAGCTGTTTGGGTTTACCGAGAGATCATTTGAGAGTACTAAAGGGATGAAGGGGAAACCCTTCATTCTGTCCCCAAAACAAGAAACAAGTATTTTTGGCACACTTTAGGATGAGTCGTTGCAGTGGATTTGGGAGGACGTGATACCTCATGATTCTGGATGCACTTTGAGGGCAGTTCTCTACTTTACATAAAGCACACAAAAGGCTTTCTCAGGGAGCATGCTGCTAGACTCCAGACAGTCCTGCTGGTGACCAGGGCTATTCGATACCCTCTGGAAGGCTACAGTAAGCAATGCCAAAGGAAGGAGTCAGCCCAGAGCCTGCGCAGGGTCAGGGAAGCAAAAAATGCTTGTTGCAGTAGCCATGGAGCACGCTACCACACAGACACAAAGTTTCTTAACTTAAAGGTTTTGGATCATGAAAGTGTATGCAAGTATGTGCTCTTTGCTACAGCATTCAGCATGTATTTGCACATAAGTATTAGATGCACGTATCTAAAGATAATGCTGCTATTTTATTGTGCTTTAGAGACTAAATAAGACTCGAAACAAGTTGAAAATTATATTGTTTTTCTGATTACACAGTGTAATAAACTGACTCTTTTGTTGCTTATCCAAGCAGTTAACTCTTTTCAAAGTCTCTGTTGTCAAACTGTTTAACAATTCTTTCCTTTAGCGTAGCATTTTGGGTTTGATTTTTCTGAGGAAAAGGTACTGGGGAAACCATGACCAAACTGCCTGGTCATAGCTATAGAATCTGTGCTGGAGCATGTTCAGGGCTGAGATGTTGGATGCAGAGGCTGGTTGGGTGCATTCACTGGCACATAGAGTCTTCACTTGGGTCTCTGTACAGTAGCACATTACAATTATAATAACAAGCATATGCAGGTGTTTCTATTAATCCAGACAGTTAAGTGAACTGTTGCGGAGAGTTCTGTCTTGATGTGCTACAACCAGATACCCTTCAGAGAGGAAAAAATTTGGGGGTCAAATATGGATTCCTATGAGCCTAATTCTTCATCTTTTCTGTGGACAGAGATAGACAAATTCAGAACAGAGGACTGAGTCCTTTCTAAATTGAAACACAGAGCTGCTGGCATTAGCCCCATGAAACTCTCAATATGCTTTCAGTCAACCCCACCCTCTCTCCTCTCCATTCCCCTCTCCTGTGCTAATGGAATTAAAACAAAAACCTATGTGTTGCTGAAAATTAGTTTCTTAATTATAGCCTATTGCAAGCTATAACACTGGATCATAACTTGATAATTATGATGTAGAGATTTTTATACAGCTGATGTAAAACCAAATTCAATTATTTTCTGTTGTATATATTTCCAAAGAATGAAGTTATGTCTGAGAATAGGATATACATGCACGCACGTGTATATATCTAGACTTCTATATCACACAGAACTACTTGGATATAGACATATGTGTTACATGCACTTCTTTAAGACTGTGCATATATACACACATCTCTGCATATAGTATAGATTTCTTAGTTTATGTAGAAGTTCCTAAAGTAAATCTACTAATTAAAGCACTAATACCCATCTTAAGGCTGATAATTAGGTATAAAGAGAAAAAGAGACAGGATTAGTGTTCAGATCATGTTCCAAATGCCTCTTAATTGGGTGTTTGTAATCAATCCTGATTGCAAGAGGCAGTGGTTTGGCAGAATGAAAGAATGAAAAAGGCTTAGCCCTACTATTTTCCTGTTAGTTGACTTGGCCATAGTATTTAGGTCAGGATCCAGTGTCAAACAAGGTAATTTTGTCAGCCTTAGTCATCCTCATAAAACATAACAAAATCTTTTCTAATGATATTTTTTCAAGCTAAAAACTCTCTCAGGCTACGGAGTTATTTTTATCCAGAATCTTAAAAAGTGTTTTCAAGTGAACCACAGGAAAGACTTTGTTCTCCTGGCTTCTATCCACCACTGACTTCTGAAATCAGGTCTGAGTTCACTGTGGGTCTTTCATTGCATTGACCTTGGCACTTTTCTCACCAAGCCACAGTCTTCCATCACAAAACCACACAGCTTGGTATAATGATTATTTCTTATCCCAAGTAACCAAACAATTTTTTAAACAGGGTGACAGATTTCTCTCTTGCACTGTGGGAAGCAAGCACCTGGCCATTTCCAAATAGAGTTTTAATGAACTTCCTGAAGGAGATTTGAGAGAAGTTTAATAAGTCACCTGCCAACTTTTTGGGAGCATAGGTCATTTGCTTTTCTGTAGGAATTCACAAAAATGTGAGAATAACCCCCTTCCCAAGATCTAAACTTCCATGGAAGAAATTGATTTTCATGGGCAATATCAAAAGTTTTTAAAAACATAACCTCAGAAAATCATATTTCTGATTGTCTCTCACACATAAGGTACTGTGAAACTCTGTGATCCGCAAAGCTGGTTGTGAACTTTGTGAACTTTATAATAATTCATTTAAACAGAAAAGGATTGTGCATATTTAGACTCATCGTGTATGTTAATAGCATTACAAGTATTTTACGTAATGCTATAAAACGAAGAATTTAGATGGCTCAAAAGGACCATTGAGAAAACATGTCCATATGTGGAAGATACCCATTTGATGTGGTGATTTCTTTCAGAAGAAACTATGCACATCCCAGAAGCACAATAACCAGCTGTTGTACAGGAGAAACTGGGCAGTTGTCTGCTGCCTTCCATGCTGATGCGGACCTGCAGTGACCACATGCCCCATGCCTCCCCTAAATACAGATGGGCCGACACTCACACTGAATGAGAGCCTGGGCTAATCCCTTCCTTACAGTCCCAGCAGCTTGGGTTCCATTGCACATTTGCACTGTGGGCTGCTCCGTGCCCCCATGTGATGACACAGACGATCAGAGCTGTGGGGTGGGAGGGGGTTTGGAGCACCCCACTGTCAGTGGGGGTCATGCACTGCCCTCACAGCTCAGCCACTGCTTTTCATGAAGGAAAAGAAGATACAGATAGTCCTTTTTTTTTTTTTGTCCTTAAATTGGAAGTTGGTAACCTAGAGAAAAATAGAGAGGTCTGTTCACATCCTTGTGATTATTCTGCCTCAAGCTTTGAGAGATGCTCCCTCACAGCCAAAGTTTTGCTCATTCACATAAACAGTCCCGCTGAAGTCAATTAAAACAACAGACTCGCTTGTGCAGGGCTAATAGCTAGTACATACATTTATAAGAAATTAATAATTACTGTTTGTAACAATGGATTTCAGATGCTTGCAGAGTAACTTACAACACAGTAGAAAATTCAGCTTCATTCTTTTTTGTGCCCTCAATTCATAAATCACCACAAATAAGTTATCATTTCTTCTCCAGGTCCTTAGCTCATAATAGTGAAGGTTAGGGACAAATTGCTGAGTGCCTGGGTAAGAATCAAAGTTTGTCTTGTTGTAGGATCTTGTGCCAATCTGTCATTAAGCCAGACAACTTCTACTGACTTTTCTCTGATGTATTCATCTGTAACAAGGGAAGCAGATCAGCAATTTAGAAAAGCTTTAGCTTGATCACCATGCAGAAACGTAGGCTATACTGCCTATTTCCATAGTGATCACTCTCTTTGCCAGATGCAAAATGGGAGGCTTACATCCCTCATGCTAAAAGCCCTTCTTAGAGGAAATCCTAGGCTGTCGCTCCATTTGAGTAGCTTTAGTTAAGTCTGGAAAAATATGCAAAGGTAGCTCTTAAATAAAAGCTCTTTTTTCTGTTTCACAGCCATCTCCATAACCTGTTTTGGAGACAGAGGCATAAGATGTATTAACATGGCAGGCATGTGTTCTGATTGCTGAGTGTTTTTTGATATTCCCACAAAACCCCTGAGACTTTGTGTCAAAATTCTATAAACTTTATCTATTTGTATATTCATATCTGGGCTTAAATCCAAAACTTCTTTACATGCATTTACAGCAGACAATTTAGGTTCATTTCCCTGTTTTTCAGATGGCAAGCAGTTAAAGCAGGTACATGTTTTAACCACTCTATATAGTCTAACCTTCTAATGCATTTCAAAAGTTTTCTGTTGTATTTCAATAGCACATACACGACATAATGTAGGTATATAAAATAGATACAGGACAACACTGAGCTGCGAAGCAAGTGAAGACAGCTTCACTGATGCCAATAGTGTTGCACCTGCTAATAGCTCAAATACAAAATACCATAAGGATATCGTATTATGTTCCTTACTGGTTTCCATTTTCATTTATCCTCCACAGCTATACTAGATGATGGCTTTCAAACAGTATAATAGTCTTCTTTATCTCGTTTCTCTGACATCATTTTCAAGTTCCTTATTACTCTTGAACAGTGTAGCTAATAGTACGCAAATTGCTTCTCATTCTTCCTATCATAGCATGTCATTATTCAAGAAACCAGTGCTCTTCAGCCTTTCCCACACAAATAGCTCTCCTGCAAACTAAACTTAAAACTTACTTCCAAGAGCCAGTCTCACATTTCCCAGGCAATTAGAGCCCTTCTACTGGCTATTACATTTTTACTTTGCACATTTTTACACCTTTTTAACTAACTGTACCTGTGTACTCCTTGAGATTTGAATCTTTATCTTCTAAAGCCTAGTCTTCTTACACTGTTTTTTGTACTGATTTAATGATTTCAATTAACGTTTTGTTTGAGTATAGTTAAAACAACTCAGCACACACTGGGGGATACATGTATTCTGGTATAAAGATGCATTGTGTCGGTACTTTTGCAGAAATAAACCTTGCTAATGTCAGCAGTTTGTAGCAGCAACTATACTGCATTACCTATGATGGTTTCTAAACTGGTATAGCTAAAGCGGCTATAAAAACAATGTATAAACTGACTTCTGTTTTACATAACTAGTCAGAAATGCTAGTAGAGGTTTTTGGATACTGTAATAGGTAAATTTGTTAGCTAAAATTAATTCGATTGCCTTACTGATTGCAAGTTACAAATTGCAATAGAGACATATGTGTGTGTGTATATATATACACGCATTCATATTGGGGAACTTACTGAGACGTCCATTTTCTCCCAGCTTTTACTTTACAAAAAGCTTAGGCAAAGTCTCTAAGCTAAGTAGTTCTTCTGCCTACTGTAACTTATGCTTTCCAGGAAGGTTTTTTTTTAACTTGCCTCACTAGGCAGATAGATAAATTACTGTGGTGTGACCTTCAAGCACCTCGCTTATTCCATGGAAATTGTCCATATGCACGCTCTTACCCCGTGATATTCCATATGACGTGCAAGGTAGTTTATCCCTTTTCTTAGTTATTCCTCCCCCACCCCCAACATTACAAAGTAAAAACATGCTTATAGGTGTAACCGCAGCTCAGCTGACACTCTGAAATCAAACTCTGAGTGCTCTGAAAATAAACATCTGATCACTGAGTAACTTTTTCATGTCCCCATATGCTCAGCATAGAAAGGAAAACAGATCCTTCCTTGCCACATCCCAGCTTCGGCTCTTTCTCATCTGAAAGGTGTCAGATAATTTTGATTTAAATATGTAAAGAAAGGAAGCTGTTTTTCATGGGCCATATTCTTAATTTGTCCGAAGATCATTCTGCTGAAGTTAGTGGGGTGATTTGTATCAGTTGAGTGAGGAGCTGACTCTACATTTCTACAGTTCCCTAGAAAATTTCAGAAGAAAAGCCAGTATTGTAGCTGAAACAGCATTAACTCAGAGTGAAGTCAGTTAAAATTTTGCCATTCAGCAAGATAAGACTTTAATACTTGAGCAGAATGGGTAGGAACTTCTTAAAAGTAGGTGGAACAAAACCCAAAGTCCTTCTGTCATGTATACAAACCATTCTTTCCACTAACATCTTTGAAGTACACAGGATGGGGTGCTAGTACACTGTGGCTGTTTACAGTGCTAACTCTCTCATACTGCTTGATCTCGGCCCAGACAGTCATCATCTTTGTGCCTCAGTTTCCTTAGAGAGGATAATATTTCTCTGGTTTGCATATATTTGAGGATGTGCTTATTAGTGTTTGTGAAGTCCTTAGAGACTGCTGGGTGGAAATGTAGTGCAGTATAATAGTTATTTGCCATTGTTTTGTATTTGCTCATCTTCTAGCTGTTAATTTTTTTTTAACAATATACTGCTGTGTAAAAATGCATGTGGAAATCTTTTGACTTTCACAGAGAAGTGTTATCCAAACAAAAATAAAGAATAGGACTCCTGCTCACAAGAGACACATTTTCTGTGATGAGAAGAATCTATAACAGACACAGCACTAACTCAAAACTGAGCACCAAACAGCATCCAAACGCAAGCAATTCCAAATGTGTGCATATTGCCAGTACAAAACCAGGCCATTCTGCAAACGCAGCGTCCCCCTAGGAGTAGTGAACCTAAGCAGCAGCAACGCTAATGGCTGTCTTCTCATGTGCAGTGAGGCAAAGCAGCACTTTAGAGCTGCCTTGGGCAGCTGTTAACTTATTCATTCTTAAGTTCTATAAAGCTGTTATTGGGTGGAAGCAGATGACACAAAGATTTTGGGCCTGCTCTGTCTGCTGTTGGGAGAGGATTCCCCATCCTTGCACATAGAGTGAAATTCTGGCTTCCTTCAAGTCAATGTCAAAACTTCTCCCCAGTCTTGCTTGGAGTGAAAAAAAATATTTTAGGCTCCAGAAAACCCTTTTTTGAAGAGCACTTTTCTGGCACCATTGTATCTTGTACAATTTTTCTCAGTTTGGATGTTACTTTTCTTTCAGTGCACACAGTGCATGTAGGGGAACAAAGAGGCCCATGAGTTTTCAAATGCATTTGTACTGCTAGAACAACAATGAAATAAATAAAAAAAACCCCACAAATTTTCTGTTGTTAGAGTACATGTAATGCATGAAGTACTCTGCTAGGTCATCTACCTTGTTTCTTAACCTCCTTTCAGAACATTTCAGGTTGTTTTGTGGTTTGCTTGTTCCACTTGATGCCTCGGGCTTCCCTATCTCCTCTCTGTAGGTGATGTGAAAGCTCACTCTCATATGTAAAACACAGCGGTTTGCTTTCTCAATATTACCCACTAAAAATTTTGGACATTGTAAGTCAGGCCTCAGAAAATTGTAAAACTTTATAAAAATCCTTGTATCTCAAAAATTTCTATTGCTTTCTTTTTTTTTTTTTTTTTTCCCCATCTAGTATATTTTGGGGGATTTCCTCTGTGATAATAATAGCCAAAAAATTCCTCTGCTTTATATGAGGAGTTTGGCAATACCATGATACCAGCAGCTGGTGCTTTAAAACCTGCGACCAAATTTCATGATACTCGTGATAAAAATCATGAGAGCTGGCAACGTTGGATTCTTGCTAAAGTCCCAACTTCCTGATGCTGTTTCTCTTTTCAGTCACAGCCCTGAAACTCTCACTCAAGTGACAGACTTATAGAAGAAAAATAAAATTGAAAGGAAATGGAAGTATTAATTTATATTGATTTCACTGCTTGACTGTTTCTTTACCCCTCATTGCAGGATTAAACTTTCAGAAAGTAAAATTAATTCCATCAAAAACACCCCTTTGTTTTTACCACTCTTTTTTCTCTGAGTACACATGCAGTAGCATTAGGAGTGCTATTGTTATGAAGGCTACATGTTTGCTTGGCTTCAAAGCCACATTACACCAATGAGACGAAAATGGTTTGAAGGCCATTAAACAGAAGGGCATGACTTTTGTCTCAGGAAGACCCTGATCTGCAAATTGCTGGCATGTTTGTAATAGAGATTCCACTGGCTGCTGCAGGATCCTCACACTGTCCCACTACTATCCTCCAGCAAGCGAGTTGGAGGTAAATGAGGTGGACTGACAGAAAAAACTTTCTTATGCCATGTTCTTTTATGTATTGTGCAGGCTTAGGTTTTCATGGGATTGTTCTCTTGCAAGTAGTACACAAAACTACCGTGCAATATAGCTAACAATGGCATTAAGGGTCCTGTCCTCCACCTAACTATACCATTTTTGTGTCTGCATGTTTCTAGTGAAGTCAGTGACTGACTGCTTTGTATTTCCTTTATGGTTTGCATCCTTCTCTGCTGCAGTTAAAATAACTGCAGTGAGTCTAATCTGATGTGCACAAGCTGAGAAGTGGTCATATAGCTCTAAACTCACGAGCTGTTCTGAGGACAAAGCTAATTTTCAAAACATTTTTATAAACTCAAGGAAATCTTAATGTCTTTATTCTGTTATTACTTTAAAATAATAATCCCAAACTGACCTGGGAGCTATTACTCAGTGAGCACTGGCCCCTTGGAAGGTTTCAACTTGTCAAGTTTAGCCATTTTTTGAATGCACAGAGGAAGTCATTAAGGCACATCAGGCTGCTGATTGCTATTAAACTCTGCAGAGAGTTCTGTGTAAAAATCAATGCCATAACAGGGCTACAAGAATCTAAAAGGCAGGAAATGCGTTTCTTTACCCTCTGGTAACTCAAAAATGGATTAATAGATTTTGTGAAGCCTCAAAAAAAAAAAATCACCTATGAGCTAGGGGCCCAATGTAAACCTCTGTGACAAAATAATACCGCTCAGAAAGCTCTGAGCATGTGAAAATGGAATTAATATGGAATTGTCACTGCTGTAACCTCAACTGTATGTTTCTGTGCTGGAGAAATCTCACACATCTGCACATACGTGCATGCACATGCTTATTTATTGTATCCCAAGGAACACCTTTTTTGCTGTATCGCCACTAAGGAACCTGGAGGGAAAATGTATTTTTAGTAAAGTATGATCTTATATAGCTTTTGCCAGAAAAGTACTACAAGAATTTTCCAGATGAGTTCAGTCTCGGCATCAGCAAAAGTGATACTTAGATGTCTGGTGGATTTTGCCTGTGTGGGAACTGCACTGAAAGACGCAACAGTTCGCTACTAGTCAAAGACTTTTGTAGAAAAAATGTTTCTCATGGGAAAACCAAGTTTAAATCACAATAGGAAGTTTTATTGTAAACATGTAGTATATAAAGCAGGCAAAGTCCACTGTCAAGCTCTGAGGCCAATTGCCATGGAATGGCTTAAATTCAAACTGTCCAGTTCTCTTCCCCCAGCAAGAAAAGTGGTGGCATTCAATTCAATTTTTGGCATGCATTTCATTCAATTTTGATGATAAAATGTTGAAAATCTTTTTAATTTGCTTATTTTTCTTTGATTCTTATATGAAAATAAAATCTTACTGAGCTGTATTAAATTTGCTTCATTCTATCAGAGGATAATTGGGTTGGAAGGGACCTCAGGAAATCACCTCATCCAAGTTACTACTCAAAGGAATTGCATTTTATATAATACAAAAGCTAAAATGAAGCAACCCATGTAAAAACAAATATTTCCATAAAACCAAAGACCTAGTTAGGATGTTTCAGAACCTTTATTTCATGGCCTAACCCAGCCTTTCTGTTGAAGTAAATACTAGTTTCTCACCAGCTCTCCTTATTAATTTTAAAATTTTAGACTGCTTGCTTTTATTGAAAAGAAGGTTCCCTTCTGGTTTTCCATTTTTAAGGTACATGCAAATATCATGTACAGTTGACCAATCCTAGGAGGAGGGCTGAGGGGTAGGGCCATAAGCATGTCCCTACATGGTGGCTGCAGGGTCCCCGTCTGCCATCTCATCTAAGCCCAGAAAAGACCTTTTTTTAAAAAAAGAGCAGGAAGGTGAGCCATCTCAGTATCAGGGCTCAGGGCAGACAGGACTTAGGACCAAAATAGCCAGCTTTGGTCCAGATGGAGGTACGTTTTGCCCAAAGCTCACCAAGGCTGCAGGGGTCTGCCAGTTTCCACCCTGTCCTGGAGAGCCACCACTGTGCATCTCCCCAGATGCTTGTCAAGAGGATGTGGTCGTGGCCACAGCCAGCGTGGCAAACTCTCCCAGAGTATCCAGGCCTAAGGCTGAGATCTGGAGAGAAGGATCAAAAATGGGCTTTCTGTTAAGGACCGTATCAAGTGCATACAATGAAAAAGCTCTTAACAAGCAAGTTGCTAATGCCCGTTTTAGTGCATATGGTCTGGATCGGCTGCAGCGAGGGGGCAGATTGCGAACTGTTTCCCCAGCACGGCACTGAGGAACGAGGCTCCTATAACTCTCAATTATAGCAGGGGAAAATCCACTTTTCTTGCATGGATAATTTGGAAGTTATGAATCAGCCTGTTGTTTTTATTTCAGTGGAGTACAGACAAGAGTTGTGTAAAATGAGGCTGCTGCCTGTCTGTCAGGCAGCTGTAGTTTTTTACCCTGCAGCCTCTTTTAATGTGCATTCTTGGCGAATTCTGAAGAGAAGCAGTCACAACTGTGCACTCAGACGTTAGAGCAGATCTCATACGCTAGTCATTGAGCCGAGGACTTCACTCATGCATCGCCCTGTGTTTGACGCAGCCATTAAGCATCCTGACCCAGTAAACAGAAAACTGAATTGGTGTCTAAGTTAAAAGGCACTGTAAAAATAGTCTCTTGAATCATCATCTGTTTTTGAACAGAGATTAGTATTTTCTTGCAGTGTATCTACTTTTCCCAGGTGTTAAATAGACCATTTGCTGTCTGCTGGTTTTTAGGGTTTTTTAAAGTAGGTGTTAAAGGGTATTCTAGCCTAACTCTACAGGGTTTTAAGGCAAGAGAGACAGTTATCTGCAGAAAAAATGCCCATCTCTCTCAAATAATTAGCAATTATCTGTCAAAAAAGCTTCTGAACCAACTACAGTAAGAAAAACACTTTTCATCTTTGGCTTTTTCTGTCTCCCTCTTTCCCCCTCCCCTTCGCCTCCCTCCCACCTTTCCCCTAGCATTTTCTGAGCAGTCTTTGCCAAAGGAAACACTGATGAAAGTAACTTTCAGTGGCTGAGCAGTTCCCTCCGTCACCTCCTCCCTGTCCGCCCCCTAGATTGCAACAGACATCTGCCTTTGTACACACCATGTCAGAGTCCAGCAGAGACATTTTATGTTCGTTGTTTCTCCAACATAAATAAAAGCAGCTCAGACGATGCAAACTGGCTGTAGACATCCCATTGCTAATAACAAAGCTACGTTGGTAATTGCTAATAATGATGCAGTGTTTCAGCATGGGAATGCCGTTCTGGCTGTAATGTGGATCTGGCCTGAATAAAGTGACACAGATGGTAACATTATTGCATATTTCTTTGCAGTGGAAGTTGAAATTTTAGTGGTGGTGGTGGGGAACATTCCTACATTTCCTTCCAGTTATTTCTTTAATATTAGCAGCAGTGGCATACTTGATCTGTGAACTGTGTCAGTGCCACCTAAGGAACTTGAAGAGGAGTCTGCAAAGTGAGGAGAAGCAATTGTTTCCACTTAGCAAAGGAAGCACTTAGATGCTGTTTTGACAGAATTGCATTTGACTCCCTTGGCAGGGATGACCCATTTTGATCACATGCAACAGCCAAACAACAAACATTCAATTTGCAGTAAATCAGACTTTAAACATCTCTGTAGCTGCTATCTGAAAGACTGGTTGTGGAGTCCTCTTTCATGAACCAGAGCTCCCACATTTGTACCTCACTTGTCTGGGAGTGCTTCATTGCCTTTTTGCAGGCTACAAACAGCGGGAACACGTGGTTTGTGGGCTGGCTCCTGGGTTTCAGCTTCCTTTGATGCACACAAAGTACGTGCTCCTCTGGGAGTACCCAGCATCCTCCGTGCTTACGTGCACAACCACTTCAGCACCCTGGTGAGCCAAAAGCAGTGGAAGCACATGCTGCTACTCTGGCCTGACTGTAGGGTTTCCTTTGAAAGGTGTTTGTAAAGCTGTGGCAGCATGTCAAAGATAAGAGAGGCGGGAGTTGGTTGTACTTGCCAAGTGCCTGCCTTTGTTGGCTCAGTCCACAAGAGCGTCTATCCTCACTTTTGAACTCTCCGAACTTGCTGCATGTTCATCCACAAAAATCGCTAGCTCACCCAGACCTGGAGTGTCAGGGCCAGAGTTGTCTTTCCTGCAAGATTAGGTCACAGTATTAGATCAAAGTCCTACTATGCCGTTTTACACCACGTGGACGCAACAGCTAGCCAAGTTTCAAGTCCCAAGCACAGGTGTCTAGTAACTGTATGATGCACACATGAAAGTTAGAGACAGAAGCCAAAGTTACAAGCTAAATTTCATCTTTTACACCAACATTACACCCTTCTCATCCACCCTTGTAACTGCATTCTCAATTTAAATGTCGGATCACTGTTAATGTCTAAAACAAGCCAAAGAGGCTTTTTCCTGTCAAAAAAAGAGTGCTGCGTAGTATTAATTACCATGTGGAGGGAACATGTAGCAAAAAGCAGTTTTAACATGTGTAGGAAATAAATGCAGTGTATTTGCTGCAGAACTGCTGTGTAGCTAGAAGTGCAAGGCATGATCAGGAGTAATAAGGAAGTGTCATTTAGAAATTATTATGAGCTAAATAGTGAGAAAGTGCAGAAAGAGCACCTAATTTCACCTAATTCATCCTTCTAAAAGCTGTATGTCTCCTCTAAACTGGATATCTGGGCTTCTCCTGTGGCTTATAGGGAGGGAGATACCTCCAGCAAAAATACGTCCCACCTTAAGACTGATCACCAGGATAAATTATTTTTTCAAGGGGCCTTTATCTCTCTCCCCAGACTACTAAGGAATAACTAGCTCAAAGTATTTCCCTGGGTTTTACACAGATACTGTAAGGGGAATTGAATTCCACTCAAAGTCCTCAGAAATGGCTGCTCAAAGTGGACAGGAAAGCTGGCAGACTTAGATAGCTGCAGAAGCTCGTTTCTGTCATGGTGGTCACAGAGCTGATTGCCAGGGTTGCTACAATATGGCCCATGTCAATGAGGTAAAAAAAATCTTGCAACTGCCTGGAAATTGGTTGCCATGTCACAGGCTTAATGCACACCAAGCTGTACAATTGGTATAACAGAAAATGAGCACAAGACCTTTATGTTCTGTTCATATAGAAGTAAACATTTTTTTCAGGAACTGAAACTGTTGTCTCAAAATATATCGCATGTTGATGTACTTACAGTGTAAAATAGAGCTTGCTTGGGCAGGGTTACCTGCAGCTTCTATGGCTTGGCTCAGAGCCTTTTTGAATCTTGGTGGGGCAGGCTGACAGACCTGTGCTCACTGGTCTGTGGCATTCAAGGTCACTCCTGCAGAGCACATGCCCCACAGGAGCACACTCGTTAGAGATCTTCTATACCAAAGAAGGTACTTGGTAGGGCATGAGGATATGAGCAACATCCCTGAAGTGGAAGGGAATGGAAAGGTAAATACCAGAGTATATGTGCACATCACATAGACTGCCTAATTCAGCAAATGCAATTCATTCACTTGAGCTTCCTCATTCTTCTCTCAGCACACAGCCCTGTTTAACATATGCTTGAACCCTGCTTAATTTAATGTAGCCAACAGGTGCTTACAATTAGGCACATGTTTAGTAACGTGACTGAATTAAGGCCAAAATATTCCTGCTTCAACACATGAACAAGACTGCTTTTTTTAAGATGGAACATTGCACTCTAGGATTTGTAACCACTGCAGACCACACCACATTGATGATGAGGCACTATGAAATGTTTCTGTTCAGAAGACTGTTCACATGCATCCATTTAGATCTGAGTCCAAACCTTTTTCTTAATCAGGGTCAAAGCAATGGCTGTGTCTTAGGCCAGGGTATGAAGCCCAAATCCTGAAGTTCCTGTTGCTGCAAAACTCCCACAGACTTGAAACATGCAAATTGGATGCAGTTCATAGACTCCTGGCAGATTGTCAGAGCAGTGTCCTTAAGCTTCTGATGTTTTGTTAAATTGTAGTAAGTAGTTCTATAGTTTAAAATTCAGGAAAAATAGAGGACACTGCATTTTCACTTACAGTCTGATTTGTTATCTCTATCTTGTGTAACTAAAATAGGGTGGACTTAAGCAGACAAAGGTTAAGCAGTAAAGACACCAGCATTTTCTTTTGGTGAAGCTTTAGCCAAGCTAAGAATGCAATGCTAATCTAGAGTTGTTTCTCTTTTTCCTTAAATAATATTTTTATTGAGCAAGAAGCGGATGCCAGAATGGCCTTTTGATCAGCTAAAAACAACAGTGTCTCTAAGGGAATCTTTCCTGTTTATTGTATGCTGCTGCATTTGAAAAATGCTAGCCTAGCCTACAGCAGAGCTAGACTCCTTAACACACAAGAAGCAGGGCAAAACAGGATGAGGCCAAAATGGGAACTGTGTATCACAGGAACTCAGAAAGTCAGGAAGTAACAAAAGTAGAAATTCTTGATTAAAAGTGTAATTATACCAGCTTGTACAAGAGGATAATGGCTTTCAAATGTCAGCCTTTGTGCCTGTTTATAATGATACAGCTATTAAACCATATGTACTGTTCTTAACTCCATTTCTCATGTCAAGTCATTTAGGATCCACAACTATTTTGTCCACTAAAATCTAAAGTATTTCTTCAGCAGTGTATTCAAACAGTAGATTAAAGGAAGTGCCAACTAAAGCAGTGCCAGTCAGAACTGCTGCACAGTAGTTTAGAATGTGTTGGAGATTCTGTTATAAACCCCTACTTTCAAGGATTTAAATATGAGCCATAAAAATTTACTCTCAGAATAGAAATCAGCCAATGAGTGAATATTTAAACCTAATTTGTTAAAATAAAAAGACATAATTTTTGTAGTTTAGAAGTTTTATGTGTAAAAAGGAATAAGGTCTTAAAATATTTTTTGCTTATCTGTAACTGAAAAGTAAATCTATTTCAGAAAAAAAATCAATAGAAAGTTAACTCTTAAAGCAGTCAATGGCTTTGTCATTTCAGAAAATTAGTTATAGCAGAGATAGTCACAAACAAGTTACCAAGTTTTAAAACCACTGCTGCGCTGTTGAGCTTGGTCCAGCTCTGCATTGCTAGTGAAAAAACTCCCTTTGCTTCACTGATAATTAGATCAAATGCTAACTTCCTCACCAGGAAGTTAGCTTCTGGAAGGAAAACTAAGAGCTCTGTTTTGCAATCACAGCACTTGGTAAAATGCTCACCTATAATGTCAGTAAAGTTGCCTCCAAAGACAGGAAGACAGACCTTGTGCTGGTGTCACTGTGGGTGCTTTAGAGTTTCCCAGCATTTTGGTCAGTGTCAGTGCTTCTGATCCCGGGCCGTGGGATGGTGTATCTTCCAGACTGAAGCTGGTAATAACATGTTTTATAATTATAGGCACATGCCAACAGAAGAGCTATAGAATAAATTGTTATTACCAGATGGTTCAATGTTTCAGGGGGGGAAGATGTTAGCAGAGAATTCTGCAGCAGCTTCCGCAAGTCCTACCCAGTTGTTGATATTTATGGCCTGTTTACAAGATTTTCACATATGGCATTCTAAAGAGGTTTGTAACTTTTATACTCTGCTATCCAGTTTATTTATTTTACAAAAATTCCGCTCCAAAGGTCACCTATGCTCTGTCTGTCTCAGCAACGCCAGGCCTAGGGAAAAATACTGAACATAATCTCAGCATGGAGTAGATAAACAAATGTGCTTTTAAACATGGTAGAGATGGTTTTGTATCTTGTTCTCATATATCTTAGGCCCTCTGTCTCTTGGCTTTAGGCATGATTTAAATGAAAGCACTGTTTAGCACCTCTTTCACATTCAAATGATATATTTGTGTTCTTTTGTGTGAAAATGTCTGTGTATTTTCAACACTGCTCAGTTCATGTGAAAGCAGACAGGAACAAACCAAGGAGACAAAGGTTATGTCAAAATGGGTGAATAATACTGAAGTGATCATGATGCATCTATTCTTCTTTTCAAGATCTTCAGAAGAAACCCTCCTTTCCTTTTCCAGCTTCCAAGCAGCACAAGGAAGCTCATTTCAGACCCTTCCACCCTGACACTGAGTTTCAATCTCTGAGCCTCCTCCTCTGCTCCATCCAGTTCAGGCATGGAAGCCAAACCCAGTACTGACTTCCCTCCTTACTGACAGCAAAGCAAAATACCTTCTCTTTTCCTTTCCACATCTTATCTGTATACCTGAGTAGATCCTATGCTAAGTAATGAGTTGCAGGTGAAAGTCAAGTAATGCAAATGCTGCTACTCTTGTCTGGTCAATTCATTTTGCGGGTGCAAAAAGTGCTTGCACCCAGGGAAACCACAAATCAGCTTTTTTATTTGTATCCTAAATGTCACGGTAGCTGGGAGATATTAGTACCTCAAAGTTATATTTAATGTAGAAGACCGGTGATAAAATTTCCACAATTGATTGAATAGTTGAATCTCTTATTCACAAAAGCAATATGATTACAGGCCAACTATTATTTATACAATGTCTGATTTGTGATATATGTGTGTAATCAATTGCAAATTATGTGCTTTTCAAACATCTGCTGTAGTTTATCGTGAGTCTATTAGAGGATATCTAATATCCAGTAAGAAATGATGTGTTAAGAAATCCATCACCTCATTTCTGGCAGGAGGGCCTTCAAACAGAGACTGTCTATCTTCTTTGTTTTATCGACCCTCTGGATTTGAGGATCTGAGGCTTTCTGCTGAACCATTGTGAAAATACCATCATGATATTTTCATGTCTGCCAGAAAAAGCAGATATGAAAGTGGACAAAGCAGCTATACAGTATGCAAAAATGGGCACAGCTGTAAAACAGGCATTAGTTCAAAGCTATGAAATAGTACTGCTAGAAAAGTTATGAAATCCATGTTTTCAAGTCAGAATCACAAAATTATAATTTTCATCAGCTGGTAATATCACAAGCACTATTTCTTTTAGGAATACTGTCTGGGAGTATAGAGTCACTTTGCTCTTGGGAGTCCAACGTCCAGACTTTGGAAGTAAGAAGGGCGGTTGCTCATAGGATACATAGGGAGGTTTGTGATTTCTGGTCTTATGCAAGTTTTGTCAAAGCACCACAATTTACAAATTCCACACTCTTCACTGGAGGAAGAACACTTGAAACCGCTGTCCCATCTGCAAGGTATAAAAGCAGCTATTAAATATACCTACTGCTACATGTTTATAGGTGTACTAAGGAGGACTTGCCTTGGGCTAGGCCTCAGCAGGTTAAATTGCATCCACTTAAATTAATAGAGCCGTGTCAGTTTCCAGCTTCGGTGGAGCTGGAGCAGCAAGACAGGACACCATGCAGATCCTGCAAGCAGGACCAGAAAAGGTCTGTGAGAAGGACTTGAACATATTTTCAAATTTCAGATTTCAAATTGCTCTTTAAGAGCTGAGATTCTTCAGTTGGTAACACCTTTTCTCCTCCTGAGTATATTTGGCTCTACCAGCAGAACCTGCATCTTGCCATGCCCTCTGCTACCAAAGTCTGCAGAGTTTCACAAAATGCCAGAGAGGACATGCGATTGCAGAGTGTAGGTTTTTGGGGTTCCCTGTTGGGTAAGGTGTCTGCCACAGTCCTGTGCACAGGACAGCTGCTGCGTGGCTCCCTTGGAGCTCCTCATCTCAGCTGCGTGGCAGATTGTTATGGGTGTTTTTTTCCCTTTTTCTTTTCTTCTCAGCCTGGAAAAAGTTCTATTATCTCTGTGAGAATTTAACTTATGCAGAGACCGTGGGATCAGGACCGTGGCTTACTCTGTTACACCTAATTAACCCTGGGAATTCATTTCCACAACACAGAACTAGGCCAAGAACATAGGTATCTTTATGAAAGAAAATGAAGGATTTACAGTGAAGATGTGGAATATCCACAATTACATTTCATATGATACAAAATAATTAAGGGATATAAGCCATAATGGTTCATGGCACAATCCAAGTTCTAACAGATGGGGATACGATGAAATTTCCCCATGGGAAAGTGATTTTGTAATTGTAGAGGTGGGTGTATTCCATTTACTTCTGTATTTATTTTAGCTCTGTGTTTATATTTGTATAAACATTAAGAAAAAGTGTCAATCTATAACCTCTGGGTATTTTTACCATTTCTTTAAAACACAGAAGTAATTGCTGCATACTTCTTAAAGAATAAAAGGGGAAAAAAAATTAAACCCCTCATTTTTCCCCACCCACACATTTCTCTTCACTTCATATATCCCAGCCCTCAGATTGCCCCTCCCTCTGCAAAAGCCTGGGAAAAGATTCACAAGCACATGTGAAAAATGATAGTTTCACATGGCTGTAGTAGGTTCACATCCTTATTATGTAAATGAGTGGTTTTGGTTTGGGCGTCTCTTTTGTGGTTTTTGTGCAGATGGTTAAATACTTAAACACAGTGGGCCAAATTGTTCCTACTGGAATTTCACTGGCTTTGGCTAAACTACACCAGGAGTTGAAATAGGCCATGGAACCAAAATATATTTTTGCATATAATGAAATAGCCAAATGGATAATGGGATTGCTGCACAGTAGCAGAAGGGAAGAAGCAGCCATGAACAGATATCCCTTTGTCTGTTGGGTAATTAATGAAGTACCTGGTGAACGACAGATCTGAGAAACCTCACTTTGCTCCTGTGATCTGCACTTCCTCCAGACAGGTAAGCACAGAGCCGTGTGTGCTGGAATCTGATTAATTAGCCCAAGCCAGTTGTAAAATCTTTAGGAAACAAGTGGTGTCTGTTTTCTTTTGCACAGGATGCCAAGAGATGTATTTAAAGTGTGAGAGTCAAAGGTCAGTTTGACATCACATACTCTAAGAAAGAGCCCTCGCTTGGATCCCTGTTTCATGTTAGAAATACTGTCTGGGAGCTGTGAAGCTATTGTACTTGATAAGAGAAGGAGTGGGATTAATCTGCAGCAAGGAAAATTTAGGTTAAATATTATGAAAAATGTTGTAACTGTGAGATCACTTAAGCAAAGTAGCAGGCTGTCAAGGGAGACAGTCGAGGCTAGAAGTGACACTTTTCTATCAGAGCTGGTTTGGAGAATAATTAATAAGCATTTCTCTTTGAACAGGGGGAGGGGCACCAGGCTCCACTAGAGCTCTCTGCCAAACCAAATGAGCCTACGAATCTCACAGACACGCTGTGAGTTAATGCCTATGTACAGATAAAATGGAGCTTTCTGAAAGGACTTTTCCAGCCTCTTCTCAGCTTGTGTTACATATTCTAAATGTAAATTGATGCAAATACTTTGAGCTGTTCGCCACAAAGCAGTTTACAATCTCCTACACTCAATCTGACCCACTGGAAATTTAAGGGGTCGTAGTAATGGTTTATATAATTCTTTCAAAGCTAATTGGGTTACAACAGTGAAAAAGTCTGCTCCAATCTCTATGATTTCTTATGCCTGTTTCATATTTATTTTCACAAATGTCTTGTTATAGTTTAATATTTCTAAGTTTTTAACCAATCTCCTCCACTGTCAAAGTTAAAGAATGTGTTAACATTACATCCTGTGAGAAAATGCATGAGCTAGATGTATAGCTCAAGTTCTAAATATTCTGCTAAGGTTTTTATCTTCAGATTGTTCAGGCTTATCCGCTTGCACTGAACCAGCGATAATAAGGTATCTTTCTTTCTGTCTTTGCTCTGGAAAGATAAAATTTGTCATTTCCTAGCATTATATCCAAGAGCAGCGAATTGCAAAACAAATGCATTACCTCTACATTATTTTGGGGGTGCAGTGTGTGTTAAATTCATTTTCAAAATCAGATTACAGGAGGTTAAATCTCAGTCCTAATTTATGACAATGAAATTGGCAAATCATCTTAACAAAGGGCCAAAGAATTATTGCCTTGATAATAACAGAAAATTTTAACTTGGCAGTTTTATAGATTGACCCGTGTCTAAAAAGCTTTAGTAAACGTTGTTCTCCACCATCTCCAATGGAGTAGTGCTTCATAAAAGCAAACGTTCATTGTGCCCACTAACAGGGGTTTTGGCAAAGTAAAGGGAGGCACAGGCAACATGAAATTTAATCCATAGCTTTCCATCTACTGCATGCACCCTACAGAGCCACAACCCAGGGAATCAGAAGAAAGGGATCAAAAGGCTTTAAAAATGTCAGGCAACAGGATCTTATTTAAATTATTAGGTGAGATGCCCTCTTGCTTTTAACAATGGCAAAACATATCACATAGCCTGTTTTCTTCTCTCCTTTTATGCTGTTTTTGACAGGCGGGTGCAAATTGCATGTAGAAATTGTATTTTTGCTTTCCAACACCACTTTGGACAACATTTTAAAATATGTTTTTTGTAAAACAATTGGATATTCAGAGGTATTTGAATCATGTAGAAGCTGGGAGATTTGTAACAGGTTCTTAACCAGTATTGACTGAAATAAAACTAATTTGATAAAAAAACCAGAAACCTGCATTAGGTGAGACTGATAAGCACTTAGGGATTATAAGAAGGTTTATCTGTAACTCTATTAAGTGATTCAACTTTAAGAATTGTATATATCTAATTCACATATATAAGCCAAAAGGTTTTTTGAGTTTCCAACAATTGAAATTGTTAAAACCATGGAAGATGAGATTTTTTTTCTTGTTATTTATGTTCACTTTATTGCAGAAAGATAGATACTGTCCCAACTTGATGTCAAACTGCAGAATAGTAAGATCTTTCTCCCAGACTTTATGTGCAACCTCCATGCTGCTAAATCCTTGTGCACAAGTAGTCTCACTGACGTCAGCAAAAGCAGGGCTGTACAGTCTAATTCTTAAAATATCTCATGTACATGTCGATTTTTGATGCTGTTGTTTTCATCTCAGATTTTGTAAGGTGAAGCCTATGACTTGAGCACAAGACTGGCTGAATATTAAACTTCTCTAGGTTACTGAGTAATTCATGTTTCTAAATCATATGAGTAGTGGATAGTACTGATTTAATAAAGCACCAATCAGCCAATACTTATGTGCTTAAAATAGAAGAAATACAAATAGAAAGTCATCAATATACACACGATTAATGATCACACTTAAAAGCAGTTTTCACCATGCCTCCTAATCATGGATTTGCATGTCCTGTGAAGGATGGGCTCAAATGAGGGAAAAGAAGATCTCAGCATCATTCCGTCTTCCTCACTTATGTTAGTGCCTTTAGGATTCTTTTACAGAATAACACAGACATTGCAGATTAAGGAAAACAGGATGGGCTATGTTTATGATTCAGTTTGTATGAAACCATATTCACTTACCTTATAGCAGCTCCCTGATTTTCTTCTCACGAAGTGTGTTGGCTTAAGGTAGATGTGCAGGGGACTGCAAAATTGAACAGGACTTGCATCTTTAAGGAGTAAAAGCATCAGGAGGCAAAAAGCGTGTTGGACAGGAGCAAGCTTAAGTTCTGAGTGTAAAGGGCACTGGTCTTACTGGATGAAAGGTATTTCACATTCAGAATGACTTGCCATCGTGAAGTGTTTGCTAATGTGCTCGCTTCCTCTCATGTTGCCCCAGGTATCTAAGACAGTTCCTACACGGCAAACAGGGAGAGAGTCATTTATAATGTGACAGACTCATGCTAAGGCTGGCAGGGAATATCGTTAACCTCACAAGCCTTGATGTGACTGAAGAGGCTCGAGATCTGTATGGGAGACAAGTCTGAAAATTAACAGCCTCATTAATCAAATCACAATGTTTTGACAACTTCGTGGTGTGTATGTAATCTATCCTGTATGTGATTTTAGCTAAGGCTTTTATGCAACAAGACCTTTTTTGTGATAACTTTATGTGAAAAGACTCCACCCCACAGCACAATTACTGGATTGTATACTGATTTTCAAAGGGTGAAAAAGCATGATCAGCTGAAATTCAAATAGAAAATACAGGACTATGAAGCAGGTAGCACATCTCCTTGTTTCCTATTCTGTTTTACTGACTGAAGTATAATCACCATCATCACTTATTTTAAAAGTCTAGGGGAAAGGTGGCCAACTTCTTATACCTGAGCTCAGGTACAGGAAATACACTTCTTCAAAGAAAAAATCCTTTGAATCCACTTTCTCAGTGTGTTTAGTCAAGAGTGAAACAAGTGTGGATAACCTGTTGGGGCACCCTACCGCAACACACCAGAGTGTGTCCTTCAGATAACCAGTTGTTGAGAGCAGCAGGATGCTGAGCACAGGCTAACTCAGAGTCACTCAGTCTCTCAGATGTCAGACAATCATTTTCTCCCTAAAACCAGACTCTCCCTCAAAACCTTTGTTCTTCAGGCTCCTTGTAAGTACCCATCTTAAGGAGCTTAGGGATACATGGTGGCCTCTTTCCACACCTAGGGATTTATGGAGAAGGCCTATTAATACTTCTGAGTATTAATTGTGTAAATCCCTGCACATCTAGACAAGACAACATCTATGAGTATTTCTGTGTTATAAAGAAATGTTATTGCTTGTTATAATGTGCTTAGTAGAATGAGATTTGATGTAGTGGCAAGAGTAGCGAAATGCTGTATTTCACCATGAAAATTTTGAAAAGGAGGCTAGCAAAAAATGCATAGCATTTTAAGTCTCTTTGTCCTTCTGCATTGTCCATCTGCAAAGGTAAAAATTTTAAATCAAAGCTAAAAAGGGTTAGGAGCAAGAATGCAGAGCTGTCAACTATCTATTTACAAAAGATGTATTAACTCACAAAATCAGTGACGGTGTCACTAGTATTGTGGCCATCTCAGCTCATCCAGTGCCTTCAAACTCTTCCGGATCGATAGCTGATTTACCAGACTAGGAAACTGAGGCACATGGAAGTTAGCTTTACTGGATAGCGATGGCACAGGAACAGAGCCTGTTTTCAGCCTTCCAGTCCAGTCTCTGCCCACTTTCTCCTATCATCTCCCATCTCCCTAGGTGACCTAAGCCCCATCATACCAAGGGCCATCTAGGCTCACATTTGCTTGCATTTGAAGCGTGAAATCTCAGATCTCTAATCTCACAACATTATGGCCCTGTTAGCTACTGTATGGACAGTACAGAGCTGTAATGACACAGAAAGTTTTTAGGTGACTAAACAGGCAACCCCTGGTCAGCCCAGTTCCCTTCCAGTGCTCCTGCCTTCCCAACCAGAGGCTCTGATGAAAGCAGAATGACTCCCAGCTTTCAACCTGCTGCGTGGTGCACATATGCATCCACGCTGCAGTTGAAGGCATGACTGCGACATCCATAATGGTGCCAAATCCTTACCCAGTTAGTGGCAAAGCTGTGGTGGCATAGATTTTATTGTCCCCAGTGGGAACATTCAGCACTAAGCAGAGTCTATGACATTATTAGTACCTCACCCAGTTAAAGAAAAATAGTTCAGACATGTGTTCCTGTGTTGTAATCACATCTCCAAATGCAAGAATAGCAATTTTTGGTAGAGTTTATCACTGCTCTGAGCAGCACCATTAACGAGCAATGCTGTGATTCTCCCAGAGCATAATGCTGCGATTTTCCCAGAGCATAATGCTGCACAGAAACCTTACTCAGGTTCTTTCCAGCTGATACGTCCTTTTGCTGCTGGCATGAGAGGCTCTTCCATGATCCTTATCCCTATGGGGAAAATAGAGACAATCCTTCACCAGTTCCTCTCTTATCCCCTCTGCTAGTTCTGATTTTTGTGAATTCCCATGCGGAATTTTCACGGGGGGGAAGAGACAAAGGTTTGAAATATTTCTCAAAGTTCTCTGGCTGGTGTGGTTCCTACATTAGACATGTGGCAATCATGCAAGGAGGACACTTCATGGTATCTGTTTGAGGAGAAATGTACAGTAATTGAGGAGAAGCTGAAATATGGAATGTTATACACCAAATACGTGAAAATTCAGTTCACTGGAGCTGTTTCAGGAATCTGTTCATCTCAACATGTATTGGTACGATGAGTCAGGCAGAATCTTTCCTCCCCAATAGGCTGTTAGTCTCTTAAGATCTCTTTGTTCAGCGAGAGAGAAAGAAAGACTGGCTTTACAGTGCCCGCGAGACCAAATCCAGGTTAAAGCTAATGAGGAATGCATACATTTAATTTGTTAAAGGGTTTTTCTGCATGTTTCAGGAAAGAGGGGGGATTATTACCATTTCACCCCTGTAATAAAAAACAGGATCCTGTATCTTGGAAATGTTTACAATGTAACAAAATGAGGTTATGTTATGTTGTAAAATTTTAAAGGAGACTACGTGCTGACACCTAGGTTCAACAGCATGAAAGACGTGAGCTGTTCAGACAGGAAGGGCTTGTATTTAAAAATTATGAAAATAATGTTTCAGTTTGAAAAAAAACAAGTGCTTTGACAAAAAGTTTGAGATTCCCTCAACTACAGATCCTCCCCCCTGCCAGGTACCAACTGTTTTATTCAGAATAGAGGATGAACAAGATGAAAGTATCATCTGGTTCAAAACTGGGTGTGGTGGTGGTTATTTGGGTATTTTAGCACTGAGAGAGCAAAACTGCAGGCTTTCCTTTCATTAACGTGCTACAAGGTGACGGTGTCTGGCTGTACTGCTGGCAGAGGGAGCACAGCTCCAGGAGGGCACCTTGTGACCTGCAGTGCACCCCGGGAGCTGCACCACTTCAGACACAGCACCGGGAGCGTTTGCAACAGGACAGTGGAGGCTACACTGACAGAAAAAAAGTCCCTGATTCCTTCTGTGCAAGCCAGACATCTC
This sequence comes from Athene noctua, assembly GCF_965140245.1. Taxonomy (NCBI): domain Eukaryota; kingdom Metazoa; phylum Chordata; class Aves; order Strigiformes; family Strigidae; genus Athene; species Athene noctua. The sequence continues at coordinate 118,674,343 of NC_134038.1, forward strand.
TGTGAGCCAGCTCAGGGGGCTCGGAGTGAGGAAAGGGATGGGGCATTATCTCATTTCCTTCCCAGACTTCCTACTACTGTTTTGGGCAATTTATACCTTTAAGAATGCATAAGGCAAACAAACCTTGTTCTCCCTAGTGTGTGAAAGCCTGTCTTTTGCATTATTAAACTGCAAAGGGAAGCATGGCATTATCTTGCTCAGATTCTTTGCACGTACGAGAGAATCCAGCCCAAATATATTTCATGGCTTGTCTGTCTGGGTTAGCATGCTGCTGGCCGTGAGTAAAGGAGAGGAGAGAATCAATGCTTAATACCACAGAGTCCTATACAGATTGTTCTTGTATGCTTATCACTGCTGAGTAGACAAACAAAAGTAAAAGCATTAATAGATACCTGACTAGAAGTGTAAATGAAACAAAAGCCATCAAATCGGGATTTTATCCATTTAATTGCAGAGTAGGTGTTTTCATCACCTGTGTAATGGTTTATTGCTTTTCAAGGCTTATTTATTGTGACTGACTAATGAAGACTTAGAGCACCACTTTCTTATGGGTAACAAAAGGAAAGAAGTTGCAGCACCATTTATGTGTGCAATTCATTGAGTTACTACAGGTCTCCTCATATATCAGGTAATACATTATTACAGCTCCATGTCACACTGTCCATTTCCCTGAGTAGAAAGCAAGGACAGAAGCCTGACCCATTAAATCCAGAAGACAAACCAACATCACTATCCCATGCTTTCTCTGACCCAGTAACAACCCTTTCCTGAGACTCTGTTTTTCTGGATCACAGCTATCGAAGCAGCCAGGACAAGGAGCGGAGAGAATGGTTCTAGGAGAACATTACTGCTGACCTCAAAACCAGCAATTTCTGTGTTAGAGTGTCAGTCCTGACTTGGGTTTTGCACTGCCCTGATTTCAAAGGCAGGGGTCACCTCACAGCCATGCGACACTAGACAAGATTTAGCGTTCACTGAGCATAGGTCCAAATGCTCAGCAGATTCAAGAGAGTATATCTCAAGAAATTGCACTGATGAGGAAGGAAAAGGAAGTGAGAAGAAGACAAACTCGGTTCCGTCTAATGAATACTTCCTTGACATTTGTGCAGCTCCTGCTGGGGATCTGAGCTGGCGTGCATGTATGCAGTATGGTCCCAATTACTGAAGCCCACGAGCTGTGTATGTGTTTGTGTTGTGTGCATGTTCATTACCCTGCTTGCTTTCACAAATAAGTATTTAGTCCCAAAAGAAAAGTATGCAAAATTCTTTAGCAGATACTTGTGAATTCTGGCAGATTTTCAACTTTGTTTTCCATTTTAAAATAACATAGGCCGATGCCCCACTGATGCAACTCTACTAAACTCTCTAAATCTGTACCAGGGATGATGCTGATCTGTTGTGCACATTTTCCTTCCTGTAAGTCATTATCACATGCCTCTCTTTCTAAGAAAGACATTTTTATGAGAGGTGGATCACTGGGGTGGGTTTTTTTTGTATGGCTGGTTTGCCCCATGCTCCAGCTATAACAATGCAGTTTCACTAGGCGCTGGGTCATATGGCTGACCTCAACTAACAAGCTGTTCCTGTTTTTAGGCTACTGGGAATGTTTATTGGCCACTGTGTTCCTCCATTCTAAACACATAGTTATTTCTCAAGACCCATATAAATCATAAGGTCACAAAACTCATAAAAACTGTGACATTCTCTGTGATATAGGATACAAATGAACTAACTTCAGGCTTAGCAGCTTTAAACATCTATGGTATATTTTATCATAATATAAATACATTCATTGAGCTTATATATACTTTTTAGTTCAATGATACACACAATAAAATGGTAATAAAACTGCTCAATGGGACAAACTTTTATATACTGATGTTTCAAATTGGTACAGTTTAACTGGGAGCTCTATTACAAAAACAATGTACTGTAACTCTGTATGAAACTGAGTTTAAGAGAAATAGCGATCTGTTTGCAATAAATGTTAAGTATTCACGTACTTTATATATAAGAAAATGATGCTGAAGATGCTATTCAATTTCCTAATGTAGATTTCAAGACCAGAAACTCATGGAGAGGTCTGTACTAACATGCTGGATTGACACAGTGATGTGTGCAAAACCCAACTACACCTATAAGAAAACACATTATCAATAGGATTCATAAAGTCTGTACTGAAATTGGACAACAAATTAATAGAAAAGGATTGGCAACAATTACTTTAGTTAAATTTGCATAGAGGTTTCCGCTCTGCTTCCCTGTTCTCATTTGCTTTAGTTGTTTTGAAATGCACATATTATAAGCTGAGAATTTCCCAGGTTGCTCCTCTGCTTGAGAATGAACTTTGGAAAGAGACAGCTAAAATGATTCAGGTCTTCTTTTGTACAAAGAACGTAAAAATACACACAGAGAAACACACACACATACATGCATACACATGTCCACATTGCAAGGTAGAGGAAGAACTGTGGGACTCTTTCAGGCAGCTCTTCAACCACACTTACTAAGATCAGAAGGCTGGAATATGGAAGCACCATCCATGAGTAAATGTTCCTTGCACTGCTCTTGTGAAATATCATTTAGATTTCTCAAAGCCAGGGCTTCTTTAAAGTTGCCGGCTATGCGTACTACTCATGCTGCTTAAGGGTTGTTTGTTAAAGTGGCAATGTACACAACCAAATGATTTTGTGCTGAGATAAAGGACCACCAGGAAACGTGCAGACATTGTAAGTGGGTTGATCTATGAACTGCAAATGCTTTTTGTTCAGCTTTGTGTGCCTCCTGTGCCAGAGAGCGCTTCTAGGTGCTATGGCTAGGCACTTTGTCTTTCCAAGTTTGTATTGTATGAAAGTAAGGAGAGATAGTTTTCATCTTCAAGTGTTACAGCAGACTGCAAAAGGTCTTCTCAGCATTATGAGAATATTTAGCTAATAATGCCACACATTTCACACACTTTAGGACTCCATTTTCCATCCAAAAAAGCCTTGGAAGTTTTGTTCTCCTTTTTGTAACTCTTTTTTTTCTTTGGTGATAGCTTAAGAGAGCCTGCCCCCTTTCCCCCTAAAAAACCACAGGAAAAGCTCTAATATGTGTGCATGATTAAACACTGACAAGTCAAAACTTTCAACAACAAAGCTGTATTTTTTCCAGTAATTACACTTGTTTGTACATATGCCTAGTCATGAGGCTATATACAGGTTTCAGATACAGTCTCAGCAAAAATCAATCCACTCATTTACATGTGTCACACTTTCAGGCAAGGAAGACCCGTAGCAATCATTTTTATCAATACAGCCTAGGTTTGTGAAGACACTCATTCCACAGTGGATTTTTCACTTGACCAACTGTCTGCCCAAAGGGAATGTGGTGCAGAAATCAGAACAAAGGGAACAACATTGAGAAATATTAAGTTCAAAGTGCCTAATGCTGCATCCTGAATACTCTCTTAATATAGTTCCTAACTGGAAATAAATGAAAATACCCATCATTTTACTGCCTTTACAGAGCTTCAGGACATGGTTGCCATGGAAGAAAATTGCCATAACTTGTGTTCTAAAGCTGATACGTATGTCTGCAATTTCCTTTCTCCTTTAGCCTCTTTTAGTTTCATTAATTATGGGTGTTGCTTGGAGAGGTTGTAGACAGCACACAAGGGGCAAATATTTGAGTTTCAAAAGCATGGAACTTATTTTATGTTCTGAACTTTCACAGTTTCTGTGAAAAGCTAACATCTACCTAATACTTTTAAAAGTCAAGTTCCTAAGGTTATGATTAATATACCACATAGATCCCAACAGGATAATTACAAATTAATCAGCAGTTCAAAACTCCCAAATGGAGTATTATAAGGTTGCCATCACTTTAAAGCATTCCTTTTCTACTTTCATGGAAAGAAAAAGAAATCACAAACGATTCTGATCTTCATTTGATACAACTCTATTCTGTAAGCATTTGAGAAAGCTAAACTGAAGCTTCTATAACTTACCAATTAAGCAGGCTTTTTGGTGAATTGAGCAGAACATGCTAACAGCACTAATCCAACCACAAATCATTAAACTAGTTAGGCACATGAAAACAATGTTTAATGGATATAGAGGTGTACAGATAGCGGTTGACTCTTTGCAGCAGTGTGGGTGTGTATATATGCATGAGTCTCTGTATGCAAGTAATTTAGTCTAGTTCTCCTACAGAAATCACACAAATGTATTTGTGAGACTGTGCGAGACTTTGCAGTCCCTTCTTCCAGTCATTCTATCGCTTAAGAAAACTTCCAAGTTTCGAGCCTCTGTTAAGAAGCTTTATTCGAAACCCACAGAAGCCGTTAGGAATCTTTCCATTATTTCAGAAAGAGCTAGACTGGGCTCTTATATTTAAAACATGGTATCTGGCTATCTAGGCTTTGTTCCTTGCTGTTTGCAAAATTTCTGGGAGACTGTTGGCACTCAGTCTCTCTCTTCTGTCTCCACATATGTAAAATGAGAATGACAACTTTACCTCAGAGGAATGCTGCAAAGCTTCACGTATAAACAGATTGGCATACTTGGATGAAGTTGCTCAACTAACGAGAGGTTTCCTGATTGATGGGCATCTCTTGGGAGGTCATAAAAACAAAAACAAAACTGTGTAATTGAGTTTTCAGAAATAATTTTTTTTGGCTTACAATATCCAACTCTTACGCAAGATGACTGCTTGTGCCATCTTTTTTCTCCCTCCTATCACCACCTATCTTTCCAAATCTAACCATGCCAAATTAGTGGCTAGATACCAAACTAAGCCAAGGGATAACCCTCACACCTGAAATGTCCATAAGAAAGAATATAAAGCTTGAGATATAGTGAGTAATAAGAACATTACCTTTAAAACAATATATTTTTTTCCAGTTTCTTAAGCCCTTAGCTGACTCAGTGTAGGTATAGTAACTATGAAACAACCAGTAAAAATTAGACTGCATTTTATTTTGTGAACACTGGAAAGTTGGCAAGCGGTAAGATTTTGCAGTGAAATAGGGAGGTGAACAAGTTGTAAATGACTCTAATATCTTCCAGATGGCATATTTTACTTGGGAACTGAGTTTGGAGTAATTAGTGGCATGCGAATTTCCTATAAATACTAAACTTCACCAGTTTGACACTAGAAAGCTCCTTCGTCTCTGAAGTCTTTAAACTGCTAAGTGTTTCTTTTTCCCCCACTTAAAGTGGAAGTCATGGATTTGTAAATTTGTCTTATTTGACAGACAGAAACCTTTTTCCATGAAAAGATAGCATTTTTCTATGCCAGAAAGTTATGAACTGAAGTTCCTCACTGAAGAGGTTTAAAATTGAATGTTTCTTCCCAGAAGAGGTTTTCATTTTTATATACTGGGATCATTATATTATAATTTATTACATTATGTGGCAAGCAGTGAAATCAGTAGAGTTTGCCCTAACTTCAAGATCAAATCTTTTTCATTGGTAAAATGCTTTTTGCAGCTAGATGTGCTGAAGACCTTAGCAGATGAATTTTGCTTTTACTTCCCCTAGGACATGACAATACTAAAATAGCAAAACCTGGTCCACAACCTCTGATTCTTCTATGTTTTCTGCACGACATTGTTTCATTCATTCCTGGAGTGAATCCTGGTGTTCACATTTCTGTTGAGGAATTTTCCAGGTTTTATTTGCTGTAAATAGAATAGAACTAAGTAAATACAAGGTAAAATATTCTGTCACCACTTGCACCCTCTTTAGCCATATATCAGTGTAAACTGGCTTAGATCCATTGACATGAAGGGGCTAATCTCATTTGCAGCAGCTAAAGATCTGTCTACTGTTCTCAGTGGAGCTGTATAGATAAAACTGCAGATATAATATTGCTTATTTAGTTCAGATCTTCAGTTCTGCCAGTCCCAGGTATTCAAAAGGCATGAGCCAAACAACCAGAAGCATGTGATAAGATGAAGAATGATCAGATTTTAAAATAGTAGTGATTATTTTTATTACTTCTGGGTTTTGAACTTTTATTGGTTAAGGTGTGTTGTATTTCAGATTCCTCTGTTCAGCGGAGAATTAAAAGCTTAATTTTAAAATGAAAGGGCAAATCCCAATGCATTAGAAGATTGCAGAAACCAATGTAATAACAAAACTGTTGCTAACATTAGTCACCATCAAACTGTTACAGTGTGTAACTGTAGATCTTCATCCATGTCTTTGTTACATCTTTTCTCTTTTTCACAACAGCATTGTCTTCTACTAAAATAGACCCTCGCTAGTTCATTCTTAATGGAGACCCACTGTCAGTTAATGGCATTAGTAAATTACTGAACAGTGCCAAATTCCAATGGCCTTATTCCCAGAAATCTCTTAGGTTGACAGGGCCTTTGTATGAGTAACTTCACTGAATTTTGGCCCTGGGTGAAGACCATAAAAACACCAGCTCACAAAAGATCAATGGAAACAAAGGCCCCCCAAACTGACTGGGATTTCAGTAAATTACAAGTCGTTAATCGATTGCAAATTGTGTATTTAAATATCCAGCACTTTAGAGAACTGTGGGATTCAAATGATATGTTGTCTCCCTTACAGGGCTTCGTCTGCACCATGAATCCAGTACAAGCAAAACCAGTTTAAAAGTCTCCTACCATGGGCACTCACTCCCACCTCCCGCTTTCTCACAGAGTTTGCACTGCCTGACTGGTGCTAATTCAACTGTATGCTTGTCCATGCTCGGAGAAATGATCTGTTGCCCTTTTTAATAGTGTGTGATGGGAGTGAGCAGCCAGGCAGGAATGCACCATGCAGGACCCTGTGGCACCAAGTACACTTGGAAGGGGCAAAAAAAGCAAAGAAACCTGCAGTTCCCTGCAGTTCCCATGCCTTGCCTCCTGGTGTTCAAGGAGTACCTGTGCCCTGCTTAGGCCAGGTGGCTTGCTGCAGACCCAGCAGTCACCCAGGATCCTCTGAGGGCCATGTGTTGCTTTCATCTCCATCGAGGTGTGTTTTGAGGCCCATGCATGAGGAATTATATCCCCTCCGTATGGATACCTGCACTGACAGTCCCAGCTGCCAGGGAAGTCTGACATGTCTCTGGAGGAGGAGGCTGCCCCTCCAACACCCATTAGACAGGTCACCTTGCCAGGGTAGGGCACAGGAAGACCGGGAGAGCAGCCAGGCTGCATGGAGGCTCAGATGGAGAGCAACCCGACAGACACTAATGTTACAGGCAGAAAAGCAGCCTCTTTGGGTCTGTGCTTATTTTTTTATTTTTAACAGCATGTACTTCTTTTTCTTGTTGCTAATAAATTGGGATTAAGGTTGGTGTCCCTTGAGTGCCTTCAGTTATTAAGCTTTTAGCTCCGGGATACAGATTGCCTTGTGCCACAAGCACTGCAGTAAATCCCACACCTCTAACCCTCAGTCACTAATGGGGCACAAATCCACAGGGTAGAACAACTTGAAACTCTTTATTTAGATTTTCTCTTGCAATGCCTTCTGTTCAGCTAAAATGGAGCCTTTCAAGGAATAAATAAAAATTCTCTATAAATGAAAGGCAAAAGAAAGATGCATACTAAAGCAAATTCTCAGAACCAAAGATATCTGACCAGGGTGGGTAATTTGTGTCAGGGAGAGATTTAGCGTCTTGGTGGAAGTGGAATCAGAGTGATAAAAGAAACAGAGAGGTGGAAAACATTTTCATTCTAACAGGTGAATAACTGAAATACTCATAACCACCCTATAGGTACATATCTTAGTAGGCTGCAGAAAAGTATGGTGTATTCAAATGTAAATTATAGTTGTATACACTTCACTGATTGTTTCATGAGGTTAAATGGGAGTTATTTAGAATTCAGCTGAGTTCTGCATATGTCTTGGGAAGGAATTTCTTTAGGCAAAAGGTATAAGATCTCACTGTCCTAATAATAGGAAGTAAAAGTATATAGCTTGGCAGAGTGGCTGGCTTCAGCAGCAGGCAGGGCTTTCCAGCACTTTCACTTCACTTTCTGCAGCACAGCGTGCTGTGGTGCATCTCAGGGGTCACCAGCGTGTTTAGAACTGAAACCAGATGTAAGCACTGTTATCACCTCCTTGAAACTGAAAATAGAAAATTCACCAAAATCTGTACTCTAAAACTGTTTATACTTTTCATTGCCCACTGCTCATTTTATAGGTGTTGCTTGGCCTTTTCCACAAACTCATAACTTACACTTTCCAGGAAAAGAGAAAGGTTTTTGCAATTCCTTTAAGAATTTGTAGAGGAATTCTAGATCCCGTCATCTTTCTGATGGAACTCTGTCTCTGACATTGCTTTACTGAACCATAAAATTAGGACTGTCTAGTAATGGCATGTTCAGGCACCAGCTGGGAGGAGTGGGGGGAGTGTGTGAGCTCTGCAGTGCATTTCAGTAGGCTCCCACCCCAGAGCCTTGCGTGGTCCTTGCACACCCCAGAGGTGCAAGCAGAAAGCAAACAAAAATGGGATATATGGGAAGACACAGACAAGCAAAAAAGGGAATGCTTTCTGCATCATGGCTCCATGAACTGATCTGCTGATTACCCCCTCTTCTGGGCAGGCAATCTCCTGTTTTCACACATGGACTCATGCTTTAGTCTTTCACCTGAAACTACACTCAATGGCTAGTGCCATGTTTATATTTACATCTCTGTGCCATAAACCCTAAAGAACTATAATATTACAAGAAATATTTGCCACACCATTGACAGCAGTAACTGAGTGAAGAATTGCCAAGTGGGAAATCCAAATTTGCAAACTCAGTATTCTGGGCTGCACGCCAAGACTGTCTGGGCGCTGCGGAGGTGACACATTCAGTCTCCTCACAGGGATGCCAATGTGCCAACTGCATCCCTGGCACAGCATCTTCTCCTGACAAACTTATGGAGAAGAACTGCTACCAAGTCCAGAGGGAGATGCAAGCTGCTTTCTGAGCTTCCTTGGCAGCAACTCCATTTTCAAGTTGTGACTGTACTTTCTCCTATTTACAAGAACAGTTGTTTGTGATACTCTATGGTCTCTGGTAGGATTTTGAAAAGTGCAAAAATGACAGCAGGACGTTGGCTTCCAAGTATAAACTAGTAAAATCCAGAGTAGTTTCATTTCCCTAAGAAAAAAATAATATAGATACTCATTTACTGCAGCCCAGATATCAGATGTTACCGCCTGTGTGGGAGAATCTAAATCCGTTTGTTAGCTGCCAAGTGAAAGACTTGATCCTTAGAACATGAAGGTTGTAGCGCTGTTCTCTAAAGCTTCCCCTTTTCAAATTGTACTTTGTACCCATTGTCTCACAGGTGAACTTCTCTTCTGTCTGTCAGTAATTTTTCAAAGCAAAAGAAAAAAAATTGAGAAATTGTCCAATCTTCCACAGGGCTGAATGACCTATAACTTTAAAAATCCATTAGAAGAGAGCCTTTTAGTAACCAAATTGTGTCATTTACAACTGCACAGCAGCCAGAAAGAGCACCATAAATTACAATTCTGTCACTGTAAGAGACAACGGAAAGGTGTGGGCAGGCTATCTCTATAAAGGAGGAAACATACGAGAGTGATAGAATCTAATGTGATTTTTTTGCAAATTTATTTCATATAACAGCAAAATTGGTACTTACAGGTTAATTTTTTTTTGGCTGTATACAAAAGACTTAGTAAGACTATAGAAGATTATTTTTAGGGTGTTGCAGAACAAAAATACTAAATTCAAACCTTTTGGTATGTTGGGTTTTTTTTTTCCTTATACATGAAGTAAAAAAGCATGTAAAATTTTGCTTAGCATTTTCAGTTAAAATTTTCCATATAATTTAATAATTCAGAAATAGGATTCTTCTTGATAATCATTTGAAAATGTATCCACTGTTGAGGTCTGAGCAAGGAATGGTGCCTGGGAAACTGGTGAAATAATGTCATCATGGGGAGAAGAGCAAAGACTGTCGCTCAGATGCTGTGGTTTTATGTGATTGCTCTTAATGAGCAGTTAATTATTTGGAGAAAGGTTGTCTTGTTAAAAATTCTCAACATTAATTTTTTTCGTAAAGACTAACAGCCTGCATTCCTGAGTACTTCCAATAGGTTTTGCAGGATACCTAGAGCTGGTATTTTTAAGGATATTTCTAAAAAAAAAAAAAAAGAAAAGAAAGAAAACAAACACAGAAGAACTATTCTGAGGTCTTTTTACAACTCTCCTCCTAACTTTCAAATCCTGTTATACATATAAAGAAATTATAGAAAGAAGTCTTAATTTTTAAAAATGTAAAAAATGAAGTATCTGTAAAATTATCTCAGAAATGAACATTTCTTCTGTGTATTCCCTCCAATCTGAAATGGGACAGTGAAGCTAACTAGCTGAGCAATTGCTATGAGAAAAATGAAATACATAAGAGGAAATGCAGTTAACACAGTATTTCACATATGTTAATGCTTACAGTTCCATCAGTGTCAGCTTTATTTTCTACTTGATATACAGCAAAGCTGGCACACAGTTTTAACTGATGAGGTAATGTCATTTTTAATTTAAGGAGCCTTAAGCTGTCCACTTTAACTAGTGATATCATCTTTGCAGTTGTCTCATGGGACTTCATGTAAACATAAGTAATGTGCCCTGGACGGTTTGGAGCAGAGTTGTTAAAAATGACATTGGTCATCATGAAGACATTTTTTTCCTTTGATCTCTTTAAAAATGTCAGACACACTTTATTGTCCTGTCATTTTTAGGTCTTCCTTGTATATTAATACACTCAGAAAATTTCAGTGAATGTAACAGTAGAATAAAGGTCTAAGCAAATTAATGGCAACATTTTAATGTCAGTCGTAGTAGGATAATGAAAAGTAATTGAGATTGTCTGGCTAACAGCAACTTGCTAAATAAAATGGCAGCACGGGTGAGACACGAAGAGTCAGGGACAGAGAAAAGCCTCTCGCTGCAGTCCGAAAGAGGCCCAGAGCAGCACAACCCAGGCTCCAAATGCCACCACCTTTTAGGAGAAGATTAAACTGATTCTACAGATTGTGTCTGCTCCTTCTTCCTGTCCAGGGTCGAGTGAAATCATCTGCTAATAAAACTTAGAAAGAGACCTGTCTCTGCACCTGCAGCTTCTGCCTCCCTGTGACTTTTATTCTCATTTGTATTCTCTCAGCTGGCTCAGAACACCAAGCTGCTGGGCTCGCCTCAGTCCTCTGAAACCATATCTATCAGGCCAGTCCTACATATTGACATTTCTGGTGACAGGGCTGAGGAACCTTAACGTGACTGTTGCTCCCAGGCAAACTTTTTTTACTACCAATCATTATTGCATTATTGTATGCTTTTCATTTTAGAGCCCTTAGGAATGAAGCAAGTAACCAGCCTGTTCAGTAATCACATGCTGTACAAGTATGAATATTTTTATAATATGCGCTTCTAGATTCAAATACCTAAGCAAAGATGATTTGTAACGAAACAAGTTTTGTCTGAGCACAACCAAGTGCTCTGACATGTGGATTTTGTGATTTGCTCCAAACTATTTGTCCAGCTAGCAAGGAAAATAATACATATTTTTCTACCACTGATCTGAAACATGGTAGAGTTTTGAACAAAATCTAATGTTTAGGGATTTATTTATTATTCTGTGGACATATGTTTGGAGGACAGCATATGGAAATCAAAGTATTGTTCATAAAGAGCTCCAGCCAAAAAGACATTTTTGAATTCATAACAGAACTTCACAGTTTGAAAAGAATGCTATGCATTATGTATTGATAACAACACTACACAGACAAAGGAACACAATTTAATAATACAGAATTGTGCTCATGAGATTTCCTTTTTTTTTGTTAATTGGTTACTTTAGCTGACATTGTCTGCAAGCATAATGGACACCATTCTTCCTAATAGTTCCATGTTGCCAGATGATGTCTACAGACATAATGTAGTCCATTTTAATTATTTCATTTTGCTTACATCTTTCAGCATAATGCATTTTCCAAGCAAGCTAGCATTTTTCTTGATTATCTATGTTGTGTTATGGTTTCTAAATTAATTAGGTCTCCTTCTTTCCTGGAAGTTAAAAGTTTCTTCCTTCCATTTATCTACCAGGTATGATTATGTTGAAGTGATTGATGGAGATAATGCTGAAGGACGCTTATGGGGAAAGTACTGTGGAAAAATTGCTCCCCCTCCTTTAGTGTCTTCGGGACCATATCTTTTCATTAAGTTTGTTTCCGACTATGAGACGCATGGAGCAGGATTTTCTATCCGTTACGAAGTTTTCAAAAGAGGTGAGAAACAATTCATTGTTATATAGCTCATAGTCTGTGGTTTTGGCTTGCATCAAAAAGTTCACCATAATTCTTTGGAATGGGGGGAATCCATGGAAATGCTTGAAAGAAAATTTTATTACCCTTGTCATTCCAAGGTGGGGCATGTATTCAGTGGGCGTAAATCTTTATGAATCTAATGGGTCAGCTTCATCTGAGGATTGACTCCTCTGGCTGTAATGTGATAGTCTTCATCAGCTGTTTGCTTTGACCCTCTTAAAACCTTTTTCGTGATAATAATTACGGTATGATTTACAATGTTACTGCCTTAACAGCACTGCAACCTTCTGAGTCCCTGACTTATTTTGGTTAGTGCTTTGCTCTGCATTCCCAAGAGATGGCTGTGGGCTTGGAAAGGACCAGAGTACACATGGACAGCAGATGATGCTGCCGTTGCTTTCACAGATCATGTCTGGGAGGTAAAGGAGGGGAGAAGCTCACACTCACACTGTTCACAGGCTTATCCTGCTGGATGCTTGTGCTGGTGAGCACAGATAGGTATATGGGGCACCGAGAAAACCCAGAGAAACAAACAGTTCATGATTAACCACACCTATAGACAGTTCCTCTTTGATAACTCCCTTTCTGAGTCAGTTGCTAGAAGGGCAGTAAGATTTTTTTTTTATTTTTTTTTTTTTGCATACACTTTACCCTATAGCTGGATGGAAATAAGTAATTCCTATATTCCATGCCTGGAGAATACAGGACCAGAACCCATAATATATAGAAAGACAATAAGCTTAACTTTATAGAAAAAAAATACTGACTTCAACATCCATTTAAGGTCATATTTACAAAAGCAGGTCAAAACTCCAAATTTCCAGTGCACACCACTCCAAAACAGCGCCCATTTTCAGAATCCATTCAAGTCCCTTTTACACACCTAAACCAGAGCCAGATTTTCAGCTGTGTTCAGCACATGCGCTTGGTGGCAGCTGTACTGTTAATGAGGAGAAGTACCGTAGTAAAGTCTCTTTCTATTGCATGCTATTGCTGCTCTGCACAGTGCTAATTGGGGCCACAGACCTCTTGTTCACCATCTTCCCTGTCTGTAAATTCACTCTTGGCTCCCAGAAATTCTTGTGGTGACCTTCAGGGTCACATTTTTTGAAAGAACTCAGCATCCAAATGACACCAAGCTTTCCTGAAAAAATATCTCTATTTATTTTGGTGTCTTTAGGAGGTTAAACTCTTGAAACTGTGTCCTGAAGTTTCTCAGTGCTTATATATACAGTACCATCTTTCACAAAGAACAAGGCTGAAACACAAGAAGTAGTGAAAGAATGATCTGTGAAACAATCTATTTTAGCAACTGAGTGTTTTCAGGAAAAAAGCTTTTATTTATTTCCTAATAGTGTAGTAACAACTCAGAGCTCTGACAGGAACGTTGTGTTTATTTCCTTGTGTGGTCATTTACATCTCTCAATGATATACATTAACCATGTTAAGATGGCATTATGAATGTGATTTTACACACACAGAAGTCAAGAAACTCAAAATTATGGCTCCCAGAGCAACTTTAACTCTGGTTCATTCCACATAAACTGTATATTAAGGCAGGAAAGTTATCACCAGGTACAGTGTTAGAAAATGCTGTGTGTACACAAAGGATACAAGTTATAGTTTCTGTGGGAACACAGCCCTTTTTAACTTTTGAGTTAATGCGTATACGCTATTCCAAATTTATATTTTAGTATCTGTACCAAATAAAGCTGACAAGTTCACCCTGTTATGCAGGTGAAGCTCAGTTGCTCACACCAGACTAATACGCTTCATTTTAGCATATTCACAATTTAGCTCACCATTTCCCGAATGCGAGAAGTATTAAAATGATCCCAAGCTCAAGGTGCTGTGGTGCTGAGCTCAAGGCTGAGCTGCATTCCAGTACACAGTTTATTTTTGCCCATTATTCCTGTGAGAGCATCCTTAGTTTTTGAAAAGAAGAACTGCATTACAATACTGTATCTTAAGCTGAATTCTAAACCTTAAAATGTTGCATGCCATGGAAATTGTAAGGAGAGACCAGCACACTGTGACTATGGTGACTATGATAAATGAAGTATGGGCTTTGAGACTAAGAACTGCCTTTACTTCTCATCCAGCTCCTTAGCCAGAAAGACACCGAAGAAGTTGAACACCAGACTAAAACAAGAAATCCATATTGCCCAACTTTTAGCCCACCCAAAATGTTGATAATTTTTGCTTTGGTAGCCAGCCTATTTTAGGATGGATGAGTGGCCTGTTCATTAGGAGAGGATCTATACGGTTCACATTCAACATTCCTAACTGTAGTTGACTAAATTTATGGTGTAAAAAACAGTGTCAACCAAGAAGGCAAATGATTTTCTGACTCAGTGACACCTACAGAGAGCAAATTAAATTATCCCCAATGTCAATTCTTTTTCTTTGCTTTCTCTGTTGCCTCCTCTCTCACTTTCCTTCACTTCATATCTCCTTCTTAATTTCATACACATACACACATGTAGTTTCTCTACCTCAGAAGTATCTATTCTGTCAGGTCTCTGCTAGAACCCTTTCTGTCAGTTTTCCATGAAGATCACCCCATGAATTTCCTCGTACCCTCAGTGTTGATTTAATTCCTGAAGCTTCTTTACAGTGTCAATAAAGGGTCAAAATCTGTGGAGGGCATTTTAGTGAGGCAGCTCTTCTGAAAACAGTTTTTGTTTCTTGCACCAGATTGACTTGAACATGTTTAAAATAAAGCAAGCTGGTATTGAGATACCATGTGTGAGTATAAGGAGCCTGACAATTGTGCGCTCACAGAGACAGGATCTGGCTGTATTTAATAAAGCAATAATGATCCTGGCTTACATTTTATATTGCATCTTTTATTGGATTCCAAGAGGAGTACAGAGCACTTTATGCTATGAATGGCATAGCAAAGCTATTTTATTCTGCAACAGCAGCTACTGGTGGGAGTGAGGAGCAACAATCAGAATATAACCCTCCCATACACGACAAGGAGACAACGGAATGACAGGGAGAGAAGAGAAATATCCAACTAATGTGTAAGGGGGCAATTTAATTATAGGCAAAATGTAATTTCCCAAATTGGAATGGGTCAGGTTACGTGAGCATTAATATCTACATCTTCCAAAAGATGCCATGAAGTGTTCTGAATATTGATGTGATAGCTCAAGCATTTCCTATCAGTGTCTGCTGAAGGACAAAAATACCTGAACTGAGTAAATTCATTCAGACCTCTCTCTTGCATGCTGAATTTAGTTGGGAGGTAGCCAAATCTGTGGGGGGTAATATGTTTGGCACATTCACAAGGGAAACATTTTCTATGGTGAAATAAGAGTATTCATATATTCAACAAGCCAGACTGTTTTCCCTCATTGATCTGTGTTAAGCATTGGAAATCCTCTAAGGCTTCTGATGCTGGGCATCCTCATCCAAATTGAAACCTCACACACACTCATCCTCCAGCACAGACCTGCCTGTTGCAAACCGGACTGTGTTGCCTGTGTTCTTCCTCTACTCCAGGTCCAAAGACCTTCACCTGAGTCATCTTACTCAAACTCCCCAGGTCATCTGCTATCCAGCAATGCCCCAAATCCTGTAAATCACTTTCCATTAAGTTTGGAGTGTCAGAAGTCAGAGAGGGGTACCTGTGCTGACCTTGTGGGAGGATGTGTGGGCAGTGCCTGCAGCTGACTTCTGAGCACACCTGCAGATGTGGGATCCACAGAGAGGATTCCTGAGGGACCTAAATAAAGGAGAAAAGCAATCTGTCAGCAAGAGAGGGACTCCAGTTTTAGTCCCCTCTATTCACAAAGGCAAATCCAGTGTTCTGGCCTTTTATACCCTTGCATCTTTATTGCCACTTTCCTGCTCCACCAAGAGCATTGTTTGGAGCATCCCATTATGCCATGGTGGGGACATTGGAGAACGCTGGTGTGTCAACACTGACATTAGGTGACTTTTAGCAACACTGCCTGTAATCACACAGTTTATCATGCCTGCACTAACAGCAACATTTTACTGGTGCACCTGTGTCAACACCACTCAGAATGAGTCACTCACCCTTGGTACATGTACGAATTACCTTTCACATTTAGTTTGTCAAGGAGGCATAGGTCACATCTGGCAGAGTTACTGAGTCAGTGCTCCAGGAATCTGAAACCACTACTCCCTCTACTGAATTCACTCACCCGCTTTCGTAAAAAATTCTATTTCACCAATAAAAGCCTGTCAGCCATAAGATTTAAAGATTTGAGCTTGAAGGGACTATAATTATTTCTCTAGGGCTCTGTCGAGATTTCTGCAGCTTACACTTTCATTGTTCCCACATGACTTTGTATTTGTCATAATTTTTTCTAGAGCTGGTACAAGTTTTCATATTGTTCCGTACAAATTGAAAATTGGAGATCCGACAGTATACGTGAATTGTGCTTTAAAACCTGACTATCAATAATAGGAACAAGCTGGCTGAATGATTAATGCAGCGATTAAAATGAGGTGTTTCATTGAAAAGCCACCTTTGCTGCTGGAGAGACAATACAGCCTAATTTGTTTTCCAGCTAACTACTTTGCTTAGTAGCATAGTGTTAACCCAAATGATTTTTCTCTTTCTCTTGCAGGACCTGAATGTTCCAGAAACTTTACTTCTTCAAGTGGAGTGATAAAGTCCCCTGGATTCCCCGAAAAATATCCTAATAGCCTTGAATGCACTTATATTATCTTTGCACCAAAGATGTCAGAGATTATACTGGAATTTGAAAGCTTTGAGCTAGAACCTGATTCAAATACTCCAGGGGGAGCATTCTGTCGCTATGACCGACTGGAAATCTGGGATGGATTCCCTGATGGTAAGAGAAAAATGGACTGTGATATGCACAACCATTATTCTGTAGTGGGCTGCAGAAGGCATATTCTCATTTTCTTAAATGTCATCATGCCTGATTTATGTGAAACGAGTTGAATTAAAGAGAAATGGGGAAAATGCTCTGTAAATTCATTCAGTAAAGCATACCACAGTTTGAATGTTTTTTTTAATTAAATATGTTTAATTTTGAACAGTTGGCTTGGGGGAAGCCTCTGTTTTTAGAGGGAATATGTGGTGGACCTCCTACTCTAAAATAAATTAAATATGAAGCCTTATAATGGGTCCCCAAACTTTCACAGCTAACACATGAGTATTGTCCAGAAGTTTCCAACAACTTGCACAAACTGGACTTCAGGTACTAACCCTCCAGCTTATGCAGGAATGGGGTTACAGACCAGCTGTCAAAGAAGATAATTTCTTTGCCAGAGAAAACACGGTATCCATACAATTGAAATCACAGTGACTAAATGATTACCCAGGTCAGTAAACAGTCATTGAGTTATTCATTCAGGTGGCTTTGGTGACTGGGCACTGCAGGGTTCCTCTGTTATAGTGCTCTCTCTTCCAGCAGTATAAGCAAATCAGAAGGTTTTATCTTTATTTGTTAATTTATAGTCTGTGATTAGCTGGGCACATGTGTCAGGGTGGGTGTGCTTGGTACCCTTCTGGAACTTACTTCTCTGCCATCTCAGTAATTTTCCACTTAGCTGTTGACCACACTTGACCTTGTGCAAATTCACTAAGTACATAGCTAGATATTAGCTAAGCCTATAGAGCCAGTGAGGCCCGATTTCACCCTCCACCCTCATATCCCTGTTTTACACTGGGACTGATGTACAAAATTTCTGGTTTTTTCATATATGGCAATAGGTCCGCAAGATCAAGTCCCCTGTAAGTAGGGCAGCCATGTACCAGTTCTTCAAGGACCCCAGCTTGACAAACTGTGGCTCCAAACTAAAAGGGACTGTTCAAGCTGAATGCCTAACCTTTAGGATGCCTAAATGCCTATACAAATTGTGCAAACAGCTATGTAAAACTGATTGTGATGCCATTTTCAGTGTTTCTGTCTATGGCATAAGCTGATAGAAGCATCTTGAAGCTGTCCTTTTTTTCTTAATTTTGTAACTTGTAGCAAAATTCAACCACTGGAGATTTATACTGTTTGTGTTGGGCACTAATTACAGCTATTTCAGTTTTCCACTGGTGTGATAACCCATATTAACAGATTTTTTTTTTTGCTTTTATGAATAGCAGTGGCAGTTTCTACAAACTGCTAATCCTACATTAATATTTCATTTAAATGAAAACATATAACTTAAGGAACATATTTTAATAAGACATTTAAACTTCCCTGTTTCCCTAGATAAATCTGAATATAATTTTAATTAAAGCTTTTATTGATGCTGCAGCAAATAGGTATGTGCTTTTAAATGTATGTTTGTTTTTCCTTTCTCTTTTATGTTTAATGGGTTTATCATGGCTCTTTTCAATCCACTCCAATAAATAGTGAAGAAAGATCCATACCAGTAGCTGAAAGACTATTTAGTATTTAATGCCTCAGTTAGGAAAACAGTATTGTAACACTGCAATAACGATGTCTGGAACATTTAATAATAGGTTTATTTGTATATAGGCCAAATCTGTCCAAGCTGAATTCCTGCAGAACTTGCATTTAAACTGACATGTGAAAAGATGATCCAATCAATCAATTTATGTGTAATATTACCAAAAAGAAATGCATTATTGTTAGTGTCAGAGGGTTTCAAAGTGGTAATTTCCTGGTTCAAGAAAGTGATTGAGCCATACTGAAGAGCAATTAACAACAGACATTATTAGCCTTCCAATTCGCTCACAAACTGCCTAAACCCAAAATGATCCCCACATCCAATAAGGGTGTTTAGATGTTTGTAAATATTCAGCTGCACTTGTAGATTCAAAAGAAATGTTTTCTTAGATACAAACTGTTCGAGGTTGCAGCAGTTATAGAGAAATATTTGCTGCATCATTTCACTGTAGGACAATCCCTAGCCAGCAGTCAGTCTCTCTTATTTAACCTAACTTACACTACAAAGGCAGGAGAATGTGATTGCTTCTCTATAAATGCATCACAGGATGAATCCCTGGGAGGGAGAAGAGCTATTTCAACCTAAGAGCAAAGCTGACACAGGAAACCACTGGTATGACCTGGCCATAAACTGAAGATAGAGATTAAAAATTTCTAGATATGAAAAAAAAAAAAAAAAAGAGTATCCAGATAATCTTGCAAACCAAACCAAACCAAACAAAAAAAAAAAAAAAAAGGTGGTCCCTGGCCTGTTCTATTTGGTGATATAGACATAGCCATAAAAAAGGAAGCTGCATTGCTGCTCCCATGCCCAGTTGTGTTAGAGGTCAGTGCTGCCCTTGCACTACACTGATATAAACATGAAGTAGAAGGATTTTTTAAATGTTTGGAAAAAATTTATATCCTTCAGTTCAAATCCCCTGCTCCACAGCAACACAGCTGTGGTTTGCTGGGATGATGGCAGTGTTTTAACAGGACACAGAAAACAGTTAGTTGTGGCGGCAACCCAGACAGAATCAGATAGACAGCCCCCTGGACAAGCTGTTCTCACCCAGCTCTGGAAATTACGTGTCAGTGTTTGAGCCAGGCACTGTCAGTCCCTCCATTCTCAGAAGAGAACTGCACCCTACTCTGACCCGTCTCAGACATCTACTTTAAGGTGCAGTTAATTGATCTCTGGAGGTTCTTATCTCATGTGACTGTACTGGGAGCTATGGCTCACTCAGACATAAACTTTAGATACCTAAGTTCAATCAGATGAAACCCAACAGAAGTGAAAAATCTTTTCACTGCAGAATTTGACCAGCTACAGTCACTAGACATTGGCAGGAAATTAATTTTTTGTTTTCTACAGTTGTGATTTTTTTCCCTTCCTCTCTTAAAAGAGCAAAACAAAAGAGAAACGTTGTCTTAAACAAATTTTCACAGTGATGTTTAAAAGGATATGTCAAAATCAGTATGCTTCCATTTACATTTGACTTCTATGTAATTGCCATTTTTTTTTATGGAAAACAGTTTTCTGATAGACAATTTGCCAGAAACTATAACAGTCATTCACAAAGACATTAATCCTCAGCCTACCTGGTTGTCCTTTTATTGGATTGAATCTGTCAAGTGCTGAGTACTTGTGTCTGGATTCTGCAAAACATGTGCTTATCTTTGAATCATGTGAGCAGTTACATTGACTTCAAAAAGAATTCACCAAGGACACTTACGATTCTGAAGTTAAACACTGGTGCAAGTGGGTTCAGGAGGGGAATGACAGGCATTCGGGCATGCCTCAAAAATGGCATTTTGTTTCTGCGTAACTGCACGCCAAGGAGATCCTTTGGTCTGTTCTTTAAAACAAAGCAGTAAATGAAACAAACCCTGTTGGAGAATATTTGGGAACTAACAGGTTCACGTTGCAAATATTGTGCATAAAAGGGACCATGGTTTGAAGGATATAACAGGTGGAGTTAGAGCAGGAGAGTGAGTAGATCACAGAATAGAAATATGTGATTTTTCATGAATAAACTAGACACCTAAAATATCTTTGCCCAAGGCACAAATATACCTCAGCCAGCCTTGACTGAGAACAGTCCATTGATGATTTTGAAGAAAAAAAGCCCACTCAAAACAAGAACTAGCTTAATTGATAAATTGCACATATTCATCATGCAACTCTCTTTGAAGCTCTGTAGACTGTCTACTATGGGCTTAAAAGTAATTTAAAGTTTACATATGGTTTGAGAACCACAGGCTAAGCATTGCTGCTTCGGTCAATACCACGAGCGCTTCCACTGAATTACAGAGCAAAACAGAATGCTTTACTTCAGTCATTAACATCAGTGCAAATGAAGGTTGCTATTAATCTAAGTGAGTTTCTCTTCTGTTGTGGTTCCTTTCTACACTCTTGTGAGAAGCTATTAAGATCCAAGACTATACACAAGCTCAGTGTAGGTGACTACTGGATTGTGAGGATGAGATTAATTTTTCAGTTCTTTTCTCTTTAGCATCCTAAATTGTATGCAAATTTTTTGTCAATAACAATCATACTGCTGTGAAAATACTATCCACAGCACACAAGCATACTTTTAAAGATCAGCTTTAAAATTCAGTCAAATGGCTAGTTAACATAAAATTTCTTTTAATATTTTGGAAGTCTGATATACCATTTTTCCTTGCTTGTGTTTTGTTTTTTTTTTTTTAACTGAGTTACAAAAGCTAAGATTTCAACTGGATAGGCAAATATGTATTTCAATAAGTCTCAACATTTCATGATATGGATCCTCTTTGTCCAGAAGGGCAAACGGTAGAAAAGAAAGAAGAATTAGAAGGATAAAGCTTCTGTTTAGTCTTAAACCACCAGCCATATTCTGTATGTTCCATACTCAGATCTGTAAACCTTTAACATACATATTAAAGAATAATCAAGGATTTATTCGAGTTCTAGAATGGGACTCAGCATTTTGTGAAAAACAGGTTTCTTAGTTGCCCCTCCATCTTTTAACCTGAAAGTTAGTCAGTTTTCCACTATGTCATATTACACCAGTGGAAAGAGGGGCCAGGGTCTCAGAAATAGCTACAGCATGGGCAGTCAAATGAAGTAGCTGGCTCACCAAAATGCCTTTGTTATGTGGGTAATGTAGAAGTGTCCTTGAGTGAGGACATTTCCAAGTGACTCATATTTGGAGTAGGTCTTCCTTGGAGATGCTGACAAAGTGACATGATGGCCTACAGGTAGAGGCTGCAAAGATCTTTCTGGGCCTAATGCCTTTTCAGTACCTGCCGCCCTAAAATTCCCATTAGGAACTGTATATGGTCTCTTAATGGAAGCCCATCTCAGTTCATAAGGAAAGATCAGCAAGATGGTAAAAATAAAGCAGACAGCAGTATCATTCTCTGAATGATTCTCCACACAGCATTTAGTTGATGTGGTGACACCTGAAACATTTGATAATTTATTGTCATTCAAAAGTTTTCAAGACTTGAATGGAAAAGAACTTTGTATTAGCTATTTATGTAAGAAGAATAAGAATCTTTAGTTCATCCTGTTCTGCTCAGATCAATACTGCATTAGCTCAGTAGGCTAAAGTTTACATGTTGTGCAAAAAAACTCAATACCTCTTTGTGTTATATTCTTCAAGTTTTTGGCTCTTGCATCTACATAGCTAGCAAAGGGAATAGTACTGTGATAGCAGGGCCAATCTGTAGAAGACTGAAATGCAGAATCACTAAATATGTCTTAAAAATTATAAAACAGTGAGTCATGAGGAATCTTAAAGCCTGTCTGCTTTAAACAAAGTTCTCTTCTGTTTGTCATTTCAAAGCGGCTTCCCTACAGGAAATGGGAGGAGGGAGGCTCAGAGTGCCAAAACATGGTGGCCTTATCCTCCTTATTTTTTTGCAGTTCAGAGCAACATCAGCAGCTATAATGTTGAAAGCCATCGCAGGAAAGAACAGGGTTGGAGCTGTTTGCACACAGAAAATAAAAAAACAAAAGAAAAAAAACCCCACCTGCAGCAATCGGAGTGGGGACATTATTTTGTGGTTTTAAAAAGCCACTAATGATAACAGTGTAAAACAACTTTCTCACTCCAAATAATAAAACTGCAAAGCTTTAACAATTTGTAGGATGAGGAAAAATTCAACTGTATCCTCTATAGGGTGTTTCATTCTGTCAATACTTCATTGAACAACCCTGGTGGAAAAGGGTTGAACTGGCAGGTATTTTAAATGCCATGGGATTGCCAAGGCAACTGAAGACTAACTATGGCCAGAATATGGATTGAAAAGCACATGCTGGCAGCAAGAGCTATAACATCTGAGCTCCCTCTTTCTGGCAACTCTAGGGCCTTACAGAAATGTGTAGCTTACATAATAAAGTTATTCCAAGCTGGAACTGTTTTACTTGTTGGAAAATGCCAATAAATGACTAGAAAATTATGTTAGCTGAGGATTTTCTTTGAGCTGTGAATAATTAGGATATATAAACATTTTATATTTTAAACTGAAAGTGAAATGGACTTCCTAGAGAAATGACAAGGTGTTAATTTAGACCTGGAAAGCCAGTGGTGTAAGCATTAGAATGACATTTTGTGGTTATTTTCATGATTGACTCCATGGATGGGCTTTAACATTATCTTTTCTTATTGTTTGTAAGCACAGATGTACCACTATTCAACAGCCTAGGGACCTATCTGTAGGGAATGTTCAAGTGCTAGAAGGCCACATATGTTGGTTGTGAATTGAGTAGCTTAATTAAGGAAAAAGATTATCTCACTGCACAGGAAATCCAGAAAAATATCATAAACTGGTTTATACATTATTAACACTAAGAGAGATCATGTATGTGTGTATGAGTGTGTGTTCTGTGACATGGAGATATACTTAAGAAATCCTTGCTCTTTTGAAAGGATTAAGATTTTCCTCTTTAATTCTTTTATAGTATTCTTTAATATTGAGCATATGGTCAAAAGATCCATGAGGCTGTGCTGAAAGCCTAAATAGGAGGGCATAAAGAGTCATTGGTCATAGCCTCCATAAGAGTGCAAAAATGTTTTTCTAAGTTTGCTGTAAAATGAACAGATTATCTGCAGTATTGAGCATAAAACCTGGAAGGTGCTGTTTGAACTTCTGTTCCCAGAGCATCTTGTAGACTGGGTGGGCAAATCAGGGCGTTCAGATGTCCTTGTCATAAATAGGTGCTTCAGTAACACTTCAGAAGGTACTTCTGGTGTTTTGTGCATGTAATTTTGTGCATTGTTGCCCCCTCTGCACATTTTAAAGTACACATTTTGAAATCCTGGTTCTTTACATTTTCAGAGGTTTATGGAGTGCTATCTGGAACATTTTAAAAGTAAGATTACTAGGGTAGGATAAGCAATTTATTGTTCATTGCTATGTTATTGATGAGATTGTGATTTTGCAATGTTGTAGAGGTTCACTATTTCCTGCTGAGGGACTCTCCTTCAGAGGCTATTGTAGTGGCATCTATTGTTGTAGTAGAACTGGTAGTTTACTATTATATCCTGTTTCTTTGCAGTTGGCCCACACATAGGCCGTTATTGTGGGCAGAACAACCCAGGACGTGTCCGATCTTCAACAGGGATTCTTTCAATGGTATTTTACACTGACAGTGCAATAGCAAAAGAGGGATTCTCAGCAAACTACAGCGTGTCACAGAGCAGCGTATCAGAAGGTCAGTATTTATCTATCCTGCAGAGCTTCTTGGAACATATTCTCTGTTATGTCCCTTGCACACCAGGTGTTCCATGAAACTTTAAAGAAACCTTAAATAAATAAGATGGTGGGGAAGTGTTGGTTCTGTTTTGCCTCTTTTTTTTTTTTTTTTTTAAAGAACAGCTGCCCTTTGAAAAGCAGTGCAAGAAGCAGATTTCTCCTTACAGTTTTATTCTGCAGTATTGCCAGGAAGTTGGGATAATTATTGTGAAAAACTGTGCTGACCAAGGAAACGCAGGAATGCAGAGCAGTTGAACACTTGCATTAAAACAATGAAACATGAACAATGAATGCACTATCCAAAGCCTTCTTTTATTACATGGAATAAGCTTTGATGATCGATTTCTTGAATAAAAAGAACCCATTTAATATATGTGCTCTTGTTAAACCATTTCATAAGCTATCTAAGCTTTGTTCTCTGTCTTGTTTTTTTTTTCCCAGTTGCCTCATTTTCATGCTTAGCCCTTGGACAGAGAATGAAACTAAGTGAGGGAGACACAGGAGAATAACAGGCTGTGTTACACCATGTCCTTGCAGATTTCCTTGCTTTGCTCAGTGATAAAACACACACTTTAAATCAAACTCTCCTCTCTGTGACTGAGTTTTAAGCAGATTCACCCAGATTTTATGTACTTGTTTAGTCATAAAAGGAACAAAAGAAAAATGACTAAACTGAAATTATCCTCATTATTCCCCACCTCTCCTCTGCCCCTTGCCTCTTTAATAGCTTTCTTGTACATTCATAACCAGGAAGAGGGACATACCCAGCCTCTGTGGATGGGAAGCATCCTTCTCCATCTCTCTCAGATTGTACCTCCAGCTGGTTTGGCTTCTTCTTATGTAGGTGCTGCTCCTACCTCTTCATTAGCTAGCACAGGCAACTTGGATCCCCAAGTTCCATTTCCTCCACAGTCATCCTCCCTGAGCTGTAGAGGCATCATTACACTAGAGCCAGAATTAATACTATCTGCTATGCTGGGATACCTTCAGTTCTTAAACACAGGACAAGGGAACAGGAGAAGTTAGTGTGTGTGAAAACCCTTTTTGATGATAAGAGGCAACATTTTCTAGGATGCAGGCTTAGACAGCAGAATGATTCCTCTCACTTAATTTGAGTCACCCTTGTTCTTTGAGTTGTCAATACAGAGAGGGTCACCTCCAGAGTTACAACTCAGCCTACTTATCTCAGATATGTGAGATGTCTCCAGGAGGTGCAGGGAAAGACCACATGTCTAGACCTAGACACCTACTTTTCAGATATTTTAATGCAACTGCCATCTAACATGTCTTGTGTTCTTTGTAGTGGCTTATAACTCTCCTTCTGATTCCGAGCAGAAGTTAATTTGCTTAGAATCTAACCCTAATGTAATTCAGCTTCAGTACTTCACCCAAGACCTCTAATACACTGGAGCAACGTAGAAATGGGGGAAAGGGTGGTACGCCCTGGGAAAGGCAGTTTGGCAACAAGTTTGATAATTCTATTATGGCACACCCTAATTACAACTCTATAAAGCACCCTGATAGCATTTCTGAGAAGAAGTTTTTGGTTTCCAGGTAAAAGATTAAAACTTTTTTTTTTTTTTTTTTTTTTTTTTTTTAGAATATTGTAATGTTCATAGAAAAATCAGAACTCTGCTTATTAAAAGCTCATTTTTCCAACTCACTGACTTTGAAACCTCTAGCTCAGCACCCACCTCTCTGTTAGAGATATGTCAGCTCCAGAGAAGGTGTGATAAAAAGAAGTGTGTACCCAAATGTCAGGGCCTCTGCTTCACACACTGGTATTTTACCTTAAACTGTTAATGAAGGAATGAATCATATTTATATACTATGAAGTCCCTGAACAGAAGCATAGCCACATGTTATTTTCTCATGCCCTTGCAATAGGGTTGATAAACTTATGACAGCGAGGTACATGAGCAGCTGAGTCTGAGGATCCGCCTACTGTCACCATCCGCTCTTGCTTCACTGGGGGTTGGAGCCTTTCTTTTTGAAGAGAGAATAATTTAGTCTCCATGTCCTATCAGCCTGTGAACTCATTATAGCGACTAGGGTGTCAACTGATTTTAAATTATCTAGGTAATTTTTGTGTCAACAAAAAGGGATTGGATGGAGACAAATCCACTCATTTAAAATAGAGCATGTTACATAAGAGGTAATAATTCCCTTAGGTCAATAATCTTCTGACCTGGATTCAAATTCTGTTGATCTGTTTCTTTCCAGTGTCCAGGATCCACAGAGAATGGCTAGAATTTTAATACTTTTTATACTGCAGTAAATAGTTTTAAAATAAAATTATTTTATACAGTCATCTGGTTTGTCTTTCCTCGCTTTATGCATAATTATGAGTTGAACATACATTGCTTTATATTATGAATCCACAGAAATGCCTGTGCTACCCTAGAAAAGAGAATTCTATTGTCCTATATTGAAATGGCTACAATGCTGGGCTAAAAATATTTGTATAGCATTATTATTGCAGGAATTGCCATGGCAACTCGAATGACAGTATTAAGAATGAGACCATAAGTCCAATACTGCCTCACTTAAAGTTGCTAAAGAATTCAAAGTCACATAAAAATAAATTCTTTAGATATTCATATTCAAAGCAGGAAAGCGTTCTCATTATTCAAAGTCTAGATCAAAAAGCTGACCATAATAATGATGGTAATTTATTTTTCTTCAGATTTCCAGTGCATGGAACCACTAGGTATGGAGTCAGGAGAAATTCACTCTGATCAAATCACTGTCTCCTCCCAGTACAGCGCTATCTGGTCTTCGGAAAGATCCCGGCTAAATTACCCTGAGAATGGATGGACCCCAGGGGAAGATTCTATCAGAGAATGGATACAGGTAAAAAGATAACATTTTAAAGATATTATTAATAATACTCTGTGGAGTTTATTGAATGTGGAGAATGCAAAAGAAAGAAAAAAAACCCCACAGTACAGTACTTCTACATAATCTAAGAATCATTGCAAGTGAATAGCTCACATTCTCTATTAGACACACAAAAAATGCCTGACTCCCAAAGGTATAAAAAAAGAAAAGGTCAGGAAGATTAATTCTTCTGCTTCCCACATCTATTGTTTTTTCAGTCTTCTGGGCACAAATAACAGAGATTTTGGTTTAGTGGAAAAGTCAATATTAGTTTAACATGCACTTAAAGTGGAATGTCCCAGTAAACTGAGCATGTGCTATGTCTCTAGCTGATTGCAGTTAAGCATTAATACGGCATGGTGTTTTCGTGCACTCAGATTTCACCTCAGAAGACCTATGTCCCTTCTAGAATATGTTTCACATGAAATTAGTTTGGTGGTCTCTGTCTAGTAGCTATTCTTCCACATCCTTAAACACAACATTCATTAGCAAGATTGGCTGCCTCAGCTTTGCTCTGTTAATACAGGAGAAATCGTGCAAACATTTGTTGCCACAAAAAGACTCGCTTGCGTTCAGTCAGTCTTCTTGGGTTTGTTTGCTATTTGTTATCAGGTCCATAGCTTAATGGCACATGATTCCTGGACAAGTTAAATTTCTTCATAGGAATTACTATATACAAATAATCTATACTAGCAGGCAAGTATTAATATCATCAGGTGAAAAAAATTGTCTTAATTGCATGTTGACTTACACTTCTTAGTTGTAAGCTAGATCCTATTTTTGTTGTCAAAAGCTAAGAAAAAGACTTGAGCATATTAGATCAATATTACTGATATTGAAAACTTGTTCATATAGCTGAAACATTCCTCCTGCTTCTGTTGTTTTTTATAGGAAATTACTAACTGACATATAAAAACAATGCCTTATTAGCCGTCAATATGAATGTTCACATTGGTGTTTCCTGTGAGGTTTGCTGTCTGCAAGAAAGCTTAAAAACATGTTGAGCTGTAGTTAGTAAAGGGAAGAAAGAGGGGGAAATCTTTCATTTCTGATCCATGTCACACAATGGGACTCTCAGGTGTCCTGCTTAGGGGCCCCAACACATCCTGAGCTCTTGGCAACTTGGTAATAGTGTATGATGGAGCTAATTAGACTTCAGAGTGGCAAAAAATATCCTGTTGATCCTTTTTCCTTACCTAGGAATAAACGTTAAAATCTCCCCATCCTTATCTAAGTGCAAAGCTTGTTATTAATCATTGCCACTTGCAATCCATGGAATGCACATGGAATAGGGTGGAATGCATCAGAATCAAATTCCATCTGTTTCATCTGGCCAGAGGGCCGCCACTTTTTCTTTATTTCCTTCTTTTCTGCTGTCACTTACACATTTATGACTGGATAATCAAAACAAGAGAGCTAGTCAAATCTCATTCATGTGTTCTGTGTGCTTATTAACTTTATTAAGTTATGATGACTACGTACATATACATATAGCTTAATCCTTTCACTTAGAACTAGATCTTTCTCAGAAGTTTCAAAGGACTTTTTTTAACCGTTAACTTTTTTAATAACAAACATGTAACAGAACCCAAGCTACTCTTGGGTTTATGCTTAAAACAGCTCAGGGTACTTCAGGCCTCATGCCTCTGAATTTCTCAGCCTCCTTTGTCTTCTGTCATAAACCAGGGTGCTCAGGGGCTGAAACAACCACTGAGTGCAATTTTTAGCATCTTTACGCTGCCTCCAGCTACCACATCAGCCAAGAAGTTGGTGGCTATTTGTATGCTGTACTGCTCACACCAAAGCTCACACCTACTTCACCCAGTCCCTGGTTTGGAAAAGGCAGCATGAACCATTTCTCTGACCAGCCTAGCCCTAGGGCATCTCGTCCACTGCCCAGGGCCCATGCAGAGGGACTGGCACCCCCAAGCAGACTTCATGACAGAACAAATAGGCTGTAGCCGCCATGCCATCGCTGCAGAGCTGGGTCTTGTTTCTAAGACTGAGCCTACAAAGTCTTGCTTGAAGATTCATTGCATTGAATAGGTGTGCTTAATACATGTTGCAGAAGAACTGTTAATCCTTTCTACCACTCAACCTACTCAGCAGAAGCAACCGAGCTAGTTTGAAGATCGAGTATGCCATCCCCTGGCTTTTCACAAGGTGCAACAGATCAACTCATCTTTGGTTCTGTTTGTGTCAGGAGAAAGTTAATTCTTATACTTATTTATTATGGTTTAATTCAATACTAACATTGCTAATTCAAACTTCCAAATGTGTTCTAAATGTTTTCCTGTTAAACTTAATTGACAATCTTAAGGCAGGTACTAAGTGCATCAGACAGCTCAATAGCAGGGTCCTTGCACATGTAAACCGCCATCTTCCACAAAGGCTTGATGCCATTGGCAGTAAGCACATCTTGTGAGTTTGCATCTGGATAAAATATTGAAATCCTGTATTTTCTCTGTACAAATATCCCCAGGAACAGATGTTCATCCCCATAAGAGTTTACAGACAACCAACCAAGGACATGCAACTAATAAAATACTCTGAAATTACTTGTTTAAAAAAAAAAATCATCATATTTTATAAAAGGAGGAAGACACTTGTGTATGAAGGACTGAGGTCACTGTTCTGTTTTGTTCTGTATGCTATTGTAAACTAGTCATTTATGTGAAGTATTTGCTTTTGTGCGGTACAGCGTAAATGTATTTTTCTTGCACAGTGCAAGAACTCCAGAAAATATTCAACAGCAAAAAACAGTCTGAAGGATACAGCAATGCTGAAGTTGGAAGTTTTAAAGTGAAAATTTCAGCCTATATGCCCTTGTCTGGGAGACAAAGATTTTGTGCATATCAGTATTCATTAATCTTTTCACGATTGCAGGTTTCCATACCTGCACACACACGGCAGCTGGATAAGGAGTGATGTTTGCCTTCAAACTGTTAATATGCATATGCAGCTATGACATATATATGAGATATGTACAATCATACATGGGCAAAGCAGCTTGAAAATTCAGCTCCAAATTCTAATTTCCTTAGTGTATAATTTTTTTTGCATAGGGAAAATATTATAGTTCTCCTTTCCCTTCCTTTTACCCCTCCCTTCAAGGTTAATGTTTTTGCTAAGACAAAAGAAACAGAAACCCTCAGTTAAGTATCAGCAAAAGGAGATTGGTATCTACAGAGGACGTCTAGAGGGCATGCGATATGATTGTGTCCTTTGAGGTGTTGACGTCTTTTGGACCATTTCACTGCAAAGAATTAGGAAAATAGTGTTGGCTTGTTGTTAGTAATGGATTTGCATGAATTCCATCTGTGAAAGTGGAACCTATTCTTTGATGGAAAAACTAGATTGCTCCTTTGTGGCTTACAAGGTACAAACTCCAGAGTTCATCCGAGTGCCGCCTGTTTACGGGGCTCTGCTAAATGAAAGCTGTCTGTCCATTCCTTTCCTTGTTTATTCTGAAATCAATGTCAAACCTTAGATTTAAAATCTGCACAGTACTTTCTCCATTTTATTTTTACACTCAAACACACTTTTTAAAATTGCTTGACTCACTTGAGATTTGGAGTGACTCCATAATCAGAAACAGAGTCACTCCAGATTGAATTTCTTCTTTAAAAACACATTAATAAAGTCTGTGAATTTTCTAATATGAATGGAATAAAGATATGCATGAGGCAAGGACTGCCAAAAATAAGCATGAAGTCAGTTTACTGTCATATGGGATGTTATTAGCTCCTCAACCCTAAGCTCAGCCTACTTGTTTATTACACTTACATTTCACACACTTGACTGCCCTTCAGTGTGAAATAGCATAATTTAAAATAAAAAAATTAAAACAGCCCTTAATTTAATCAAGAGCAGGGATCTGCCTTTGCAACATAAGTCATTGTCCCTCATTAACGTATCCTTTCCCAGGAAAAATAGTATAGTGTTTCCATTTCTGTAATCTGAACAACAAACATGTTAATAGGTATCAATTACCAGCCAGTTTCAGTACTCAGAACCAGTAAGAAGGCTAGTGCAAGGGCTTCACATCTGGTTTTAGTGAAACTGTTCCTGTCTGTGGTATTTAAAATTTAAAGAACTCCTGTTATTGTGCAATTGGGAATCCTAAGGGAGTACAATGTTAATGAAATCCATAACGTGCAGGGATTTTATGATTACATTTTCAAGGCATTCCTTCAAAAGGGACGACTGATTTCTGCCATGGCAGCAGTAATTGTGTTTTTACAGAGTAGATTTAATGTTTGCCTTTAAGAACAGCAGTTTCGTTTACACTCATCTGAAAAAGTAACATGCAAAATCTTTATATTTAGGGAACTTTTTGCATCTTATTTTTGAAGCCTTTGAGCAGGACCCATGGGCTGCTATTCACAGCAATTCCTTGCACCTTGGGGACACCCTGATGGGTGGTGGCCAGCAGCCCCCCAGGGCAGCACAGGCGCAGGAGAAGCTCCAGGAGGGGTGCCTGACTGGATAGGTGCCGTCAGCTAAAGGCACTTGAGACCCACGTGTGTGTGGTTTTGAAGGGAGACTGATTGCCTATTACCAGGGTCCCTGGGAACCTGTGCTATCATCAATCCTTATAATGGTGTGGGTTTTCAAACCCGCAAGGAACAACACCTTCTGGGTACTTTTACTGCAGAATCTGTATGTTTTCTATCAAAATGTTTCTTCTAATGCGTATAACACAAATCTTTACACTCCCGCCAAGCTGGATGATGGCTTCTGGGTGGCACAATTTTTCTCTTATCCTGTAACACTGAGAAAGACCTCCAGCTTGCCCAGAAAGCGAAGCATGTTTGTTAATACCACAAGATCCTCAGTTCATATTGTGGCTGGGGTTGGATAAAACCATAAATCCAGCTTTAAGAATCCTAGTATCAGGTCAAAACTTTGCAGCCATAATCCAAAAAGCACTACTGTGTTATAAACACCCTCTGTCAGTTCAAATTTGTTCAAAAAAGTTTAACAGGGAGTTAACATAAATAGACTCTCTTCTCTGGATTGGGTATTATCTGTCATTCTGCAGCTGATATAGTATGCTAAGATGAACTCTTTATTGTGTGTTCTGGCTGATATGACGTAAATGGTTAATCTAGCCCAAATTTGTACTGCTGGGTTTCTCAGCAGGGTCCAGATCTGGTATCACATGGAAGCGGCTGGAGTCAGAGGTTGGCACAGGGAGCAGTTCTGGTCACTCCCTCTGGCCCTTGCCTGACCATCTTCACCTTGTCCCCCACCCATTCCTTTGGCACCTACGACCCTTACAGAGTAATTCTCTAGACCTCTAGACTGGTCAGCCCTAGAAATATGAGCTGATCTGGCACAAAATTCTCCCTATGCATCTTGCAGCATTTAGGGACCTGGAGAAAGGCCAGAGAGGTAAGAATAGGCCTCCTCAAAAAGCAACCTGGGAGATCCCCCTCGCCTCCACTGATTGAAATATCAGTTGTTTATTTAACACTAACTCTCCCATGCAAGGAAAATATACTTCCATTGATTTAAAACACTTCTATGTATACACTACTTCACCAGAATGAGAAGGGACCTCTGAGGTGGAATTTTCCTTCCACATTTGTCTTCATTCCTTTACATTTGCAGTAACCTACGTTCTTCATTATTTGCTCCTTTGTAAGTGAAACCCAGGAGCATGCATCACTGATGTGAACTGGTATATAGATTAGTACAGATTTATTCCCGTAGCACTTCTGAAAATAATTGCCGTTCATCATTTGGTGTCTTGACCTTTCATCTGTCTCATAGCTTATTTCCTTATCAGGTATTCACTTGAAAATATAGTCAGTCTTTATATGTGCTGCTGCACAGCACATTTGTTTCATTAACAGATTTATTCTTACATCAGACAACTGTTTAGGTTGACTTTACCAAGCAAGCTTATCTAAATATTTCACATGAAAGCTCAAGGAAGTGCAAGTCAACAATGCCTGTTATTTTAATTTTTATTATTTCTGTTTCTTTTGGAGTTTGATATTGCAGTGAAGTGCATCATATTACTGCACAGAATAACATGCAACCTGGGAAACCTCAGCCTCCCAGTTCTCCTAGCCTTTGAAGGACTGCCTGAGAGCTGAAGTTCAGAGGCTTTGTGGCAGGGCTTGCCCATCATTAGGGAGCATACTGACATGAAAGCACAAAAACTGTCAGTCCTTTGTCTTCTCTACCACTTTAGAATACAAGTCATGTATTTGGTTCATGTCATTTTACAGTTCATAACTGCACTCCCAAAATTACAAAACGCACAGTTAGCTTTGTGTAGAAAAGCGTTACAGTTATCTTACGGTCTTAACATACTTTGCACATGGGCAAAGAATGACAAAAGAATATTCCTTTCTGGAAATCACAGCCAGTACAGACTATGACACAGCGTAGAACTGGGGTTAATTGACCCAGCAGGATACATTCATACCTTTATTTACTGTGACATGGGAATAAATGGTAGAGTTTCACAAAGGCAAGTACTGAAATTAGACAAGAGGGAGAGGGAGAAATAAAAGGGCCCTACGAAGTATGAAGGTTTTTTTGATTATTCAAAGTGCTTTAAGAGCTATTTTAGTACCAGAAAGTTCCCAGCCATAGATTTATCACTCTGGGGAGGCTGAAGAGATGCTCAGAGAACTGTGGAAAACCATTGGCAGCCTTATTGCTCCAGAAGTGCAGGTGCAAAATGCAGTTTAGAAGAAAATCCACTCTACCTCCCTCTGACATGTTTCAGCATCAACCCTAATACAGAGGGGAGTCCTGCGTGGCTTTGAGCGATCCTGCGTGCAACATATGGAGGAGCAGCAGAAGCAGAGCCCCTCCGAGCCTCCACTACCAGCCTAATCATTATAATAGTTTCAGTTCTTTCAGGGGATCCATTATGCAGAGATCTGAGTAGTTTGTATATAACTCTGTAATTACTTATGCATCCACTTCCCAGTCCAGCCCTACATCCCCTCAACGGCTGCAAGACAGATGGCCCTTTAGAGCTGAGATA
Source organism: Athene noctua (assembly GCF_965140245.1). Lineage (NCBI taxonomy): Eukaryota > Metazoa > Chordata > Aves > Strigiformes > Strigidae > Athene > Athene noctua. Next base: position 118,708,657 of record NC_134038.1, read on the forward strand.
GCGAATTAAAAATGTGTCCAGCAAAAGCACTGATTCAGCATCTACTGAAATAATTTTGTAAATTTATCTCACTTTCACTAGTTGGTTCCAGGAGGGAAAGAAATTAAAACCTCTAAATATGTTTTTAAACTAAATACCACAGGTTTTTTTTAAATCACAACTTTTTCTTCTATTCTCTTTCACAGAAATTAAAGCCACTTTAAAAACTCTGTGCAAAATTATGCTTCTCTCTTTCTTTTTCTTCCATTCACCAGGTTCACATGTTTGGCTTGACTCAAAACATTTGTTATTGTTTTCTGGTTTTCAAACTGCCATCAAGCCAAAAAAATCAGTTGTTTGTGCCATTCTGCTTGGTAGGGGAGTTCTCTCCCAGATGGCTTGCAGACCCCATGGGGGCTGAGGCAGCCTTGCCCACCCAGCTACCAGGCACTGCAGCACATCTGCTCCACCACAGCCGGGACTTTCTGCAGATGTGAAACAAGCTATCTCAGAAGGAGATTTTTCTGAGTCCAGCAGAAATAAATTAATCTACAAGACCAGGCAGGTGTCAAACTGCGGGTGAGGTAGAGCTCAAGGCTAGAAGTTAAGTGACTAAGGGTAGTGGCTAGAAACACAGCCTTGGGTAGGAACGCACAGCTGAGGCATGTTACAATAAGCGGAGTTGTTACTGAGCTAAAGGTCTCTGTTCTCACGGGGCCAGCCCTTGGTTGGAGATGATAGGTGTGCTGCTGAGTGCTTCGCAGAGACGATTGTGCATTTTTATTCACTCTTTCCACACCTGCACAGTAGTATAAAGCTGAAGAGTTCATGAGTCCTGTGGGTCCTTCCCTATTCCAGCATCCGTGCTCCAGATTTTCTGTTGCTGAGCTATTATTTGCCTCCCCTGTCCTTGTGTCATCCTGATTTTCTGTCCCAGTTTAATTCTGTTCTGCCCGTTAGGTGACATTTTCACAGCAGTAGCAAAATAGGTAAAGTGGAAGGATAAATGAGATTTCTTCCAATTGGTAAATACCTGCCCTTCAGGAAGCAATTTTTCTTCTTTTCACAAAAAAAGAAAACAAGGAAAGGGAAAAAAAAAAAAGAAAAAAAAAAAAAGAAGAAAAAAAAGGTATATTTCAACAAGGAAATACTTCCATTTTTGCTTTACATCTAATGTTTTCATTCAAGATTTTAAAAAGGCATCAGAGTAAACTCCATAGCTGTCTGGTAAACAAAACCTACTAGCAGAGAAAACACAGTTGACCAAACATTAAGCTGAGGTTCGGTTCCTCTGTTTTCAGGAACAACTGGCTTCTCATCAGAGAAGCAGTGTTTACACATAACATCCACCAACCAGCTGTACCTATGTAGTCTGGTCTTTCTCTTCATTGCAGCCTCCTGTGTTGAACACTTTGGGCCAAACTCATTTGTGGTGTTGATCCTCTGAAGCTGCTAAAAAGATTGATTTGTCCTATCATGTATAAAACCAGGATGTATTTTAACTAGCCGTGTTTAGGTTATAGATTATTGTACTATCGACTAAGGTGGCTTTCAGCCTTAACAGAGACAGGTTCAAGCTCTTCCATTGCACATCATATTAAATTCAAGCTATGGGCTGACAAGCTGACATAGCACAGAATAATTTTTAAATGCTCTTATCAGGCCATAAAAATTAACTGTCTGTAGGAGTGTTCCCCCCTTTCACAATATGCTTAAATAAGAAAATACATCCTGTGTTTATTTTAAAAAGCCACAGCACTTAAAAATCAATAACTGTGCTCTTTACATAGCTGAAGGTAGAGCAACTTTAAGAAAAGCAGGGTGGAGGTAAACAAACCAGGCACCATTAACTGGCGGAAGAAACCCTGGAAATGAGATTCATTGGCCAGAGTTTGAGCAGTCTTTGTTAGAGAACAGAGCTGGGGGCAGCCAGTCTCCCTGGTTTGCTTTAGTACCAGGAGAAGTTATCTTGGTAGTCACTGGCCTGCACCATCCCCTCTGCTGTCCCGCTTCCTCCTCCAGCACGGGACAAGAGCACCATTCGCAACAGCAGGTCTTCCAAATCACAGCCTCAGAAGTAATGAATCTATACGTGTGTATTTCCTCAGAGCTATGAGGGACATACCAAGGCAAAAGCAAAATGACCTTTGCATGTACAGTCTTAGTCTCTCTTTTTGCACCATACATTTACAGTACCCTCACTACACCACCTAACTGCAGCTACCTGACATTCTTCTAGAAGGTAGCAGAAACTCATATTTTAAAAAAGCAGTGACTTGCTTGGTGACCCAGTAGTAAATTAAAATCATCATACACAATGTGTATGAAATAGAAAATCGAATTTTGGTACAACAAAACTGACAGTTCCATTTAACAGAGAATAAATGAATGCAGAATTCTGTGGTTGACTGACTGATTTAAAGAGACTGTGACGATTTTCCAAGATGAGAAAGCTGATCACAAGAAAATACATACATTTCTATGTGACACAGGTTATACACCTATTCCAAGTGCCAGTGAAATTAGGCTTAAAAAGTATTAAATCTTAGACACTGGCACTTTTTCCTCATTTTGTTGCTATTTTTAATAGAAAATTCAAAGTCTGAACTTTCAAAAATATCTAAGTGTAGCAGATTCCAGTGATTTCAGTGGAACTTACGTTGAATGCAGTATTTGCAGCACCAGATCTATCTACACCATCAAGGTGTGTCGTCTGAGACAGCAGACGTTTAATTCTGCATAGTATATCATCTCCTCACCAGTTTCCTACCCAATTAGCGTAGGTATGCTACAAAACAGGAAGAAGCAGAGGTTATTTCTGTGTGTTTACACATGTGTAATATTGTACTTACATTCAAAATACCAAAATGTATTAGAAATCAAGCCCTTCTGCCTGTACTCTCTGATGTTAACAGGACAGCAGCTGGCAAGAAAAAAAAAAAAAAAAAAAAAAAAGCTACAGAAGAACTTATAAGGCACAATTCAAGGTTTTCCACCCAAAGCCCCATTTTTCACATGTGAAGCACTCTGATAGAGAAGCTTTAGATTACTTGTTTGTCATTTGTGCATTAGTTGCTCAGTACATTTAGGGGAAAAAAAGTCCTACAATTATGTCCTTCTCTCAGAAAAGAGTGGTTCTGCAAGTATTGCTATAGAGTTTCCCTTTTCTATAGTTTCTAACACAAACTGGGGAAGGTTACATTCAAGCTGCACTAAATAGTTGTCTTCATTCCAGATCAGAGGATTAAGCTCAGGTTTAAAATTAAATGTAAATTACAAATAAGTATTCAGAAAACGTTAATTAAAAGTATTACGTTCCTGACTCATTTATTGCTCAGCAAGGGTTCCTAAGTATCTTAGCTGGAGAAAGGGGCCATTCACATTCCTCCTTTTTTGACCAAGTCATTGTACATGTCTTAGGTTATCCATTTGCAAGTTAATGTAGTGCCAAAGCGAAGGTTTTAATTTTAAAGAAGTAATATTTCACAGCAAGATATGATCCTGCAAGATGTAAACCAATCTTTTTCTAAAGCACTGGGAGTTAATCAGCCTTTCTCTTCATTGCTAGAGAGAGGGTTCGAATGGCATAAGATGCTGATTACTTAGACCCAGAGTCTATAGAAATCTCAATACGATTACATTTTCCTCCCTTTGTTATCAGAGTTTATTGTATCTTGGTGTACAGATTTTAAATAGTTTTCAAGTAAAAAAAAAAATTTAAGAAGGTATTTTCTGAGTCTTCTGAATAACGGTCGTGTTACATCAGAGCACCACAGGAATGCATAAGGTGGAGCTTGCAAATGAATAGTAGAAGGATCGTTCCCTATCACTGCATGTGCACTGGATGCATTTCATACAATACAGTGAGCCCATTTCAGGGGAGCATTGCAATGCCCTTGCTTTTAAACCAAACTCCTTCAAAGTCTCACATTTAAAATATCACACAGAGCTAATGTGTACCAGTGGCCCTGCTTCTCCCGGCCCACTCGCAGCATTTCTCTTTCACATTTGATCTTTATAGTTTCCATACTGGAGCGATTTGGTTTGCTGAATTCTGGAAATGTCTCAAGTTGAAATGCTAGTGTATTAACCTGCTGTACTGAGTCTCTTTTGTTTCTCTTTACCAGAGTGCTGCTTGCCAATTTTTACAACTACAGCAGATTTTACTATTCAAACAGAACCAGATGGAACACCAGTTCAAAGAACATGTCAGAATTAAATATTTCTTTTTTAATTAGTTGCTTCTGATTTATGCAAAAAAAAATTAACATAAGAGTGGGAGAATGTGCCATGAATCCAGATGCAACACAGCCCACACAAGCATTATCTTTCCTCTGTCAGAGACACAGAGGCCCTTTCTTTCATTTTTTTCTTGTCTTTTCTTTTCTCCTTTTTGTTTCTTGATTTCATTTTTCTTACACTTTCTGCATCTTTTCCTTCTTGAACCAGCCCCGTAATGATGACTGAGGTTCTCTTCTGTTCATCAGTCATACTTTTTCATCGTTATCTTAAATTTTCTCTTGTTGAAACTGGCCAATCTTCTTCTAAAAAAAAATTACTGTACTCAATACTTCAATCCCAGCACCAGTATCTGAATGTGATAACAACCTTCAAGTCTATTCCTTGTTTTCAGTTGGGAGAATCTTTACACTTACGTTTTTTCTGCTGCAGAAAAGGATTTGGGCAGAAGGTGAAGATTGTGAGGAATATCTCAGCTGCTAAAGAAAGTTCATTTCCTTTTTGCTGCCAAGCATTCCTATTTCTTTGGCATGAATGTTTGCTCATCTTCTTTTTCATGCTTCCCCATTTTTGCCAAGTCACATAAGTATCAGTTCAGTAAAGCATACTGACTGAGGACAGTTGTTAGGCACAGACTAGAAGCTGAGTGTGTGATTAGCTGCTTTTTCTTCTGGGACTTGCAGGATGTTGCTGTCAAGGTCAATGAGAAAGACTTCAGTGACTCAGGAGAGATCTTACTAACAGCAATATTTTCTCTTCACTTTCTTTATGGAGCTGCCACAAATATCACTGAGAATTTTGCACAAAGATCTGAAATGGTTTACAGCCTGAACTATTTTCACTTAAACCCAGGATGAATATTTACACCTTGTCATTAATCAAGGAGTTGTGCTCTTGTAATGACTACTCATTTCAAGGATGAAGACTTTTGGAAGTAATTTTCCAACCAAATTAATTAGACTATTTTCAGAATTTCTACTAGAACCTGTGCCATTTTACTTAGCATTATAAGCTTCTTTACTTAAAGCTCAATAAATAAAGGAATTAAATGATAGTTGTATATACATCATGGGAGAGAATGATTGGTCAAATCAACAGCAACACCTAATAAAAAAGATCAACTCTTGCTTAATTAAATATTTGACAGAAGAACAGTGAAGCGTCACAACAGTTAATCTGACTCAGAGCACTATATGCTATCTGGGGAAATGACACAGTTCTCTAAAAATATTTACTTTGGTATGTTGTGTCAAGTGATGGATTATACAGCTTTTCAAGCCACAAGAGATGCCCACAACAAAAAGCTTCCTGTTGTTAATCAAACTCCAGCACTTTATCCTTTATTTTCTCAGGCTGTTGAACAGACCTACAGTAGGAGTGTTAAAAGCTGGTAAAACTGCTCCCTTGCTACAATTCCCTCAATGACTGTATTTTATTTAGCAAGATAGATTTTCATTCTGAAAATAAGGTCTTCCATGCTATGACATATATGACGACAGGAAGCAGCTATATTAATTTCAAGTCATGTATGTTGTGTGTTGTTCTTTATCCGGCAGTTTGCTAAGATCTGCTACATGATACACTGTGCAAAGTTAAATGTTATTCTTTTTCCTTCTTCTTAACTGGTCTCTAATAAAATGTGTATGCTATCCCTTGCATATCTATGTCTTGAAAATGTGTCACCCACCCACATTTTTTGGAGACAGTAAGACAGCAATAAAAATATTTTTCCTGGATGCTGAAGATATTTCACAATAAATACAGAGGAAGTAATTCATGCGTAGAAACAGCTAGCATCTTGTAATATGGTCTTGCAGAAAAGAAATTGATTTTAGAAGTAGGAACAACTGGGGCTTTTTTTACATGAACACTTGTCTCCTGAAAAAAAAATACATACTTGAGATGTTCCTCATTTCTTGTAAGTTAGAAGCCCATTCCTATAGGCAAGTCTGTTCCCAGTCATGTACTTACGAGTAAAGGTGGTCACATTGCAGCACAGGCAATTATCAAAGGCTGTGTTTTTGGCTAAGGCCCTAAGGCATCATTTTCCAAGAGAGAGATGCTTTTTAATCTGAATGAAAGTGAACAAAATTTGAAAAAAAAAGAACTAGCAAGATACTGCTGTTAGTCAAAGCTGAAACTCTGGCCATGGAAATGAAATGTCAAGATTTCAGGTTTGGAGACAGCTGCCTATCTCAGATCACAGACATATAGCATGCAGTAACTTACAAAATCGCTTGCATCCTCTAAAATAAATACCAGATGTTTGTTTATCATACGCGCAGAAAGTTAAATGTCAAATAATTGCAGGGAAATGCATTTGATGTTCATCTTCAAAAGTACTGTATTTCATCACCACCTCTCTCCACAGTTCATTTTAACATGAAACACAAGTTCCTGAAACAAAAAGGACAAGAAGGCCAAAACAGAAAGGTAGTTGTTAAAGATTTGTATTACTGTCTCAGCTGGAGGAGGCTGGATAAACGGGTTACCTCTGGTCATGTTAACACTTGGAGACCTCTGTGGAGAGGACATACTAAACTGACTGGAAATTACATAGCCAGTCAGACCCTATAAGCAAAAGCCTCTAAAAAGCATAAGAATTCCTATCAGTTAGGTGACACAGCTGTACTAAGGCTACGGCCATCTGCAATGATTCCTCTGGATAATGTGGTACAGAAGGGCTGTGTCTTACCACAGCTACATTTTCGTACCTTCAGGTTCCAATTGTTAATAGCAGTTGATATGGTTGAACGTCAACTCTGAGCAGTCCCTGGGACATTTAGAATGTTTATTTTATGCACAATTTTGCATCTTACAGAAAGCCAAGTTTCAAAAGACATCAGAAAGGAAACAAAATACACCACAAAGTGATTAATGAAGGTGAGCTTAATAGCCCCTTAAGGTGTGTCATGAAGTTCCCAAGGTAGTATTCTACATAATTTATTTCTGTCACTTTACTTAGAGAAGAATATTGGTACTTTTAGAGCTTGATTTACAAACATACTTAGACACCACAGAGGGGTGCTCAGTGTTGCAATTCTGTTTGTATGCACCTGGAGAGGAGGAGTTGCTCTCTGGACAGAGACCACTGCAGAGGACTGTCAAAGGGAGGAAAATGCCTTCAGATCTACCCCTGTCCTGGACCCCTGCGCTGACGCAGAATTAGTACTAAAAACTGCAACTCTTCTGCTTCCCTGATGCTTAGCTCCACCTTTCTTATTTGCACCGCTTCTTTCTCACAAAACACTGATGGAGGAAGGTTGTTCTTTTTTCTCTATCAGCTTGTGGGCAAACACCCCCTCACATGTGGCAGGTCTGGGGTTACAGCTTGCTTTTGCAAGGTGTTTAAAGCTGTGGCACACAGCTGAACACTCGAGCCATCAGCCTTCAGGCACTCCAGGAGAGGACTGCCATTGACATACTTCCAGTTTTCAAGAAGCACGTAAAGATTTGCTGATCCAGAGAGAGCACATCTATTTGAAGAAATGTTCTCCCTAACGACAAGAGATGCCTCCCTCCTCCTGTACTGTATTACACAGCTACTGGAGCCAGGACCACTAATGAGTTTTCCTCTTCCCTACCTATAGGTAATAAATTAGAGGTCTTCTCAGAGTTTCTCTCTCTTTCCCAGTGAGCTGTTAACTACTGGCAGGAAAATTTCTGCCTGCCAGGTTTTAGGCATGAAGGTAGATGTCTATATCATCTTTGTGTTTAGGACTTAGTTCTGGGCAGTGGATAGATGCTGTAGGATATTCAGCACCCCAGAAGTTAAGGGGGTGTATTGAACACCAGCATTTGGGATCAAGCAAAACTGGGGGGCCTGAAGTTCTTTGATGGGACAAGCCCAAGTCACCTGAATGGACAGTGACTGATAGCTGTAATTGTTAGCTCAGGCATCAACTAATCAAACCTTCCCCTAAGCCGCTAATATTAAATTTTAAGTTGGCTTCAAACACCTAGAACTGTTGTAATAGGCCATTGCTTGACTATATTCACAATGAAGTACTTACTGTATATTAAAAAGCCCCTACTAGAATCATTTCAAATCAGCTGGAATGGTACAGGCTTGGGACCCTAATCATTTCAAAACTGAAGAGCTGTTTCAAATTGTAAGAGAAGCAGATCATTTAAATAACTTAGCTCTGCACTCCCTCAGACTTCCAGATTTTCAAGAGCACTTCAGCCTGGAAGTGAATGTAGTATTGGACATAACTCAGTGCAGCACACTTTACAATCAGCAGAGTACAGTTTGGAGAGCATTTGAAGTTAAGCTGAGATTGCTCAGTGCAATGATGCCCAGATTCCCCCATTAACTTTCAGATTGCAACAATCTAACATCTGAGACTCTCCAGTTACTTTAAATCACTTGATTGTTTTTGTAAGGTGGTGCTGGGGGTTTTTTATTTTTTTTAAGACTGATTTTTTTTTTATCACGACCAAAAAAAAACCGTTGCAGTATTTCACCCCTAATGACAGGGGCTAAAATGCTACATATAGACTTTACCAGCCTCAAAAACTGGGGCAGGGGCTTTGCCCTGAAAGCTAGTTCTATCTGTCACACACAAGGCTGCTATTCTTGTATTGGAAGACTTCAAAATGCCTTGCATATGACATGGGCATTGAGAGAGCAGCCAGTCTGTCCTCAATAGCACTTCCTTCAGCCTTTTGAGAGAGAATGCAGAGCATGTTGATTTAACTGCTCCAGCGCCTTTGGATATATGACATACATACAGGAAAAAGGATGCCTGTGGGACACAAGGGACATATATTCTGCATCCTGCGTACTTTGGAAATAATGAAAAAGTCTGAGACATTCATGGGGCATTCACTTGAGAAGGGTTAATTCAACCTATTATAATCCTACTAAAGTCTGGACAACTGAAGTTTAGGGGAATAAATTACTCTGATTAATAGTTTGTGAATGGTGTCATTTTATATTGAAATTAAATGGTTTGCTTTAGGAAACAAAGAGAAGGTTCTAGCTGCAGAGAAAGAGGCTGATGAATTTGATTTTAATTGGTTTGTTGTTATGGCCATAAGGAAATGGCAGGTGTTTCAAAGCTGTGATCACCAACCTGGCTGTGAGAAATTTCTGTGCCTAGTTTCAGCCATTTGGCAGCTGGACTTGTGCAGCGGGACAAAGGGGGTTTTTGCCAGCAGAACTGACTCGAATAGCCGTGCTCCTGCACCCCACATTATCCTCCCAAATATGCCTATACATCTTCTGTGATGTCACGTGATGAACTAGATAAGGAAACAGATCTGGGTGACAAATAACTGGTGGAGGGGAAGGTTAACCTTATCACTTGTCCATTTGGTTGCAGTGCAATTTCATGAGAGAAGGAGAATGCGTGGAGAGAAGGCCTCTAACATGCATTCATGTGCACACCATAGTGTCCATCTGTCCAGCAAGTTCAAAACACCATTATCTTCTAATTATTAAAGTTCACTACATTTGACAGTTGGAACAGAGCTATTGCACTTGTGCTAATGTTTCTTTCTGTTTTCTTCAAATATATCATAGGGTACAAGCAACTCATTTGCATTTTTCCCAACAAAATCACACAGTGATTTGTAATTATCTTGTGACTAGCTAATACACCATGGGATTCTTTTCTCCTCTTCTCTTTGCAAGTGATGAGCTCCTGGGTTTTAGCAGAATTCTTGTTATCGTTCCCTAAGTGCACGACTTTGATATTGTATGTGAAATTTCATCCCAGTTCTAATACTGCAGTCCTCAGGGTCATTCAGTTCGCACTGCATGACTCTCCTCTGTATTGACAATGCCTTGCAGCTTTGTGGCCTTAGCAAATTTCATTAGCATGTGTGCAAGGTAGTTAACGAAAGTATTAAGTAAGATTGTTCACCCGACTGGTCCTTCAGGAACTTCTCTAGTAACTTCTCTGCAGTCTGGTGGTTCCCACTCACACTGATGGGGTCTCTGGTTTCTCCCCCACAGAGGAAAGATAATTCTCTGACACGTGAATTGCCCTCCTGGCTAATTAGGCAAATGTTCCTATCTCCTGTGATGACATTGTTTACAAAAGAGGACATTATGACTATGTTACTATCAATAATATGTTGCAATTTCCTTTATATAAAATACTTATTTTTGTAAAACATAGGGGAGTGGGAGGGGCTTGCTTTTGTAGTGTTGTTGTGCTCTGAACTGATTGTCCTCATGTCTTCATTCATTCATTACCACAGGTAGATCTGGGTCTTCTCCGCTTTGTTTCTGGCATTGGGACCCAAGGAGCCATCTCAAAAGAAACAAAGAAAGAATATTATCTGAAAACATACCGCGTAGATGTCAGCTCCAATGGAGAGGACTGGATTACACTGAAGGAGGGAAACAAGCCTGCTGTAAGTCCTTTCCCTTTTATTTCTCTTCAGCCAAGAAATAGGTTGTTGAACTGTTTAGTTACTATCATTTATTAACAAAAGAGGAATAAGGTATCACAGGTTTAATCAGGTTGATCAGGGTTAACAACATCCCAAATCAAAAAGATTATTTATCCAAAGCCTAGAGCAGCTTAAAAGGGTGCAAAGTGCTGCCCTGTCTGTTATACCCACCATAATTTGTGTGATTGCTGCTGTTTCCCAGTTTGCCAGAGATTTTCTATGTGACCTTGAGAAAAACATTATGGGAAACCTTTTAAAAAATATGTAGATGTCTTATCTGCAGTGAAGCTCTGGATATGCAGTGTGTCAGTGCCTCGGGTCTCCATGCGTAGCTGTGATGTTTTGTAGGAGTGCTAGCAAGTCATTAGTAGTTTGTTAGGCTTCCAAGCATCTCAATGATGGGGGTCATGCAGACAGATAATTAGGCACATCTTTCCATCCTTATAGATTTTTATCACCTTTCCATTTATCAGTGGATTTGCTCTCTGTGACCTCCCAAGGAAACAGCTTTAGACACTTGTAAGAAAAATCTTCATTATCCACCTACCATGAGCATAAAGCTCGTTATTGAGAAGTCAATTCTGCTCGAACTCTCACATGAATAGTCCCAATGAGGCTGTGCCTGCCTTCCCACCTTGCTCAGAATGTGCCCAGGAGCAGCATCCCCAGAGTCTTCTAGGGGCTGATGCAACTGGAAAGTTTTTTGTGGTACCTCTCTTCAAAATAGCTTTTTTGTGACCCTTCTGTGAAGACCCAGAAGAGCTGTGTAATATTAAACTCTATCAGTGCAACCATATCTAGCTCTAAATATTTGGTTACTGCCTTGTCCTTGATTCATCTGTAAGTGCTCTGCCAAGTCCACCACATTTATCTAATCAAAACAGTAGCAGTGTTTAACACATACATCTTTCTTCTTTGAAGCACTTTGTAAAACAATAAAAAATGGATTCTGAAAGCTTCTCTTTGACAGGTATTATCCTCATTTCACAGAGAAGAAACTTTAGAAGGTCAAATGCCACAATATGGGCACTATATAATGATGCATAAAGTACAATAACTGGCTTGCTCAAAGTCACAAGAGGACCCAAATCTGTGGTTGGTATGAGACACGGGGTTTCCTGGCTCTGGCTCCCACAATCTGAACAAATGCCCCTTTCAAAATTAGACCATAGCTGTTTTTCATGACTAGCTTCTATTTGTAAACTCTCCAAGAGTGTATTTTACATGAATTTCTCTTGTACATGCTGTCCTTAATTAGTGAGAACACTTCCTAAACCTGTGTTATTTGTTCAAAGGTTTCGTAAAAAAGTCAGGTTTCTAAAATGTTAATATTTTGTTGTTGGATCAGGACAAGAAAAAACTATGCACCAATCTCCCTCTGACATCTTTATTCAAATGAAAAGTTAAGGAGACTTGGCTACTGAAGGAACAGCGAAAGCAGGCAGCCACAGATCTCTTCAAGGCAGCCCCACACCAGCATTGCGCTAACTACATATAAGGAGCTGTGTACTTCTGCGGAAAAACTCATTTTCTCTGTCAGATGCAGACCTTGAGAAAACTACAGCAGGTCCTCCCAGAGAAAAAAAAAAAAAAAAAAAAAAGTTGCTGAAAAGAATGTAGCTCTGTTTAAAATCTTTTGCTAGATATGAAACTCCTACATTAAATTACTTGAGATATAACTGAGCCTGATGAGTTGACAGCTGTGCGCTGCTGGCCTCTGCTCCAAATTAGTGGAGTTATTGCAAGTAACAAACAGGAAAGTAGACAGTGTGTGTGAGAAATCTTCCATAAAAGGAGAGGGGTTTGTATCCATGAAAACAACAGGAAAGTGGTCCTCTCTACGTGAGGAAGAAGCAGGAAGCTGAATCACCTTCTTTGGACTAGAACATTGCAAAGTTTCAGCTCTGCTAGGAAGGAGCGCATCTGCAGGATCCTCAACATGAAAGCACAGCACAATCATGTCCCTTCTTGTGGAAGTCTCATTGTTCATCTAATTTGACTGTTAGCCTCAGGGGACACAGAAAATCTTCGAGCCTGCTGTATAGATTTTAAATAGACTTCCATCTCAGTATGCAAGGAGAAAGAAAGTCTGAGTACTTGTTAAAAAGGATTTTAAAATGGAAGGTTAACAAAGCAAGGTTTGCACGATACACTCTGCAAAAAGCAAAATAATATATGCTTTTATCCTAACTCCATATAGGACTTTATGTGGTCTAATTGAAATCCAAACCTTTAATATGGGCCTGAGGTTCTGTAGCTTTTTGCATCATTCTATGAGCGTACAAGGAATAAAACTGCCCTAATGGGCCATTGAGGGATTCTTTCGGGACATGGCAGTCCTTGGGTGTCAAAGACCAGTGTATGTCATTCCTGCAGACAGATCTGGGCATTAGGAACACCTCGAAATAGGCAGGGAGTGGACAGACCCTTGTTGCACTCAGGTAATCTGCTCTCAAGATGGCCCTGAGCTCTCCTGGTCTGGTCTGTAGCATTATGGTGTTTTATGGGACTCTGCAGGTGGCAAGTATTTTTTAGTATCATTGAACACCTTACATCTTTTTTCTTCCTCCCCAAGGAAAGCTTATCTGTCTGAACAATTGTGTTAAGAGTTTAATGAAACAGTTCCACATGCAAGTCTTTTGTCTCATCCCTCTCTCCAAATAACCTTGGTTAGACCTTGTATCATAACCATCTGTAAAACACAGAATTCTAAACAACATTTAAGAGAAAACCTAACAAATATATACTTTTTCTTTCCACACAAAGGTGTTTCAAGGGAATAGCAATCCCACTGAGGTTGTTTACAGACCTTTTGCCAAACCAGTTTTAACACGGTTTGTGCGAATTAGACCTGTGTCTTGGGAAAATGGAGTATCACTGAGATTTGAAGTTTATGGCTGCAAGATAACAGGTAGGTCTTGGGAACGATTTTAAAACCAAGAGAATTTATTATGCCTATGCTGTGGGTTTATCAGTGAAATGCATCTTCACTATTTCCACCGTGGCCTGAATGTAGAACTGTAAAAAAAAAGCATAGGGAAAATAAAACACGACAACACAAACATTGTGTTATCTGAATGTTGTTCTGGCATTATCTTTTAGATGTTCAGCTTTAAGTGGGGAAAAAAAAAAAAAAAGGTTTTAATTACTATTCTTGCAATTATTTTACAGCTCCATGCAAAATACATGAGATACACAGAAATTTTGCAAATTACCATCTTGTTTTTCCTTCCTAACCCTCTAGTCCCTCTCTCTCATGCCTGCTATTTGTAGGTAGTTCGCAGCAGGTTTCCCAAGGAACTAACATACATAACTAGGTTTAAAAGCATTGCAAGGTACACTTAGATCTGAAGCCTATTAAAGCAACTAGACATACATAGTCAGGTTCCTGCTAGTGATCAGTATTGTAATGTAACTCCTTTATATCACATAGTCAACTACCAAAATAACTGTTCAGAGTGCTTTCTGAAGTAACGCAAAAGGCATTATTATCATCAAAATACTATTCAGAAAAAAAAAAAAAAAGGCACAAGCAGAATTTTTTTTAGAAGTCTTTTTTTTCCTAGTTTTAGGCTTTCTATAATTTCTACAAAATGGAGGTGTTTTTATATGTAAAGTAAAAAATACAAAAATAGAAAAGTTATAGATTAAATAAAATACTAATGATTTAATATTTTTTACAAAGCGATTTTTCTAAAAAATATCTAGCGTCATTTTATAGCACTTAATCCAGTTTATTTGCACTGCTTTTTCATAGTTCTAGGGATTATTTTTTTTTCCCCTTAAGGTGTTTCTTGACTTTCCCCTTAAGGTGATTCTTGAAGATGTTCCTGAGGATGGGTTTCCATACAGCAGGAAAATAAGAGTACCGATTACTCTGTTATAGAATTCCAGGTCATTCTATGAAATTTTTTCAGATTAGATGAAGGTAATGTCAGCTGAACTGCTGTTACATTCTATATTGGAAATCTTCATTCCTTGTTAGTAGCTTTTCCTACTTCTAATTTATATTTATCTGGGACCATAAAAGAAGCAACTATTTATCTTCTGTGTCATTTGAAAATGCCTGAGAGTTCAAAGAAATACATTTGGAAAATCTCAAGTAAGGCAATAAATTTTCTTTTACAGAATGTACAAAGATTTCCATTTCCAGTGTCACCAAAATTAAGTAATCTGCAACCAGGTTTTGGCTGACTTTGGAGGTTTTTCTCTAGGGAAATATTCACAAATTCAGATGTGACCCTGCACTCTGTGCCTTAACAAGAAGAATAGAAAACAAGAATAGCATAGGATTTTCTGATCCTTTTGGTTCCCATCAGGCCAGAAATACTTGTGGTATTTTGGTACTTCCTGCCAAAACTAGGATGTGCAAGTTTGAACAAATGAAAATTATATACAAATCCAAAGAGATTATTTTGGATATAAAAAAGAAATAAGTAATTGCTTATGATTGTTGAATTAACTGATGTGTCCTGTTTCTGTTTTGGTGCTTGTTCAGAGTAACTATTTAAATTATTTGGTTTTTTCTCTGTAGATTATCCTTGCTCTGGGATGCTGGGTATGGTGTCTGGGCTCATTCCTGACTCTCAGATTACTGCATCTACTCAAGTTGATCGAAACTGGATCCCAGAAAATGCTCGCCTCATAACAAGCCGTTCAGGTTGGGCACTGCCACCAACTACTCATCCATATACAAATGAATGGCTTCAAATAGACCTTGGTGAAGAAAAAAAAGTGAGGGGCATAATTGTCCAAGGAGGCAAACACCGAGAAAACAAAGTGTTCATGAAAAAATTCAAAATTGGCTATAGCAACAATGGATCAGATTGGAAAATGATCATGGATTCCAGCAAGAAAAAGATAAAGGTAAGGAGGAAAGCTCTGCACTAAAAGAGGTTGCATTAAAAAAAAAAAGTTTACCTTGAATTTCTACACATCTACCTCTGATCTTAGAAAAGGCACACGGTTGAGATGAAGCCAAGTAGGACTCCTAGGGCAGCAGCCCTGAAGGGATGCTGTGGGAACCGTCCCACGCCTGAAGGCAGGAGCTGGCCTTAGGACATTCGCCTCTGTCTGTGGCCAAGGTTTTGTTTATTCAACAGCTAGCTCAGACTTGACTTCTGACAAGGGTGGTGTGCCTCCGTGGCCGCTAGGTTACTGCAAAATCCCATGCAATGGTAATATGCAACACTGCCAAAAAAGTGGAGTTTCCTCTGCAGTTTTTCCACTGACTGAACAAACTTACTTGAGACACTGAATTACTTTTCTTTTGCTTCTCTTTTGTCTGAGCTGTAGAATGAGAATGGTGTTATTTAACTCAATGGGGTACCTGTTGGATTTCTGAACTGCCTGTAGACTGCTCTGAAAGCTTCACAGGCTCTCTGTAATGGTCTGATCCAAGTCTCTCCGAAAGAAAGTAATGAAGTTTTTGATATGTTATCCCATCCTGAGGGAAAAGTACTGTTGTACTGTCACAAGTGAAGTATTTTGGAGGTTGCTTGGCAATAAAAGGCAGCTGGTTCATAGGTTCAAGCAGAAACTGCAAGACAGGGGAGGGCCAAATGTGTTGCTGGTTTAGATGACAAGGAAAAGAAAATCAGCATGACTCAGAAAAATTTATAGGAATTTGCCTATTTTGGTTTGTCTTTGAATGTATGCTTTTCAGGACAAATTGCGTTGTTTAGCTTATTTCCCCCAAATCCCATTTGTTAAGTCTTCCATCCCATTTTGCTATCATTGCTCACAAAGTGCATTTTTGCATCAAAAAGACACAACCCTTTTTTAGTCCCCCTACCCTGTTCCTTGAGGAAACCAGTGGGCACGCAGTCCCATTCATGAACTGATGCTGCAGTGATGGGACGTTCAGGGAATAATATACCAAAATGTTCCCTCAAAAGGCAAACCGATGTGGTGCTTGGCAGATGGGAATCCTGAGAGTTGCTCATCTGTGTTAGTCAGAAAATTAGATGTAGAAGCTGTTTTGCTATATAGACTCATCCATTGGACAAACCTATGTTCCCTTAAAGGAAAATCTGAGTGGGCCCATGGATGTAGCTTTTCCAGGCACATTTGGTAAATATTGGACTTCATTCCCTCCTGTTTTAATCTCACTGAATATGTCTGCATTTTCTCACTTCTCATCACTTTTCATCATTTGTTTTGGGGATTAAAAGTAAATGAATTCAGCCTTTACAGTCAGCTCCTTTCTCTTGTTACCATGAGTTTTGACTTCATCATAAAGTGTGAAGAGAGTGTAAATCAACAATGGGATCTAACCATTTTCTTTCTAAAATAGATGTTGTTTTGACATGTACTTCTACATGTGGCTCAATGAGGGAAAAAAATAATGCCATATGCTTTCAAAGCAGTGTGCCGTCTGCTGCATGGCTTTCTGTTTTCTAATACAAGCACTTGCCATCATTGTCAGAAGTTAGCAGTTTGACAAGAAAACTAGTGTGCTAACTAATGCACTGAGCCCATCCTCAGCTTTCATCACTACCAGAAATTAACTTTCAAGATTAATGGAATGGAGAGGTCTGGAATTCAAATCTCTTGAATCTCTTGTGGTATAATTATAATCCTTCCCAAAAATTCAAGACATTTAATAAACTTTCTTCCGAAGCACAAGTTTCTTTAAAGAGAATCAGATAAATCCCATGATTTGGGAGTCTGAGGGATTTAAAATGTTAATACTGGAATGAAGTATTTTTAAATGTAAGTGGAGCTGGATGGGACAGCATGCTTTAATGAGACACAGCAGGAATGTGGATTAGAAACAGCCCTGTTATATGAAATGAAACACATCGTTTCACTTGGCTAAAGTCTTGACTTTCAGTAAACAAACAACTGCATTTTAGGAAAAGAAAGAACAATGACAAGCTAAACATAACAACAGAGTATGTCCAAAAGATGAAACATCACCTTGTTTCTCAACATGATCTTGTCATCCATGCCTGTAGTTCCTTTCACTAGGACTACAAGTCCTTCCTCTTTGGCTGACCCAATTTCTCCTGGTTTTGAATGTGCAGAATGTTTCCCGCTTTAGCCTAGCTCAAGCACTCAGAGGAGTGAACATCACAAATCCTCAAACGACCATGCAGAACCCCATTTTCATTCCAGACCCAATTTGTATTTCTTGTCCACAGTTTCACTCAATCTTACTCCATAAAGTCATCTTTCTCTTTCATACTTCTTTCCTCCTTCCACTTTTTTTTGGTTTCTTTACACCTCCTCTCATCATTTCTGGTAGAAGAAACTTCTGAATATCCTGCCATTTGGAACAACCTTTTTAGATTTTTCTGCCATGTTTATTTTGATTTCAGAAGATATTAAAAATATTTTTTTCCTCTCACCACTTCAGCTTCTCATTTGTTTAGCTATTATTTATTATAACTTATCTTTGTAACAAAGTAAAGCAATTTGTGACATAGCCTGCATAAAAGACACTGACAAAGTGAAGCTTTACTGTATACTCCTCCCTCCTCCCCCGCAAAGAATATCAGTATGTGTTTTAAATGAACAGTCAAAATTGAATCACAGGCAGCTCTGCACTACAAAGGACAATGATTCAATATAATTCTAGATGCTTATTGAATTCTAATGTCTATGTGTCAGTACTCCAGTACTGATGTCTTTTATAAAACAGTTTTCATTATTATATGTTGCTATTAAGACTACTATTAAAAAGGAAGCAAGGATTCCTCAGATACATATGTCTGTCTACTTTTTACACATAAAATGGCATTCATTCTTTCTCATATGGTTGGTAGCTTTTCTGATCATTTGCACTATATTGCTATTCAAATACAATAATACACAATTCCATGTTAATTAGATCTGACAGGCCATCTACATGTGAATTCTTGACAGCTGTCTTCCAAGCACTGGCAGAACACCAGGTCAACCAGTGCACCTTGAAGCTACCTTGGAGGCACAATTTCCCCTAGGAAGTAGGAGCAGAAGTATTAAAGCTGAAATTACTTTTTTAATTTAGTTAGTCATAGTCTGACGTCATCACTGACTTTTGCGACTTGCACTCCAACCAATGACCAGAAAGGTTTGTGGACCATTGGTTCATAATACAGAGGTGTACAGTAAAAACAACCAAGGCTTTTAGGACTGCACTGGCAGCAATCAGTTTACCTATGACTGTTTTGTGCTTGGGAAATACAGTCAGCTTTTCCCATGGCCTCTGTTTTCTTTGCCCCTGATCAACTTCTGTTCATTGCAGATTTGTTCTCATCCAAAATGAAGGGTATCTGGTGGTTTGTTCCTGAAGGCTTCAGGCTTCACAGCTATGAGTTGGAAGTATCTTATCATGGCACTCTAATGCCAAATTTGAACTCTAGTTCAAAGAACTTTTTAATGTTTTGCCATTTAACTAATTCATAGAAAAGTAGAAAATACTTTACTTTTACTTCATTGTCATATATGTTTTCATATTTTGTACTTTAGAGTGTTCTATACATTATATTCTGAAGCCATTTTTTACCATAAAATAGGGTAAAAATAACTCCTTTTGCCTATCTTGGTTTATAAACTCTTCATGGCAAGGACTGTTTCTTTGCACAGTTAATTCATTCTAAGGACCGATCATCTCCATGGAGGCACCTGAGGTGTAGCTATAAGTACAAATTATAACTTGTTCTATATGCAAAAGATCACTGACAAGAGAATCCAAAGGTATCAAAAAAATGCCATTGAGAGCTGCATTATGGCTGAAGAATCCAGAGCTCAACTCAGAGAAGAGATTTTTGTCTGAAATGTAGATTTGCTGACCTGCCTTGCCTGTTGGATTATATTGCAGTTTTGTCAGGAAGCAGCTTTCTTCTTTCTTTCTTTCTTTCTTTTTATTCTTATTCAATAGCAGGCTCACTGGAAGAACTCTTGCAGCTACTGTTCCTGGAGTTTAATTTATGCCTTTTGAAATAACTACAACTTGTGAAATTGTCACTGGGGGAAATCAGATTGAAATTTTCTCTTGAATAGTTGGATTATTATTGTAACCACTTAAAAGGTGACAGGATCTTCACCTCAGCCATTTTTTTTTCCCTGAGAAGTGTTGAAAATGTCACCCAGTTAAACCCCAGATCAGAGCGTCATTTAAAATCATGTCTCATTAAACACTCAGCTCTTGTTATGACCCTGATGGATTGGTTGCTACTGAGTTTATGAAAAATGAAATGTATTACTTTTCCGAGAAGCTTTAACTATGCATTTTCCATTCTCATTTAGGACAAGAATGCCTGACACTTATTAAGTGGTTAGAATCTGGCCTACTGCTCACCTAATTCAAAGACTAGAGAATGAAGGAAAAAAGATGATTGCTGCAAATAGCATTTTTATTTTAGCAAGTAACATTTGTCATGCTTTGCAGACTTTTGAAGGCAACAACAACTATGACACGCCTGAACTGCGGACTTTTGAACCTGTATCAACAAGATTCATCCGCGTCTACCCTGAGAGAGCCACACACGGAGGACTGGGTCTGCGAATGGAGCTGCTGGGCTGTGAACTCGAAGGTAATTGCTCTGCTAGAGATGAATGCACTTTATTATTTTCATAAATACATTCTCTACTTGGACTACTGCTGAACACTGCTGTGTTGGTACAGTCAGCATGTCGGATTCTCACTTCCATGACTGCCATTAGTGCTGTTTCTTAGCCTAATCAGTTCCTTCTCTGCAGACATTTGAATATGCCCAAGGCACAAATATTATTCTTTCTCCCATTCCTTTGTTGAATCACAGTGATATTTTCCACATGGTTTTCTGTTCCCTTAAGCAGCCTTATGATTATACTTTCGAGAAGCATAGAGCTATTAGGAGAGAAAAAAGACAGGAACTTAAATTTTATGTTACCATGATACAACCCTGGAAGAGATGTTTTCTGAGACTGCAGAGGGAGCTTGGCACTAAATATAGCAATTATGTCCCTTGTTCCTTCAAAGGATGTGAAAGTCACACCAGACACTATGATGGGCCATGATTCCTTGGCTGGACAGTGTCTGTGTTGTTCCTTTTGGGGGGTAAAGGGGCCCTCTTTGTTCTTTACCAAGCTTTAATTTTGCAAGAGTATGTAAGAGGTGAAAGACCAGGAAAAGCAAAGTTTAGACATTTATCCTTGGACTGTGACATGAAGTCAAGCTTTGACTCCTGTTATATAAACAATAATTATTTAAGTTCATAGATAACTACAGATAACGCTATGTGAATTTCACAATTTTATCTGGTGGATGGTGGTATAGTGACATGGCTTATAAACCACACAGCTTAACAATACACAGAATAACAAACTGTTTTATTCAGGGTTTCATATGATACCTTGTACAGAAGTAGCTGAACAGGCTCCCAAGACGAATGGAACGGACTGCTCTGCCTCCATGTCTTTCTCACCATTTCTCCCCCAAAGGCGGAAGAGTGGGAGGCATTTGCTGTGAGAACTGATGAGTTCTGTGCTGTTTTTTTAGTGAAGGCCACACTGAATAAGTATGCTTTTTACTTGGCCCGGAAAGTGGGGAGGTTGGAAATACTTCTTAGTTCCTGCAGGAAGTCCTCATTTCCTGTGGGAATACTTAGTTCCTGAGGACTACTGTACTACTTGCTCAGAAAAAAGAAAACCCAGCACCTGTCTTATGTAAACTCACAACCTGTGGGCAAAGCCCTTTTGGCCACAGGGCTCCTGTAGCCACCTAGATTTTGAGAAGTGAGTCCGTAGACCACCTTACAAGAACACATTGCTCAGTGAGCTGGGGGAGCCAAAGAGGAGACTGACAAGGCAAAACACCTTTGCTTTTAAGCAAACTGCAGCAGCAAGTACAATTTTCCTTGCATTTTCCTTTTTGCCGTGGCATACTTTTGAAGGGTGTTCACCTGTAGGTCACTTATGGGCAGATGAGGTCAATTCCCATTTACCCATGGGAGAAGCATAATAAGAAAACTTTGTTGTATAACTCTATCTTAAGGAGGGAGTTGGATGAAGAGAAGCCACTTGAGATTTACTGAGCAAGAAAGGAGTTGAGATGAGAACAGAAGCATGGAGGTGGGCACAGACAGGAGTAGAAATCAGCTCTCCAGCAGTAATGAGCAAGGGGAAGTTTTTTGTGTTCAAAGCATCCCAAGGGGCTTACATGAAATGATGGCAGAGATCTAGGCAAGCTTGAGGCTATAGAGGGGCATGAAGATCAAGATAAGAAAGTTAACTGGATGTAGAAAACTAGAGAACGCTCCAGAAGGGTTTTTAAAATGATGTGGGGAAGAGACACTCTGCATAATTCATAATAGGTACAGAACTGTTTCTTTAACTAGGGAGGAGCCATGTTTCATCCCAGAATATAGCTACTTCAGAAACTACCACCCCTCCTGACATTTTCAGGCCAAGTTGTCAGTGTATATGATCTTATGTGGCCAGCAGGCTCTGGTAGCAGTAGAAGGGCAAAGAAGAATTGACAAAGGGATGCATTATTGCATTGCTTATAATGAGAGTAAAAGATTGTTAATGAAAATAACAGTAGGTGAGAACAGACAAAAGCCTGCATCACATTCCCAGAGTGGTTATCTTAAGCCAGGGAACTATACTTCCAGCAGAAAACATAAACCTAAAATAACACCAAGTATCTGTATTCTGATTTTCCAGATGTGGTATGTTTTGCAGATACTGGGGTATAGATATGTTTTCTGGTATCTTGCACAAATCTCAAGCTTTTAACTGTAATAACAAAGGTCAGACTTTTACTGGTTATGCAGCAGCTACCGGAAAGTCATCACCGATGAGAAGCAGGCAGGTGGCCGGGAGGAATGACTGACATCACTGATGTCTTATTTATTTATAACTTCAACAAAACCAAAAGAAACTCCTTCCAGATCTCCTCAGTGAGCACAAAGTGATTCTACATTACACTGCCTTCCTGCCACTGTTACCAGGACTCTGCTCAGCTATTTCCTCTCTTACATGTGCTCTGCAGAGGGGTTTCTTCAGCAATGTTGCATGTGCTGGAGAATTACACCTTGAGCATGCACGCCTCCTCTTCCTTTGTACAAGTCCACTCACAGGCACTTTGGCCTGCAATAAAACGATGGGTTTTCTACCCCACACCTGTGTCCCAAGACTCCCATTCTGCCTTGCCAGGCTTTCACTCTTCATTGGTAGGAAAAACAAACAATCATCAGCCAGTGAATAGACAGTCCAGGGCTTTGCTGCCCAGCTCCACTCAGCCCTTGAGCTCAGATACAGCAGAGTGCCTTAGTGCAAGGAGGCAGAACAGATAGGTCCCATTGCAAAAAAATACTAACTAACCTGCAGAGTAGAGTGACTTCAATCCTCATATGCAACACATGAAGACAGCATATGGTGCTCATCAAAATGTTACTGCCAGTTGCATGCTGATTCTCCAGCACATGTTTTAACTGAACAACTGGGTTTTGTTTCAGCTCCTACCGCTGTTCCTACCGTTTCTGAAGGCAAACCCGTGGATGAGTGTGATGATGACCAGGCAAACTGTCACAGTGGCACAGGTGATGACTACCAACTGACAGGTGCAGAAACCATCCTCATTCCATTGCAGCTTCACTGTAGCTCATATCCATCACCAGTTACCAGCTAAACGCTTGCACTGATTTAATCACTCCACATAAATGGACATTGGTATGCAGTTCATATTGTCAGTGCTGTCAAAACATAGGCATCTGCCTTTTACATAGGACAATACTTTTGATTGTTTTCTCAGCTATGTAATTTTTGAAGCAAATAATAGTGACTAGCTGGAAGAGAGGGCAATTTTTTTGAGCAGGAATTGTGTCTAATCAAATGTCCCAATCAAACTTTCTCTTATTAAGAAAAAAGCTGGACAAACCTTTTGAGGTTTATTGTCTGAGACTGAAGAACTCAAAATGAAATATTATTTAGCTTCAAGATACGTATACACTTCCATACCTAAAATTTAGTATAAGACTCAAATCTCAGCCCCAAACCTTTCCCAGACAGAACAAGGTAGATTTGTTTCATCTAAGCATACTCACACATATACAACCAGAAATATTTCCATGAGCTTCCCCACCAACACTGCATTAGAGCCACAGAGGACTGATGTTCTCCAAGCTGCCACCACTAGCAGAAAAATAGGAGGGAGACATAACACAGTCTTCATCTAGAGCAGAGGAAGCTTGATAGTTTTCATATTCTCCCACTTTTGCACAGAACCACTGTCTTTCTGAGAGACCTGACACTGCACCACTAGGTTTTTGATCTCTTCCTGGAAGTCACTTACTCCACAAAGCTCTGGCCCTGTTTGATGAGATAGATCTTCCTGTAGCAGGTCTATAGATCTACAGTAATTGAGCTTATTTTTGGGCACAGTGACACAAGTTATTTCATCACTGCTCTCTGGTGCGCTTATCTAATAAATGTTTATTGCTTCTTATATCCATGATATAAAATAGCATTAAAATCTGCCAATAGCTGTCCAAGAGGACATTGGTAAACCTTAGGTAAGAGATTGGCTTTTTGGAGCAGCCAAGTAGAACATCCAACAGCAGATACAAATGGAAGTGCAGTTTCAGCACTGAACACTTTCTGAGCTTTGCCAGTGTCTCCTGTAACTGCATGTTGCAAATCATAAATTGAAAAACAGTTCTTGAGTGGAAAAGACACCGCACAGTCACTGTCACTGCTTTTCGAGTCAGTGTTGCAGATTAATCTTACTCTTTTTGAAAACAGCTATGCAGGGATTCTGATAAATTAGTCTGTATTGTGCTAAGGTAGCTCAGAAAGTTTTCAGTGTTACTAAACATCGTCAGTTTAGTTATTTTTCTGAAAGGAAAGAACCAGGTCAGGAAACACTGGGGCTTCCAGTAAAGCCCCGCACTGAGGGCTGTATTGCAAAACCCAGTAGGTAGAGACATATTTCACATAGATGGAGGCAGTGTGAGGGAAAGAGATAGATTTGTGCAAGCATCTTCCTGGTTCACTCGTAGTCTCTGCACTTCAGGGAGCTCAGGACTGCATCCCACACATCCCTTAGGGAAAGCTTATTGAGCAGAAGAAAGTCCCTCTGGCAATTTTTGCAGGTTGTGCCTAGGGAGCGGTTTATAATCTCTAAAACAAGGGAAGAGCCACCAGCCTTCCTGAGCACCAGCTCTTTGGGGGAATTGAACCTATTTCAGTACTAAAGTTGAAAATTGCTACATTGCCCTTCTGCAAAAGTGTAGACACTTTAGTATCATTTTTTGCTATACTACTTAGAAACCCTGAGCTGTGCATGCGGACACTGTAGGAACACTGCATTGTATGTATGATGTTACTTGCAACACTAAAATGCAGAGAAGCGATTTTACCAATAATTTAGTTGTAAACGTTCTTTTCTTCCTCCAAAGTGCATAGAAGGAAAGTATGTAAATCTCATGGCCCATTGAACGATAGCAGTGCAGTGCAGAGGGGGTTTTCTCAGTGCTTTACCCTCTTTCATCCACTCCCAATGCAAGTGTGGTGCCCGTGTTCTCATGGGTATGACTGTTAAAGTCACTTCCCAGATAGCACTTGCACATATGTGAGTATCACAATGAAGCCTCCCTCGCAATTAACTGTAATTGTGCTGTAGGCCAGATTCCTTCCTGCTCTATTTGGACCCCATACAGAGCTACTCTATTTGTGTGGCTTATAACATTTCCCATCAGATCATTCTCACAAACATAAAGCTGATATAGCTTGGGCATTCATTGTCATTGGAAGTCATCATAGTCATCCTTTCTATAATGCTTTAAGCACTTGTTTGCTGGAGAAAAGAAAAGCCATTGACTGGTAATCAGCACCCCACTGCGTATTTATATTTGTGCTAATTTACTTTTTGTTTCCTTTATCAATACAAGGCTTGCTTTAAAAAGTCAAGTATTTTAAAAATATCAATTAGTGAGTTTAGGAGAGGGCCATGACCCCACTCACCTCTTGTTCATCTGCCTGAAGAACACAAATGGGAAGTCCTTAATTCCTCCTGCTCTTTGAGACAGAAGTGAAACCTGCCTTAGACTATAGCCTAAAGTCAGGCAATTCCCATGCACCTCTCTTGTGAGCTTGGCTCACAATGCGGCTATGACACAACACACAGGGAAGACCCAGCATGGCAGAGGCCAGAGGACCTCACATCCCTGATATAAGAAACAACATGTCATGGGTGAATGCACAAACTCGTGACTGTTCGGAGGTGTTAATGGAGATCAGCTGCTGACTTCCCATATGATTTGGAGCAAATCAGTGTCTATTAAACAACAACGGCCACAGGGACAAGGTGAGGGTTGATCAATTGGTGCTCGCAAGGACTCCAAAGATATACAGCTTTATTTAATGATGACTTCTTGTTTTCTTTTTTGATAAAGGAAACCAGATCTTTAATGTCATATTTTCATGCTGAAGCTCACATACTCAGTTACCTGCATGTCTAATAAAGATGGTAATATTTCAGATTTATATATAAGATATTCCAAATGACTGCTGTGTCCTTTGTTGTGTCCCGTGTGTCATGATATGCATAATTTCTTTTCCAGGTGGTACTACAGTGCTGAATACAGAAAAGCCAACAGTAATAGACAATACAGTACAACCAGGTAAAAAAAGAAGTTTTTTTTCTTATTAAAAGCATAATAAATTCCATACCCAAATTTCATGCCAGAGACAAAATAATGAATTGCAGCACTTCCTGACTTCCCATTCACTAAAAGTCTCTGAAGTAAAGAAGCATCTGGTCTCTCAGCTCTGTACAGTAAATATTTTATTCCTTTCATCCACATGTAGACACAGCAGAGAACAAGATTTCCTTCTGCATCAGCAAATGCCAAATGCTGACAAAATTAAACTAACTTAATCACACAGTGCACTCTGTGGCATGTCAGTGACACAAAGTGTGCTTGCAAACTCCAGGAAAACAAAAACAGAGCCACACAGGCCCACTCACTATTTATATCCATGGTTTTACAAAACTAAGTAAAGTTTGCCAGTTTTCTCCACCAGGGAGCTGGCAGTTTTACAATGTTGTTTTCTAGCAAGTTTTCTCAAAATGGGGTTACATAAACTGCTACCATGAACTTGAAAAGGGAAAACCAAGTTGTCACTGGCAGCAGGTCCTTTTCACTTAATCAATAACTAACAGCTTTTAAAATCCTTAGTTTGCCGCTTCCACAGCTTTCATACCATTTTTTAATATCCTGTACAATTTACTGCGAGTGGGGGAGAGGGTAGATTTGGACAGAAAACTCCAAAAACTGTGAGCACGAGTTTAAAATCTTTTGCATTAATAATTGTGGAGCAGTAAAGAGGTCAGTTTTCAGTTACTCCCATTTCCTCCACTAGAGCACAGTCAGGCATAGTCTTGCAAGTGATTTATTAACGGGGTTGGGTAAGTGTTTATCATTGTTTCCTCAACCGTGTGATACAATCCACTCTTGCTTCAAATAAAAGAAAGGGACTAATGATGCAAAAGTTTCCTAAAGGACACTGATGGTGTCGACCTGACTAAGAGATAGAGGTGACTTATCTCAGATGTTGTTCCCTTTCTTGGTCTCTGCATTCTGATATTGCAGAGGTGAATGCTTTTACTCCTCTCAAAATTTGTCTCCAGGGTTATCCTGTTGGCTTAGTCAGCATACACTATTTCTAGATCTGCTCTGTTTTACGAGCAGAGGGATATCGTGGAGTACCAGTGCAACGAGAAACACGATGGCAGGCTGGCCTGCCTTCACAGGACACCTCTCCACACTGTTCTTCCACACTCAGCATTGCTGAAGGGCTGGAGGGCTGCTGGTGATCCCACAGTTTGGAAAGGGGTGGGGGATGCAAAGGAAGAAAGGATGCTGTGCAGTGGTTTATAGAGTGAAACATTTAAAATCTATGTCTGAAATTATCTTTTCGTTTTGTATTTTGCTGAAATGAAGGATTTTTACAGGTTTTTTTAAACTATCTTCTTGCTTTTAAACAAATTGCCAATTCATAAAGTCCCTCTGTGCAATGCAGTTTCCCTCCCTCCTCCCCAGTGCCAGCTGCATTTGCAGGTTGTGTTTAATCCCTTTGGCTTGGGTGGGCCTCTCCAGTAACAGATTGACTGTTTCTGCCAGAGGTTAAGATATCCTCATTTTCTCTCCTTACTTCCCTCCTGCACCACCTTTGCTTACTCTGTGATAAGCCAAGCTTTTTTTCTATGCTAAAGGAGTTTCTGAGGTTCCCTTCAGAGCATGCCAATGTTACTTCCCTGCATTGTGCTGGTAGGAACTGTTTCCTTCCGGGGAATAAGGGACAAGTTCACATTCCAGGCTCCCACATGGCAGCACATTACAAAGATCATAGATAGAGATCAGTCAGATGCTAATAAATAAGAATAAGGTTTCCAGAATCTCCAGTTTAAGATATAAAGGTTTCCAGCTGTTTCATAATCCCTCACTGAAAACCATCCAGAAAACTCTCCAAAAGGGGCAGACAGAAATTCCCCTCAACATGGGGAAACCCTTCCTGGCGTGAAGGTGGTGTAAGCATTTCCTTCTGCGGAAGGGGCATGGCTGGACCTGGCTGGCATGATGAAGCACATCAGAGCAAGGGGCCATGCAGCTGGAAGCAAGAGCCTGCTACAGCAGCCACGAATAACGTAGTTTAAACTGGTATTGAAGTTACAAAGCTGCTCCAGGGGCCCCCTGGCCCTCAGCTGGCTGAGGATAAATGCACTCCAGCTCTTTCAGCTATTCTCAAGCTGAACAAAGTATGAATTTAACTCACCAAGGACTAAGCCTTCAAGCTTCACCCTTAACTCCTTCTAAGGGCTGGTTTACTTTAAGATGCCAATACACCTTGAGGTAAATTATGAACTCCAAGCCAAAGAGCTGTTCCAGATCAGTTGCTCATTGTAGGCTCCAGTGGTAACCCAGCACAAGCTACACCTTGCCAGTGCTAGCCACAGCAGCTTATGATTGGGGACAGAGATTTATCAGCCCTCTCAATAGCAACACCTGCTGTGGCACAGGTACTTCTGTGATAGGTGCTAACGCCATGTATTGCTGTCCTCCTGCCTGCATTCAAGCCTGCAAACACTGCTAATCTTGTTATCCCAGACTAACATGCTTGCGTGTGTCAAAGCCTGAGATTATCCTATTCCAAACAGCTTTCATACACTATGGAAACAGTTAAGAGCAAATAACTGGAAAGCCTCCATGTATAAACAAGATTTCCATCACGGAGACTTTCACAGTTCATTTCTAAGGGGACTGAATTATAAGAAAATTAAAAAGAATCATGATTTCAAGCTGCTAAAAATGTTTAAAGGTTTGGGGGTTTTTTGAGAGGAACCAGTTTCCTCCTCAGAATTAAAAAGATGCTTTTAACAAATCTGTCTGTCAAGGTAATACCTTTCAGGCCTTAGTCCTAAGACTCAACAACATGTAGTCTTTTTGAACACATCTTTTTCAGTTCCAGAAGACTATTTGAAATGCTTGACTCTTAGCTATTTCCATACAGAGCAAGCTGTTCATTTACATTATGTGCTCTCAGGATGCAAGCTCAGTCCTTTGTAAAGCAGACAGTTCAAGAAGTATCTTGGTTTTCACACATGTAATAGCTATTTCAGAAAAATATAACTAAGAAATCCTGAGGTTAAAAACTATGCTAAGAAATCATTTAAAGGTAGAATAGGTCTGCTTCTCATTTTCGGTGGGACAACTTTGCATCAATACAGGGATATTAAAGCAGTTAAATTATCTACTATCATTTAAGGTAATTCTGTGCTGCCAGCATAAGTGATATAGAAAGGTGAAATGCAAATATGAATTAGACCAAATATACTACTTTGAAGTGGTCCAAATGCTGTTTGTAATTTCCCATTTTAATGTTGATTTACCCTTTGGCAAGAGCATCCTATAGAGAATTTTCATAGCATCTTTAATGCCATCATGCTCCTTCTTGCCTCTTGTTGGAGGAGTTATAAAAATATGTCAAAGTCTGTGGGCCACAAAAGATTAATGGACTTGCAAGAAACTCACTCAACTAGATTTTCAAATTACTTTCTTATTTGTGTGCAGTAATGGTTCCAGCTGTGAGCAAGATGTGGTCAAGAAGTACAGCTGTTGGTTATTCTTTGAGAGGATAAATCTGTTTTAATTCAGTATCACGTACCCTACATTTTGTAAAAGGCATATGGGATTTCACCACACCTCCCCCTCAGATTCTCATCTGAACTGCTGCTATTTGGTTACATAATAGCTCGTTTTCTTCATCTTCTCAATACACACAAACCCGGAATCAATCACCTATTAACAGGATAATTATCCGAGCAGGGGAATGGGCCAGCGCTGCAGAGAGAGCCCACCAAATTCTACTTGTCCCTACCTTCCTCCCTTCCACCGAAGATGCCAAGCTATAGTTCAAAGACAAAGAGGACAAATTGCTCATAGCTTACTGTGAGCTACTGTATCAGCCCTCTGGGACCTTTAATATAAGTGTTGAACTATTCTGTCTTTTGCTGGGGCACATCCATTGTCCTTACAACTAATGTACCTATCCTGATGCTACAAGTGCCCGTTATTAATTGACTAGCAGTTCTAATTTTTCTATTTATGGGTCCCTGGGAGAAGCATTGGAAGAGACATGAGAATAGACAATAAGATGGCATATTTAAGGAACCCATAAAATAAGAGCACTCTGAAATGCTTTGCCTTTGACCTTCAATACCATTGCTGTGATTTTCTAAGGAATACATTAACACAATCACTTTTAAGAAAACTATAGGAACCTAACAAGAAATAGCTCCCTGAGAGCAGGTTACTGGTCAAATTCTAGTCTATTTCAGGGGATTCTCATTAACTTCTGCATGGAAAAGAAGTTCATTTTTATGCTACACCATGCTGTCTGTGAGTCCAAAGCCAAGGAACACAGACATGGCCAAAGCATATCAGACTTAGGCCCTTTGCCAGTTTCCTGGACTACATATTTCAAAATGAAAGTGTAAGAAATTCTTTATTAGATGGTGCTGTGAAATTTATGTTTTGAAACTCTCCTTCTAATCCTAATGTCCAGAGCTGACTTCAGACTATGAAGCAAAAGGATTTTGTCACTCTCTGCACTTTAGAATTCACGATTAAATTCTGGATATTTTCCTTATCCATTTCAGTGTCCAGTTCTCTTTGACTTGTGTTCAGCCTTAGCAGCGTTCAAGGGAAGCAAGTATCACGCACATCATATGAGAAATTTTTTCCTTTGATCTGCATTGAACTTGACTGGATATCTCACGGTTCTCAGGCTATGAAATGGAGAAAACAGAATATTGTAATCTTCCTTCTCTGGATTCTTCACCCATTTACATATTTCTCCTGTGTCTTCTGCTCTTTGTTTTTATTCAGAATTGAACAATACCAGTCTTTCAATGTCTTTGTACTATGTGCTCTTTTATGCTGTGTGATATCTTCAGACTGATGTGATCTATGTACCACTGTTCTCCTTTCCTGTCGTTTGAATACCACACAGGCTATCGCTACCTTTGCATGATATAATCCTTTGGGATTAATAAATTTAATTTTGTTTTACATTTTCTAAGACCTTTTCTAAAGTTCTGTTTCATGGCTCTGATGTCAAAGTCATGCAATATAGCTCTCCCTAGGCCTCCTTGACAATGAAAGATTATTTTTCACAAACTTAAAATCCTTTAATTCATCTCAGTGTCACTCTGTTTCTTTAGAAACTCACCTTGATTTTCATATGTCCCTTTTTGGGCAAGATGTCTTTGATCATGGCCTCATTGTCTAGGAAAAGAACACCATATACTGAAGTAAGAAACGTAATAGATTGCCTTAATGCACGCACGTGCACACAGACTGAGTTCTGCTTCTTCAACATTTTCAGCCCAAAGAGAAATGATTCACCATGATCTGCCCCTTTCCTAGAAAGAGCTAGAGTCCTCCAGGAAACATGTTTTCTCCACATTGAATTCCTGTGTCAGACATTATTTGTTTAATTCATTTGTTCCAGCTAGGATGCTGTATTCGTGACAATGCGGAGTAGACCCCTCTGGAAGCCAGCGGGAGGGAGGGGGGAGGCGAGCAGGATGGGGCAGATGAAAGGAAGGAGTGAAGAATGAGGGCTCAGTGTGGAGGGATGCCACAGCACAGCCGAGGTACTGACAGGCGGAGGAGAGGGGCAGGAGCTGCCATACACTCAGACCTCTCTGCTAACAGAAAGAAATTTTCTAGGGGCCAGATGGGAGAGGGACCAGTGCCTGCAATGCAGAAATCCAGTGAGCTGAGTTAAAACTGTGTGTGGGATCAAGGACCCACCAAACGAGGACACAGCAGGCAAAGAGAGAATGATAGAGGAACCCTCTTTATAGCCATTCTGTCTCAACCTCCTCACCTGAGGTTTTTTCTGGTTGGTAAAATAATTAGTCTAGTTTAGTTGTTATTAAAATCTGGGTTGTCAGTTCAAAAGCCTTTGCAGGCTTTCCTGGGCAGCTCACTAAATGGAGGAAGTGTTTTCTTCTTCAGACTGGAATAGCTCCATCTCAAAGGTCTGGCCAGCCACAGGTCCCAAACGCACTTCCCATATTTCTCCATATTTTCCTACAGTAAATAAAACACATTCTAGGGGTTGCATTTTCTTTCCTGGCTTTTTTAAAATAATGGGCAAGGAGCACAGTTCTTCCCCCAGAGCTGATACTGATGGAAGCATAGAGTCCTTTGTTCTTAGTTCATACTTGCACAAAGCATCTCATTAAAGTAAACCTAAGTTATTTTTTTAATAAGGCTTGAGTCATGCCTGAGAAAAGACTTCAGGATTTGGTCACATTGCTGTGGGAAGGGTATTGCTCTACTGGGAGTTGTCATTGCTCAAGGTGAAGTGAAAGTTCATACCAGTGGGGTAGGAACCAA
Source organism: Athene noctua (assembly GCF_965140245.1). NCBI lineage: Eukaryota > Metazoa > Chordata > Aves > Strigiformes > Strigidae > Athene > Athene noctua. Next base: position 118,741,161 of record NC_134038.1, read on the forward strand.
AAGCCCAAAAGATTTCAAACTGCTTCTGAAAATAAGAAATGCAAGGGATTTATATGCTATCTTTGTATAATCTTTCCATTCAAATTCCAAGTTCTATTGAAGAAAATAAGCTACTATGTATTAAACCTTTGGGCAGAAATGAAGAGAAGCTGAAAACAAGATATGATCTCATCCTGACCATAATACCAGACTTCCCTTCTTTTACATGGAGCTCATTTTGAAGCTTATTTTGAGTTCATTTGGCAATCAGCCACATTTGTTCCTTTTCTGTCTCAATTTGTCCATTTCAATGCTGCCATCTTGTGGGCCTACTTATCTGTCTGGAAGATGCTGAAGTAAGTTCCTTACTAAAGCCACGTACTATACATTTTACCAGAAATCCTTTCCTGCCAAGGACATTCCATTAGTGTTTCTGTCCTTTCTTATTTTTGTCCAAATCTTATTGTGAGTTGTTGCAAAACTTTGCACTGTTATGGTTCAAATAAATATTAACAACCAGAAAATATATCTGATAAGCAAGCCAGAGCTTTCTTTTTGAGTCATATGTGTTACAGCACAGTTATCAGCTAACGTGGGCAAATCAGAAGTGTTAATCTAACCACAAAAAATCCCAAAATACAGGTCATAAAGAGATAAGAAACAACCACATCGTTTACAAGAAACAGTCATTCTTCATGTGTTTTCCAATACGGCTGCTCTTACTATGGCTTCTCAGAGTTTCAACTATGAGTGGTCAAATGCATGCATTTCATTTTGAAGTACAAAATCTGCATTATGCAATTAATAATCACATTTCACCCCTCCTTTTCTCTCTTTTCTTGCAGAGCTGCCACTATACAACTTTAACTGTGCCTTTGGCTGGGGATCCCAAAAGACTTTGTGCCACTGGGAGCATGACAACCAGGTGGATTTAAAGTGGGCAATCCTGACCAGCAAAACTGGGCCAATTCAAGACCACACAGGTAATCATGAGTTCATGATTTAGCCATTTTACATAGGAAGAGGTTGTTCTGTTTCATACCAACCTTCCTTCAAAAACCATAGAAGAGTGAATTATATCTAAAATCTGTAGAGTTACAAAGATGATTAGACAACTTAATCCAATCCATTATATGTAGTCACAACTAACCATAATTGTCCTTTCTTTTGGGGAATAAAGACCATTTATTGTTAGAACTGAAGATACTCCCTTCCCCTGTCTTGCCTTTCGTTAACCATCATCTGGGGTAGAAAAAAATTCTGAATGACCACGTATTCTGCAAATATCACTTAAGTAATACAGTCGTGAACAAACCTCACGTTATTCCTGTTTGTAGTTACAGGGACTGCCCACCACAGAAAGGAATTGTAAGTGAAATTTCCCAGATGAACATATTTCCATGCCCTCCTCCTCTCCAGCAGGAGTTGCAGATTATAGCCATTACTTTGTTCACACACAGTTTTTTCAGAAATATCACCCGGGGAAATTGATTGGTTGGTTTTGTAGTATCAAACTCATGGCTCTGCATAATTAGGCAATAAATATGCTGCTGGCTAGTGGCGAAGGGAGGGCACTGTGTGACCTGGACTGCCTCTTGCTTTAGTGTTCTCTCGTGCATACGTGCAAATTAATCAAATGTGTTGAGATAAATCCCCCTTCCCACTTCTGCAACCCCTTTGCCTAATGAGAATGACAAGGAAATTAGACAAAATTGGACTTTTTAAATTCTGAGACACTTTCAATTGAACCTTAAGACAAGTACAGTAGTTTCAGGGAAAAAAAAAAACTTATAATACTTTGACTATAAATGGCATTGTACAAATAAATGGCATCAAATTAACTAAATGCAGTTAGCTGAAGTGAAGGCTGTAATGGTGGAAAAATTGATGTAGAGAAAAGTGAAATGGCTCCGTAGGCTCTGACATTGAAAGGAGGTTAAAAGCTGTGTTAGCCAGAGACTGACAAAATCTAGAAGGCATGCATAAGTAAAGCTCTAATTAAGACAATGAAGACAGAGTTCCTGACCCAGCACTGCAATAATATTCTGGAAATGAGAGCTATCTGCACTTTGCCACCAAGGATTATAGAGAGACTGAACCTGTCTTCAATCAAGAGATGAAGAAATTATATACTTCAAATGAGATTTTGTTGTTTCTGCTGGGCCCTGCTAGTGCAGAAGATTTACTTGGTCCATTAGCTGTAGCCTCAGTAAGTCTTACAGGCAGGCCTTTTTTCTCCTTACCACAGTCATTGACAATGTTTTCCAAAATTTTCCTTCAACTATAAGGCCACCTTCACCTGCCAGGTTTGTCATTTGCCTGCCAGCAGATACAGAATGAGTGGGGTGGGTGTGAACACAGACCACGAGCCGCCTGAATGGCACTGACATCCCAAACAAGCCCCTCAGTGTCATCGCTACACAGCGAGGCCACCCTATATATTGGGAGAACCAAAGTGAGCAACTTCCAGGCGTATCTGGCTCTCAGCTGCACATGTGTAAAGCTGAAGAAACTCCACAGAAGTGATCTTCAACAGCAGTTGCTTTAAGACAGCAGGATATGCTGTATGTCGCTTCAAATTATACATGTTATGATTACATCTGTCCAGAGTTAGGTCTTCCAACTGAGACAGCCATCCTAATGCTGATTATTTTCCTTTTTACCTCCCTTTGGATTTTCCTGTCACCATTCTTTGATGAGATTTGCACATGTTGTACTGACCTCTGCACAGAAGCAAAGTTGGAAAGAACGTACAGGCACAAGCACTCCTGCTGAAGAAGCTGGACAAGATGCTACCACAGTAAGATAGGAAAAAGAAATAAAAAGCCTAAATTTTTCGGTCAAGTTATCATCATCTTCCCCTATAAAGTTCTTTCAAAGTCCAGATACTTCCACATGCATACTGGACAGGATACCTCTGACTGCCCACAGAAAAGTCCAAACAGAAGAAAGTGTCTTTTTCTCATGTTAGAAGAAATACTTCTCTCGCATTTATTTAGGCCCATTCCTTCCAGCCACTGGGTTTAACCCACTCCCCTTTGTTCCTGGTTCACTTTTTACTACCCTGCCCTTCTTATGCTTCCCAGAGTAGCATTGTTCATCTTCCCTTCTTCACTGGTGCAGGACTATACCATTACAGTCCAGCAAGTCTCAATTATACATTATTTCAAATGTAACTCAAGAATATCATGTATAAGCAAAGACCAATTTGATAAAACATCAGCCTTCTAAAACATCTTCTCTTGCCTCTTTTTACTTTTTTTTTTTGTTTGTTTAAGCATTGGTATAAAGAGAGATATGTACACTTGTTTCAGCATTTGAAGTACAGTATTTCTTATTGTTACTTTTCTCCTTCCTACTTTCAAAATAACCATACATCAATGCCAGTAAATGCTGTCTCCATCCTTTTGTATGAGTGCATTACACATGCAATCTATTCTTACACACACCAGGATGAACTTCATATTTTTCCACCATAATTATCTGCAAAGAAGCTGTTCAAAAGCTGACTGGAATGAATGCCTGGCTGGTGTACATCAGAAGCACTTCTCTGTAGTCAGTATCTTACTTAGCAATTTTCTGTTACCAAACTAATCACACTCCCACGTGCTTCTCTCCCAATGTGATTAAGCAAGTAATTTTCCAAGTTAGTTATTAGGTGTTCAGATTTCAGTGTGTATAAATCCATTATGCTCTTCAGAAAATACCAGCCATAAGATTACTCTTTCAGGAAATGGTTCACAAATCTACAGAGCCCAATATATTATTACAAAAATCAAGGGAATAACTCCAGCACCATTTGTGACTATGCTCAGACTCTATTTAGGATCATTGTTTATATCTCCGTTCCTGATCTCTGACCATGGCTGTTCAAAGCTATTTTATCCTCCAGTGTTCTTCCCATTCTAATCTTGCCTTCTCAAGCACAGATTACTTTAAAGAGAGATTAAAAATTCCTCTTTGAACAATTAGTGTAAAGTAGGCCCTAGGGATTTCTGTCTAGCCTGCTGAACTAGGGTTGGTTCTCTTCAGGAGATGCACACTGACTAATGGAGCATATGCTGTCACGCTAAACATGCTTTCGCCTCCTTCCCTGAGCAAAATCAGACACCTTGTGTGTGCCCTGTAGTGAACATGTTGTTATGGTTCACTCTTGGCACAAAGCATCCCAATGAACAGCAAAGGAGACTTCCAAAAGAAACAGAACTCTCCTTAGAGCACATCAGCTTTCCTGGAGCTCCCAAACCAATGCCCCCTGAGGCTTGACCCATTAGTGTTGGAAAGAAAACAGAATGATCAGGTCTGGTTGGGGCTTCTTAGGTAAACAAAGAAAATGAAAGCTGGTGGCTATTCCTAATGCAGTCCTTCTGTCACAGTAGGAGATGGGAATTTCATTTACTCACAAGCTGATGAAAGCCAGAAAGGGAAAGTCGCCCGACTGCTGAGCCCCGTGATTTACTCGCAGAACTCTGCCCACTGCATGACTTTCTGGTACCACATGTCCGGTGCACATGTTGGCACCCTGAAGATCAAACTGCGGTACCAAAAGCCGGATGAATATGACCAGGTGCTGTGGACCCTGAGCGGGCACCAGGCAAACTGCTGGAAGGAAGGACGTGTTCTTCTTCACAAGTCTGTTAAACACTATCAGGTGAGCTTGGCTGCTTCTCGCTAAACTAAGAGCTGAGGCCAGTAAGACCTTGCTGGTATTGCGGGTTTTTATACACCATAGGAGAAAATGTCACCGAAGAATTTATGTAGACAATATTACACCTACAGATGAGGTGCTGTTGCTGTGACAGTAATAATAGTGGCGTATTTCTTGGTATCTCAGACAGTGATATAAGTAATTTGTTGTCGAAGGCCAAAGAAATAGTTTAGGAATCATTTTTCATCTGTCACAAAACTGCATTCTTGCCACAGTTTTGCTGCTGATGTAAAAGTCCTTAATGGAGTTATGACATTATATAAATTCACATTTGCATCTATAAAGTCATAAAGGCATGCAGTGCAGATTGGCAGGCCACAATCAAAGTACATGTAGATGCGGCATCATGACAAGTGAAGATGTGTGTTAACAACTAATTAAGATATCCTGAATGCTGCAATTGTGTATTAACAGGAAAACAATGTGAACATTCTCTTATTTTGCCAGGTGGTTATTGAGGGAGAAATTGGAAAAGGAACTGGAGGAATTGCTGTGGATGATATTAAAATTGACAATCATGTATCACAAGAGGATTGCCGAAGTAAGTATGAATAGCAAGAACATATAAGAGATCTCAACCAAAGCATTATTTATTTGGTTTTGATAGCTGTTTTTTATATGTGAGAAAGGGATAGATAATCATTGTCTATACAGCAAGTTTTGCACTGAAAACATCCTGATCTGACCCATAGCTTTATTCATAGTAAGTGCCACTGGTGTCACCTCAGTACCCCAGCAGCTGCAGTCTTTTGGATCAAAACTGGCATCTTACTGCCATAAGTCACAGCATGTTCATATTCTCACATCTCTCTATATATTTTAGGTTCCTGGTCTCTTTAAATTTCTCTGATTTTCCAAATGCTCTTTGCTGTTTTAACTCGAATCTAGTTTTATTTCTTCACCCTTTTTAGATGACTTACTACCAAGCCTACTTGAATTCTATTTTGAAGAACCATATCAAACCCTTACAGAATACACAGATAGGGTGAAATGGCCCATGCTCTGTCCTCTGCTGTCCTGTAATTCTGAGTTTGCTGGACTCGTTTGCTGTGGTCACCCAGACACATAGGACATGAAGTAATGTTAGAACATGGTCTTTTCCACATCTGAGCCAGGCTATTCCTGAGACGTTCTCTGAGTCTTTATTTCTGGTCAGTCTTGTGTTATTCCAGTCACTGCTGATCATATGTGCATTGCATACTGCATGTAATTTGGCAGCTGCAGCCTCAGATAAACACAAGCAACTGAACCCTTCATGATGGAGATGAAGCAATGACTTTTGTGTACGAGAGGGGATAGAACTGAGAACCGTCAGCATTAGAAATATAAACATGCCATGTGAGTTGGCGATACAACTGAGAGCAATAATAGAGGGTGTTCATCGTGTTTTGTAGCTAGTAGCCTTTTGAGGCTAACATGACAGACTCAATGGTAGTTTCACTGCAGGATGAGAAAATTGTACAGTCTCTTTTTAACACACAGTCCATCTCCTAGAGTTCATCATATGCCACCAGAGTGACAGTTACCAGGAAAGAGAGGCAGGATGCACTGCTTGGTCCTCCTGCAGTGTCCTCTGTGCCAAGAAGGGTGCTGGGACCACACTGGTGATATTCACCTGACTCCAAAATGAGGGAGGAAAGTAACTTCTTTCCTACCTCCACATGTTTTGGTTGTTCAGACCAAATCCTGAGCAAAGGCTTTGGCCTGTGGGCACTAAAGCCAAAAACTCAGTCTGAAGCTCAAACACAAGTGGTCTCACTGCAGTCAGTGAAATTGTTCTGGTGATTAACTATGCCTACATTGATGAAGTGTTGTGGAATTGGGCTCCAAAATTGTAAATACAATGAATGAGATGCTAATTCATCACACTGATTTCTCTTTCCCAGGCATGGAAAACCCCTGCTGATAACTAAAACTGTGCCAAGACTGGGCGGAGAGGAGTTTTTAAATCTTTCTTTTTTCTCCATTCATTTTCAGAGCCCATCATAATGAACAGTTCTGTCAAGCTGACATAATAATGCTCTGACACAGGAAAATCTGCTATACCATTATTGCCAGCATGATAGTCAATCAGTGTTTGTAACCCTAATAATCAATGTCAATTCTCTTTGCTTCATTAGAATCAACTGATGTGGAGAAAGAAATGGATGAAGAAGACGACCCAGAAAGTAATCAAACAGGTAAAAAATGTGTTATTGTTTAAAGGAATGCATTTTAAAGGGCATTTTCATGTGAATTTATGTATTCTATTTATTTATTATAGATTAGTTCACTAACTGCATATTGTATTAAAGTTTTTTGATTTATCTAGATCAGATTCTAAGAAGGCTTACATTTATTTGAAGGATTTAATAGTTTTATTCTTCTATGTTATATAATGTTATGGACCTTGTATTATTTATACCTATCTGAAACCTATAAAATTTTATATACTTGATTTGTTACATTGTATACATATATGTGCATGCACACTATAGCTCCTTAATATTTTGTTATCTAGAAGGCTTGTCCACAGCTGAAGAAACAGTTATCATTATATCTTACAATTTATGACTCAGTGTCATTTTCAGACCTGTCTGAAAATGTCATTTTCTGACCAGTCTACCAAAGTGTTATTATTTTCAATGATGATAGCTGTAAATGGATCGTTAAATGGATCATAATTGTCATATTATCCCAATAATGAAATATATTTGCATTTTTCAGGCAATGAGCTTAATATTTTTTCTGCTACAATCAACAGGATTGCTATCATTGATTTTGGTGAAAGTAGGGTTTGTCCAAAGACTTTTTGGCTTTTCCTGCAACAATTAGTAGGGTTTGCAAGATTATTGATACATTTTCATAAACTGAAAGGGTTGAGGGAAAATATTGATACCTAGTGAATATTTTACACAAGGGGGCAGAGCACTCTTCTATGTCTGTTCTGTCACTATTTCCATTTCAAGGTCCAAACCTGAAGTCAGTGAAGTGGAGATGGGTGCAAAAAGGCTGGAGATTCCCAACCAGTGTCTAAGGCTATAAACATTCACACTCAGCTGAGCAAGATTTAATTAAAGATTTTTGAGCTAAATACTGCAAACTGGCAAAATACAATCAAAAAGTCTGGTTATTCATTCCCAAGACTCCCACTTAATCCAAGGCAGAATCAGACCATTACTAACATGCAGCAGATTCAAGGATTGCAGAATAGTATGAAAAAAAAAAATATTTGATCCGCATTATAGTTTTCAGCTCTTTATGACCACCTTCTAGAAGCTAGGTTTTCAAATTATGTAGCAATTTATGTCAAAAACTTGATGTCCTTGCTCCATATTTTCAGCTCGTCAAGCCAAGTTCTAACTAGAATCAGTTCTGAACATTTTGCACTTCTTTACTCATTTCAGGGTTTACGCCTCCATACCATACAGGTGAGGACTATGATGATAACATCTCCAGGAAACCAGGCAATGTCCTGAAGACCCTAGATCCAATCCTTATTACCATCATAGCCATGAGTGCACTCGGGGTGCTTTTAGGAGCCATCTGTGGAGTTGTCCTGTATTGTGCCTGTTGGCACAATGGGATGTCAGAGAGGAACTTGTCTGCACTGGAGAATTACAATTTTGAACTGGTCGATGGTGTAAAACTGAAAAAAGATAAACTAAACACACAGAATTCATACTCGGAAGCATGAAGGTATAAAGCGACTGGAGAAGTTTCAGAGAATCGGGATGGAAGGACATAGCTCGGTCGTGCTGGGGAACTGTTGATCTTCTTTTACTGTACAGGCTGAAAAGTGCATTGATGACACTGAGCCAAGCTTTTCTCAGGAGCTTCAATGAGTGTGTAACCGATAAACATGGACAACAATCTGTGTTAACAATCTGAATCATGTACAGTCTGCTTTTTCTGTTGGTTTTATTTGAATAATCAAATGCTGGTGTTGAGACCAAGTATGATTGACTTATAGTTCATTTTGTCTTTCTTTCTCTCCCTCTTTTGTTTTCCGTTAATGGATAATTTTGTTTTTACTGTGCAAAATCCAAGATGCTGTCACAAAATGTATTCAGTAGGGTCCTTTGGATGGACATGCTGTCTGTAGCTCAGTGCCCAGAAAATATTGGAGTAAAAGCAATTTAGTGGACTCCTGCACCTGTATTTGTGTATAATTGCTCGTGTTGTGCATAGGCAAAGAAGGGTTAGGATGTTTTTGAAAGTACTGCTGCATCAGTACCGATATAGTGTGTCAGCTCTGTTTACGAAGCAATACAGTCAGATTTTATTGATGTTTTTCAGTGTTGTACTAAATTTTGTGCTTGTGAACTCCATAAAAGAGTATGTGCCATCATCAGACACAACTGGTAACCAAGTGTACTGCCTAAAAACTAAACAAAAAAAGTCCTTGGCACTGGCTAGTGTATGTCCTCTCAAGTGCCTTTTTGTTTGTACTGCTTCTCATTGTGTTAACATTAACTACAGCTCTGCTTCTCTGCAGTTATGCCCTTGTCTTTAATCATATTCTAATGGCTCACTGACTAAAAGAAAAGTATATTTTAGTGTAAGAAAGTAGCCTCAGCAAGGCAAGGGCTAATCAGATTTGACAACCTGGCTCGATTGTTCTGCTTTCTGTATTTCAACTTCATGTCTCTTGACCCTTTTGTATAAAGCTGCAATATTCCCTTTTATTGTTCTTTCATATAGAATGTATTTTCAAATGTAAAATCTCTCTCCCTTTCTCTTCTCTTTCTCTGTCTCTTTCTCTCTCTGAGTAGATTGCATAAGCATTTGCCATTGCCAAGGAAAGAAAACTGCAGCTTTAACTTGCTGGTAATGGCAAAGGATTTTATTAGAGTTTGTGTTAAAAAAAAATAAGGGAAAATTCTTAACTTTACCCTCCAAAGTCGAACTTTGGGTTTCTTCTTAACAGCATAAAGTGACAGTATCTTTTTTCCTGAAGTCATGAAACATGTCTTTTATTCTGAACAGCTTGCGTGTTAATTACACTAGGGAAAATGATTCCCTTACTGAAAAGATTGCCTTTAAAATGAGAAACTTTCCGCCTCCTGCCCCTACCTGAACCCAGAGTTCTGTTCTCTCGGTAAACGTGTATTTTCATGCTAATCAATGCTAATTGGGCTTACTCATGGGTAGTGAGGGCAGAATAAAATCCCACAGTGTATGTAGGGTATGTTCTTACCATCCTGTTATATCCAATTGGCATTTCATACCAGGAGGTTTCTGTTTGACCAGAAGTGCAGATAGTGACAGATTCAGTGAGCTGAGTAATGTAAGGTGTCGGAAAAAAATGTGTTTGATAATTATGTGGCAATTTTTAAATATTTTAGGACAAATATTATTGGACAAATAATATTCAACAGCCTATGCAGCTGGTCCAACAGGGTAAAGAGAAACAAGATTTTGTTTCCTGCAGGGGTCCGTAGGAGGAGGTGAGGGACCAGAGGGATCGCTCCCCTCCTGCAGGTGCAAGGGGACCCAGGGGACCCCCTGGGTTTTCCATGGTGACCCTCACGCAAAACAGCCATAACTGGGGAGGCAGTGGAAGAAGGCAGCTTTAACATTTCCCCAGGTATCTACCAACCAGCAGATAAAACCAGAGCAAACATGGGGAAAGGAATGTCCTCAAAGTGCTGAACTCATGTTTTTCCTCACTGAATTCCCCAAGTAGAGTCAGGGAAATGATTGTGACTTTTTGAGTTAGTCTTTTCCAAAATTGCTTTTGTAGTAGAGCAGTGAAGTATCCTGTCCAGGATTAGGGCTGAAGAAGGGCTAATTTAGCCTTGAACTACATAGAGTTACAGAATCCACCCTTATTTATCAATTAAATGTTTTGAAGCATATAATTTCACCAATATGAACCATTGGTAAAATTATATTCTGGTGAAACCAGAAAAATCTGTAGAAAATACACCAGTAGCCTAGAAACTGAAGAAAATGGAAGAAGACTGAAGGTAAAAATATGAGTTTTGAAGTTTAAAGGAACTTTAAAGGAAGACTGAATAGAAAAAATGGTGGACAGTTGCTACTTCAAAGGAGTCCTAAAGGCAAAGACTATAGTGAAAATTCAAACAGTCACTTCAGGTCATCAAACCTTAGATGCCTAAATCAGAAGAGTTACCTCCCCAGGCTCTAGACCTTGGGTCCTCCAGAAGGTGAGACAGAGCACCTAAAGCCTGAAAGTTAGTCCATGAAATGTCCCATGTGACAAACTCACTTTGGCAGAGGTAGAATTTTCATATGTATCTAACACTGACGGTAATGGTATCACAGCAGCTAGCTAATTAACCCAAAGAAAAAAAGGATTTTTCAAAACTATTTTCAGCACACCATCACCTTGTGATCCAGGTGTTAGGGTCTGTTCTTAGCTGAAAAAACTTCTAGTCCACTAACTTGACTGAGAGTTACATGCATATATTCACTTGAAGAGAAAATCCCACTGGGAAGCCCAAGCCCAAAACCTTTTGAAATATTCTTATGGATTTCAATAGATTCTGGACCAGCTCTTGGTCTTGATCTGTTTGAACAGTAAAGCTGGTGGTTGGTGGGTTTTTTTCTTCTTTTAACATACTGAGAACAGTGAACATAAAAAGAAATGTATCTCCTTTGTGGTCTTCAGACCTTAGTATGATAATGAGGATCTAGCACTGAAGATTTGATTTCTCTGAAGGTAATAGAATGAAAGTTGCCCTTCAATAAAGGAAAAATGATACTGCAACTTTACATTGAAAAGTATCTTGCACTGATAAATATATTTAAAAAAATTATATGTTTATAAAGTTATTAATTTGTAAAGGCAGTGTTACAAAATGTTCAGTTTATATTGTTTTAGATTGTTTCATAATTTTTAAAGTGTAAAATAACATATTTTTTTCTTTATTGAAAAACTATAAAAAATCTTCTGTAGTAAAATGATTTCATTTTACTGGTATATTATTGCTTCATGTTTTGTACCATCATAAAATTTTGTGCAAATTTTTTTTACAGAAATTTTTATTTTCTATGACAATATGACACTTGTAAATTGTTGTTTCAAAATGAACAGCGAAGCCTTAACTTTAAATGACATTTGTATTCTCAGACACTGAGTAGCATAAAAAAAAAATCACATAGAACTGAACTGTAACTTAAATTTCCAAACTATGACTACTACATTCCAAAGAAACAGTTGAATTAAACATTTTCATAAAATATCCCATACCTGATGTATTTTATTATACTAAAATGAATTGGTTTTATTAAACGGCTGATTTTATTTAGCATCTTGCAACAAGCACAATGTTTTAATCATGGTTACATTTGTTGGTAGCCAACAGACAGCACTTTGGTGGAACCATACATGGTTTAGGATGGACGGGCTAACCCTCTGTCTGCCCAGTTCTCTCTCCCTGCTGGAAGATGCTCCCACTACATGCCTAACTTTTAACCAAACAGCAGGAATTTAAGAGGACAAATTTGCCCCCACTGCTCTTAGGTTGTAATTCACCTTGCTGTCATGCGAAGCCCAAGCTGCCCACCCTATGTAGGTCATTGTGGCTTGCTCTTATGGCGGGTGAGATATACTGTGGAGTTACATCCATTTTTGACAAGTTGCCCCACTAAGTCTCTGCTCCAGTAGTAAGGTCTGTATGGATGAGCTCCCTGCAAATTCCCACTGAAGTCACCAGGATTTACCCAACCATGGCCAAATCTCCCAATGCTGCAAAGTACAAGTTGCCGATGGAAGCAAATGCTGCAAAGGCAGCTTCTTGGGCCTGATTCGACATTTAATTGGGTGCTAAACTCATCTGTGGAACCTGTGATCATGGGTAGGGTGACCTTCAAGAAGTTTTCATCCAGATCAGAAGCTTTAGACTGCCCATTTCCTGGTTTATCTAACACTTAGATACTTGTTTCTTTTTAATACTGAGCACTCTGTACATTCAAGTTTGTCAAATCCTTTCTTTACATGAACAATGCACATACTGTCAGTATGTCATTAGGTTGAGTACTCATGGAGATTTTACTTCAGTGACTTTACTACTTCTAGGAGAAATACTGTACTTATTACCACATATTTGATGATTGCAACACCTGAAGAGAAAGTATCAAATCTTGTGTCCTCAAGAGAGTGGTGTTGTGGGTACCTGTTTAAAATATGAGATGGAAGTACAGCAAGGCACCTGAGCAAAGCTTTCCTTTGTGGTCAGAGTAGGGCTTGCTCTCAAAAGACAGATGTGAAGGCTATTGTCCATATAATCACTAAACCTAAATTCCGTAGAAATGTACTTCATTGCATTCTGTTTGATTCTGTGGTAACCAGCCACAGGGCTCTTAAAGGGAAAATAAATGGCAATGGAATTAATTAGTGAGATAAAGAAATCTATAAAGGGAATCCATTGAGGATGAAGTTCAGAAAAGAGAAAAAAGTATTATAAGTTAAAAAAATTCTCTTCCTTTCATTTTGGGGAAATTAATTAGCCCAGGAGCTGACAACTACTTAGCACTAAACCTTCAGTTTTCCTTAACAAACAGGCTGCATAAAGGAAAGACAAAATGGTGCAGTGGGATCTGAATTACATTTCAGAACATAACTTGTAAACTTGAAAGAAAAAGAAGAGCAGATGGAAATAACAGATGGGTCAGCTACAGGCAACCAGTGCCAAGAGTGCACAACTCTGAGGCACAGATATTAGGGTCATAGTCTGCAAAAAGGGTCTTTGGCAGGTAGTGACAAGCAAACCCTATTATTATTTCACCTGTATATTCAATCAAACATACTAACCCTGAGCCAGCAGATACACAGCCATAGTGCTGAGCCCAGTCCCATTTCCTTACCTTTTGGCAGATGTAAAATACAATTACACAGCAAAAGGCAGATGTACAGGAGAGGCAGGGGCAGCACAGCTGACGTTTGGCTGGGTAAGGCCCACTGGCATCACAGAAATGACAGCAGTGCCCACCTGTACAAACCTTCCCACTGGACCAAAGCTACCAGTCCCAGTGGAGATGAAGGCTCCTCAGTCCTCATAAACTACCTTTTATGAGGCATATGAAGACTTAATGGGTGCATACTAATATAGCTCTAAATATGACCCTCATAAATCTTATCTTATGTACAATTAGTCCATTTCTAAGTCAATTCTCCTAATCTGCTTTGCTAAAGTCAAATGTTGAAGCTGGTTTCAATTTTCAGATCATAGCATCTGGATGTTAGATCCCAGAGTAATTCCCTTCCCATTCCTTAATTGTCCTCTCCTTTGCAACGTGTTATGCTTAATACCATATTGGTTCAAGCAACATTAATTTATTAGAACTTTAATTTCTTCTTTTATATCATTTTATGCCTCAAGTCACCCATAACCACAATTTTATCTACAAGTGTTTGTTAAATTATAACAGAGTGTATCTAATTTTTTTTTTGCCGTGGGATAGTTTGTATAGCTGTTTTATTTGCCGATTAGTCCCCCTGTAGACCCTAATTGCTTTTCTACAGTAGGTCAGTTCTCTATATACACTTCTATTCTCATAGCTACACACAATCAAACTCTAATCTTATCACCTCAGGACTGATAGTGTCTCAACATTTATAACTGAAAATCTCATTAAAAAATCTTCTGGCATTTTTCACAGATGGATGAAGTCTTATCATGTGTCCAAACCTAATTTCGCCTTCAATAATCATATTCTCCTATTTAAATTTATATTGTTTTTATTCATCTCTCAGACATTTGATTCATGTCCCTGTCATTGTACAGCATCACTGTGCACCATGCACTGTGTTTTATTACAGACAGTTGTGTTTCCATAATGGGTGAGGTGGGTCCTGGTTGAAAAAGGGATTGCAGTCTTACTGAAGCACCTTCGATACCAGAGAGAGATTAGGTGGTGCTCTCAAGGGGACAAGGTAAGGAGAAGGTATCGTGATTTTAGCTCAGAGGGCAATTGAGCACCGTGCAGTTGCTCACTTCCTCCTTCCTCCCCAGTGCTGAGAAGGAGAGAAACAAAAGACCCAGGAACTTGAAATAAAGACAGAGAGGGGTGATCTCACCCTTTAAGGCACAGGCAAAAGACAGACTTGTTAGGGGAAGGCAAGAAAAGAGGACATAAATTTAATACAGACACTAATAACAACACTTAACAGACAGAGTAGAACCACAAGAAGCATTACCACATCCTGAAAACACCTTCCCCCCACCCCTCCTTTCTTGCTGGGCTCAGCTTTGCTCCCAATATCTCTACCTCCTTCTCCCCAGCGGCTCAGGGGACAGGGAATGGGGCTTGCGGTCAGTCCTGCCGCTTCTTCCACCTTGAGGCAGGGGTAACTTCAGACATTCCTCCCCTGTTCCAGCACAGTCCCCCTCTCACAGGAGACAGTCCTCCACAAACCAACTCCGACATGAGTCCCTCCCACGGGCGTGTGGGTCACCCCCGCGTGTTGCGATCCTCCCAGCGCCAAACTACAGCAGTGGAGGCTTCTTCCCGTGGGGTCCCGGCCTTCTTCAGGCGCAGTCACCTGGGTCGGTGCAGGGCCTCCCACAGGCCGCAAATCAGCATCTGCTCCACTGTGGACCTGCGGGGGGGGGGGGGGGGGGGGGGGAGATATGGGGGATTCTCTGCTCCAGCACACCTCCTCCCCTTCTCCCTCCTTCCTTCCACTGACCTCAGTGTTCACACAGATTTTCTCCTCGCACCTCCTCCTCACAACTCCTCACAGGTTCCGCTTCTTAATAAATACGATATCACAGAGGTGCAGCTAATCGGCCTGGCCTTGGCCAGAGGTGAGTCCGGCTTGGAGGCGGGGGAGCTTGGAGAAGCTTCTCACAGGGGGCCACCACTGTAGCCCCCTCCTCTGCTACCAAAAAACTCCCGCCATCCACGCAAACCAGGACTGAAGGTTTGGTGGGGTCTGGCAGGTGTTGCCATGAAAAACACTGAAGGATTTATTGATGAGAGGCTGGAGGATGAAGGGCTTGCCTGAGGAAATAAGTATTTCAGGTGACATGAGCTGCAAAGGGAATTACCAGAAAACCCCCTTGTTCATTTCTTTCATTTTTCCCTCCCCCCAGTAAAACTTCACACTTCTGGAAAAAATGTCTGCATTACAGAAATGTCTCTGGCAGCTGCCATGCACTTTTAAATCCTCAGGCATGGAAGAAGGGAGTGGGGGTACCAACCCGTCTGTCAGCTGAACCTAAATGGTGGATTTCTACACTCAAAGGGGCAACAGGTATGGATGTGTCTTTGAAGACACAGGCAGCACCACAGGACTGTAAGCTTGGCATTTTTCATGCATCATTTTCATCTTGAGTTCCTTTATTCCCTTTCCTCTGTAACATGTTGGTTTATGTCATTTGTTTCAGAAGTACATTGCCTGAGCTGAACTACTGTTTTTTATGATTTCCTACTGTTAGTATATTTTTCTTTAGTGCAATTTATGCTTCCCTCACTGTTCAGACACTTTTATAAACATCTCCCTGTGCATTACTAAGGCATGCATAACATAAAATAACCCCACCCGGTGACACTCATATCCCATGTCAGAAGAGAGAACAGCCCACCTCATCCCACACCTCCTCTTCCACATTCCTGCCCGGGTTTTGTTCTCCACGTCAGCAACCCAGACACTATGCCTTTAATAAATAATCTACCTTTCAAGGAGCCAAATGTTTTCTACATCAGGCCTAATATCTTTGCATTAATTCATTAATTAAATATTGAAACCAATTTTCCTACTAAATATTTACTTACCAGCTTCGTAACTGTTAGCATACCGGAGTGGGTCACTCTCATTTCTAGATCCCAGTGTTTTATCTTTCTCTCCTTTTAACCTTCTAATATGATTCTGTGTCTCAGCTCTATAAGCAAGGAAAAAAAAAAAAAAAAGAAAAGCAAAAATTAAGGCATAGCTGTGATAGTCCACTTTCTATCTATGTGACTGAAAGAACTTATTGAATATGTAGAAAAAATAAATTTCTTTTAATTTTGAAATATGTTTTTGTGGAGTGAAGGAGAAAGCCACCAGACTGGTTGGAGGTAGTATTTGAGATGTCTGAGCAACAGTACGGAGGCAGACACTGGATCCTTCTGTAAACTGTCCTGTAACATCTGAAAAGGCTTAACTCCACAAAGTGGTGGGAGCACAGGATTATCAAAGTAGGCAGGCTGTGAAGGTAATGATTTACCCCAAGCATGGTTGACAAAATGGAGGAAAAGCAGGAAAATACTTAGTGTTAAGAGCAGAACAGAAAGGACCTCTTTATTCTAGATTCTATTAATTTCTCTTTTAATCAGTCCTCAGAAGATGGGAGGCAAAGCAAGGAATAAACTCAACTACAACACAGTCCCAGCTACAGCTCATGTTGACTAATTCATGTCTTACAGTTATCATGCAGCTCTGATACTGAGACAAGGAGAAGCTGGTTGGCACCACCCTCTGTGTGAAAGATCTCTGACCCTCAACACCAACTCCTTTGCATGTCCTCCAAACGGTTACATGCAGGAAGCGATACAACTTTGTACCCATTGCTTCATATTCAAATGCATTTTTTCTTGCTGTAGGCCATTAATATCTTCCTTTTGCATTTCTTTGGCCTTGCTTCCTCTTAAAACAAGTCCTGCTAAACAAGTCACATTTCCGCAGACTCTCTGTCTTGTGTGGTGCAGGGTATCCCAGTTCCCATTTATCAATTTAGGAAGCCCAGTGTGGGACCAATCCTCCCATTCTCTCAGCTGATGCTGCTCTGCTGCCCCAGCCCTCGTGGCCTGCTGGTTGTTTTGCATCACTATCTTGTTTGAAGTAGGAGGTCATTGAAAGTTCACTTGAAATCTAGACTCTTATTTCAATGCCATAAACTGTAGGCGACTAAGGATCATCTTTGCTACTTTTAACAAGCCTTTTCACAATCTATTCCCTTTTCTTCATGCATACTGAGGTCTTAAAGTGGTCAACTTAAATCCATATATCTTGATAAAGTGGCTGAATTACTGCCGCTGAATGGTAGGCCATTATCTACAATTAGTTTATGGCTCTTAATAGCTATTATTGAAAAAGATAGATTTCTCTATAGCAAAAGTGTCTTACCAAAGATCCTGTTAGTAGTCTTGCTTATGAAAAGTTAAATGGTAGCTGCTTTCTGGAAAAGATCAGGCTGAAATAAACCAGTAGCAGTTTATTACTATGGGTAATAAATAGTTTATATGCATTATGAAGGATGATTTGGTTCTTCTTTGACAGGTACTGTACGTAACAATGTAAATGTGCACAGTACTATATAGACAAACAGACTGAAGAAATGCTGTGAGGATGTCACCATCTAGTTTAAGAGAAAAATACCAAACACTTGTCAGACACAAACAGAGGACATCGTAACTTGTCTCAGAGTATCAGCTTTTCTTTTTCTGTTTACAGAAGTATGGTGGTTAGAAAAGTTAGAATAAGTGTGTGCCAATTCATTGGAGAAAACTATGGATTTATGAATCTCCTTGAGGAAGTATCTTCTGATGAAGGACATGAAGGAGCAGAGAGTAGAGGCAGAGTAGATGGGGTCATGAACTTCATTTTACTTCTCATCATGAGTAATAGTGCTAAACTGATAGTCAGTCAGATCTCTCATTTTCTTTAATTTAACGCTATTCTTCTTGCTCCTTGCATTACTGACCCCACATTATAACTGAACCATGTGTTTTATTACAATGCTAAGCACTGCTTTAAATGCACATGAGAAGATTTCAGTACTTTTTATACTGCACATTTATGTGTGGTGAGTTTTGTTCTTTTCACATAAAGAACCATTTCAGAGCTAACAACTTGTATTATTTTAATCAAGTCTCGTTTCACACAGGTTGTGAACTTTAATACAGATTGCCATTTCTTCTGGTCTTCAAATATAATGCACAGCTCAGCACAAGTCTGACCTTTGTGATTTCATATTGGCTCATACTTGCTGAAGGCCCTTCATTAGACACCAATAGCGACAGAGCTTTCAGCCTTTTTACCAGCTTTCTTTGGAGCTGCTGGTGATTACCAATATATACATTTTAGCAAATAACACACTGTGTGTGTATTAAATATAGTAAGCACACATATATACATATCTTCTGAGGTGCAACCATGATTCTACAACAGAAGATGAAGAAGCACTAGAGTAGAGAGTTTGCTTAAAGATAAAGGTCCATATGATTATTAAACATCTGAAGGGTTTAGTCAGGTTTGGGAATTCCTTGTGACAGAGTAATGCACTTAGAAATGCAAAGAGCATCTCTATAGGAAGAAGCATTTTCAGGCTGCTCTTACGCTGCTCTTCTACTCACTTCCTAGCTCAGATTTTACAGGCTAACGAGAGAGTTTAATATTTGGCAAATATTTTCACATACTACTTTATGCATATAATAATTTTTGTGCTAAAGAAATTTGTATTTAATGTTTATATTGTGATAGTGCCTACAGAATAACAAAATGTGGTCCCATAGTGCAAAACAACATGAAAAGATATGGGAAATGTACATTCCTACCTCACAGACAGTAATGTGGCTGCTGTCAGTGTAGATGGTTCTGAACCCAATGTCTTCATCAAGTGCCTTTATTGCCAGCTCCGTCTCTTGTATTTTCCATGGTTGTTGATGTTTTTTGTGACCAATACATCAAAAGTATGAGATGTTACTACAAATGTGGTCAATTAGCCTTCAAGGGTAGCATTTATCTTATCTCCCACTGGCTAAATTGGACATCATCTCTGAAGTGCAAGTTATATCTGCTGTTTCAAACACCTACCTGAGGATGGGGTGAATTTTCCTCTTACAGTATCAGTTTTGCTTGTCTAGAGAATAGTTTAAAGGCCTATATTTTAGATGGGTAAAGTGAAATGAATAAAATTTCCTATTTCTAATTACAATCAAACAAGTGGTGATTTTGTTTGGTTTACCCAGGGACAAAGATCTGAACTGCTTTGACCGGTTTTTGTGATAGTTGATTTTGACATCTGAAAGCCAATGAAAGGTCCACCTGCTAACCAGCTAGCAGAAGCAAAACTTAACCATTTATGGTAGGAGTCTAAAAACCCACTGGTTCATTTTCAGTAGTGGAGGCAAATATGTAGTGTGGAGGTAGGCAAACCGATGTGTGAACATTGGTGGTTTTATCACTGTGTCCTCCACTGCTACTTACAGAATTATGATATGTCTTGAAGAAGTCTTATCCTACCTTCATACTTAGGCAGATTTGGATATGGTCATGTCTTTATTCAGAGTCTAGAACTAAGAATTAAACCCAGATTTTTATAGGCTTGTTAAAGTTACTTCTTAAATCGGTTTTGCTCTGGCTGCTACTAGCTAGCTAATTATACTGTACTCCTATAGTGCTGCAGTTCAGACTATCTCACAGTCATCTATTCATTTTCTCACTTCCTCATGTTGTGTTTTGGTTTCATTCTGATCTACACGTATAACTTCATACAATGCTGTTTTAGATATTTGATCCACCTACAATTTTTTTCTCTTGTACTCCTTCTGACTACGTGAATAAAAAGCATGTATTTCAGAAGAGCAGCTCTTTATTCTCTCTAGGAAGCCCCAAACTTCCGCAACTTATAGCTGTATTTCATAACTTCCCTTGCATTTCCAACCATTATTTTAGATGATTCGTTAAGTATTTTTCTCAGCAAGAAACACACTTATGTCCATGACAGGCAGCATGAAGGATGACCGAAAATCACTGTCTACTTTTGATACAGAAGGAATCCTAGTGAGCATACTAATGAAACTTGACAGAACCCTGAAATGACCTAGAAGAAACTATCAGAAGTGTTAGTAAGCATTATTATAGATATTATTATTGACACCTCTGTGCTTGCAGTGAACCTCAAGATCTTTTCTGATTACGTTTTATTAGGAAAACTCTTTTTTTTTTACCTGAATATGCATTTTAACAGAAGGGTCATGACATGTCTTCCTTCTTTTTGCATTTATGTGGGCAAACATGACAGGCCCCAGTATATGTCATGTAAATCACCATTCTGATGAAGTTTGTTCTGAACTGTTTGGTGCTTACTAGACCAAAAAGACAGAGGCATCCATATTATCTCCATGTTACTCTTCAATATATTTGGGTATCTCCATATTTAATCTCTTCCAAGCCCATTTTCTGTTTCTCTGTCTTCACTGAAGATAAAGATTTTCTAAGTCTCTCTTCAATCATTCTTTAAAAATACCCTTTTTCTTTTATGATTATTGAGTCAGTGTATGTTCTAAAACAAACATAAATGCATACAAGAGGCAGCTGTGATCCCTTAGGTGCATATGTTCTCAAATGGCTGGAAGATATTGTACAAACAAAATCTGCAAATGGGAAATGGCTCATCATTTCCAAGCCCTTTAAATAGGAGTAATCAGACATCCCAAAATCTGCTAAGCTATGCTGAAGCTAGAGAAAGCACTGGGCAATCAAAACATGCCTGCTATTCCTGATAATGGCTCTGTCAGACCTAATTCTATGGGCCTTACTCAAGTAAAACAGCCCAGAAAATCAGATGGAGCTTTGTGTGAAGGGGAAATGTTCAGGGCCACTGTCCACTGTTGCCAGCTGAAAAACAATGCCAGTGTCTTAGAGGACTATTAGCAGATAAGTAATAAGTGCCATAGCAAAAGAAGACTGTAGAAAAACATGAAAAATGCAAAGTAAATGTTAACCCATTGTAGAAGCAGAGAAAACTGGTCATTAGTAATTCACACAGACTTTCAAATATGAAATAATCATTATAATCTTTTGCATAGAATGCAATTTTAGCTTTTATCTTTACAGCTTAGATATAGGTCCCAGCACTGAAACTATTTTTTATATTAAATGCAGTATAGTAGTTGATGTTACTGTATGAAAACCAGGATCTGTAAGTTCATAACATACATTCAGAATGTAGGAAAGATGGCAATGTAAAAAGATGGCAAGTTTCAAACACGTACTGTTGCTAACAAATATATAAAGCTACTTTTTACATAATTTCCTATAGCAGCTCCTCATTCCTCAAGCAGTTGAAATAAATTCTAATCTCTAGACATGTTGTTAGGAGCATAACTGCGTGAAGATACTGGTTCTCTTTAGGCACCTAATTCACAGAACTCATTAAATGTCCAATGTAGCTGTTCTGAATTACTGTTTGTGAGAGCTTATTTCTCTCAGTACAAAAGAAACGTTAGAAGACAAGTCTCCTCCTCTCCTCCCAAACCAGTTCCAGTGCTCAACTCCTGTTGTAAATGTAAATGTAAATTACTGATGTAAATTACTATTCAGTGTAAGCCAAAGTCTCAAGAACTTGCTGGCTTGTTTGCTATTGGCAAACATATTGTGATCATTCAGCAGTTTTTCAGATTTTTTTAAAAACTCTTTTGCTCTTTATTTCACTGGAAGGAATGAAAACAGAGGCAATAGATTAACATGCACATAGAATTTGTCCAAGATTTTTGACCCAAATGGCCATCATGTACAGGAGCATAAATAAGTAATTCTTTAAAATACATCTGTAAGATCTGGCATCATCTCAATAGTCCACACACAACAAGACTATATGACTGTAAAATGTATTTGATGGCCATTGGTAGTGACAGGACTTGTCTTTTTAAATTTCTTCTCATCTCCAGAGTAATTGAACTCTGCTGCAGCTATTAGAAGCTCGAGTTCCACCTTCCAATACATCATTATCTTTTGATTGTAAAGACTTCACTCTTTTACAAACACCGAAGAGCAACACAGGTCCAACTGAGAATTAATATTCCAAATACCATGGCTATGTTTAGACCTCTAAAACTAGCTACCCCTGTGGACAGAATAAAAACATATCTTGTCAGCCAATCAAGACTGAAAGATCCCCTGAAGCAGGGGTTTGGCATTGTGAGAACATTTTTAAAGCTTAGTTTGAAACCTGCTTGAGCACAAATTAAAGTACATTGAAAAAGTTACTGAAGAGCACTTAAAATACTATATATTTTATATATGACCTTAGATTCTACATGGACAGAATGACTAAATGAAAGTGAAGTAGTTTATTAAGCAGAGTGTGACTGCAGTTTCCTAACATATGTCTTCATCTCTGTACGGATGATGGTTTCTATTGCTTTCTTGAGCTTGTGAAATAGAACCAGTTGTCATCAATGCTGTTGGCTTTGCAGTGAAAGCATTTGGTTGTGTCAAATCGTCTAGTTTTTCTAACTGTTCAATGCACAGGTTCATCTCTCTCTTTTCTGAAGACTTTGCACTGAAGGCCTAACAAGAAGATACACAGCTTAGTCATATTACTGCCTTCAGCACTTAATTAAAGAGGGTGCTGCTAGAAAAGTGGATTTAATCCCAGTGTTTTAATTAAATTCTGGCTTGGCACAAATCCATCTGTCTGGATTCAATTGGATATAGTTCTCTTTCCTTCTTGCTCCAGACATTACCGTTGCCTGCTCCCATTGAACTGCTGAAGTGATTCTCCAATTGCATTCGAATGCAAATAAAGGCAGCCCTCAAATACAGAAGGCCTCTTGCATATAAGGGATGTAACATCAAAGCTACTATTTAAGACTAAAGTGTCCCACCATTTACATGTTCAAATTGTCTGAGGCAGGCAGCTGTGTTCACAATCTGATCCCATACTGAGTGTGAAGGTGTCCCACACATGGAACTCAGCGCAGACTACTAAAATTAGTTTGGAAGGGCATCAGCTGTACTGAGAGCAAAAGCCAAGTTATCATTTCAAAATTGTAATGGACAAGTTTAGACAAGGTGCAATGACTTCATTATGAATTACAGAGGGGACAGAGATTTCCCCCTCAGAGTGCCAGAGAGGGTGAAGCCAAAATCCTGAATGTATTGAAGGTGGGCAGTATTTTGCAGCTTTTCTTTCAAAATCCTACATGGTTAAACGCAAAAGCTTTCAGAGAAGTAGATTTCTTGGGGGCAGGGTTGTAACAAGGAAGTTACAAAACTTCTATTAAAACATGTCAGTAGTCTATAGGTGGTAAACCTCCTAGTAGTGGAGGGGAATTGAGTATGACACAAGGTCACAGTTCAGTTGATCTTATGGTGGAAAGGGCTCTGAATCATGTGGGTAAGTATAGTCACCAGGCTACCATTCTTTCACCAAAAAGAAAACAAAGCAACACCAAATGGAGGTCTAATTTTTTTCCACCACATACAACAAATTTTAAACCCTGATATTATTCTTGAAACAAAAACCAAAACCAGTTATTTGCTGTCGCTTGCCAAAGAGTTGGTCAGGCGTACCATAGGGGAGAGGACAACGGTGGAAGGAAGCAGCAAAAGAGGCTTAGAAGCAGGAAAACTGAAAGGACTAAGTTAACATCCTCCACAAAACACCAGAGAAAGAGATCAAGTGCTGAGTCACAGCAGTGGGATTCATCTTCATCTTCTCTTGCCATCCAAAAGTGAGGTCTAAGCCAGCCATCCAGATTTCTTCTGTGAGTAGAGATGGGCACCTCCAGATGGCAATTCAGCTCACGATTCTTGGATGTCTATCTTAGGAAAAGACGAAACCCCGGTGTGCTCCAGCAGCCGTGTGGCTATATGCCATCACTGAGTCAAGGCTTCTTAGTTAATTAGAGTTGAAATGTCAACATATGCATCGCGCACCACTCCCACAGCCTTAATACTCTCTCACATCTAACTGTTACTCATCTTTTTACTCCCTTCTTCAGGCATAGGAAACAACTGTTGAAAGATATTTAAACTTTTAGAGAGACTACTGCTGGTAAGGAAAGAGCACAGAGCATGTGATTCATTATATTTTAGAACTACTGAAAAACAGACTAGTCTCAGCACAGATACCGGTCTGTACCAGTATGATGGCTCTGTTTCCCCTTAGGTGACATATGTGAAATATTGAGACTACACCCCCTCCCCACATGAAAGCAAATACTAAGAAGTGCACATGTTTACCAGCCTGAAAGTTGTGCCACTTAATACCGTTACAACCTGTCAGGCACTTGCCAGTTTCACTCTCTGCAAAGAGCATTTTGCCACTCTCGGTCTGCCTAACCATACTGATGTTAAAAAGAAGACTTTTTGCCATACAAGGAACATTAGTGCCCAAGAACGAGATATTAAGGGGGGGGGGGGGGGGGGGAAGAGAAAAGACATTTCTTACTGAAAATAACTGCATAATTAAGGAGTAAATCCTACCACAATGTACATTGTTAGGCTTGTTGAACTTATGTGACTCCAGCACATTATGAAACCTGGCAGGAGGCAAATGTCTAACTCAAAGTTGCATGTGCCCAGATTCATCTTTATAGAAAATTATAAAATAGCCAGAGGCATGTTTTGTTTTGTTGTTTTAATTTAGGGTTTGAA
The DNA here is from genome assembly GCF_965140245.1 of Athene noctua. Classification (NCBI taxonomy): domain Eukaryota; kingdom Metazoa; phylum Chordata; class Aves; order Strigiformes; family Strigidae; genus Athene; species Athene noctua. The sequence continues at coordinate 118,766,168 of NC_134038.1, forward strand.
AAAGCTGATAGATCCACAAGGCTTCATACTGAGCAAATTCTGGAGATTAAAAAGCACCTTCTCAATTCACCTAAACCTCAAGTGCCCAATAACCCGTGCTGCTAGGAAACATCCCATTCTCAGTATTCAACCAGGTGGTCCAGGGAGTGTGTGGTTAGCTTGCTGCTCCCCTCTGCACAGAGCCACTTGAGGCATCTTCCCAAAGGTGAAGTGATGATCCATGTCTGTGCTTTTGCCATACTCCTTCATGACTTCTACCTTTAAGAAATACCAATGACACTGGCAGGCAATTTTCTTTTCCTTGGTGAGGCAGTTCCCTCCTCTATATCATGTTGTAGACGTCTTGTTACTTTATGAGTTACTTTATTATTGTGATTAGTCTTCAGTCTCTTGGAAGGCTGCAATAGGGGCTGACTGCCCTCAGAGATAAATGATTTAGAAGTATTTCTATGCTCTAAGCTCCTCTAACATCAGTTAGACTATTAGTTGGGCTATTTCTCATTTTACACTGGTATGGGGAGGTGTCACAAAAAAGAAACTGATAGCTCTAATCAAATGATGACCTAAGAATTCTCTGTGATCTTTCACCCACAAGACCAAGAAACAAGTTACAGGCACTAAACATGAGTCCTGTCAACTTTCATCGATCATTTTTCCCCTGCTCTTGGAATAACTATGCCATTTTTCCACTCCTTCCCTGCCTACTAATTCCACCATATCTGCAGGTGGGATTGATTTGATCCCACACCTTCCGTGGCAGTACTAAGAAAGACCACAAGAGCATCTGAGAATGAGAGAAGCCACTGACAGCCAGATTCCCTGCCTGTGCCTAGCACAGAGATCAGTCTAGCTGTGTAAGAAGATGAAAGCACTTCTCAAAGTGTAAATAGCCTCCTCTCTTCAAGAGCTAACCTCCCACAGTGGTGCCTTCACTTTGCAGTCCCAGCACTTTGGGACCACAATACAGGGTGGCCAAACAACTCTGTGTGATCCACACACATCTTGCCGGCATCCCCAGCCTGCTCTCATTTTCTTACACCACATGTCCCAGAGCTGGGGGAAGAACAGCAGGTCAAACCACAGGACGGGGAAGACTGCAGCTGGCAAGGAGGCCCCTTTGCTCATGGAGGTCTGCTGGAAGCAGGAGGGATGATTCACATGTGTTTGCCTCTCTCCAGCTCAGGGAGCTCCATGAGACATGCAAGGAGCCAGCAGACTGCAAAACATGCCTGTGCCATGCAGTGCCTGGAGGGAGGCAACATGTGGCACTGTGGTTGCTGAAGGGGCTGCCTGCTGCCACAGCCACTGCTGGCCAAGCAGGCATCAGCAGGGATCTACAGCAGAGGTGGTGGGCTGGCAGCTGCCAGGTGTGATCACTCAAGCTGTTTGGAGAAGTGCAAATTTGGTTGAGATGGTGAGGCCTTCAGATTGTTGGGAGGATTCGGGGAGGTAGAGGGGTATTGTGGCAGGGTCTGGGGGGACCTCTGAGTTAGGGCAGTGGGACTCACAGGGAGGCTGAGGGAGACACTGCGGGGGAGAGGGGCTTGGACAGATGAAAATTTTGGATTGTGGCTTGTAGGACCTGGCAATCTGGGAACCCTGTCATAAGCATTTAGAGGCACTTGGGGTTCTGTCTTTCCCAAATGAGCACTTGTAAGTCGCCTTGATGTTAATGAGAATTACATGCACACATCAGGGAAAGAATAGTCCCTCTACAATGGGCATGTGACAGCTAAAGTGCATCAGTCAGCAGGGAAACAAAAGAGGTCATAATTTATGTAAAAGGTTCATTTTTAATGTAAATTCTGCCCCCAAATTCTCTGCTTACCAGCCTGAATCTGTGGTATTTGGCAGTGGAAAATGAAAGGGGTGAAAAACTCACTGCTGGCAGGTAAATGCATAATGTGATAGATTGATTTAAAATCCTTGTCATCTTTCTTTTTCACCTGCATACATAACGATCCTCTGTTAGTCATTAGAGCTCCTTGTACCTTCAGCACTCTAAAAAAATATTGGCTTTGAAATGATACTTCATTGTTAAGGAATTTTTGTCAGCTAGTTCCATTTATCGACGTATCAAAGCCATTTTACAAGAGATAGGCTCCACTTTGGCACCAATAGCGCATACATTACGTGCCTTGTGAGGAGTTGCATCTCATTCCAGCACTGAGTGGAAGTGCCAAGTGCCACCGCGGTACATAATGAGACATGTCACCCGGCATTGGGGACAGCAAGGAGACATGAATGAATCGGTCCCCGATGTTTCTCCTGGCCAGAGATGAGAGGAGCAGGGACATGAGGGGTCGTAGCTGACACATGCTTAGGGTGAGACTGCACAGAGTAGCTGAGGACTCTGCTGTCAGAGCCCCTGGGGTGGGGGTAACATATGCCACCAAGCTGCATTTTTCTGTTGATCTATTTACACCTCTTCCCCAGACAGCAAGAGCCAAGCCAGGAAACACTTTTCTGTAGCCATATGTGTGTCTGCAACAAGGTTTTTTTTCAGCATACCGGTGATAACTGGGGGTGTCACACTGTTTTGTGAGCAAAATTTTGTAGCATAAACCACAGAAAGACTACCAAGCAACTACCTCCAAAGCTGTTCAAGCTGTCTTGTGAATTAAATAATTTTCCTTTGTCCTTTTGTTTAGATCTTTACCTTGTGTTGCCAAGCAACTGCAATGGGAAAGTTAATGGCAAAGCTCCCCTTTTAAACCAGGCAGGTAGGAGGTCTTTGAACTGAGGCGATCCGGTATGGAAAAGACAAGGACTGAGAGAGGAGAAGCAGCCCACGGTCGTCTGGATCTTTGTGTATTTTCCATGCATCCTAGAAACAGAGGATTCTGCAGTAGAGATAGCCAAAGACAGGGCTTTCCAGTGCACAGTTTATTACCATGTTACTTCAAAGAAACTGAACCCAGGTGCAGGCTACACAGTGAGAATGTCAAAAAGAAAATATCATCACACCAGTGATTTCCACTCCAAATTATGCCACCAACAGGATATCCCCTTCAAAAGGAAAATCTCAACCCAATTCACTGGCACTCAGATACCCATAGCTTAATCCTCTGTATCCCAAGAAGGAATTCCTGCCCCCATTAAATCATACTGAAACTATAAACGATGCCACAGCTTCCTGCCAACAACACCTACTGCACCTTCCGGATTATAAACTCAAAGCCCACAGGATCCCTGTGAACCGGGACATGTATTTTTCAGGCTGAAGGTTCATCTCTTAAATAGTAAAAGAGGGCCTCAAGACACAGGGGAACTTCTGCATCATACTGACTCCCACACTCAATTTGCACAACTCACTGAACACAGTCACAGGACTCAAGGAGTCCTGACCATTAGGCACTTCTACCCACCACCATCAAAGACTCCCAAGCCTGGTCCTTTCCATTCATTGCCTTGCCTTTTCTTCTAGGAATATTATTAATGATCCCAGTCCTGTTTTCTAGTTATACCATATAACATCCACGCCTCTCAAGACGAGGATTTCAAAGGACTGGTATTACTTTTAATTACATGCTTCATTTTGTAAACTCTTGGGTTTAGAAGGCATTAATTAGATTGGCCTAGTTAGCAGTATTTTCAATTCATGATTTTACTATGCCTTGTACATTTGGCATTTCTCCCAGGAGCTCAGCTGCTGGACTCAGGATGCCGCACAGGGACACTTGCAGCTCTCTTCGCACAGAAGGAACCCTGGGAAAGTCAAGTTTTGCACCTGAAGGCTCAGAATAGCACCAAAAAAATATTAGTTAAAAACTAGCCTCTTGAGTTTTTAAACTAATCAGGTCAGTACAACAACATTAGAGGTCCTGTTTGACCTTTTTTTAATACCAGTAATACTAAGTTGATTCAGTGTGAGCTCAAATTTTTAAACCCTGGTCTAGACAGAGCCAAAACAGAGCAATTAATCTCCAAAAACTATATGTGCTACTTGTGCCTCATTTAATCTCTGAAGACCAATAAATGCATTAGAAGGAACATGCAAGAAGTGTGCATGGAAGTTAGACTCAATAAGAAGATGGTTTAGTGTCTGCTGGGAACCAGTGGAAGCATGGAAAAAGACAGGAGAGAGGCAGAGAACTACTGAGGGTTCATGGGATGAACTTAGCAGTCCCAAATGGAGGATGAGAGAAGTCATCCTTCATTAAGGGTGCAGACCTGGAAAACAACCTCTCTCTCTCTCTCTAAGTGGCAAACTTATTTTGCAGTGAACATTATTCTACGTTCATCATTCTCCATGTTTGAAAAAAAATTACTACTGCAGATGAAAAACCGTATCATGATAAATAGAAATTGCAATCAAACCTAATTTTTGTCACACAGTGTTATGAGTGCAGTTGTGAAAGTTGTGCTGAGGCTTGGCTAAAAATATTCCTATTGTATTTTTTGAAGTTTATAGACTGATCTGACCCGGCAGTTCCTGTGTTTCTATCTACTCTAGTATCTTGTCTCTGAGAAATGCTAACACCAGCAGCTTCAGAGGACAAGAGATGAAACCTGTCACAGTCAAGTGGCACAGTTTACCCTATAAAAATATAACCCAGAGCCGTAACAGCAAAAGATTGATTACTGAAGACAGACTAGTTCAGCTCTAACACATGCCCCATATGCAATAATAGCATACTATTTACAGCTCATGTGCATTAAAATTCAAAAAGTCTTTGCTTTATTACCAACGGCATCATGGACTTCCAGCAGCCATCTTATCCACAAGCTGTCAACTCTCTCTCGCTACCTTTTTCTGAACACAGTAAAGGTTGAGTTATTTAACCTAGCAAAGTAAATTCAGTTGCAAGCTATAAGAAATAGGAAATGCTCCTGTAGGTTTAAAATCAAGGAGATCCAGATTTAAGATCTCAGCTAAAATTATAGAAAGCTGTCAATGTGCCAACATTATAATGTAATTGTATACAGCCCAACTCACATTACTAATATGGTCTAGTATTTCCTGCAGATTTTGTTGGAAATGATCCAACATTTTTTTTCTAGTTTGATATGTTTGATTTTTCTTTTAACTGAAAGTATTTGTGTGCATATGTATCATAAATGACTGGTAGCCCCTTAGTTCTCTTACTTCTAAACAGGAAACTACACTGTAGATTTTTCCTCTAAGATCTCTGATAAGGTTCACACATACGTGTACATTTGCATATATATATATATATATATATATATGTCCTGGTTTGGGCTGGGATAGAGCTAATTTTTCTTCTTAGTAGCTAGAATAGTGCTGTGTTTTGGATTCAGTATGGGATTCGGTATGAGAAGAATGCTGATAGCATACTGATGTTTTTAGCTGTTGATAAGAAATCAAGGACTTTTAAACTCCCCATGTCCTGCCAGTGTGCAGGTGCACAAGAAGCTGGGAGGGAGCAGAGACAGAGGAACAGATCCAAATTAGTCAATGGAATATTCCATATCGTACAACACCTTGCTTGTGGGCAAGGCCAGGATGTGGGCTGGCCAGGAAGCTCACTCTCTCTCTTCCAGGACTGCAGTTTCAGGATTTTCTCTGCTCTGGGATCACTAGCTGGGAACAGGCTAGACATCAGTTGGTGGGTGGTGAGCAATCGCACTGTGTGTTACTAGTTTGTATATTCTATTATTATCTCTCTTTTTTTATTTTATTTCAATTATTAAATTGTTTTTATCTCAATTTATGAGTCTCCTTACCTTTACTCCTCCAATTGTCTCCCCCATTACCTGGAGCATGGGAGGGCAGACAAGAGGCTGCGTGGTGTTTGGCTGCTGGCCAGGTTTAAACCACAACAATATACATATGTACATGTGTGTATATAGTTGTTAAAGCCTGTGGTTTTTACACTTGTATTTCTGTGTGACAAGATGTGTTCACACCTGACAAGCCCCCTTAGCAGGAAAGACAGTAATAAAATTCTCTTCACAAGCATTCTACATCTTCAGAAACACCTATCACCCATTAAAGCCTTCCTGGTGCTTTGCTAACCTACCTTAATTAATTATATATATTAATAAGAATATTCTGTGGCAGATATAGAGATTCCAGACAGACCATAGACAAATCAAATGGGATATTCTGTGGCAGATACAGAGATTCTAGACAGACCATAGATGGATCAAATTGGATCCTTAATTGTATTTTAAAACGTGCAAAGTATAAATAACACTCCTGAAGATAAGAGGGCTAGGAGTATGTTGTGCTGGGGTCTGTCCTCCCCAAGAGGCATAAGATAAGGATGCTGGAGGTTTCCTGGAGGCTGGAAGCTGTGCCTGGAGGCTGACAGGAAGCCACCAGGTAAATATATGCACAGATCTCAAGAAAAGTGCCTCATGAGTTTCATGTTGATTATTCTCCCTGCTCCCATACACCAGTTCTCAATGGACAAAAAAATCAATGTGAATGACCGTGTTTCAGGTACACATAGGTTGTTTGCCTAGAAGCACCAAAGATCTCCTCTGAAGACACCAGACTTAGCCTGAAAGAGGCCTCTGCACCAGGGCCAGTTGCCACAAGAATGTGGAGAAGACAACAGGCCACCTCCAAAGAAACTTGTGGAATAAAACAGAAAGAAGTCCTTGTAAAGCCTGACATGCTTCTGCTTTTCTCACCAGCTGGCAGGCAGAACTGACAGTCTGTGTTTCTGGAAGTCTGAGCTGTGGAGCCTTCTGGTGCTTAGGAGATAAGGACAGCTACTGAGCCTGTGGAAAAAACAAGATGCACGTTCTGAGGATTTATACTGAGCAATTTCCTGGATACATCAACAATTGTATCACACTATCTGTGGCCAAGCATACTGCCAGATACTCTTTGAACCTCATGGTCTCCTCCGATGAATAAGATATTTTCTTTAGGTGGTAGACATGACAGGTGTGAGGAGCTATTGGGAACACAGGAATGAGCTATGGAAGAGTGTGTGTGTAGCCACGTCAGCCACCTTTGTGTGTCTGCAAAGAAGGATGGTATCCCCCTCTGAGAAATGCTGTGCAAACAGAATCACAGAATCATAGAATCATTCAGGTTGGGAAAGACCCTTGGGATCATCGAGTCCAACCATCAGCCCTACTCTACAAAGTTCTCCCCTACACCATATTCCCCGACAGCTCATCTTAACGACCCTTAAACACATCCAGGGATGGTGACTCCATCACCTCCCAGGGCAGCCAGTTCCACTGTCTGACCACTCTTTCTGTGAAAATTTTTTTTCTAATGTCCAGTCTAAACCTCCCCTGTTGGAGTTTAAAGCCGTTTCCCCTTGTTCTGTCACTAATCACCTGTGGGAAGAGACCAGCACCAACCTCTCTACAATGTCCTTTCAGGTAGCTGTAGAGAGTGATGAGGTCTCCCCTCAGCCTTCTCTTCTTCAAACTGAACAGTCCAAGCTCCTTCAATCACTCCTCATGGGATCTGTTCTCCAGGCCCTTCACCAGCTTCGTTGCCCTCCCCTGCACTCGCTCCAGCACCTCGATATCTCTCTCGTATTGAGGTGCCCAAAACTGGACACAATACTCCAGATGTGGCCTCACCAGTGCAGAGTACAGGGGGATATCACCTCCCTACTTCTGCTGGTCATGCTATTTCTAATACAAGCCAGGATGCTGTTGGCTTTCTTGGCCACCTGGGCACACTGCTGGCTCATGTTCAGCTGCTTGTCAATTAGAACCCCCAGATCCTTCTCTTCCAGACAGCTCTCCAGCCACACCTCCCCAAGCCTGTAGCGATGCAGCTGAGCACCCAGTTCCCCCTGACATTTCTTCCGCTGGCTTCTCACACTAGTAATTTTGAATTTATCAGAGTGAACTGATTTTGCTATTTGAACCTCCCAGTTATCTTTGTGCCATTTTTTTATTCCCCAAGAAATGTAGCTGGTTAACACAAAACACCATAACCAGGAAATAAAGAGCTTTTCACTCTGTTCCCAGTTCTGGCACTGCCTCCCTCCGTGCCACTGGCATCATCTCAGGGCTCTCGCCCTCACCATGCATACACAAGATTGTAACGCTTGCACAATTGGAGGAACTTGCTGATTACATTTGACCAGCCCCATAAAAATACCAGAAATTTTAAGAGCAAGGAACTCTCTATATGCCATATGGCATTGATATTAATATATCGATAAATTCCTCCCTAACTGCAACAGATGCTCAAGTCTGTAGTTTCACCATACAGTACAATGAATGCACTGTTGTGTCTTTTTCTGTGATCAAGAATAAGCCAGATGCTTTTCCACAACATATTGGCAGAAATATGGTGCTATACAGCCAAAGAAAGCAAACTTTACCTCCACTACAGATGAGCCTATACAGAACAGCTTTTTAAGTCTTGCTTTCTTAAAGCTGATTAATTCTGACAAAGGATTTACCTACTGATAGCTATCCAGATGATCAAATACTGCTGGAACAGAGACTGATGTACTGTCAAGGAATATGAAACTCCCCTAATGTCACAATTATATTTTTCTTATTTTTTCTTATAATGCCATTAGACAAAGGAAGCAAATTAGTGATTTTCATTTTTCCTCTATTAACTATTTCTTTGCTTTTTTATCATCTTTATTCACCCTCATTTATCTTCCTTCTCACTTCCTCAGAGAGCAAACAGAGCTAATCTGCTTTCCTGGTTCCCTCATTAAATATAATTTTAATTATTTTTACTTCACCCTTATCCATTAGTTCTCTAAAGTTCTCTTCCAGCTGCATATATTAACACCTCACTATTCTAACCCATTCTCTGCTGCAAATATCATCACCTAATTTTGGCACTTGAATCTTTGCTCGTTGATCCTTTAATTGGCATCTACTGCTGAATTCCTGTGGGGCTATGCTCTTTCACTACTCACCTCCCCAATAATTCACATCACCAACTCCTAAGTCTCCCTGCCTGACTATATTTCAGGATGTACTTTCACAAATGGTTTAAGCCACCTGAAGACTATGTGGCCACCTAGAAAGAGTTATCCTGCCATCCCAACGTCCTGGGGTGTGTGTTCCCACCTCATTGCTGGTACTGGCATTACCACTTGTGCAACCACACAGTCAGCTGGACTACAACTGTTCTTTCAGTTCTTTGTGGGTTTTTTGGTAGGGTAAATTTTCTGGCAGATCAGTTAATGCCTGACCAAGGGAGACAGGAGGGCTATGAGCAGAGAGAGAAAGGCAGGGCTGTCTCTTTTGGCCTCAGGGCACGAGGATGGATTTACAGCATGCATGAAACTGCTGTCTGATAAGTGCAAAAACCGCACAGTGACAGGATGAAATGTGCATTTAAATTCTTTCCAGATACCACATTTCTGTTTTAATCACAGTCACAGTTTTATGCAGGCAGTGCATTACCCTTTTGGGTAGGGGGTTGCTATTTGCTTCACTGAACTGTTGAATTTCACCAGGCCTTCAGTTCAGCCAAAAGCAAACTACACAACAAGAAATGGACAGGTCTTGCAATCCTTAGCCATGAGCTTCAACAAGAGTTTGTCTGGATGGGAGGAGGGAAAACCGCTAACGAACAGGTCTAAAAATAAATGCAAGGGTTTCCTGACATTGTTTGCTGGTCTTCTTTATTCCGCTTATGAGGGAAAAAGAACAGTGGGATTCAAACTGCATTTTAGTTTGTTGTTAATATTCAGAACCCAAGAAAATATGTATGTTATATCAGGACTCAGAAATTAGAGTGGGTCTTCACTGTAGCCATGATGACCTTCACTTCTATTGTTCCTGGGGTTTGTGAGAGAGAAAAGAAATCACTCACCATTACCAATACCCCTTCAAATTATGTTACAAGTTTAGATATCCAAAGACTTAACACTTGAAGGATAATTTTTACTCTGAAAGCTAGACCACTTTTATAAAGAAACCAGTATGCTACATTTATATGTAACATCTTAAACTCCTACACATCAGAGAACATAATGAAAGCTCTAATTGTTTCTTTCAGTATCTTCAGAGAACCTGTCAGAAATTCTCCCACATCTGCAGCAGCCAAATACACAACTTTTCTAGCAGTGTATCTATCTATGTCTTAGGACAGGCTTAAAAAAGAAGCAGCAATATTGATTTTTCAGAAATCTATACAAAAACTATTTAGGTTCATCTATCTTGGATTCCATAAATATAGAGCACAGCTTTGGCTGTTAGATTCCCTGATACATGCTGAAAGCTAGTAGTCTGAGTATGTATTTTCTCCTTCAGAGTATCTCATCTGTCCTAAAGAGGTTCAAAGAAATCCACAAGTTTTCCTAATGGTTTGCAAAAATGAAAACGGCCATTTCTTACTTTTTTTTTTTTTTTTTCTGTTGCACAAGAGGTATATAACAGGTGAACTCCATTGGGGTCTGGAGGTATCTGGTGTCTGTTGTACTGATGTAACAGTGTACGAGTTATCTCACTTTTGCCCTTCTGATGCTCTCCCCTATGTTGCCATGGGGGAGCGAGTGAGTGCCTGTGTGGGGCTGAGCTGCCTACCATGCCTACCAGGGTTAACCTATAGAACTTACTCCACTTTTTTTGCTCTCCCAGTCAGCTTTGACTTCATTTCACAATTTAAGATCCCAAGAGATCATTGGTTCACCTCATATGACATTCAGTACACAGAAAGAAAGTATAATTCACTCACAACCTTAGGTCAAAAATAACTTGCTTGACTAAAGGTTTCCAGCATGAGGAACAAGGGCCAGTTTAACTGGTGTAATTTGCTGCAGGGACAGCTCCTCACTTGGCTCACTGCTCCCAGGTGCTCTTCCCCTGCCCCAGCAACACCCACAGGTGCTCCAGCTGTTCCCCACAGTGCTCTCAGGTCTTTTGCTACATCTCACACTTCTGCTGGGATCCTGCATCCTTTTGGCCTGGGTGAGCATCTATCCATCACCACCCTGACTTCTGCTAAGCAGGAATTACAGAGGCCCAGGGCCACAGTGATGCATTACCTGCTACTCTTTTATCCTTTAGTTCCTACACATCGAATCACACTACTTTTGTTTGTGAGGGGGCAGAGTGCCTTGAACACAATATGAAGATGCTATCAGCATTATTTCTGTGTACATATCCTGTTTTGGTCCCTTTTTCTTTTAGATTCTGCCCTCCCTGTGACTTCACCATGACCTTACCACTTGCTCTGTGTGAGTGCCTCTGGTTATCGTGTGTCTACGCTCAGATGCTTTCCTGTTATTGCTTTACCTTGATCTGCTGTGTGTTTTCCCAGCAGACAAAATACAAGTAGGAGAAGGCTGAAGCTGTAATCAAAATACATTAATTTGGAAGTATAGTATCTATCTGAGGTACAGGGGAATGAAAAAGACCTCACAAACAAAAAGGTATACTAGATAGAAGAGAGTATGTCCACAGGTTCCCATTTTTCTTTTCATGTAGTTTAATGTGACAGTTCAGCTCACAGTGACAATCTGGGTGCTATCCTTCACCACTCTGCTCATTAGCTCAGGAAACTGGCTAAACATTACATAAGACAACTTCAGAAAAAAATCATCTATGGACCTAAGGCTGCTGCCATTTGCCTGAATTTTTACTCTCCATCTCACCAGCTCAAAGCCTTTGTTTTGCTGGAGGGTAGTGTGCACCTGGCTGGCTGGTGAAGCTGGCGCATCCTTGATGGGGGGCAGAACACAGAGAGGTGCCAGCCAGCCCAGAAGGCCACTGTCTCCTCTGCATTGATGCAGAGCCTGGTCACCAGCTCAAATCCATTCTCCAGCTCCTGTTCCTCTTCTGATGATATAAGTACTTGATTAAGCCCCAACTATATCAAAGACAAACTTGATCTCTGAACCATGACATGCTCTAGGGACAGTGAAGTTTTCACAGTCAGGACAAATCACACAACAGAAGCTTTTACAGTCAGGATGGAGCTGGGAACAGAACATTTTTGGATGCTGAGCACTGACTACAGACATTCTTCTTCATGAGAAAAGACCAGTCTGAAGTCTGATTCATTGCATAAAAATAAAAATTATACACAAATATGTCATTGGGGGTTATCTGCTATAAAGCTATGAATATAGTTTAAAGCTGGAATGGACTTTGATCATCTAAGCTGATCTTCTACAGGGCATTAACTATTGGAATTTCCTGAATTCTTGATTTAAAGAAATATTTTTACAAAATTTATTACAAGCCTGTGACTAATTATCCTCCTTACTACTAAACTGTACTTTTATAAGTGAAAACTGAGATAAAATTTTGTTGTTCTATAATGAATGTAACACAGTAAGACATGGGTTCCTTTTCTCATAAAACACTGAATTTACACGTTAAATTAATATCAAATTGTAAATATGTAAACAGATATTTTTATTGTTGTGACAGCCTTTAAAAATAGTGAAATACATACAGTGTTGGCATTACTGAAAACCTGTGTAGAAACCTGGTTTGTATCCAAAGTAACTTAATCTCTTTCCAAAATGCATTATAAATAAGAATTGATTTGGTAACATTTTAAAATTGTATTATCAAGAAAGCCAGGTCTAAACGTACCATTTTAACTTGATTTGCCATTTCTCATTATCATTTTACTATTTATTTTGTCCCATTTTTCAATTCAATGACTTAAGTATTGCCCTTGAGATGCTCCTATTTATAGCATATCTTAGAATTTATTAGGTTCACAAAAATTCAGTCGATGATGTTGACCTTTACAAGAAAGAATCACTCAGACTCCTTAATTCCATTTCTCTGCATTGCAGTGGTAGATATCTTTCTCCATTTTATCCAAATTTTACTTATTAATTTCACTACCCTAAGGCTGCCTCAAACTGGAGGACGTTTTCAAGCGTCAGTTTTTCATAGCTTCTTTATTAAATGCAAATTTTCTCCTTTTGTAGTTTTTCTTTTCAATGAACATTTAGAATTACAGACAAATAAACTATCTAAGAAAAAAATGCTAGTTAGTGAGCTCCCTTTATAAGGTATATTCTGCAAAGACAGAGAAGCCTTACCTTCCACAAAAGCATGGCCAAGTCCAAACCAGGGCTCAGAATCAGACTGAAAGAATGACCATCTGGGTCACCTTACAGTAATGTAGATTATCTACTTCAAAATTAATAGAAAGACCAGGAGCACTAGAAATACCAGCATACAGGGGGAAAAAAATCATCAAAACTGAATTAATTTAGTAGATTACAAAGAGGTTAAATAAAATGTCAGCACAGGGAGGAACATACATCAGTGAAAAACTTCAGCATACCAAGTAGATAGTGTGACTACTGATTCACAGAAAAGAAGGTGATGGCAGGTTAATTAACGACATTTCATGTAGCTGTAGAAAGATCACAAAAGGAGCAGAGGCTCAGAAATGGTAGTAAAAGCTGCTATATTTTAACTTTCAAAGCCAGAATTGGCACGGATTTTGTTTGTAATTGCTGTCACTAACTGCTGTTTCATTCTGTCTTTTGGGAGTATGTGCCCAGTGAGCAATGCCTCAACACAGAGGTTCATTTAACAACTCAAGAGAAGCTAGAAGGACCCTGAGCCCAGACAGAATCGCATTATTTACTCAATCAAAGCCAAATGCAAACTCAGAAGTTCCAGTGAAATAACATAACACAGAGAAGAGGCAGGTATTTACCATGATCATAAGGTGATTTTGCCACATGGAAGGGTCAGGACTGCTCATAGTTCCAACCTTCCTTCTCACTTTCTTATGATTATGAAAAAAGAGGCATAATAGCTTCCTCTTTGCAAATATAACATCCTTTCTATCTCTCAGGGCATCTCTGCTACCCAGAGTCACACCACAATCTTGGCTACTAGGAAAGCCACCAGAGCAGACAAGTATCCCAGCCCCACTGAGGCATCACAACACAAATGTTGTCCAGATCCAGATGGCGGAAAACTCCTCTCTGGTTTAGACAGTCAGACTTACCAGTTTACAGCATGTATTTTCAGATATACAGCTGCTACCTTACAGAATCTGGGGGGACTTGTAACCATGCCTACAGTATGTGGTACTCTAGGAGAAATCCAGCAATGATAATGATCGCAATTACAGTACCCAGTGTCTACCTGGTAATAGTAAATCAGTTTATTACTATACAAGATAGGGATAAAAGATAAGGACCATTTCATTTTGTAATACACAGATTAAAACAGAGATCGGCAATAATAAAATTGCAATCAAAAAACACAAGGCAGGAATATATCCTTCTAGGTTATACTTATCAGTCAAGATTTCCCCAGTTGCTTGTGTGCATGAGTTAGCTTGTGAGGCTGGGCTATTTGTCTCCTCATCCTGAAGGCAAGGGTTTTCCAGAAAGGACAACACCTTCTCGGTTGTTATGGTTAGAGATGGCTGACCCTGCCTGACACCTTTGCCAGGCTGGAAAAATCGTTTTTATCAAGGTTTGCCATGCAGCAATGTGAAAAACTAGGTTATTATCCTTTCCATTCTTCCTTGATGTTTCCATGAGTCACATATCCATTGGATCACCCTGCTACTTTTCCCAGGAGGGTTACTTTTAGGAGGGGAGGGTGAAAAGGAAAGAAGGGTGAAATTTGTCATTTCATAGGCAAGTCTCTGGAGTGTGCTATTTATGGGACACATCTACCTTCTCACTGACCTTGCCTCCTTTGCACATATATATATATACATTAGAATTTATTAACTATGAATACATTAGGCTCCAGGTGCATAACAAAGTGTCTAGAAAACTTATTTTAATAAAGTATCCAAACAGCATGTCCAGATAATGCCTGCAATGTCCCCATATGTCTCACTGCACAGATCACACAACTTAGTGTGTCCTGGTAGTACGACCTGCAATAGGTATCATCAGCTACTTTCATTATCATTTAAGACAGGACAAAATAGCAAGCTACTATTAAGTTTTTTCAGTATCCTAACTGTTGTCTTTGATACTTAAGAGCATAATATTTTAATTAAGGGGTTTTTTTCCCATTATGGAAATAATTTTGAAGCAACTTTCCTCCTGGTTGCTTAAGCAGGTTCATTACAATGCAATGCAATTTACCCAGCTGGACAGGTCTGCAGGTGGCCAGAAACCCATTAGAGAGGTATCTACCTACTACAGGGGAAACTAATATTCAAGAGACAGGAAATCTCACAGGGACTTTGATTTTGCCAGGCATTAACACAGTTGACTGGGTAGCAGGTGGCTGGAAGCATAAATTTCCCTGTAACTTATTTATTAGGACTCCCTTGCCTCTCTTCTTCTAGAATTATAACATGCTCTTGGCATTGATAAACCCCAGCAAGGGCACACTGTAAAGACACAAGTAGCAAAGTCTTCATAGATATTTTTTATCTATTTGACCTAAACTATTTGAGCCATACTGGAATCTTATGTGGATAGGGTTTTTTCTTTTCTGAGGAGAAAATAAAGTATTTCTATGATGCGAACCTCCTCATTTAGAAATAATATATAACTGCCTGTCTTCCTGAACAGAACAAGAGTCAAATAGGAATTACATTCTTCTGTCACAGCTCCAAACCTCCTTTCAGCCAACTCTGCTTGGAAAGCTCTCCATCAGCTTTTTTTTTCCTACACCATAATCTGTTTTTCCTCTGTGGCTTTTTCCCCTCTTCATGTTTTCGTGACGTTCTCTCTTCCACTAAAGCTCGAGCCCCAATGCTCCCCATTTCATTCCTGTGAAAATTATTTGAGCCATGACGTTTGGTTTTCACTAAACATATACCTGTGTACTGTTTATATGTTTCAGTTATCTAGTGCCCCAGAAGAGCCCATCTGTAGTTTACACTTCCCTGGAAGGAATGCTCATAACCACACTCAGCAGCTCTAAAGAGGTTTACTTTTGTGTATAACGAGAACCCAGAAAAGAAGAACATTTTCTGTTCATTCTGGGAGGAAAAGCATAGAAAGCTCTCTCATGAGTGCTTTGGGGCTAGTTATTCAAATTCCCTAGAATATTCTGAAAATTTCAGCATTAATTCACAAATACCAAGGTCTGTGTGATTGCACTGCATCACATATACAGTACCTTGTGAACCAGCACTCACAACACCCTCAGTTTCACAGCACATTCACCTGTTCTGCTAGAGCAAAGTAGAAATGATACATCTGGACATTTTTTTCACAGTTCATGCAGGACAACCTCATATTCTCTTTCCAGTCCCAAGACCACAAGTGCCACATGTGGTTGTCTGTGGATTTGTGTAGGATGTGATGGGCTGATCAGGATAGGATACTGCAAGGGTCCCTGCTGGCTGACACAGAGCTGCCTTAGTCCTCCCCGCTCACTGTGCCACACATGTCCCATGTCACACGGTCTGATGCACCACTACCTCCCGCACTGCAGAAAGAGGTCCTGGAGAGGCCTGGGAGTAAATGGAGAGCTGCGGTATTCATCTTCCAAGCCCCAAATTTTTTGGAAAAAGCATTGCCTTATGCAAATTGAAGAAATACTTCTTCCTTCCCACTCCCTGCTAACACCCACATATCTTTTCCTGGAACTCATAGTCTCCAAGTAACCAACAGATCCAGAAATTTGATACAGTTACTGTAAGTGGTTTGGAGAATGGAAGTAGGTCTTATGTCTGCTTCTAAGAAATTTCATTAATAAGTAAACGTATCCATAAATATTCTGAATAAAACAGGGGCAAGAAAGACATGCATTTCAGCCACTTAGATGCAGGAAAAGAAAGAGAGGATTTCTTTTCGCAGCCTCTTCCTGTAAATTATATGGGAGAGCTGCATAAATCTTCTTTGACCTGGTTTACCCATACACTGTTTTCCTGTTAAAATATTCACATACAATTAAGTGTCCACAGGCAGACAGATAGGAGCAGAGATTGTGGAGATGTAGGAGGAGTCTGCCACAAAAACAGACTTCTCCTCACAATACAGGTTACAAAAATGTCTAAAACAGTCAATGTAAATTTAATCTGTTGAAAATTGGCTTTAACTTATTGTCATTTCTTTTGTCCTTTCTCCCAAATCATTCCAACTTTTCTCTGTTAAAGTTGGCACATGGGAAACAAATCATTACAGTTATTTCTCTTTTTCTCAGCCCTTTAGTACCACACACCGTTACTAGAAAAATCCTGCTGGCTTTATTCACACACATCTCATCTTAATGACAGTCTAAGGCCTTTTAAAATGAGCCGTTAAATAATAAACTCAACCACAAATATACAACCATTGCAATAAATTCACATTAGACATTCAGACACTATGGCAATAAGAGGTTAGACGACTAGAAAGACACTTTTAAAGACACTTAAAACACAATTACAAAGGAAATTCTATCAGCTGTGCTTTCTCTTTTTAAAGAAGAGAAGAGAAGAGAAGAGAAGAGAAGAGAAGAGAAGAGAAGAGAAGAGAAGAGAAAAGAAAAGAAAAGAAAAGAAAAGAAAAGAAAAGAAAAGAAAAGAAAAGAAAAGAAAAGAAAAGAAAAGAAAAGAAAAGAAAAGAAAAGAAAAGAAAAGAAAAGAAAAGAAAAGAAAAGAAAAGAAAAGAAAAGAAAAGAAAAGAAAAGAGAAAAAACAAACCCAAACAACCCCACTGTTTCTTCAGCACCTTCAGTTCTTGCCTTCTTTCCACATGGAAGAGAAAAGGGCCACTTTGCAACCTCCTGACCCCAAAGAAAATGTTTACATCAACCTCAAGGACCTCCTGGATTTGGCCCCAAAATGTTTTCTTCATAGCTGTGTTGTGTAAATGAGCCCCATTTCTCCTTGGGAGTACACAGGGCAAACAACATCTGTGGAGACCTGCCCTGAACCTACATAACAGGGTTCAGCTGTGAGAAGGGGTCACCATGGTGTTGACTATGGGCAGCCCTGGGCTGCTGTTTCTTGGCATGTTGGAACTGCCCAGACCAGCAGTTCTCTCCACTCAAAATACACCTGGGGGTGAACAACTTCTTTGGACCATGTTGTGTTCAGAACCAGAGATCACTTGTGTTTCCTTCCATGAGTAACTGGGCACAGCATGCAGTCAGGACTGATGGCAGGTCCAAAGCCTTTCTTTTGCTCCTTCCCCCCTGTGTCTTGTTTTTCCCACTGGCATAGGTAGGAATGAGGGAAAGCATTGCCTCACTCAGACTGTCCTGGAGGCTTGTGGTAAAACCACTAGCCTGGGAAGTGGTAGATGTTTCTTAGCAAATGCCATTGCATCCTCAATAATTGGGCACTTACCATCAAAAAACCAATTATGTGCTTAATTCTAAATCATCAAGACACCAACTCCAAATGGAGCCAAGTGTCAGGCACCTCATCATCATCAGATACATCCAAAGACATAGTGTTCAATGTTGGCTAGTCTCAGAGCACTTTGTTCCACATGCAGGAGCCTTACATCGAACTATGTAAGATAGTAAGCTCCCTGTTTAAACAGTGGAAAAAGCGTTTCATACACATGCTCTACATAGGTCTTCAGGCGTACTCTGTCTCTGCAGTGACTGCAGAAGCCTATGCACCTAATTTCAGCAGTCTGAATTCCCCCTACCAAGACTAAACACTCACGAACACAGTTTTTCACTACCTAAATAATGATGGCAGGTGATCAGAATCTGGCCTAATACCATATAAAAGTCCCTAGAAATGAATCATCCCAAAAAATGTATTCAGCTTAATTATCTGGTAGTAAAACCAACTTTGGTCATGATGTTGATCCTTTGTGGAGTGAAGTTGATGCAAGTTATAGATTTTACTTGTTTCTTCTCTAATATGCTTTGTCTTTTTTTTTTTTTTAAGTTTTCCTATTGCTTTTTTCCCCTTAACATTTAGGCAAAACTATCTCATTAAGCTCAACTGAGAACAATCACAAGCTCCATTAGACCACACTGACAATATATGGCTTTAATTATTTTTTCATAGAAAACTCTCACACTGGAGCAGAGTAACAGAGTGGTTGTGATATCTTGCTACAGACTCTTACATGGGAGTGTGTGTGGTGGGAAGCGGGCCTGGGGACAGCTGATGGAGAGGCAGGAGAAGACAGAACTAGTTTGTTGGGGGTTTTTTAAAGAAAAGAATCTTGGTGATATATTTCTGTATGCCACATATGCTAAAAGCACTTCCATCTTTAAAGTCATCTGGTCAGAATTATACAGCCAGCACGCACTAAAACCTAAATCAGGTCATTAGTTATTTCTTGAGATGATAATCATACTTTTATTAAAACTTTTAAGCAGTTTTGAGCTGATAGATTTCCATAACACTTAATTTGTAAGCCACATTCTGCTATTCCTGTATTTGCTGTTTAGCCTATCTTATGGCACAGTAAAAAGTCCTGCCATCTGGCAGAACAATCATAAACTTCCAAATTAGAACATAATTCTATACTTTCTTGGTTTGTTTCCTTGGCAAAGCTTTTGTCCCAAAATATTAATTCTCCTTACAAACTAGAAAATATTTCCTAAGATATTTAGAGCCAGAAAAACTTTGGTACAAAGTGTCTCTTCTCACCAATTCATGCTTCTTCTAAAAGCAGGGGAAAATAAGCCTCAGCATCCTTAATGCTCTTGGCTTTCACTTCATCAAGGCTTTTCTGTTTAAACATTCAGTATTGTTGATATGAGAATTCTTTTGCTGGCAAGATGGTTTCCCTCTTTCAAGGGATCATAAAATAGTGTTATGCATTGAGAGGATCTTTATTCATATACTATGCAGCAGAGCTTATTCCACTGGCAAGCTTGCTGAGGTCTAAATCTTGGCCTGCCTTTTTCATCTCCAAGATATTTGCCATTACTTCATCTCCAAAGAACTGTATTTTTTTTTTCTGCAATCTCCCCTAAACATACTTAAAGAAAAGGCTTGACAGTAAATCAGTTTAGGGGCATACGTGCACCCTGTAAGTCCACCCCTCAGAGAAGCCAGCACATCCTGCATGAAGTCTCGGGGTGGGACAAGGACAGCTGCACTCAGATTTTTCCACAGGCAAGAGGCTGCAGCCCATGGAGGTGTAGGACAGCTTTGCAGGGGGCCGTGAAAGGCTGGGTAGAAAGCTCTTTAGTCTTTCAGTTTCCTCACAATTTCCTGATATTTTTTCAAACTACCTGGCTTGGTCCTGTGAATTGGCATAACACCGTTGACTTTCTGGCAATTTAGTGAGGACTTCAGACCCATTGTTTCCACTCCAGACGCCACTTCCTTAAAATAAACAGTTGGTGTATAGTGAGTGTATAAATATGTACAGAACTCCAGAAATTTCCAAAATTGCAATTCGATTGTTCTAGTGTGATCTCTGGTTCTCAGGTACCCTTAGCCCTTGTCAGTGAAATCCTGATGGTGAGGAACAAGATGACTTAACTACCTTGAAATTAAAGTTTCAGCCTCAGTGTTACCTAGCAATATGTGCATCGAAAGCATTATGTTTTAAAAGCCATTTGAAAGCATGGGAAGGTTGCCAGCCATTCAAATATTTTCATAGTTCTGATTTTTTTCCAGCTTCCCTGATAGGCACTCAGAAATGAGACCAGCCTTCCAAGGAGGAAAGACAGCTAGAATCAAGACATCTCCATTTATATATCCTGAAAACTTTCCAAGCAAAGAGCTGTACCTGGCTTCAATTTGGGCATGTGGGTGCCCTCACTTCACACCAGGGAATAAGTGCCTTATTCCACTCTCTGATACCTGAAGGAGGCAGGTTCCTATTGAATCAGATGGACTGGAGCCTTACAGACCCAGCTTTTGTAAAAAGGAGGTTTGTCAGGACGTCTCTGATATGCCTGCAAGATTGCCATAGCAATTATACTGTTTACTGTGGATTTCTGCCTCTTCATCCTCACTGTGAAGACTTGATCTCAAGGAATATGGAAGTTTAGGAAGCCATGGTAATCTCTGAAGGATTCACCTGTGAGCCCCAATTCATCTTTTTCACCATCACTTCATAGATCTGTCTGCTCCAGACCTGTTACCTTTCTCTAAATTAAATCCTGCTGATGGGAAAGGCACCAGCTGTCATTTGGGCTGATGTCCTCTACTTGCTGGTTGGTTGTATATCCCTTTGCCATGTGCCACCACTGCTTCTGCAGACCTTGGGACAGGACCTGTGATTTTGTACTAGGGCTGTTATGATGGTCCTGCTCCAAGATGGAGGCTGCTAAGCTCTAACATAACAAAAATAAATAAATGAAACCCTGAAGCAATGTCTTGCTTCACATTACAGAGCTCAGAAGATCTTTATCATATGGTTTCTTCTATGTATGTTTATTCAAGAGAGAAAATTACTTCTCACACAAATGTGACTGGCCATGGTAACTCATCCTGAACATTTCCTTGGAAATGTTCTCCATTTTAACATCCTACATTGCCTCCTGTGGAAGCATCTTCAGAGATGAACAGAATAAAATAGGAAACAAAGGATCACTGAGGCCGAACAATGTGGAAGGTAAGAGGAAAGGGTAAATAACCTTGTAGATATTTACTTTTCCCCTCCTGTCCCAGGATGAAGCAGCCCTTCTCTTCAAAGTGACAACAAAACTTCTCTGCACAACCCTTGGTATTATTCCTTCCACCACTCGTAACTATTCTCTAGACACTGCCTTAAAGAACCTGCTCATTTAAGCTAAAACCCCGTGTTTGTACTGAAACACAGAAGTAGCTCATTAAACTTTTCTTAGATAAATTGTTTAGACTAAGTAATTTTCTCCTTTCCTCCCCTTGTGTTGCCAGCCTATTGTTTATAGCCAGCACCCCAGGCTGTGTGTGATGAAAATGCTGATGTATTTCCTGAGTTACAGACCCAAGCTTTATCTCATCTTTCATTTAGGAAACTGGCTGCTTTAACATTTTATACTGCTGTGTGCAATGTTTATTTTTTCCCCATTATTAACATTGTATAGGAGGATGTGCCCAGCCCCATCAGCAGTTTGTTATATTGTGCAAACCATACACATACACACACACACACACACACACACACACACACACACAAAAAAAAAACCAAACAAAAAACAAACCATAGTGTAATAGTTCAGGGAAATCTACACACAGAGTTCACAAATTTCCTTTGATATTGGAGACAAACTCTGCAGAACAGTGTCAATGTATAGCTATGTTCTTCACACACAGTCTTGACTGTGGAGTTTGCTGGTATTCTCTGCCATCTTTTACTTCCATTTTTCAATCAAAATCCACAGGGTGTGACAAGGAAAACTCCTGCCCTTTTCACAAACCTAATGATGATCACTGATTCATATGGAATCCTCTTAGAAAAAAAGAATTCCTACCCAGGTTTTGCTCTGTTTAAATTCCAGGGGAGAAATTACTAAGCAATGACTCACCCGATGGATCATGAAAGCAGTGAAGGGGACCAGGGGTTACACATGAATCTTTGACTAGCTATTCTGGTCAATAACAAATTAATTGGAAAAGTCAGAGACACAGTCCACGATTTAGAGAAGCTATGTTTAAGAGAAAAAAACCCTGAATTTCCAATAGGATTTTGATTTAAATCCAAAGAATGTACAAGTGGTTAGGAAAAAGAGGCAGCTAGTTATTCTTTTGTCTACAAGAGATACCTCTTGAGCTAGTTCAAGTTCACTGATTTTTTTAATCAGTTTTTGCAAAGCATATTTAACTTTTGCTTTAACTACTGAAAGAGGTAAGTACTCGAAGAAAAAGGTGTTAGAATATTACAAAGATGATCAACAAAGTTTGTAGGGGCCAAAAGCAACTGAATTAAAAGGTATAAAATTGCCTGTTCAGGGCCGTGTGCTGCCCATGAGGATAGCTTCTAAATCTGAAACATTCTCACATGTGGTTGTCACCACAATTATTTTCAGCTACTGCTTTTATCAAGTATAATGGAGTCACTTCATGTGCACAGTAGATTGCCCTGGATTTCTGAAGGATCCCAAAAATAAGCTTATCATATACATCTAATGTCAGGCAGTTCCATTATTTCTTAGTGGTTCTATCAATTGCTGTTCTTGAACCACTTCACTTTTAATAATAATAATAAACATTTAAATAATAATAAGCATTCTAATAATAAGCATTTTCATTCTGAACTTTACCTACAACCATAGAATACCCAGAAAGTGAATTACCGGTTCAGTCTTTCTTTCTACACTGTTTATCTACATTTGCTTATGCTGACCTTCCTTTGGAAAGAATTATCTCTCAAAAAGAATTTATATTTACCTAAACTGGAACAAAGCAGCCTGATAAAAATATGACCTGTCAAAATCCAACTTGACCTTAGACTTGCTGCTCAGGTCTTCTTCCTTCCTTCCCTACACCCAGTAGTATTTTCTTTCTCTAATGCAAATATTTTCAGCTCCTTTTACTGTTCCCTTTTTCAATACCTCTATTCCTCATTAATGCACAGAACAATGTATGGTTTCAAATGTTTGCCCTGTGGTCGTCCACAAAACTCACGTAAGCAATGCCAGAGCTAAATGACGATGTCCAAGATGTAGTTGTCTCCATCTCGGGTCATGCAGATTAAATTTTCTGAATTTTCACACACTTTTCTTTATAACCTTGGCAAAGTTCAAACCACCTTGGTGTTACTGCATTCCCTGCAAGTTTCTCAGCTCTCCAACTGTATTTTGTTTACACCATTTAAAATTAGACTCTTACTAACTGTGACACCCATCTCAAGGTATTCAGTTTAGTTATTTTTGGATCAATAAAAACAGACATACTGGAAGTGAGACATACTAAACCAGAATAGTTTATAAAGATGAAGTATGTAGACCACTCTTCTCGTTGTGAGGATGGTATCTCCTGCAGGGCCCCTGGACACGAGGCCTGTGCAATACTGAATCTATATTCAGACCTCCACTATATCCAGCTGCAATGCAGGGACATTCAGTTCATTTGCTTTAAGCCAAATTTCTGTTCTTCAAGCTCAGGGGCTGTCACGTCATTGATGTGATCCTTGTTATACTCTAGTGCAATCCACAGGCGGTATTTAAACCGTGGTATCTATCTATAATCTGAAAGAACTGGTTTAGTGCTCTCCCCTCCCACTGTTCCCTTTCTTCCTTCCCTTTCCCAGCCCTGGTGCCAGCAGCACAGAGAGGGCCCCGAGGCTTCACAGCCTCACACCTTGCCAGCGTTTTGCACAGGAGGCAAAAGCCTACAATGGTCTTACAAGCACAGGATGTTGGACACCCTTAGGCAATCCTCCTCAGAAAGTCTGCTTCGTAGGAGGAACACTAGATGGCACACAACAACCGCTGTATTACTTCTTTTTTGATTCAGGAATCAAAAATTGGTTTCAAAGCATCAGCCTGAAATGTGACTAAAGGACTGAGCGCAAAACATGAGTCTAAGTACGCTAGAAAAACCCACTGGGAAGATAACCTTTCCAATAAAACTTCACCCGACTTCCTCCATCAGAATTATTTTTCTATTTATAACTCTGCCTAACTTGGCAACTTCAGAAAGTAAACACAGATTTTATTTAGTGGCTTGTTGAGAAGCAAGGGAATACTGCCATTTCAGTACAATATAAAGTAATAGAGTGGCGCACAAAGTAAGCCCACTTGGCTCAGCAACCTCTACAATTCAAAAGACAACTGCTGGTACAAGATTCAAATGATCTAATAACCTATCACATGGATTCTGTTAAAGGATCTGTGCTTCCCTTTGTAAATAAAATCCAGTACACACTTCCATTTTTTATATAGCAAGAAGTATTTCTTCCTTGTCCTAAAAGGCCAGGAAAAAGATACATTTTGCTGTTCCAACTTCTTATGCTTTATTATAGAGGTGTTTAACATGGGTCTGTTCTAATTCCGGGAGAAAAAAAAAAAAAAAAAAAGATTCTTTTGGTCAAGAGAATCCTTTACATCCTGCTGTTCATAAAAACACAGCATATAACAAGGAAAATCATTTACAGGACTCTTCACACTTCATTTCCATTGAAGAAATAAGTTCCTGGTGCCACTTCACAGATTTGTCATATCAGCACAAAGTGGTTCAACTTCTGCATATAAGTGAGGTGATGATTTAACAGAAAAGATGTGAACTTTCAACTTCCTGCAAACTGATAGTAATTGGCACAGCTTCTTTGGAAAACAGAACCTTGCTCATGATTACCTGATAGAGGTCCAATCCTAAACCCACCTAAGCAGGAAGCTGTAAACATCCATTTACTGGTGGAAGAGTGCAAATCCTGCCTTGTGTGTGTATTAATAAAAACTAGTTGATGTTGGGGTGGAGAAGAAAGACTTGACCCTGAATGATTCCCCTTCTCCTCCTCAGAAGTGAACTAGAGAGAGACCTAGTGGCCTCTTAGGAGGGGACTCTTCTGCGAAAGCAGCCTCAAGCTGTAGAGTCAAGACCAGTATAAAGCACCTGCCACGTTGGGAAATGACTCATCCGGGGAGAAAGGACCTTCAGTACTAACCAGACTCCCTGGCAGAGATGAGTGTTGGGTTTTTTATTTTTTTCTTTCATTTCCATTCATGTATTTTTGCATGGTTTGCATTTCATGTTACCTGTTTTCAACTGTGCAAACACGTAGTTTTATTTGGTTTTAACTTATTCTGGTTTGTGTCAAGAATAACTTCTGAGCACCTGGTTGAACTTTATGGTATTCCAGTCCTCCAAGATGACAGTCTTTCAGGATGTCAATCCTAAAAAAACAGGGTCATGGACATCTCTCCCATACTTCTCCTCTTTGCCTCATACAATAAGGCATGTTTCCATATAGGGAAACATAGGGACCAGTCTGAGATGGAAAAGTAGATACCTTGGTAGAAGAATTTATGCCTGCAAGTATCATTAACCTAGAAAGCTCTGCAGCATTAGGTAAAAAAGAGGGGGAGGGAACACAGATAAATTCATGGAATTTTTAACGGACATGTAATAGTAATTACTGATATTTTATTTTTCAGTTTGAAATTAAACTCCTTTCCTACCAAATATTCCTGCCAATTTGAGTTAAGTAATATCTGTTTCAACGATGCTGTGGTAAGAAAACTGATTAAAAATTTTTAGTACTATGCAAATCCATATTCTGGCTTACACGGAATACACTTTCAAAAATACTATCACAAAGTTGTGTGTGTTGACAACTTGCTGTAACAGCTGCATATAATTAAGGGATGGAAAGGAGCTAAGTATATGTAAACAGTTCTCCCATCTTTTGTAAAGAGTCATAAATTTTTATGTTACTTGGAACTGTACTTGGTAATTCTATGTTTGTTGCTTGAAATAAATGGCATTTTTATTGGATTTGTTATTTATTCAAAAGACTTCATGCAAGATATTAGCTAAACATATCCACTTCCATATTTCTTTCACCTCCATACCATACTACAAATTTGTCTCATAAAATCTTCAGTTCTTCAGAAACAGATTTTTAACGGCATCACATGGGAACTTAATATCAGTGAATTAATAAAGAGTGATTGCAAACTTCCTAACAGTATGGGAACAATTGGACACACCTGTCCCAAGGACAGAGAGTAAGAAGCAACTTCAGGGCCCAGGATCCTGTGAGTGGGATCAGTCGAATGCCAGTCCAGCTCTACCACTTTCAGAGCTGCAGTAGTACCTCCATGCGATGTTGACCTGTTCCAATTGTACTGGACAGATAAGAAATAAGTGAAATAACAAAAAGCCATTCCTTTACAAAGGCATTGAGGTCTCAGAGCCAGATGCCTACCAGACTGTTTGAGAGTGCCCTTGGGGTCTACTTGCATCTTTAACATATATACACCTAAATACTTTTCACTAACTTTCTTGAAAATTGGTTTTGGAACCTTAGTAGCATATATTTTAATAAAACTACACATAAAATAAATGTCAATATTTTTACTAACATTTTCTCTAAACATATCCTACTATTCTACTCCATATTTTGTTCTATCTACTGTCCAAGAAAAAGTGAAAAACGTGACTTGGTCACAGTCCAGAGGAAACAAGAGCGGATTGGAAACAGGAGTGGTGTGATCTAGGCTGTAAACTGGCAACAGGCTTCAGGCTGTAAATTGCAAACACTAAAAGAACATGCAAGGGCTGTGGTGGATTCCCCATCAGTTGAGGCTTTCAAGTGAGGAGTGAAAAGCTCTCTGAAAGATAGGCTTTATTCAAACAGGCATTTATGCAAGGCTTGTGTTATGCAGGAGATAAACTAGACGATCTCAAGGATCCCTTATGGCTTTACAGTCTATGAATAAAGAGCCTCTTTCACTATAACAGACTCAGTATTTCAGCTACTTTGGACCCAACGGTGGTGTTGCGGGGCTGCTACAAAGCAGGAATTGTGTCAGATACTTCTAATGCCACAAAGGCCCCTGCAGAGCACAATGTGGGACAAGCGTGTGAAAGAAGTTCTTTCAGTGCCCCATCAGGTCAGCTGTTGGCGCACAAAGCAATGCTGAGTAAAGAATTACAGTATCTTTGTTCTATTGGAACATTATGAATCCCTTTCATTGACATACCCATGGACCCATTAAACGTGATATTATGGCTGCACAAATATGAAGTCTTCCAAGACTGATAAAAGGTATATAGGTCTTCTGGTTTGCCATTTAATGCAATCATTACTGTTTGGGGGGAAGGAGGGAATTCGGAACAGAGTTGAACTTGGTTTACAAGAGCATGTTTTGGACTCAAAAGTTGAGCAAAAAAAGTTACTTGGTTTTTAAAGGGTAAAAGAGAAATACTGACAGGTTGTCTGCTCTGATTTCCAAATTAGAGAAAAATTGCTCTATTAATACAAGCTAGCAAGTATTAATGTCTAGACAATAGAAGAGCTGGGTTATAAAAAAAGATCACATCTGGCAAATGAAGACATTTTGTTTCTTATTATAAAAATGAAAGCAATTTCATAGATGCAATCTGCAACAACTTGATTTTAGGAAGCACTTGTAACAGTAACCATGATATCTTAAATGGTGAATGCAAATTGGCTTGAAGAAACCCCAGGTATGTCTTGACTGTAGCTTCTGCAGTAATTTTGGCTATTATGCAGATATGCGTAAACTAGCTTTTCCCAATCTACTTCAGATATTACAAGAAACATAACCATGACACCACAGAGCTCAACTCCAGTTAACCACAGAGCCTTCCTAGGTGTGTACTGCAAACCATTCTACGTTTCACTTTGGCCATTTCTATAGGGCTATCAGTAACCAAGCTAATTTCAGTTGCAAGCCAGCTCAGAACATTTTGCAGTTAACCTAGTTATAGCATTCACTGAAACACAGGAATACTCAGAGTAGCCGGTGATGAAATACAAAATAATTCTGAACAAAAAAATTCTGAGCTGGAGGAGAAAAGAGTGCATGTCCAACAGGAAAACTGTTATAAGTCTAATTTAAAATATTTATTAAAGATTTAGAAGAGGGATAAACAGTACATTCTGAAATTAAAATGATACTAGTTTACAATGGGTTGCATATCTACAGCTCACATAAATCACCAGTTATTTCTGGAATGTACAAAATATCTCAAGCAGAAATATTTGCTCTCACAATCCTTTCTCAAAACCCAAATTCTTCTCTTGTTTACTGGGGTAAACTTCAGTTCAAAGGTTACTTCTTGATATCCTTCAAAAATAAGCACATTGGATATGTCCTTCTTCATGTAGCTTAGCTTTATGGGTGTTTATGTTTCTCCTGTTCATTAACATTAGGGATAAAGGCCAAAGTCCTCAGTTCAGTAAGGCAAAAGCTAGGGAGAAGCAGAAGAGGAATGGTCCCAGTTCAGGCTGGATTTTAAGCATGCACATTCTTTCTCTCTTCAGACACTTTTTCTCCCCTCTTGCTGACAGTGCCACAACAATTAATGAGTAAGAGCTTCCTCTTTGTTTCTGCACCCTCATTTCCTGCTGCTTCCATCCTGTAAACCTCCTTCAGGATTTTCAAAGTGTTTTTCCACTCAGGCTGGGAGAATGCATTGAACTGAACAGACGGTGGGGGAGGCGATGTGGAAGAAGAAATAAAAGAGGAAGTAAGAGAGAAAGGTGAGAATGTATGGAAAAGGAAAGGGCAGGTATAAATGAAATGAAGAAAGGACATGAATAAACAAAAGAATGAGCAGTGGTGAACAGCAAGGTAGAAGCAAAATGGAGGCTCTACTGCTTCCCATCATTTGTGAATACTGGTCCACGGAATGAAAAAAAAATAAAATCAAAGCACTCTAATATCTATTATTAGTAAGAAAATTAAAGCCAGTAATTTCTCCAAAATCTAGCTGAGCTGGTAGTGTCATATGACGCAGACAAATCCTCCAAACCCTGATGCTACCCTGGCAGCTAAACGGAAGATAAACTGTCCTTCTACATGCAAAGGTTCTAAGGTGTATTCAGTGAGTAACTAAGGAGTACAGCTGTGAGCACAGGTCTTAAGAAAACCTCATACTATACAATCTTACATCTTAAAAACAGATAAGTTTCTTGTGTGGCTGCATCTCCAACACTGTGTGCATTTCTGAACCCTCGATGAAAAAAAATGGAATGGTTACCTGTACCACAATTCATGTGGTACAGTCTAACAAAGACTGTTAGAAAGCAGGACAGAGATCACTACTGATCTCGCATATTCATCTCAACAGTGCAGACTTCATATAGCCTCAAATATGTTCCCTGAATAATGGGGTTGACGTATTCCAGTTACGTTTTTTAAAAATAGAAAACATAGGCTTTCTGCACCTGAGAAAGTAAATGTCCAAAACTAAAATAATGTGCCCCAAGCAGTTTTCTGTACAGCTTCTGTACGTAACTCCCATAATAACACAGCAAACATAGGCTTGGGGTGTGTTTTGCGCTGTGTTGTAATCATCCAGTTTGAGAAGGATTCTCATTTTCCTAGAAAGGGACTAGGAGGCCAAGCCACAAACCTTTTCAAGAGACAAACCTTTTCAGTCACGTTACTCAAAAAAATTAGGGGAGGGACAGTTTCTCCTCTACTCACAGATCAGGTTAGTCAGGCAGACAAGTCTGTTCTAGTAGAATGTAAGGATGTCTGAACATGCACTGGCAACCTGTGTACCATATCCTGGACTGGTAAGCACTCTTTGAAACTGCAGTGTCTCTCACTTTTACCAGTATTCAAAGAAAAATGCAAAGTAATATCTCTGCCACTTTTTAGAACAGGACAGAGGCATCGAACAGGACAGCTGAAGCTGATGGGTGTTTTCTGTCAGCAATTAAGTCTCCTAGAGCTCCAGATGACCATCTGAACACCCACGCTGCACTACCTACATGTTCACTCAGTGGATACAAGCTGAAGCTGGCTCTCTTCATGAAAGGCTCATATCAGCAGCCAGATCTGCACCTCTGACTCCAGGCTCTGGATTTCCATCGTGCTGTGTCTCCAGATACAGCTGTAGGATCAGGGCCCCAGGCTGTAATTCTCTCAGGGCATGGAGGGTGTCTTCCTTTTAGTCTTATTTTCTGTCTGTAGACTGCCATCACATATATGACACCAATAACAAATTTGTTTCTTCCTAAAGAGTTTCAGTCATGACTCTTGGGTCATCTTTTCCATCCTTCTACTGCATGCTTCCATCTGAAGTATTCCAGAGGACTCTGTAAATGATGAGGCATAAGGGTTTTATTTCTGGAGTCTCTTCTACGGAGAATAAACCCGGGAATTTTTTTTCCTTGTACTAGTCCAAAAACATGGTTTTGCTCTATTTCCGTTATTCTTGATTCTAGTATAAGCTTTTGGATACTCTTAGAAAATTCCTCTCCCCCCTTGATGTCAGTGCCCTTTGAATACTTACAGACATTAATCCTCCTCCCTCCATTTTCTAGCCAAATTCTGCATATTTAAGTTGGTTAATTTTCTTATGTAGATTGTGACAAACAGCACAGGGACAGAAATCTCTTCAGAAAATTAAGTGTCTACAAATTTTACAAAAACAGGCAGAGGAGAGAAATCTGTGAAATCTCCTTACACAGAAAAAGGCTGCAAGATCAGCCGATGTCCTGGTAGGCAGCAGAAAATGTATTTGGAAGCAAATCTACAGCAAGAGGGAATATATTATTGCTTGACAGCAGAAGAGGCTTCAACAAGGCTTTGTCCTTGTACATCAAAAAATGTAAGAATGATTATACCACAGCCACTTAATCTATTGCTGTGTCTCCAGCAATGATCAATAGCCTTGGGAAGAAGCAGAGCAAGCAGACACAGCCACTTCCCCAGAAGTCTCCCTCCGGAGCCATGTGGCTTAGGGTCACAGTTCCTGTTCCTACTGCCGCCCAGGGAAAGGATGCTGGCAAGATCCAGAAAGCCAATACCTGCATCAAAATTTTTATGAAGGGACAGAAAAGCAAAACTCTGCTTACAAGCTCTACTAAAAAGTGTCATTAAAGCTAAAATTAGCCCAAGGTCACACTAAAAGATAGTATCTCCTATCTCCTTGTTTGGTGCCATAGCAAAAACAAAGGAATTTAAACTAAAGCTAATTAGAAGATTACTTCTGCAACCAAATTTTGACCTCAAAAAATCTGCATTGTTGAATGTGAAATGGTCTATCTGGAATAACTTTTATTTGTCAGGTCTTTGCCAAAGCCTGGGTTTCTGAGGAAGCCCAGTGGATGTGGGCTCGACAACACCGGAGGCAGCAGAGCTTTACAGTCCTGTGGTCAGGTAGAGCTCCAAGATGGGAGACAAGCAGGTCCAGCAACTTCTGGCCCACCAAAATATTTTTAGACAAAGCTGGGGAAAAAAAATGTTTGAGGTTTGGTGGGTTTTTTTAAAATATACATGCTGCAGATGGAAAGTCTTCTTTTTAATCAGTTGCAGTAAACTCAGTTGACTATCTCAGTACTGATGTGCATCTCTCCCCTACTGGACTCAGTTTAGTACAGTGAAGAAGAATACTAGAGTTTCAGGTCTGTTGGAACTATTTCAATTTTCAGAAAACTATGGGAGGAACATTTTTCCTTTCTTACTTGCCCAAGAAAACAAGAGACAGGAGGAGAACCTACTGCCAGACATGCCTTTTCCCTGCTCTCCAGTAGAGGATTAGTGTCTCTGTGTACAAATGCAGGTATTTTTTATTCCCTTTAAAAAGCTGCTACCTGTTTTTTTCTATTACTTTCATGTGAAGAATTCTTACTTTTAAAAACTATTTTGGCAACTTTTAGTGGAAAAAAAAAATCATAGCATAACCATTCACTTAACAGTGTCAAAATGAGACAATCCCACATGAAGCAATGTTGCCCTGCCTTGCAGAATTATTACCCAGAGGAAAAGCACACCACACCTATTGTGCAGTTTCTATCTTCAGAAGCCTCTGCCAGGACCTTTAGGGTCGTGTTTTCTTTCACTATCTATACAATTGAGTAACATAAAAAATATGAAACTAGTTCTGTATTATTAAAATAGAAAATTAAAACAAAATATAACATAAAATAGTTATTGAAAGTATTAGGAAAAAATCTATTTTGACATGTGAAATATAATTGTTCTATAGCTTCTGCATTTTGCATTTTGTTCTTTATACCACTATTACGTTAAAAATATTATCTGGCTAACATACCAAGCTTCACAGAGAACTCTAGATTTAGAAGCTCAGAAGAAAATGAGCCCAGCTTTTGCAAAACCAGATGCTCAGGGTATCTTGCAAAACCAAAACCATGCTCAATTTCGACTAATTTCCCTTTTCATTATTACAGTTTAAGTCAGTCTACGAGGACAAAGGACTCCAGACTAAATAGGTTTACCAAACTATTACAACCAAACTGGTAATGTTTGCTAGTCATCCCTCCTGGATAAAGTTCATGGACTTGTAAAGGACCTAATCAAAATCCTCTGCACAGTAGAAATGTGAAGAGAAAGACTTGGAAGTCTGTCAGGGAGGAAACCGCTGGATTTACACTTTAATAGATCCAGTGGTTACAATAGAGATGTGGGAAATGGAGCTGACACCCCCCCAGTTTCCATGGAGTTTCCATCAAGCCCTATTATTTATTCAGAATCTATTTTCCAGGAAAACAGCCAGCCAGTCTGCAAAAGTGTTTTCAAGAAAAGAATTTTCAAAGAATGGTGGAACAACAGAATAAGCAGTCCACAGATATCAGGTAGCTAGTTTTTTCTTTTGACTTACCTAATTTGCATGTTTGAATAATAATGTCAAACTGGTGATACGCCGTTAAAAAGTAGCATATAAGTAATATTTCTACTTCGTATGACCAAATCATATTTCTACACTATTTGCTCTTTTTTTTAGCCCAGTTTAATATATAAATATGAAATCCTATCACTAGAAACAGGTGTATGTATGTGTGTCCCGTAGTGGTTTCCAGCAAATGCGGAAAGAGATGAGACATGAATATTTTTGGTTGCCTGAGGAATATTTTTTACAGAAGAATGTATCTCGAACTACTAAATGGCATACATTTTTTGCTTTTTAAGGGATGTCTTTCTTTGGAGCTCAGTTCCAGCTGCTTCTGTCTGGCGCTCTGAAAGCCTTGTCTGAAGCCAAAGGTTAAACAGGGGATGGGGCAGCATGAGAAGAGATGTCAAGGAAACACAAGATTTGGCCAGTAGCACCAGTAGCCAAAGAGACCACACTAGCTGAGTGGCAGGGAAAGCACTCAAGCAGAGGCACAATGCTTCGGGCAGGCAGAGATGGACCAAGGCTGACAACCAGCAGCCTGGCATGAGGGTTTGTGTGGAGGGTGATCTGGGGTGGGGACATGGTACACTTGGAGTAGAAAAAGGGTGGTGAAACAAAAATGCTTTGGCAGTCATCATGGGACATTTACTTGCTGAGATAACTCAAACCACTGAGGTAATATGAAGAAAATGGCATAAGCAGAGGACTGCTGCATTATGCCAGCAGCACAGCATCATCCTTCATGCTGTCAGAAATAGGGTGCAGCAACCCTAAATACAGCAGTCTGCATGCTGCTGCCCAAACACCCCATGGGAGAAGGGAAGAACAATTTTGTTGCACAATATATGTTGATATCAAATTGAAATGTTACCATACCTCATTTAAAAAGCAAGGAAACCATAAAGATACACTCAGCAGAACAGGCTTCACTAGTTTCTCACAAACCCACGTGCTCACTAAGGTTCATGTTTTCTCTAGAAAAATCATGAGTAGTGGTGACATCCAAGGGCCATACAGAAGCATCAGTTACAGCAATTATCTATCAAAAATCCAGTGTGACAAATCTTACTCATTTCTAGAACTCATACGAACACCAGTGGGGTATGAAACATGGGAACTTAAATGCTGGTATGAGACACGTCACTCTTCTCAGAGAATGTTGTAACAACACTACTAAAGAAATCAAAAGGAGAACTATTTTTGTCCTGAATTTAGCCTATCAGGTTTAGCCTATAATGTTTTAATAAATCATTAAATATCTGCTTCATTTAGATGAGTTATTTAAATGTTCTGAAACAATACTAAAACAAGATAATATAGACAGTTACCATTCCGATACGGTTTTTAAATGATGATTTTTTAAATGCTGGTTGCTTCCTAGAAGCGGATGAGAGCAGACACTTGAAAACCTTTATAAATCATATACATACACATACATATGTTTCTATTTGCCTATATACAGACATAAAGAGATAAAAGTTTAGATTCCATTCACACAATAATTAATCCACCTTTTTTCCATCACTTCAAGAAATGTAAAACCAGAAAATTTTGTCTTTTATTTACAGTACTGGAAAGAAAAGAAGCTGATGGTAGGTGACATCTAAAATTTAAGGAGCCAGATGCAAGAATTCACATTCTTTCCTCAGCCAGGAAAGCACTCTGTGTCATTGGGGGGACACTCTCGCTGGATATAAGCTTGGAATATTAGACTTCAAATACCACATGCTGTGAGAAGCCAGTCAATGGACTCCTACATGAAATTATCTCCATATTGTGTAGTGTGGTGAATGAGAACTCCTCTGTCATATAGCAGATCATTTAACACAACTGTCCACAGATTTCCTTTAAGACATAAATGCATCTAAAGAGGTGCCTAAGCACTCTTTTGCTTCTTGCACCAGTCTATCCATCTTACTTCCTCCTCCAGTGATCAAAAGAATAAAACAAATTTCAGAGTACTGCAGGGTCAAACTGTAACAAATAACTATTTTTGAGTGACAGAAATATGCAATTATCACATAACTGAGCATTTCTTTTAGTAGGTGATTCAATAATTTCTGCAAAAAGATAAAACTTTTAGAATGACCTCATTAAAAAAAAAAAAAGTGTTAAGTTAGCTCATTTTTCTGTATTCAGGAAAAAACTTATTTTCAGAAATACCACAGTGCTCTTAAGGTTATAAATCCAGTAGGAAAAAGAGTAAGGTGATACAACAAGCTCAGTATATGGGTTTATCAGTGCTGTGTCATTTGGTTTTACTCCAACAACTGAATCAGAGCAAAGGACAAACCTTCTGTTGCAGGTAAAGTGTCATAAGCATGTCTGGATCTTTTCCCACAGGCGAATCAAGTTCCTGTATGCACTTGGAAATAAAAAGGCTGTTCCTAAAAGTATGACTGAAACAAAAATGTCCAGATTACAAGAGTGACAACCTTCATTTTCACTTCAGACCTGTCCTTTCCCAAGAAAAAATAAAAAAGCTTGCACATACACAATACACCACTTGTATTCAGTTTATCTCCACCATAAAGGACAAGGTATAACAGATTAAATAGATACAGAAACACCCAAGGGCTGCCTGGTATAAAATTAAATTTTAAATAAGGGAGAATAAGTCACTTGAAAGCCTTAAACATTTTGTATAAATAACCTGTGATGCTATTCAGAATCAGCTGAGCTGTAGGCATCATCTGCCCCAACCATGAGTCAGCTTGAGTCAGTTCAGTGTACTTTTATGGTACTATCACAGTCAGAAAATACAACTCTCAGCAGCACAAAAGAAGTCTCTGAAATATGAAACAAGTATTCGGTGGGAAGGCATTCTCTTACTATAAGCTGGCAATGAAATTAATGGAATAAATAAAATGCCAGCATACTTACAATTTCTGTTTCTTTATTTTTAACCCAAACAGGGCACAGAAATCAAGCCCTAAAATGAAAAGCAAGTCACATGCTCTTAAGGCCAAACAATTTGAAACTCTTTGTGAACTGTTCCTTCTGCACAGCATTTTCCGACTGTGCAAAGAAGTACTGTGGCAATATGAATTCAGTAAACAGGGAACGCTTCCAGCTGTTTGCGTCCCTCCCGCTCCCGGTATGCATAACATCCTGGCTGGTAGAAGCTATACTTGTGTTTAAACATGATAAGACTGATTTACATTAGAGGAATGTTTCTGATCAATCATTCGTGCTGAATAGTCAGTGACTAAGTGGAAATACTTCACAGAGAGCACTGCCGAATAAGAACTGAGTAAGAAGTTTATAAAACTTCAGGACGTGGCCAACAGTTTCTAATCTACTTAGTAGACAGCACGCAACTTCCTGTAACCGCTTACATTGGGCACACACACATTTCTTCCAGTACTCAGAAAAGACTCAGTATTTGTAAATATGGAAGATAAAAAGGTAGGGAGAGTTTGGCGTATATAACTTTGCCAATGAAAAGTTAGCTGCCAAGTACAAACTGATTATTACAGTCAAAGGAGAGAGATATGAGACTTTTTAGGCACTTATCTTCAGGCAGCATGAATCACTCTGTCCACTGACTTTGGTATCAGCCTAGAAGCTAATTAGCTGCCTCTAGCTGAGATAGATACCACCAAAAATTTTGGTGCTGTCCGCTTGTAGGATGGATCATTGGCTGATGCTCTTTGTCAAACTGTCAATACCTGTAGGTCCAGTGGACCTATGGAAACTAGCAGAAGCAAAGATCTGCTTCTAGGTCTTTCCCAAGTTTACAGTCCAGCACCATGAATACGACAGATCTGCTCCTGGAGGCTCCTTCCAGAATAGCTTTATAGTGCACAAATAAATATTTACACCAGTAAAACATTTCTCCTTTGATATTTGAAAAACAATAGAAGAAAGCAATCGAATTTTAAATAAAGTTAGTCTCCTATGATGTTTTCCTAAAGAAAAACTTAAAAGAAGGTTTTTTTCAGACAAAAAGGCCACACTGTTTTTTAAAAGATCTGTGTTGCCAGTAATGTCAGAAGATGATAAATGATCAAAATAGATATGTTTCAAAGCTAGTTTCGTACTTACTATTAATCATGGCTTTTAAGCTTACTATGCTGGATCTGTTTAGACAATGAAATGACACAGGCCAATTTTAATTTAGGGTTCACATGTTATCAGCTCAGTGCCATGACATCTGAGAAAATTATTTGAACTGAATAACATCTTCTTTTTGTTTCACAGCTTTTTACAATGTTAGCATTGCAGTACTTTTAAGGTACTAGGAAATTTATTAATGTCACCTTAGCAGTGTCCCTGTAAACCTAAAAAAAACCAATGTGTAGGTATTACTGCCTTCAGTCAAGGCCAAATTTCTGTTTATAACCTCCTTTTATCTATTATACAGCTTTGCTGTATTTATACATCAGGCTGAAGGCATCTAAGAAAATCATCTGCCTGAAGTTGTATGCTTTCCTTTGGAAAACAAAAATGGACACACCATTTCCAATAGTGTAAAAATAAGATACAAAAAATGAAGGTCAAGTAGTTCCTGCAGCCTCCCATCCTTGAGGCAAAGGCCTTTGAGCCATGAGAGGTATCCCTGGCCTTTCTTATGACAGCTTAGTAAATCAGGCTACTTTATAAGACTGGACTCCCTCAGTTCACACATACGTGATAGAAACACTAGCATTTCACATTTTCCAAAGCTTTGTCTATAGCAAGCAGACTCCAATCTGAAAAGGCTGTGGCTGGGCAGTGTTCTCCTGGAACTGCAGGTCCACCTTCAGAGGACTTTGTGTGACTCAACTACCCTCAAAATTAATCTTTCCTGAAGGGGAACAGATCAGTGCAGCTAGAAGGCATAAGCATGAAGGCACAGGTGCCACTGGTGAAAGGGACAGATCAGCCTCCACACCACAGACCACAACAAAGGGTCTATTCACAACAGATTAGCACATCTGGAGGGTCACAGATTAAAATGGGGAGGAAGAAAAGGAAGGACATGATAAGATGGGGCTAGTGCTTAGGGATAAGGTGTAGTTGAGAACTGTCAGTGTTAGGTTAATCGTTGGACTAAGTGATCTTCCAGGTCTTTTCCAACCTAGATGATTCTGTGATGGAAGATGGGTCATACAGGGAACAAGCTTTTCTGTGATATAGATACTAGCTGAGCAAAGAGAATTAAGATTCACATTTACTGGCTTGGAGACAGTTTAATTTTAGCTAAGCCTCAGCTACAGCAGAAAGGCAATGCCACATATTCAAGTATGTGGTTGCAGAAAATACCACAGATCCTGAGTAAGCTGTGAGGCAAAAGGCTGAAAGCCAAATGCCTTTCCATCACCCAAGCCATGGGACATCCAGCATGGCCTACGTGTGCATTATCCTCATAGTAACTTTAAAATACATTTTTTATCATGAACTAGACTGAAAAATTTACTCCTTGGAATGTTCCACCTCGTTCTTTTTGAGCCTTTCTAAAAATTGCTTGTGAGCCTTTCCAGTACATATTAGTTCATTGACAACAACCTTTTCACTTTCATTCCTTGCTGGCTCATTATACCCAGCTGAGATCAGAATGGAACTTTATAACAAGTTATAACGTCAGCTGTGGCCAGAATATCTACTGCCAAGGATACCAGCAAATTACAGTATTTCTTACCGCGGTTTCACACCTAGGGTTTAATTAATTAAGTATTTCATTTCAGAGCCTGCACCTCCAGACTGTGAAAATGAATTTTTCTCTTGATGAGTCCTGGGACTCATACA
The DNA here is from genome assembly GCF_965140245.1 of Athene noctua. Classification (NCBI taxonomy): domain Eukaryota; kingdom Metazoa; phylum Chordata; class Aves; order Strigiformes; family Strigidae; genus Athene; species Athene noctua. The sequence continues at coordinate 118,804,848 of NC_134038.1, forward strand.
GTTTACTGTTGCAAAATACTGCAATCGCCAGCAGAGTCATAAAGAACGGAAGAAAAGCTGGGGGAATAGCACAGCAGAAAGTCAGAACTGCTTTGTATTAGCCTCTGCTTAGATGACAAGGTAGTGGGATAAATCAATATTCAAGCAAAACTGCTATTAACATCCAGACGTAACCTCTTAAGAATATAGAAATTTATGACACTTGTGCGAGAAAGAGGACAATATACGGGGATCACTGAGAGTGCGCAAATGAGATATTTTGGCTGTAAATCACTGGTATCTTCATCCAAACATCATTACTGCCAAAATGTTTTAGATATGAGTCTAGGAAATTAAAAAAAAAAAAAAAAGTCAGTGAAACAAATTATTTTAAGAAACACAATCATGAGAATAAGTCCAAGTGTGTAGGAATGGGGAGGATAAATTGGGGGTTTCAGAACAATCTCAATATAGGATTCTCTTCTACTTGACAGAAATAGTATTATGAAAATATTATGTTCTGCTTTTTTTGACTCTGTTTTCTATTAGAACAGCAAATCACCTTATACAACAGTGATTCTACTCGTCCAAATCTCCTTTCCCAGGAGTATCATTTTTATTTGTTTCCTTCAGACTTTATTTGTCCTATTTCTTGCCTTCTAGTCTTGCTTAAAATCTGCTGGTTTCTACATAGCTCCCCTTTCCCCTATACATCAATGAACATAAAATCTGTCCTGACTCCTGCTCTACAACACAAAGACTCTCACTGCTAGGAGATTGTTCCCCTCTCCTACTTTTTCTGCAGCAGATGATATCAAAATCCTCCTCTCTCATTCCTATCCCTCCTCTCCTGTATGAAAGTCTGAATTTTAGAAATTTCATGAAGTAGTAACTACTGCACTTAAAATGTTGCAGTGTGTCCCTCACAGTAAAGTTGAGGCAGAAGAATTCTGCAAAGGAAAGCTCTCACAACCCTGCTTGCACACTTCTTTGGGGGCAGTGGAATTCCTTTTTTTTTTCCCCAAATAAGCATGAGCTGCTTGTTTCAGCAGTGGGAATCCCCTGAGAAGGAAGGAATGGACTATGTGAGCACATGATCTCAGACCCTCACAGAATAAAAGCACATGGTAAGAATTAACTAACTGCTGAATATCAGAAAGTTATTGTACATTCAGAATTACCCTCCTTTGGGGATATCTCTAATCTCCCACAGGCATCTTTTCTTGGGTAATTAAACACTAAAATATCTTCAAGCCTGAAGTTTTTAAATCAAGATCTCTAGAAAACATGCTTTAGTTTCAAGCAACGTAAGAAGCTGGTGCAGAGACCCTCTGCATTGTGTTACCATGATCCTAAGTGTTTCCTTTATACATAAATCTCAAAGACTTTATTGTCCTTACTTAACTCCTGCTTACTTTCTTACTGTGGAACACAGGAGGAACCTGTGCTTCATGTCTAAGGATGAAAAAGGATTCCTGCCTTGCTTACTGAGAGTCAAAATACCTTATAGAATTTCTGCATCAAACAAACAATCTTCACAATGACATAGGAGTCCCACGAAACAGCTTTGGAAGAAATGCATCCATGTGACAAGCAGGAAGGAATGTTTATGCTAAGGACATCAGGGAAAACATGGAACTGTAACAGGAACAGCTTAGCCTATCCAGACACATGCACAAAAGGAGGAGAGACCAGCTTTGCAGGTGAAGGAAGTGCAGAAAAAGAGTCAGGGGAAGACGAAGGACCACAAGGCGCAGTGCAGCTATGATGAAAGCCGCCCTCAGCCCCTCCACGCTTACAGCCTGCACCATGCCCATGCAATGGATGGCATGGGCCAGTCCCACCAGAAGGGCCATGTGCTCTCGCTGACCACTCCTGTCTCCTTGCCTGACAGCCTAAAGAGGACAAGTTACTTTTTAAAAACTGCTGAGCTGAAGGAAAGGCTTGGTGGACTCTGACCTTTTTAGGCTTATGCTAGACACAGGACTGTTGATTGAACAACTTGGAGATCTAAGCGTTGATCATAAACCAGGTGTTAAAGTATCAGGCTGATTGCAGACAAGTGCCAAACATTGCTCCCGGACACAGGAAACAAGTCCAGCAGGTCATCCAGTGTCTTGCAGGTAGACAGTCTTGGAGAGCAAACCTTTGCCCACAGACTACAGTTGACCACAATCTTCCAACTGGGCGTATCTGTGAGTCACTTCACTCCAGACCTCGTGTGGGGCAGGAGAACCTCGCTCCAATGTAAACATACTGGTCCATATAATGGGCACATTGTACATGGCTGACAAGCTGCCGGGTTTGCTCACTGCCTGCCTCCAGAGAAGTGTTCCTCATTGCTCGTGAGGAGACAAATAGAATCTGTTATTGAAAGCAATTACCACAAACATTTAGCACCATCACTTCCTGCACTGAGTGGCCCTATCTTCTAATAATACTTTCTTCATTAATCTTGTGTCCATGTCTAACAACTCCTTCAGCCTCTATAGTGGAAGGCATAGCCCAGTACTGACAAGCTGCCAGTGAGGCCTTACTGCTCGCTGTGCCCCATAGTGACTGCACAGGCACGGCTGGAATAAAACTGCAGCGGCAACTGCTGCTGCTCTGCTCTGAGCCAGGCCAGGGAACCCAGTGCTCTGGCAACCGGCACAGCCCAGGTGGCCGCAGCCTGGTGCGGTCCCTGGAGACCTGTCTTCTGTTTCTGGCTCCATCACTATCCTCGGGAAAATTACTTTGGCCTTCTGTTTTCTCTCCCACCCTTTTGTATTTAGACTATGATTTTTCACCTCAGGTTTATGATTTGGTTTTCTCTAGTTTGGAAGTAAAAATTATCTTGGGTAGGGTAGAAGCATTTTGAAGAGGCAAGGGGAGAAAAGAAAAGAGGGGGTGAAAGAGAATGTACTCTGTTCTCAGTAACAAAGTATGTTGGGAAAGAGAACAGTAAACACTCCCTGAGGCAGACGGAGGTGAGTTTTCTAGTACAATATGAAGAAGTAAGGGGAAAAGACTTGCATTAGCAGGTGGTGAGGTTATGAAGCTGCTCAGTGGGATGCTCTGATGGGAGGCATCTGGAGGCTAGTGTGCAAACCATGGCACTCCCCACTGCAGCCCCGGTTGCAAAGTATCTCCCCTTAGACCCTGTGCAAGCTTCAGAAGTGGAGTAGGAGATGGCAGGGAGCAGGATGACAGCCCCCGAGCTGTGTGGCCTTTAGTTAACTAGAGCTCAGTGTCTTGGCAGCAACATGTGGCCACTGGGAAACTGCAATCAAGGAAATACCCTGATAAGATGGGAAGCTGCTGCAGCTTCTCCTTCCAAGCAGCTCCTGCTTCCCAGCAGGCAGCGGTCCCTGAGGCACTCTAATGACCGCTCACCCTTGAGTTACCAGCCAGGCCTGGGAGGGACTGCAGGGAGGAACGGCCTGGTGTGGGGATGCTCACCCCCAGCCCTTCAGCTGCAGCTGAGCATCCCTGATCTAAACAGTTGACCTCTTTACACATGCAACATTGGACACAGCAAGGCCTGGTTTGGGATTCCTGGGTGTTTCTGTAAAAGTTACAATAAAACCTGTATCTGCAAGGCAAGCTGTAGCTACAGATTGATTCCTCCACCACACAACCTGGTCATGCTGCTGTTAATATTATATATATAAAATGACTCACTGAGAATAGGCCAAAGATTCTCAGACTGTGACCTGCACACCACTGGTGCTTCACCAACCACTCCTCTTCTGTGATATCGGGGCCCTCTTTTGTCAATGGCTTAGCTTAAAAGATAAGACAGAATGAAAATATTTTCTTCAACAGGCTTTTAAAGCAAAACTCTAGTAGGTATAAAAGATAAAGCATGTAATTAAATCAGTACCTATTAAGTAATATAATTTGCCAAATATACTGTAAATACTTTGAAAACAATAACTAAAATACTAAAATATTTATATTTCTGTGAATTTTTCAGTAATATGATATCCAAATAATCATAAAATGAAGTATTTTACTATTTCTGCTAATATCTGCAGACATCACTTAGTTGGCTATCCTGTGACAGTGTATTCTACAGCACAGGAATTTACTTCTTACATTGTTCACAGAAAATGAACATACGTTACACATAAAACAAAAGGCATTGCTACCAAATGACAGTCCTTATTGTCTTCTAAATATAACGCGAGTATTAAATACACATAAAATTCGGGGAAAATGCTGTGTTAATTTAATGTCATTAAGTCAATTAAATAAAATTAAGTTAAACTAACTGAAGTATTATAATTCTGATATTTTCCAACTACTAGATGGATTTGACACATGCAAGTACTTTAAGAAGGAAGAGTTTAAAACTTACATCCAAATCCTATAACAAAGAGCCACAACCTCTCAAAATCACAGAAAAAAAAGCAGTAGTGAACACAACAGCAAATCCATCAGTATTAAACAAATCAGTATATATACTAAGTGAATATACATCATTCACACTCCTCCAGTGCCTCATTTTCTCACCTATTTTCTGTGAGATGCAAGGATGCGGATTCCAAGAAATGGTACCCAAGCCTAACAGTGACCCACATAATTCCTAGCTGCACGCTCAAGCCATTTCTAGAGTCCTTCTGTGCAAAAATGTTAACTCACTCTCCCAGATGTCATGTATACCACAGCATGGAGACTCTACATTAAACATTTTGACATCATCTGCAATTACGTCTGCTGCCTCAGACACCTCCAGAACTTTTTTCTGACATCTTTAGTACTTCAGAAGTGTTGGAAAATAACAAATGGTGTTCATACGCATCTGCACTCTCCAAAGGAGTCCAAAAAGCCGCCAAATAATTCAGTGACTTTTTTCAGCCGTTTGGGAGATTTTTCCCTGCCAATTTCCTATCGCACAGCACAGTCAGCCACAGGCAACTTCACACACAAAAATGCCTGAGCTGTGTGTTGTGTAGTACTTGAAGCACCAGTTTGTTAAACAGTTTTACTTACTCCTCATAGCCTCAGCCATCTGAGGCACATTTTCACCACTACCTGTTTGCAGTACACCATAGTGAACTTCCACTCGCCATTTGCACGTTCTGGCAAAATGTGCTTTTTTTCCCTGCAATAAGGAAGCAGAGGAGGATACCTTGGCTAAAAGTAATTTTTCTCCCTCAGTACTTAAACTTCTTAGATTTTTGGCAGATGACCATCCCTTTCAGCATTTGCTTTTATTTTGCACAGCATACGTTTCTGCATTTTTAAAACTTTGGCTTTATGGCAATTTCTTTCCCTGTTCCTGGCAGTATTAATACTATATACTAATTTACCTGTTGAAACATATAGTCTCTGGCTTCGTCATCTCTGACTGTCAAAGTTATTTCTCTTCCACTTCATTTGACCAGTGCTTTTGAGGAAGATGCTTGGAGCGGCAGTCTATCATTTCAATCTCATTTTCTAACACCACTCAAAACAGTTTTACAATTATAGTTGTACCAGCATTAAAAGCTTCTGTTAATGCAGCTATGTCAATAGACTTCATCCTAAACAACTGCACTGCCCAAAGGGAACACGGGGTTGTATCACAGGCTGCGCTTGAGTGAGGCAGGAACATCGATAATTTTTTATTTTGAAGTACAGCTAGAAACAAAGCAGGGAGAAAGTCGTCACTTTGCAGCATCAGTCGTTCCGTTAATCATACCAAGAACTGACACCAGCTCCAGCGTCCCCGCATAAAGGCACAGCTTTTGTGACTGCGAGCTGTGAGCCCCTAGCTTGCGTTTCCTACCACTCCTCACCTCCAAAACCGCGTCACATGCCACGTTTATATTTTTAACATTTTTAACCAGTCGAGCCTCCAAGAACCAACTTCAAGGAGCACTGAAAAGCGCCAAGAGCATGTGCCGAACAGCGGCGGGCTCCGGACTGGGGACACGGGGGAGTTCCCCTTTCCAGCCTGGACGGTGCATCCATCCCCACTGCCGGCCGCCCTCACCCGCCACCCGCGGCAACGGCTGCCGGGGCGGGCGGTGCCCCGTCCCCCCGCCTCCACGCGTGTCCCGGCCCCGCGGGCACCGCCGGGCCGAGCCGGGAGGAAGCAGAGGCGGCGCGGGGAGCCGGGCAAGGCGCAGCCCTGGCAAAGCAGCGCGGCCGCCGAGCCGCCGCTCGACCCGGGACCGCCGAGGGAAACGCCGGCAGCCGCGGGGCAGCCGCGGGGCAGCCCCGGCCCCGCCGCCGGCCCCGCGGGGGCTGCGGAGCGGGGCGAGAGGCAGCCGGGGCGCTAATGGGAGCCCACCAAATAAGGCGCTGGCGGTCACTGCCGGGGGAGGTGGGGGAGAGGCGGGGGGCGAGCCCCGCCTGGGGCAGGGAGAGCCCTTCCCTCCGTCCCAGCGCGCCGCCCCCGCCCGGCCTTGACGGCAGCGGGGAGGAATGTGTTTCCGGGGCGGGGAAAGCGCGGCCGAGCGCGGCGGACCTTCCCCTCCCTCCCTCCCTCTCTCTCCCTCCCTCCCTCCCTTCCCTCCCCTCCCCCGCCGCGCCGGGCTCCCCCTCACAGCTCGGAGGCGACGGGCGGCCGGACGCGGAGCGGAGCGAGGCCGGGTGTCCCGCCGCGCCCAGCCCAAGCCAGCCCGGCCCGGGACGCCGGGGTGCAGGGGGAGCTTCGCGCAGCCAGGCGGGCCGGAGCGCGGCCCCCGCCAGGAGCCCGCCGCGCCGTGGCCATGGCCGAGGTAGCGGGAGGACGGGGTGGGGGTTGGAGCCGGCCGGGAGCGGGCTGAGCGCTGCCCGTTCGGCCCCGGGAGCCTCGTCTCGGGCGCGCCCGCCGCTATGCGGGCGGGGCGGGGCGGAGGGCGGCGAGCGCGGCGTCCCCCCGCCCGCCCGCCCGCTCCTGCGGGGAGCCGCCGGCGCCGCCGCCCCGCAGCGCGGGTCCCTCGGCGGCCGTCCTGGGCGGAGGAGGCGGCGCCTCGCCGGCCGCCGTCCCAGCCCCGGCGCCGGGGTGGTGGGCTCGTCCCGGGCGGGCGGGAAGGTGTCGGGCCCGGCCTGCGGCTTCCCGCGGCGGCGGGACGGCGGCCTCGGGCCTCCCGTGCCGGCGGGGGCCAGCCAGGCCTTTGTCCGCCCGGCCCTTCCCTCTCCGCGAAGGCGGGAGCCTGTACCGGCGCCCCGCTCAGAGCGGCCTCCCGCCCGCCCGGAGGTGCCCGGGAAGGGGCGGCACTAGGGCGCCGGAAAGTTTCGGGGCGGCTTCCCCGGGGGTGCGTGGGAGGGCGGGCGCCCCCTCAGCGCCCGCGGGGGGGGGTGTGGGGGCGGCCGTCCGTGCTGCCGCGGGAAGCGGGCGCCGGGAGGGGCGGGTTACGGGAACCGGGTCGTAAGGGAGCTCGGATGTCCCGGGTTTTTTGACCTGCACGTGTCTGCTAAAAGTAGCCGCGGAGAGCGGGGGGCGCGCACCGTTTCAGTGACGGCGCGATCGTAACGCAGCGGTTTGGCTGCTCCGTGCGCTCGCATTCGTGCGTTTTTCGCTCTAGGCTGGCTCCGAGCCCGTGTAGCCGGCTGTAGGCTTGTGCCGGGGGGGGAAGTGGGAACGCGAGGCCTCTCTACGTGGTCTGTTTCACGTGGAGATTTCTGAAATAACGTACAGCCGTAGGAGCGCAGTGTTTTGTCGCGTATTACCTGCCTATACCGATGGTTGGAAAGAAACACGAAGGGATAGGAAATTCTTTCTGATTCGCTGTTTAGCCCATGTCAGATGCCTTTATCTTATGGAATAAGCGTCTGACTGACCGTTATACTCATCAGGTAGTCTTTGTGACTGTCTTTGTGGGGGGGAAAAAAAAAGTTGACCCATGTCCTTGGTTCCTTCTGCATTTGTCCTTCATATAACATAACAGTCCATTCATGCCAACGCATGTGCACATACCTGTTGGGTGAAAATGTTGATTTTTCCGGTAGATTTGCCATCGGTGCTACAGTCCTGCTCATGCCAAGACACACAAACTTTTAGGCGTAAGGGTTGTCTCCATTCAGATTAGTGGAACTGCTCATGGCTAACTCTGCGTGTGCGCTTAAGTGTTGAAATGGAGCGGGATTTTATGGATGTGAAAACACATTTAGATGATCTTTACTCCTGGCACATTAATCATTTGGTAGGTGATGGTGGTAGGGTTAGAAAAATCAGGTTTTTATTATTAAATGAAATTACTTGGTAGCAGGTTTTTGTGGGTTTTCTTGTTTGTTTGTTTTTTAAAGAAGCATTGTACTACTAGAAAGATGTAAATTAGACTAAATTAAACAAGACTTTAAAAGTAGCAAAGACATTCATTGTCCACATCCATCCCGGTGATGAAACTGATGATTCATTCTCCTGTCAGAGAAAATATTACTTGCCTCTGGCAAATGATTAAGTAGCGTTTTGCAAGCCTGCCTAAGGCTGTGTTTATAAGGGTTGCAAAGCAGTGAGCCATTGGCAATAGGTAGGCAAGACTAGGCAAGTTTAGGATGTGAACACCTTCAACTTTTGTCCTTTTCAAAGACGCTTCAGCTGAAAGGTACAAACCTGACAGGCATGCAGAATGAAATCTTTCCTTAATCAAAGCTGGACTTGGTAAGTGCTGTATCTGTTTGCCAGCCACGTGGTAAATGAACCAGTTATCTCAAAATGAGATGTCAGCAGTTAAAAATCTGAGGTTCTTTGTGTGTGCAGCCAGGGAGCTCATTCTGCTCTGTACATTCAGTCATCCGATCTGCATCATGTTCCTAGTGATGTCCACCCTTGTGAAGGACTGACCCAGAGGGATGAGAGTTTCTCTGGAATATGCATGAATTTCTGATGCGAGTGCAGAATTTTAGTGTTTTGAGTTTTAAGTGACTCAAGTGGTTAATCTTCTACCACTTCCTTTGGGAAGTGATTCCCACAGCTGAAAACAAACTGTCCGGAAACTTTTCCTGCTGTTCTTTCTTCCTGATTCATCATTTCAGTCCTCTGCTCTTAACCATCCTCCCTATACCTCTCAGGGTAGCTCTGCAATGATGCAGTTTTGAAAAGAGCTCCTTTGCTATAGCAAGAGGCTCGGGAAGTAGATAGCATGGGTAGCAGAAAGGCAAGCTCAGGGAGACCTATGCAGACATGTGTTCTCCGTTGCCCTGAATGTAATTCCGTTGCTGCCACTGGTATGAGTGCTCTTCAGTTGTTTGTAAATAGTTGTCATGCCTACCTTTCCACCCCAGTCTTGATTTAGTCGAGTGGTGTGATGCGTGTTTGAGCCAGTGGTTCTCCCACCACTCTGCTACAGGCTTCCTGGCTGTCTGTGGCTCTTGGTAATGCGGCCTTCAGAAACGGTTCTGATTGCAGTTGCAACAGGGCTGCTGTGAAACGGGGTGTTGAAGTACCACCTCTTGATGGGCACCCTTTTCTTAAGCCATCATCAAAGGCTGTAGTTTGGGAACAGACTCCATCACTGCTCCCTTTCCTTCTAGTGGGCAGACACACAGAGTCCCTGCTCTTCCTCTTCTGCCTGCGGACCAGGGGCCCGGGCTTCTTCAGTGCAGACCTGCTTGCGGTGCCTGCTGCAGCCTTCTCTCTTGTCTCCATTGCACGTAGGGAGTGACTGGGTGGGTGTGCTGCGCCACTTTCTGTTCTCTCTTAGTTGCACCTACCACATGGTGTGGGCTTTGGGGGGGAAAGAGCAGAGGCTGGAGGGAGCTTTGCTGGCAGTCGATATACCTGACTTCTTCCCTGCTCTTTTCCAAATATGTTTTGTACCCCTTCCATGTGAGAGACACTATTACAATCAGTGAGACATTGCAAAAATGAAGTTAAAATAGGCAGGGGTTTTCCTGATCAGTGTTAACTGTGGCAGGCTAGCTAGCTTTAAGGTTGTGTGTGCTTATTCACATGACACTTGAAAGAGACACTGGTTAGATCCAGAAAAGAGGGAATCCAGGCTTGGCAGCAGTGGAGCCTATTCTGCCCTCACTTGCTTTTCTAGAACTTCAAGTGGTTTATTTTTGTCAACTTTTTTTTTTTTTTTTAAGGATAGCCTATCCCTTTGGCATCCTTTTAATTCTTAGGAGCTGCAGTCAGCCCAAATCCTTGTTGGGAGTACTTTTTTTTTTTTCTTTTAAGCTTCTTGGGATCTATTGGTAGAGCTCATAAAATAGTTCTTAAAAATGTATTTAAGGCCATATATAGTTAGATGTGTTTTGGTAGAGTCATTTAAAAGTACTTGTCAGTCTGTGTACTATTCCCCTATGACTACATTTTTAAGTCACCTACATCATGTGCTCTGTAGGAAATTTTCTGTCTTCCAGCAGTAGAAAACTTGGAGTTAAGTCTGTGTTTTCCAAACTCTCATCTCCCCTCTGTGTTGCCGATTCTACAAATTGTTCCCACTTGCTCTACTCACCTTGCTTTGAAGGCACTTGCTAGTAGTAGTGCTCTCATTAGCACTTTTAACATTGCTGGTTAGACAACTGGAGATTTTCCAGGCTTCTGCTCTGGTGTGTGTGTATACATGGGTGTTTTTTACTACAACATGCATCTCGGAGCTTTACAGAAAAACAAGTTTTTGGTGTAGGGGAGAGTTAGCTGTTGTTTCTGAAGAGGATGTTTGTTTGTTTTTCAAGAGGGAGTGTCACAGAATCATGAACAGATGAACAAATTCTGTGGCTCTGTCTCCTGGGCAGATGCTGGCAATATCTTGGTCTGATTTAAGGCTCCTTTTGTGTCAAAAAAATGAAATTTGTTGGTTAGTTCTAACGCTGAATAATGTTATTTATAGTGGCTGATACCTTCTCCTTTTTTCTGTGTAGTTCCTCCTCGCTCCGTTCTGTTGTGTATTCTGTTGCCAACTTTTCTGTGAAGGATAATGTTACTTGCCATGCAGTAACCGTGGTGGACCACAGTATTGACCAGTATCTGCCAGTTGTTGTGGTTATGGAGTTTCTTGGGTGGCCTACAAAGTAATTTTTGTGTTTACCCACAAATGGGAAGACAAATTCTACTTTATTTTTGGTTTTGCCTCTTTTTCTTTTTTTTCTCCCCCTTATTTGTCCTGTATATGTGTGGCCCAGTAACCTAAACTGTTAAAACTGTAAGTCAGGATAAATTTATGATGAGACCTTTCTCTCCCACCATGTGGATTAGTAGTGTAAGTACGAGTAAAAAGTACATACAGCTTCATTGTAAAAAACGTTCATGTGCTTTAGCTGTGTTCATAACAGGCTCTATGAGTTTCTAGCCCAACTTAAGACGTGTGTAGGCTTGCCGAATAGCTTGTACTGGGAATGTCACGCAGAGAAAATGAAAATTCTGACTTCTGTGAAAGAAAAAAATGAGACACTGGGCACCTCATTATGCATCACTAAGTAGTATAGTTGTCTTTCTCAGTACTAAGGGTGCTCCCTTTAGCAGATTGTTGTTATTAAACATCCTGTATTTTTGTAATAACTGCATTCTTTTACTTTTCTATTAGACGAATCAGAGTCGTTAGTGGGCTTCTTAGGCTATCATACTCTCCTATTAACAGATTGAAGATGTCCACAGTGATGGTAAAGTCACTAACTTAGTACAAAATTCGCACATAATCAAGCACGTGGTAGGAAAAGTAGCCTGATAAGACTATAATATTAACATTTTCTTTTGGGAAAGGTGATAGGATTTCTACCTCACCAATGAACCGCCTTTGGGTGTTGCTGAGTAAAAGCTCTTTAATATATTAGTGACAATTTTTGTCTCTGTATTTCTCAATTTCTCTTTACAGTCATCTACAAAAAGGGTTATGCTTTCTGTCTTAAAAGCAGTTTCATGTTCGTTCTTTTCCAACAGCAGCAGCAAAATATCATGGTTTTTATTAGCAGGGGAAGTTTTGAGTAACAAAATTGAGGCTGGAATCTTAACTTTGTTGCTAGTAAGAGCTAAGAAGATACTTGTGTTTTTTCATCATCCTTTTCATTCTCTCCTTCCACAGAAAAATGTCTTCTCTTTGATAAATTAATGCAGTTCTCACATTCTGCCAACAAATCTTTAGTTTTCTGTTTATAGTTTTTTTCTCTAAACTTCTAATTTGTAAGACCATGTTTAAGTGCAGATTCTTCTTAAAATGCTCATAAACTATAACATATACAATAGCGCCAGTATTTTCTCCCCCCAAAAGACCACCATCATATTTGCGGCTCATTTTTTTCTGATTCATGTTTTGTAAAAGATGATTTATGCTTAACTTAGTCCTAGGTTTGACTTAGCTTAGTTCTAACTTCTGGTCTTAGTATATTCTAGTGTATAAGCAGGAAGGAGAGACACAGTTTATATGGACTCTTACTGTATTAAGCTATAATATTATATGTAGTATACATACTACATACAAGTACTCACATGAAGTTAATTTTCTGTTACGGACCTTTATAGCTGTGCAAGTAAAGGCACTTTTGATGTGGAAGCTGAACGGAAAAAGTGAAAGCTTTCTTCATCTTTTCTCATCCTTTGTGGTAGAAAAACAATAATTATATATTGGGCTGAACTGAAACACTGAACTTACCCTCATGCAAAGATAACTGATTTGTGGTTATTTAAAAGAGAAGAAAAATAATTGTATTAGATTAATGTAGAAAGAATTGGTATTTTACTTAGGAAATGGTTATGTTGTGAGTCAAAGGTAGTGTCTTGGATATTAATGTGTACTTTGTCCCCGAGGTTGTGGTTCTGAAAAACAAACCTGAGAGGGGGATGTCTGGTTTGGCATAACCTTGACCTTGAAGTAAGTATTGAGATAAGGATGGAGGGGGCTGTTCCCTTTTGCAAAGGAAAATGGAGGATAAGCTGTCGTTTTAGGGTTTGTTAATTTTCTGTGGTAGAATTGTAATTTAGTGCATTAAAACAGTGCTAACTGGGGGCATTGGCACCAAGTTGTGTTTGCCTCTTGTGCAGCTAGCTGCTGCACGAAGCTATTTGATTTGTCCTCATCTGCTCTGTGCCTTTGTAGGCTGGCAGGACCCGTGGGGAGTGATCTGTGGCCTTGCGCTACCATAAAGCAGATCACAGGATGCTCTACCAGTGAGTTGTGGGGTAACCTGAGTGTCAGGAGCATATCGGGGACCATAGAAGGCCATGTGAAGGACCTGGCATTCTAGTAGCTTGGCCAGCATCCTCTGCAGATTCAGTGTTTAAGTATTAAATTGGGCAGCATCCAAGCTCTGCATAGACCCTCAGCTGTCCGGTTTTCCAGATCGTAGGTGAAAGGGGTTTGTGTGAAGATGGGTACAGATAAAAGGAAAGTCTGTTTCTGAAGTGGAGATAAATACAAAAGAATGTAATCTTTTTGATGTTAAATAAAAAGCACTCTCCCAGGGATCAAAAGATGACACATTTTAGTAGTTGATTATCATTAAATTAGGATTAAATTTTGTATCAGGATGACTTCTCATATTATTACCACGTCTTTGATAATGGAGTGGCTGAAGACTTTGTGTTTGTCCAGTCAGCAAATGAAATGCTCCCTCTTCTGATAATAAAAAGGAAAAATGAGGAAATCTTTGCTAGCATCATCCACAAGATTGACTAGGGTAAGCAAGGTAGTTTATGTGCTGCCACTGTGTTCTGGCTGAGTTTTTTTCGCATTACACTTGATGTTTTATTTTCTTGTGTATTACGAAGGTAGTTTTGGTGGGCATAGGGTAAAGTCAGGAATTACCTTCTCTGAGGTTCTTTTTGTGCTTTTGCAAGGTTGTATTTAGTGTATGTTAATATGCTCACTTTCTGGTGCTAGCTAAAGACTGTCTCATGCAGCCCATCTGCATGAAATACAGGCTTGGCAGTTTTTGTAATGTCACTTTGCTCATTTTGTGTCAGAATAGATTAAAATTCTGTCTTTCAGGTGTGTGTGAATGTAACTTACGTGCCTTTCCAAAAAAACATCTGTAAATGTATCATTTTAGGAGGTAACATTTGTTCTTTGCTTTTACTTATAGTTCAAAAATGAGGAATAATTTTTTGGGCTGTTTTTGTCATTTCCATGCAAATACAAATCTGTGTGAGAAATTAATGTTAAAGAATTTCAGTGTCATTTTTCCTGGGTGTGGACTTGAGTGTAAAAAAGGAAACATCAAATTTCCTTTTTCAGAAGAACATATTGTACATATTGGCTATAAGTTGTCTAAAATGCATCATAAAATTGATAAACAATGATAAACATTTTTTTCTATGTATGTATTATATTCCTCCACTACAGATGCTGTTTACATAACTTTTCAAAGGCTAGACTAAAATGTTGCATAGCCATGTTGCTGATATCCCCAGTTTCAGTGAAAAACTCAACTTCATCATTAAAGAGTAACTGTAGTGTGTAAGATTGCCAACATTTTTATCGCTGCCATCTGACCAGTCTGGAGAGTGTTTAGATAGTATTAAAAATGCTTGCACAGATACTGAGTCTTTTTGGTGCATAATTCACAATGCAGTTTCACTTTCTAAATGAATTATGTCTGTATTTAATATGATTAATATTTGCTTTTAGCTGGAAGCAATTTTAATATTACGTCTCTGCAGTTTAAAAAAAAAAAGTGCTCACTCGTTAGCAAGAACACAAAACTCTGTAGTAGACAAATGGTTTTCAAATTTACTTGAATTTTATATTTCATAAAATGTTCCAGTGGCCCTTGAACCATAAATTCAACTAAAAATGTGCTTTATTTTCATAGGAACATGGCTCTGCAGCAATGTGTACCAATGTAGGTCTTAACTGTCCCTCCTGCCTGTAGCTGTGCAGTCTTGCCATCCTCCTTGTATCAGTGGTGGAAGTCATAAGGCTGTACAGTAAGTCATTGACATAGCTGATTTGGTTGAAAAATAGCTTGTCAAGAATTAATTTTCAGCTAGATCAGCTGTTTCAACTGGGTGACGACATGCGTTACTAGTGACCTGCTTCAGACCAAGGGGGAAAATAGGAAAATGTGCAGCTCACAGTGAGAGGAGTGTGGGACTGGTAGTCCAGAGATAAGCTGGCATAAACTGCTGTGGAACCTAACAGCATCTGCTCGTGCATGCTTCAGTGCTCTTCTGACTTGAGTAATCTATCTTAGCTTGCTAGATCAGGTGAGAAATAACTCAGCAAGGAGTTATTGCTCAGCTTGTTCCACTGTCTCAGTTAAGAGGTGAAAGTATCGTCCGCAGTTGGCACCAGATAGATGAAGGGTGCTAAGTGGGGAATTTTAGGGCCCAGAGAAGTTGAGCTGACTCTGTTCAGTAGTGGCAAACTGGTAGAACTACTTGGCTACTTTGAGCAACCTCATCTTTTACTACTTTTTGCAGTCCTCTTAGAAGCAGCCTGTGGACTGCAGGCTTAAAATCCTTCTCTGGAAAGTATTATTAATAGGCAGGTTGTTCAGGCAAGTAGTGTTTTTTGCAAAGTAGTTTGTGGTGGCTCTGTTGTTTAAAAAACAAAAAAAAATACCTCTTTTAAGGTTGAAGTAATTTTTTTCCTAAGATTGGTGAAGTTTTTGCAAGTGCTCAAACTTCAGGGTTAAGATCTGGATGAAGTCCACTGTTTGCTTCACTGTGTTTATACTTAGCTAGTTATCACTACCATTGAATTAACAATCATTATAGTTACATATGTAAAACATATGTAAAATTAACTGTATATAGAATTATATATTAAGAAATCTCATAGCTCGATACAGATTTATATGGCTGTATGTAGTTCGGTAGGATGACTATTTTTTTTATTACTTATGCATGCTCATTTTTCTGACCACTTACCCAGTGTTGAAAGTATGCTGAGGATGAGAGTTATTTCAGTGCAAGTGTCATTCTAAATTGTGTTAGAATAGTGAGTCTTTTGAAAAACCTTGCAATTAAATATTTGGATGCTATCTAAGCATTATTCTACATACTTACCATTCAAATCCTGAATTTAAAAAAAAATAACCCAACCAACAAAAAAACCTGAAAAACCTTCAGTGTTTTGTTCTTTGCTTGTCTTTGGCCAACTAATTAGTTCTAATGATCTACTGGAGAAAATAGAATCAGAGTAACTTCCCAAACTGGCTGGCTGTGTTGCAGAGCTCATAAGCAATCCACTCAAGGCCAGCAGAAAAGGAAGGTGGGCCTGGGTTTAGGCTGGTTTAGCAGCACTCGAAGAGCCTGGTGTAATTTTGGAGCTCTGACAGCCACTTGCCACTTAATATTTCCTCGGCACTCCTCTGTCCACGTGGAGGTCTGGTTCAGTTCACTGAGTCTTATGGAAAACGGGTTTTGATGTGGAGGGGAAAGGGGTGACTCAGGGTATTTTTCTGCCAGCCCAGCAAGCGAAGCTGCCTTGGGGGGGTGGTGGGGTGGCCCACCAGTGGGATCGCAGGGGCAAGGGTTGATTATTTTTGGAGGTGGGGATGCTGTAGCACTGCTGTTCTTTCAGCAACAGTTAGCTTTCATCTTGGTTTTGGTTGCTGAAACTGTACCCTGGGTGTTAATGATAGCTACTGGTGGGTGAACACTGCCATGTAACGACGGAGTTTCCGCTGAGTTTGCCCTTTGCGGTGTGTCAGCTTCTGGCTTCCTGCAGTACCTGCAGCAATAGCCAGCAAGATGTTTGCAACTGTTTTCTCTTAAACAAATAGATGAGCGAGACTTTGTATTAACTTAAAATCTCCAGCTTTTTACATAAGAATGTACATGCCTCTGTTCTTTTCCTTTAAAATAAAGGCTTGTATTAAATTAAGTTTAACCAGGTTTTGGAACAGTCATAGATATTATTAAGGCAGTACAGCCTCGGAAGCGTCAGTTACAGTCAGCCATGTAAGAGCTATATTTATATGTTTAACTAAACTTTTCATTTCCCCCTGTGTGGATGAATATGAGGTTTAAGTTGCACAAAATTAAATAGTCTCTTTATGGGAGTAGTAAGTGGTGCAGAGTATGTGGGAATTTAATACTACCTCAAGGAACATACACCCATGTTTTCTACTAGAATGGCTTAAATCATTATGTGGCATTCCTAATTGTAATCTGCCTGAGATGGAAATGCTAAATATAGCCAAGAAGTCCTGTAGACTGGCAAGACCTGTGTAAACAAGCTAAATATTCAATTCACACTCTGCCCCGCAAAGAAAAAGGTGTAACATTAAGCAAGAGGAGAAATTAAATTATTATGGCAAAAATGACTGATGGGTCTAAAAGCATTTGAAAAGTGATGAAACAGATCATTCTTTTTCCTCTTTTAATCACGATTATGTAAAGAGGTGCTTGCAATAATGAAAAACCTGAAATATGGAAAAATGCCTACTGCTAACAGCGAGGATGAGTACAGTGAGAATTCTTACAAATTCAATGAGGCAGCATGCTTGGAGTCATTAAGGCTGTGATGGACATGAACTGCTAGAAATGTGAACTACTTCTGTTGGCAAGAGTATGGAAAATAGGTACTTGTTAACAGTGATGGATTTAAGGGGAAAATAAATTGGTGTTTTGGTCCTTAACACTTGCATGTCCTCATATATTTATCCTTAAAGAGGAAGCTCTCAAGGTTCACATGTATAGAAGCCACTGTAGGTACAGAAAACAGTAGTTTCAACCACAGTATGGTACCTGTGGGCTTGGGGTGTTAGCTGTTTAGCCTTAGAGAGGTGCTGTCTTTGTGGTGTGCTTGCATGCTCGCACAAGCAGTGTATGAATAGGTTTTATTATTTTGTCCTTGCTTAAAATTCAAGGAGCTTCATAATGTCCTTGTAGGATCCCAGCTTTCTGTGGGCAGGATGCACTGACATGGGATTTCTTAGTGAAAGAGAGGAATGCAGGTGTGTGATGGGGGGTAGAGGAAAATGTTCTGCATTTTTATTCCAGACTTCAGTAAGCACAATAGTTTTGAGAGGTGTAGAGTAGCAAAAAGTAGTTGCAAACTAGCTTTTCAGAAAAAGGTGCAAATGTTTTAGTTGAAACTAGGTATAAGCCATAGATAATAAATACCAGCAATATGCTTTTACTTTTTTAGTTAAATGTAGCTGCAGGCCTCTGCCTGCTCTGCTTGAGAATATGCAGAGTTGTATTTCTTTCCTAATTTGAAGTTGAACATTAAACACAATACACCTGTTTGTTAGTTTAGTTTTCCAAAATACAGTTGTCAGAGTTTACCTTATAAATTGCAGTCTGTGGAGAATTGCCTGGTAAAAATATCTAAACAAACATATGTGGAAAAAATAATATTCTCATGAGAAAGAGCACCACTTCATTTGGCTATTGAATCGTTTCCTCTATGTGGGTTGTTTGCTCACATAAGGTGTGTCTAAGTACTACTTGCCTTTCAAGCATCAAGATGCTGTCCAAAGCAACAACTAAACTGTGGAATCTTAGCTTCAGATTATCACAGAATCATCTAGGTTGAAAAAGACCTTGAAGATCATCTAGTCCAACCGTTAACCTAACATTGATTTATGATTTAACAGATCAAGAAAACATTATGTACATAGTTTCTTTGTCTGTTTTAGGGCCAAACTAGGGACAAGGATGGTTAATACAATAGTGTTCTTTAATTAGTAATTATTGTTTGTAGGATAGTACTAAGGTGGTCTAGTCATTAATTAGAAACTTTCTGTGCATGGCAGTATGTACATATACTACATGAAACAAAGTCCCTACTTCAAAAGCAATTCTGACTAACCAGTGTTAGTCCAGCCTGCACCACAGTGCTCTCTGAAAGGCATTAGAACAAAGGGAAGACATCAAGGTTGTGCTTAGGGTTTGCTGACTTGACAGGTAAAGGCTCTTTGTCAGTGACAGCATCTTCACATTGTTCCTGAGCATCCTTTCTCATTCTTTTACTTTGTCGCCATTGTCAGCATGAAATCTGGACTTGTGTGACTTCTTAAATAGAAATATATTATGAAAAGATGAACTTATTAGGCTTTAGCAGCACTAGCATTCTTTACAATTTACTATGCAACTTGGTTTTGCTTGTGGTATTATTTAGGTTTGCAGCCAGTTGCAGGAGTTTGTCATTAAGTGAAATTATCAATAGATTTTGCGAATGAAAACATGTATAGAAATACAGTGCCATGAAAGAAAACGTGGTATGTAATCTATACTGACTGAATAGGTTTGTTTTGTTCCCTAGAAGTCTAAACTCAGTAGGTCTTTGCTTGATTTTACCAGAAGCTTCCTGGCTGCCTTTAGTTGTTTGTTGGAGGGGAAGTATTCAACTTCTTTTAGTCCATAGTTCAGATTGGCCAGTTCTGCAGTTAGAGAGGGATTTCAGCTCTGTGCACTAGCCAGAGTAGTCATACATGATGCAGGAGGTTTCCAATCAAAGCTCTCTTCTGTGTCTGAGTGTGAACATACATCTCTTTTCTTTCACTTTCTACATGTTAGGAAATTTGGGGAGAAAGAAATAAAGCTCACACTCTGAATCATGGTCC
The DNA here is from genome assembly GCF_965140245.1 of Athene noctua. NCBI lineage: Eukaryota > Metazoa > Chordata > Aves > Strigiformes > Strigidae > Athene > Athene noctua. The sequence continues at coordinate 118,824,180 of NC_134038.1, forward strand.
CAAGACTATTTTTATCCCAATAATCTGTAAAAGCTCTGTGGGTGTACATATATATTACAGGCAACAGGATCAGGAACCCACTTACGTCTTTCTTCCACCTTCTGCCATCTGAGTGCTTCAGTAGATAAACAAGAGTCAAAACTTTACCAGCTCGTTTTCTGTCTCCATGCCTTCCATTCTCAGTTGCATAGCAGCTTTGGTTTAATAGAGCAGTAGACAGTGCCTTTACTCATATATCCTGTAGGGTGATACAGCATCCCCAGGAGATGTGAATTCAAATGCTTTGAGGCTGAGGAGGGACTGGAGCCCAGTTATCTTATTCTTGGGTATGCCTCAGTTCTGTAAAGTACCTGGGAACCATTACCACCCTCTGTCATGTGAACTATCACAACTGGATCTACTACTGTTTTATCTTTCTCAAGGTGGAGAGATGTCAACTATCAGAAAATGTTGCAGTTGTTCTGAAATCAGTACCTCTTTTTTTCTGATTGTAGAGGAAATTTATGTGTTCTATCAAGAAAAATCTCCATCTCCACCCCTCTTCCCTGCAGCCAGGCACCTAACTTGGGTGGATTTGTTTCCACTCCGTAACTCAAATCAAGACCAAAAAATAATTTTCAGAAAACTACCTAATTGCTTTTCATTCCGCTATTTAGAACTGTAAGTTGAGGGCTCCTGTGAAATCCAGAAACAAATATCAGTAAATTCTCTATAAAAGGAGTAATACGGTCATACTGTGCGAGTGCTTTTGAAGTTAGCTGTTCTGTCTTGAAGCAGCTGTGTCCTGTATAAACTAACAAATATCCTGTACTTTGGGGACACAAGCCGATACCATGAACAGCCTTCCAGATCTGTTCTCATGAGCTGTGGGCTCAGCCTGCTGGTATTTGTACATGAACATTTTCATGTATTCAGCTGAAGAGGCGATGTGATGCAGATGTCCCTGCTGGGTTTTCAGTAGTGGTTTCGGACCCAAAAGTCTATTTTAGAACCTAATGCTTACTGATTTTTCCCATTAAATCCAGTCCTTTTTGGTAAATTTTAAGCAACTTGATCTCTTGAGAATTTTTGAGAGCTATGAATAACGTGTGAATAAACTATGGGTAGTAATGCACTGTAACAGAGTTTTAGCAGACCAGTTGTGTTACTGTGTATGTTTGTCTGCCATACTAAGCAGAGGGGGGGACGGGGAGGGTACAGTAGTTTTCATGCAGAGTCTGCGGAACTGTGATATGTTTCTCTGTGGTTCTGGCATGCCAAAACGTATTCTCTTTTTTTGGACTCTCAACTCAGCAGGGGCATCCACTGAACTAACCAGTGACATGCACTAATTGTGGCAGATAGATAACCTCGGATAACTGTACTGGAGGAGCACTCTCCCTCACCTAAGCAGAAAATTAGTTTCCTGTAGATTTTAATTCTTTGTGATTAAAATGTAAGTCTTAACTGGTTTATTATATATTATTTTAACATATGATGCTCCACTAAAACAAAGAGTGAGTGGTTGTGGAAGTGCTTATCATGAATATGTGGTGACTGCTTGTTTTATTCCATTAACTTAGAGATAATAACTGACAGAGAGAAATTAAGTCCAGTGTGAAATACTACCAATTCTTTTATCCTGTGGCATTACGGTAGCTGAAGTGGGTTATGCCTTAAAGCTTTTTCAGGACACAATTTGAGTAAGCAGTCTTGATATGATTAATTTTTTGTATAAAAGCTGTTTCAGTGCTAAAGAATTTCTTATTTTGCACATTAATCTGGGTTAATGTCCCATTCTTTCCATATTACTGCAAGCAGTTCAAAACCTGCTACGCTTAATGTCTGCAAAGTTGCTGGGGAGGAAAGAACATTGTGGTCTTGATGAGCCATGCTGGTAGATAGATAGGCTGTTGAAGGCAGGCTTACTTCTAGCATTTCAGTTTGGATTGGGGTGGTGCAAAGTCCTGCACTGTCGTTGTCTATATTGACTGTTTCCATTAAGTTCACTACCCCTGCGTGGGGATACTCCACTAGCTCATCTCTGATGGTGCAAGACTGGGAGCTGAGCCTGTCTGTGAAGGGCAGCCATCTCAGGGCTGGTCCACATCAGGGAACAAATAACTATTTGCAGGGTGCATTAAGGTTTTGGTTCTTTTATTAAAATTTCTTGCTTTTCAGCTATCAGTGTTTACCCCAAATCTCCACTTCCATGAAGAAGAATGCATCATGTTGTTTCTTGATCTGGTGGTCCTGGAATTTACTGTGCAAGCGGTGTATCCCAGCTGTAATTCAGTATTACAATAACATTTACGTTGATTAAGTAAATAAGATAGCTGTTAACGTCACAAATGAAGAATTGCCTATTTAAGATTAATCTGAAAATCTACACCACAAACTTGCAAGTTTTAATCAGAAGTAACTCCTTGGTATGAGATACTTTAATTTCTGTACCTGTGTCTTTCTGAGCAACATGCTTCTCTCGAGACAGAGCAACAGGATGCCATTTTACCACTTCCATTTGCTGTACAAGCAGACGTGCACAGAGTTGTTGCATGTCAAGTCAAATTTGGGTTTGTACTTAATGTGTGTTGTGGGAGTTCTGGCCATCAGGAGTGCTGACAGAGGTGTGGGTCATTGCTAGAGGTCTTTAGTGTCCATGTAACTGCTGTCCCACATCACCTGGGTTGTTTGGTTTCTTCAGTTAAGAAAAATTGCTGTGTCTTTTTTTTTTCCATTTTTTTTCAGAAATGTGAATGGGATCCTTCTTGCCAGTCTGTAAAATTCATGCAGAAAAGTGTGGCCATCAGCTGAAGTCAGTAAACCTTCTGGAGTGAAGGAGGAAGGAACTTTTTTAGCAGGGTAGCCATCAAGTCCTGAAACAGGTCTCCAGAGACTATTCAATTTTGCTTATTTTAGAAACATGTCTCTTCCTGCTCTTTTTATAACCAGATCCTTGATGACTGGGAGTGGGGGCTGACTGTGACCACTGTAGTCCAGCATACAGCCACAGACTGTGTCTGAGAAGCAGTATTCTTTGCTTTTTTTCCCCCAGTTCTCTTTTTCTCCATCCCTATTTCGCCACCTCCACCATGTCAGGATGAGCATTTTTGTACCCAGATGGCTGAAACTAGCCACTTTCTTTGTTGAATTAGTGTTTCAGCCAGATCTTTTCCTTGCTTGCTCCTTGATGACTGCACTAATGTTAGCACTGGTCAGAAAGGAAAGCAGTAAGAATAGTCAACCTCCTAAGGGTGTATAATCAACAAAGAAGATGGGGCGGCTTTCTTAAGTGACTTTCCATCCTTACAATAGGTGAAAGTGGGTGTAACCATAATCTCTGCTCTAGGAGGGATCAATTCCATACAGCATTTCTGAGTCAAGCTTTAAACCCATGAAAACACAGCTGATGCAAAGAGGTGTCAGTCTGCGGGAAGCACGAATGCTAGTTTGAAAGTGTGAGTTGCTTATTCATTTCTAGGTTTAAAAGTGTAATTAGAGTGGTGTATGGGGATGTGACTGCATGGTTATTGCCTCAAAAACGTGGCTTCTGCGCAACTCCACTCGTACTGTATATTTAAATGATTCCCTGTGGTCTGAAGTGTGGTTATGTATTTAGGTAGAAAGCTTTGCAGCAAGGCACACTTCAGTATGCAGTAGGGACATATGCCTTGTAGTGTTTTCCTTTGCTTGGCATTGGCTTGGTGGATGCCAGAGTACTGGGTCAGCTGAGGAACTGCTCAGCTGAGTAGAGTAATACTGCAGTGGCCTACGTTGTTAATGTTGTCTTGATTTTGGGATAAACTGTGGCCTGCGTTAGGTGGGGTGAATTGCTGAGCTGAAGAGTGGTGAGAGGACAGCAGCATAGCCAGTGATACTTCATTTCAGAGGAATTAATGTTTCTATAACTCTTACGGGTTTTTTTTCTTGATCCCATTTGCCCAGTTAACTTTCTGCACAGGTGGTGTTGATGTTCTAACAAATTTTAAAAGCTGCAGAAGGCTTTACTGCTGTGGCGTAGTAAACTCAATTTCTAAATATCTTGATGATTAGCAGAACACAAAGGTGCTAAATATTTGATTTGCAAAATCAAAATTAGTCTCACTATGGAGAAATAATCCTTCTTTTTCCTGTTGTCACTTAATAAGTCTCTCATTTCAAGTTAGAAGCTCCAGAGATTTCCATCAAAGCTGGTTTTATAAAGAAAAAATTCACTTCAAGTATTACTGTTTGTAGAGGCAGTTAGCAAAAAAACTTGGAAAGCAACAAGTCCAAACATTCAAGGTTATGGCCATGTTTTTCTTCCTAAAATATTTAACAAAAATAGGGTACAGTTCACAAATGTGCAGAAATAATTTTAAAATCAGTTTTTTAACAGCACACCATTTGCAGACTTTTTAAAAAGATCCAACTGGTGATATAGTTATTAAAGAGATTTCAGTTCTTGGCAAGCTTACCTTTTGTAAGCTTTGAGCTGCTTTTTTTCAGAGGGGAAGAAAACATCACTTTTTCAAGGGTTCTGGGATAATTTTCAAGTATTTAATTAAAAAGGGGAGAACAAGTATAATAGGAAATATGTAAATGTTGCGCAAAAAAATTCATTTCTTTCTTGTAACAATGGGTTCTTTTCTGTTCCCATCATCTGTGGTTGAATGCTGACATGGGGTTTAGTTCCAGCTCCGTCAACTGTTTCCAAAGGCTTCCTTTGGCTGTCTAGTGTAGTTAGGCGTTCTTTGCTTTGGTTTATTCTCTGAATAGAAAAATCTGCAACAGGGCAATCTACAACACTAACCGGTGACTTGCAGGAGAATGTGTTTGACAGTGTTGTGACCAGGGTGCTGCGGTGGCTAGGAGGAGGTCTGGAGCCTGAGGATGGGCATCGCTTGGCTTGGACTAAAGAAGAATCAGATTTGAACCCAAATTAGCAAACCTTTACTTGAGCTTTCCCAAAACTCAGCAGATGGAAAAGCTATTATGCAGCGGAGGTAGAGGAAGCGAGCTAGCATGTGTCGGAGGGCAGGCGGCTTGCTTTAGGAGAGGCATTGGCTTGGCCATATATGGAAGAGGACATTTTCCTTGTTCGCTTTACGGGCAGTCTGTGCCCAGAACTACATTCATCACGTGGATGCATTTCCACAGGAACATTTCTCTTCCAAATGTTCTTAATCATAGTTTTCGCACTGTGTCACATCTTTGCTGACTTATTTATACAGTCTGCATGGGCTCGCTCTGCATCCGCTGCTGGTCTGCCCTAAAAAGGTGAACTGTTTATAGTTTTCTTGTTTTGACTAACAGAAAAGACAGTACTAAACTGATGCCAGCAGCTTAGTTTTTTTTTTTTTTTTCTTACTGAAAAGCCCACCCCATTCTGGGCTCTACTTAAAGCAAAAACTGCTTCTAGAGTAACAAAATATCCTTTCATTGGAGGGAAGTTAGTGTTCGTGAAGAGAGTTTTTGTGAATGAAGAACTGATCACCTCAGCAGCGATGGGCAGAGGGGAAAACTGGAATTAGATATGTGCAATAAGTAATGTTCAAAAGTTAAGGTATAATGCACAGGTCAATTATTTCTTTGGCTTTTTATCATTAATTTATGTGCAATGCAAAGTCATTCCACAGCAAATTGTCTTGATTCTCCTGTGTCTAAACTCTCCACCACCCTCTAGCTACAGCATCCAGTGAAAAGTGGGCCAAAATGATTTATCAGAAAAATATGAACCATCTAATACTGTTGTTGGATACAATTTGCTAGCAAAAGGTTGGCTTCTGTTTGAAAACTTCTCCACGAGATTTTAGAGTAGCTCTCACTTCTCCGTTAGGTCTGGCTGAATGTGCAAAGTAACAGCTATGAATGACCTCAAAATCAGTGTGTGAAAATCAAAGCTCGACTGCTGTGTTAATTTAAGCATTGCTCACTTTGCTAATTTGTATGAATAATAGTACATCTTCTAGAAAATGACAGGTTCGTTTTAGAAGACTGCCAAATTCACTTTTCCTTGGCAATATTGCAAGATATTTTTTAGAACAAAAAGGCATTAATAATACTGATGTTTCCAAGATGACTGGAAAGGCTTTAATTAGCAACAGCATTTCAGGATGACCAAGGAAATTGGCAGCTATGGTCCAAGTTCTCAGAATTCTTATAAGGAATAAAAGAGAAATGGAATTTAAAGCAGTACCAAAATTTCAAAGATGTGACAACTGACCCTGACTGACTATCTGCTATTAGAGTGGAGGAAAATTTAGGAAAAAGTTATCTATTTGGAACCTATTTTTAGAATGTAATCCTAGCTCTGTAGTATGGAGTGAAGTCTCACTGCTGATTAGGGAAAATGACCAGTCAGTAATCCTAAATTGTGGCTTATAAACATTCAAATCTTGTCTTACAATGTGTATGTATTATATAGTTTGTATGTATTTTTCTGCCAGGCTTTCATTAAGATTTATAGCACTGAACAAAGTGTAGAATATTTTTTCTTTACTAAGGATGGTACCTATTAATTCTCTGTTGTCTAAAGAAGAAAAATGGGCTGCGTTTATATCAAAGATGCTTTATGTTTCATATTGCGAGACGAGATTTCTAGTTTGGAGTATAAGGTGCAAAGTTAGGCTGTAAAATGCCCTTTGAAGATTCTGAGGAAAATATTTTGTAAGGGGCCTTGATGTTTATCTTAAAACAGAGACTTAATAGAGAAGTTCTGTTTCCGTCTTGTGTTTCTGTGTTATCTTTATGTAGAAGTCTCTCTCTAATAACATTCAGAGCACAAATATTTTTTTATAAGATGTTAATAGACTGGTTTGAGTTCTTCCCACCACCAGCTGAACAGCGTTTCCAAATTTCTCATAGCTTGCTGGTTTACCTAGCACTAGAGTATTTCAAAATAATTTAAGAAGCTACCATGTTTGAGGCCTTCTAAGTGCAGTTTAGCCCGCAAACACGGTTGTATTAGAGCAAAACTGTCCAGCTCGTACAACTAAGATAATTTGATTTGCATCTGCTCCATGTTCCTTTTCTCTTCTAAAACACAGTTACATGTCTGCAGTTTCATGCTTTGTGTTTTTTTGGTGGTGGTGGTTTGGTTTTCTTTTTCTTGGTTATTCATTAAGATAAATCATAAAATTTGGTGTTCTGTTTTTGTATTTCAGACTAATTTAAAATTGGTCACATGGGCTGGCATCCTCTGTTGCTTGATATGGAATGGATTTGCTCAGCAAGGTAAGTCACTTGATTTCATTGGAGCAGTTTAATGTTGCTTTGAAACTATATATATTTAGCAGTTATTTATATAGATAAATATATCATTGTTAGATGCATGCTAATGGCAATATGTCAGTCATGTCTCATGTTAATAACCTGGTTGTAGTTAGAATTTAGTTTACAAGGCCAGAATGGAATAAACTAAAATTCTGTTGTTGTTAGCAACTTTTTATAAATTGACCGATTTGTGTTCTTTGCTAGGTGGAAGTGACTGCATAAAAGCTAATGCAAAATCATGTGGTGAATGTATACAAGCAGGACCAAACTGTGGTTGGTGTAAAAAAATAGTAAGTGTTGTTTTTATGGTTTGATTTTTTTCACTTGGTTTCAAATTTTAGTAAATACTTTAGATGCATAGAAATGTCTATTTTCATTAATAATAGTTTCCTATTTCAAATCTTCAATTTGATGCTTATTTGTACTTAAAAATTCAGATACTGTGAATTTCCTGATGTCCTGATTTGGGTATAAGTGCTTTTCACAATGTGTTTACTTCACCTTTTTTAAATCTTAAGTGTATACAGACCCCACAGGCTGTCTTACAGTTATTTAAAATCATTCCATCATGGAATCTGTCTGGTTATGCTTAATTATATTCTTCCAGTGACATTAGAGTAAGAGGTAATTTTAGACAGAGGTGGATAGGGGAAGAGATTGAAGATTTTCTTTTATAGAAGAAAGATGTTATAATAAAATTTTAGGGTTTTGTTGTTGGTAGACGGGGCGGGGGAGGAGATTGGTGTGGGTGGTTTGTTTCCGTATGAAACATAAAGAGTGCTTTCTTACATAATTAGAAATTCAATTCAGAAATAAAAAGTGTAAGATAATCTTAAATTGTGTGATTTAACCAGTGTATGATGAAGTGTCTTCTTCAGGTTAGAAACAGAAGAAAATGTTTTCTACAGCTGTTCTCCAGTTTGTTACTGAAAACTGGGAAATTTTCCTGTTTCTTGCTAGAAGATGAAAATGTATATTTATTTCCATATAGTGCCTACTGATCATTTCCCAAGCCAGCTTACAAACTTTAAACATTTAATTAAACTGACTAACTTTCAAATTTGGCCTTGAGCTGTCAGATTCGTTGTAGGTCCTACTCACCAAAAACTGCCAAGCTTTAAGATATATTTATTCATATGTGTATTTTTAGCGGGGAAAAAAACCCAATGAGAATTGTGAAGTTTTTCAGTTAGAAACCTTATTTATTTTTATTTGAGGTTAGAGCTTTTGTTAGGCTTGAGGTAATGGTAACTTATTGTTCAGAATGAAGTTAAGTATTGATTTTGCTTATGGATCTCACTTTCAGATTTAATTTCCCCAAAATAAAAGAATTGTTGTCTGTCTTTCCCCTGCTCTGTCAGCATATTGCCATTTTGTTGTGGAGTACCAAGGTACACTTACATAATCTTTAATTAAAGCCTTTTTTTAAAAAAAAAAAAAAGTTAAAAGGGAGGATAGTTGCCAAGTAGGCTGTACAGATAGGTTCATGTTATTGATGACTACACGAAGATGAGAGCTTTTTCTACCTGCTATCACTTTTAGAGTAGCCAGTTTAAAAGGATATTCTGCCAGAGGATGTCATGTCAGAGGTGACATTGGACTTTTTTTTCCCCCATCTTACTTCCATCTTATACACAGATAAGTATAAGTAGATGCAAACTCCTGGACTGAGTAAGAGTCACTGATGTATTTAGTATAATTTAACATATTTCAGGACTGTGTGTTTTATTGCTGATCTTTATAAATTTTTTTAAAGTGCTATTGTGCGTAGAGTATAACAAATTGCAGATAGCTAGAAACTTGATACTTTTTTGCCTGTGTTTTCTAGGACTTTTTGCAAGAAGGAGAACCAACATCTGCCCGATGTGATGACTTGGCAGCACTAAAGAGTAAAGGCTGTCCTATAGAAGATATAGAAAATCCCCGAGGTGACAAACAGGTGCTTGAAGATAGAGAAGTAACGAATCGTAAGATAGGTGCTGCAGAGAAGCTGAAACCAGAGGCCATTACACAGATCCAGCCACAAAAATTAGTACTGAAACTCAGAGTCGGTAAGGATGGTTTCATTCTAGTCTTCGGATGATTTTTCTGTCACCACCGCATCTGCATTTTTTGTTTTGAATATGTAACCATTTTGTTACAGAAACTGCTATTGTTCAGATAACTTGAATGATAGCAGAGCCATTCAGGTCAGCCCCAGGTGCTTAGGTACTCCAAATAGTGTTTAATTTTTATGAAAGTTTAGATATTATCCCTTGTTCCCAATAGAACTTAGGAGAAAATAGATAGAGCATGGATTGATACATATATCAAAAAGGTAAAATTGTTTTGTTTTCAGTATTTTGGAGGTTATTTTCTATAGTGTGGCTTCTTAGAATGAAAGTTGAGGAGTGAGCAAAAACTTAGAGAAGTTACGAGAGCATATGCTTTTCCTTGAAGTACTGTCGATGCCTGAAGTCTGCATGTCTGAACTGAATGGTTTTGTAGTTATGCAGCAAAATTTTTGGATTGCTACATAAACATCTTTCCTGAGGCTAAAGATGTGGACACAGGACTACAGTAACGAGAACAAAGTAGTTGTGTACTGTTTCCAGCCCTAAAGAGAACTTTTTATTTCATTCAAATGAAGGGAAAAAACCCAGGGCTAGTAGCTCATACAGTACTTGAGCACAATGGAGGTTGTTGTCCTTAAGGAGATTGCAGGTACTGCATGTGCATTCAACAACTACCTTGTACTTACCTGGAATAAGAGCCTGCACTCAGTGTCAGCTGCGTGGTAGTGATTGCCTTAATAAATGCAAGATGATGTGAAGAAGCTTAACATGAAGAGGAAAGGAAAGGAATGTTATTTTGCAATTTTGGTATTGTCCATATTTATTTCTAATGTGACCCTTTCAGCTTCAAACCAAATTATTCCTCTTTTGACATGGAAGTTTCTACATCGGAACATACGAGGGACCTGGGCAACCAGAACCTAATTACCAAAAAAATTATTACTTTGTTTATAAGCACTTTTTTGTTCATAAGTTCTCTGCTGACAGACTGTGTGCTTGCAGAGAGGGATATTTGCTCTCTCTGCAGGCTCTTTTAAAAACAGTAGGTAAGGAAAATCTAAAGTCTTCAGGTTTTGGTTTTAGTGGTTGTTCTTTTTGCAGGGTTTTTTCTTATGAAAACCATGCTGCCCTTCAATGGTTTCCCCAGTTTCCTAATTTAGCTCATATTAAGCAAATGTTTGCTGATTACCAAGCAGACTTCAGCAGCTGCAATATCACCATTTAACTTGACTGAGAGGAGTGGGGGGGAAAAACCTTCCAATTCTATTCCTTATTTCATATATAACAGGCAAATGAATACTTTCCAGTGCGGGGGGGGTGGGGGGTGGGGTGTAATTCTTCTGCAGTGTCTTTCAGCACCAGATTCTCAAGACTACATGCTTCTGTTGGCAAAATTGAGGGTCTGGGCTTACAATTGCAACAAATGGTAACTTGCTGTTGTCTTGCTGTCATTTCTGTGCTCTGAGCCTGTATTTGATGCAAAGTAATTCGAAATATTCCATCCAGAACTGGTGGTTCTTTTATAAACCTTTCTAAAGAATGTGAGGTTTTTTAAACTAAAACCATGAGAATTTTTGGAGTCATCTTGGATGCAAATAGATACTGAAAATTTGTGCTATTATATCTTACAGAAATCTTGTTAAAAATATTGCAAGTATGAAGATTTGAAATTGCAGCAACTAAGAGAGGCTTGATTTTTTGGCAGGCTAGTATTTTCTATGGAAAGCTAAAATACTGTAGAAGTATGAAGTTGAACATTTGAAAGAAATACTTCTTGAAATTTTTTTCGTCTTAATTTGATGTTAAGCATTTTTATTAACAGGAGAGAAAAAATCACTCATCTGTAGTTCAAAACCTCCATCAGTATTTCAAAGCTTTTCCTTAAAAAGGCATTTTTCTTCTGTGAGAAGTGACGTTGTGGAATTTTTAATGGTTTCTATTTGTTGTTTAATCTCTGAAACAGGGGAACCCCAAACATTTTCACTAAAATTTAAGAGAGCTGAAGACTACCCTATTGACCTTTATTATCTTATGGACCTCTCCTATTCTATGAAAGATGATTTAGAGAATGTGAAAAGTCTTGGAACTGCTCTGATGTTAGAAATGGAAAAAATAACTTCAGACTTTAGAATTGGTAAGAAAGATTTTCCTATTCTAAAAATAAAATAAAATACCAAGTTTCCTTCCTGATGTTTTTCACATGACTGTGTATGAAGAGGTTTGGGTTTTGTTAAATTAGTAGTATTATGGCAGCTATTTTAATACATAGAATCTGTTGAGGAATGTGAGAGTACTTGGTGTTTATGGAGAAAGGAACATAAACAAATATGAGAGCTATTTCTGATGTCAGTTCAGCTACTTGCATTCTGTTGTGTCGTAATATAAATAAGAGACTTCCATTCTTCAACTTATAGGGTTTTTATTGTTCTGTCTTAGGTTTTGGCTCTTTTGTGGAGAAAACTGTGATGCCATATATAAGTACAACACCAGCCAAACTCAGAAATCCTTGTACAGGTGACCAGAACTGTACAAGTCCATTTAGCTATAAAAATGTGCTCAGCCTTACCAGTGAAGGAAATAAATTCAATGAGCTTGTAGGTAAACAGCACATTTCTGGGAATTTAGATTCTCCTGAAGGTGGATTTGATGCAATAATGCAGGTTGCAGTTTGTGGGGTAAGTGTGTATTAGTTTTATTTACTGCTCTGTTAGATTGGAATTGTTTGAATACAGATGTAGTGTATTATGGTGGCTGATGTTTGAACATGTCATTTCATACTAGCGAAGCAAGATAGACTAGAGACCTCTAGTGAGTGAATGAAACCAGGAAATGGGAAAGTGCCGATTAGAGGTCACAGTCACAGCTGATAGATGCCTTCCAGAGACAAAGTTCTTAAAGTTAACTGTAAAAGAGTCAAGTTCTGCTCAAAAGGGTGTGAAATGCTAAGTAAACAACTATTCTCAAATTATTTCAAAGCTTTATGTGTTTCTTGTTGGTTCAGAATAGTTTGGTGAATTGTAACTTCTACTGGCTTCTCAGGCAGAAGTAGAGGGCAACCTGATTTTTGTTTTTTTTTCAAGATCTGATCTAGATAACTGCATCCTTCATTTCTATAGTCTGACAGACCATTCTATGAACCTGTACAACACAGACTCCCAAAAAAGTGATAACTGAGTTTATTGCTTTGTTATCGTGTTATTTTTGCTATTGATCAATGGAGACAGGACTTTCTAAAACAATCTAGAGTCTTATTTTAAAAGTACAGTATTAATCATAAGCCTTTTGGGTTTTTTGGTTTGGGGTTTTTTTTGATGGTTGTGGTGGGTTGACTCTGGCTGGATGCCAGGTGCCCACCAAAGTCACTCTATCACTCCCCTCCTCAGCTGGACAGGGGAGAGAAGATATAACAAAAGGCTCATGTGTTAAGGCCAGGGAGAGATCACTCACCAGTTACCGTCATGGGCAAAACAGACTCAACTTGGAAAATTAATTTATTTCCAATCAAGTCAGAGTAGGATAATGAGAAATAAAACCAAATCTAAAAACACCTTTCCCTCGCCCCTCCTTTCTTCCCTGGCTCAACTTTGCTCCCGATTTTTCCTCCTTCTTGCCCCCCAGCAGTGCGGGGGGATGAGGAATGAGGGTTGCAGTCAGTTCATCACTCATTGTCTCTGCAGCTCCTTCTTCCTCGGAGGGAGAACTCCTCATACTCTTCCCTTGCTCCACCGTGGGGCCCGTCCCATGGGAGACAGTCCTCCGTCATCTGCTCTGGCGTGGATCCTTTCCATGGGTTCAGTCCTTCAGGAACAGACTGCTCCAGCATAGGGGGTCACAGGTCCTGCCAGCAAACCTGCTCCAGCGTGGGCTCCTCCCCATGGGTCCACAGGTCCTGCCAGGAGCCTGATCCAGCCTGGGCTTCCTACGGGGTCACAGCCTTCTCCAGGCATCTCCCTGTGTGGGGTCCTCCCCGGGCTGCAGGTGGATCTCTGCTCCCCCCTTAACCTCCACGTGCTGCAGGGCCCAGCCTGCCTCACCATGGGCTGCACCACAGGCTGCAGGGGAATCTCTGCTCCAGCGCCTGGAGCACCTGCTCCCCCTCCTTCTGCACCGACCTGCACTGTCTGCAGAGTCGGTTCTCTCACATATTCTCAATCCTCTCTTTGGCTGCAGTTGCGCAGGTTTTTTATACCCCTTCTTAACTATGTTATCCCAGAGGCGCTACCACTATTGCTGATGGACTCAGCCTTGGCCAGCAGCAGGTCTGTCTTGGAACTGGCTGCCATCGGCTCTATCAGACATGGGGGAAGCTTCTAGCAGCCTCTCATAGAAGCCACCCCTGTGGCCTGCCCCCACCAAAACCTTGCCACACAAGCCCAATACAGTGGTAACTGGTATTTATGTGACACGTTTACATGGTCTTATCTCTTTAACTAGAACTTGAACCTGATGGAAGAATTTTTTAAAAAATAGGGAAGGGTAGGTAACAGAATTAATTAGGTTCTGCAGTTGTGGGCCAGGATGCTTGTGGGACAGTGAAAAAGGGCAGTCATCTGGTGAGCACTATGGTGTATACGAATCTGGACTAGAATGTCAAAGCTTGATGATTCTTCAGAGACTAGTGCCAGGCATCCCACAATCTTCCAGTTCGAGACTGCAGCATAGACTACATGCTAACATTGTCCACTGTGCTCAGGCTGTGTGGTAGTGACATAGAAGCGGACTTCGCATTGAAGAACTAGACAGACATGCCCAACTTCTGAAAACTTACCACTCTTCGAATACTCTAGTGAAAGCTGAACAGACCAAAGTATGTCTCAAAGAATGCTTTTTGCCTTTGGTGAAAAGCCTGCAACAGATGTTTTGGAGCAGACATTTAATTAAGGGCAAGTGCTTCTAAGGTTTGAGTGGATTATGATTTCCAGGATGACACTTTTGCAGTATGGCTTCTCCAAAGTCTTTTATCTCTCAATGCTATAAAATAAATTGGTGCAAAATACCAAAAATCCATTTTTTTGTTTCCCAAGGAACAAATTGGCTGGAGAAATGTTACAAGACTATTAGTGTTTTCCACGGATGCTGGATTTCACTTTGCAGGAGATGGTAAACTTGGTGGAATTGTATTACCAAATGATGGGAAATGTCATCTGGAAAATAATGTGTACACAATGAGCCACTATTATGTAAGTCTTTACATCTTATTCTAGAGAAATTAATACTTTGTGATGCTTAAGGTCAAAAAAATTCATTAGGTCATCTAGTATAGTTTCAGATCGCTGCATCTTTTGAACTTTACCCATTTACCTCTGTATTGCATCAAGTGTCTTTAGCTTAACTAAAGCATATGTGCAAGAACTAATCCAGTCTTGACTGGAAAATTTCAAGAAATGGCGACTTCCACACTATGATTTTTGTTGTTGGATTTCAACTTTTTAAATAGTTAATAACCCTGCATGTCCACTGGCAAACTGTGGTGGCTCTGTCCCATTATTTTATTATTTTGCTAGTCAGAAAGTCAGAAGTATTTTACTACTGTAAAAAATTTAAATAGAGAGCTTCTTGGTAGGTTTTTTTTTTTAAGACAGCTTGAAATCTTGCAAAGTTTATGATAAAAGTATGCTTAACAACATTGACTTCATGGTTTGTTGATAAGTAAAAAATCAGACAAAATATGAAAAGAAGAATATTTACTGAATGGGGTAAACACAATAAGCCTTACAAATTTTATGTGTTCATATATTCCTAAAGTTATGTGATCTATTTTTCAGTAAAAGCCTAAAATTAATTCAGTTTTAGTCTTTATAAAAAGGTGCAAGAGGTAGTAGTTTTCACTGAGGTAAGTCATATGGAAAATTACCAAAGGTAATTTTCTGAGAACACTGAGATTAAGGATTTAACCTGGAGACTTTAAATGGCAGGGAATACAATAATGTTATTGTGGAAAAAGCACCTACCTTCATGGGGCATATATGGAATCTTTTCATTGTGTGTTTGTTTTTAGGGTTACTTTAGTTTAAACTGTGACATAAGATTGCTAGTTAGAAGTCTTACGTATGTTTCTAAAGGTGGTTTGTTTTTATGATGTCAGAGTCTTTCTGATTGTTTTCTAGCATGTGTCCCAGATTCGAATTGTATTTATGCTTGATTTTCATAGGATTATCCTTCTATTGCTCATCTGGTACAGAAGCTCAGTGAGAACAATATTCAGACAATCTTTGCTGTTACTGAAGAGTTTCAGGCAGTTTATAAGGTAAAGATAAAAACCTCGTATTTCTGGTTTCTGTACTCTTTCCCCCCTGTTAACACAAAGACTGACTCAGATTTACTTTGAAATTATTAAAATTGCTTGATTTGAAGTTAAAATAAGTTTGGAAGTTATCATGGATGTTTCTATTCACATTTTTATTATTAGCTTTTTATACTTGTTCAAATTAATACTGAGTGCATGTGTAATTTCCAAGGAGAAAGTGCCCTTCCTCCTTACCCCTCTTTATAGATAGAAGGAAGTGGAGAACAGATTTTCATTGCTACTTTTTATGAACATTTTTACAACAAAATAGCTGAGGGGTTTGTGGACACTGAAACAAGAGACACTTACGAAAGAGCATATTTTGTCCTTTGTGGTCTATTTATATTCCTGATGTTTAACTAAACTGCTGGATGTGATTGTGAAACAGGAAATGACTGTGTAAAGGAGATGCTTATTTTTCATCATTTTAACCTAACAAGGTATTTTTCTTTTTTTAGCTATATTCAAGTTGTAAGTGGTTTTTATTTTTTGTTGGAAATGATCTTTTATCGGGCTATCTTTAATGCACTAGAAGTGTGGTGCTGCTTCTTTAAGATCTTGAAGACACCTTATATGTGATCAACTTGTACAAGAGGAGGTCTTAGTATTCTATTACCAAATTTGACATGAAAATGCAGAGGAAAATAAAAGGCTGGATATTTGTTTATACTAGTAGTGCTGTGTATAAATCATGAAGATCACCAGCAACACTTTAGCCTTCTTGTTTGAAGAACTTGGTCTTGATTAGTTAATCCACTAAAGCATTATATCACCATACAGATATTTATAGTACAAATTATACTTTGTTTGTTAGGAAGACTTTAATTTTCCTTTTACTTTTGTAAATACTGAAAGGAACTGAAAAATCTGATACCAAAATCTGCAGTGGGAACATTGTCTTCAAACTCCAGCAATGTGATTCAGCTGATCATTGATGCATACAATGTAAGTTCAGATTTTATTCAGGTTGTGTTTATTTTTCTTGCTTCTAAGTTGTTACGAGTTTTTCAGGCAGATACTCTAAGGTGGATTTTTTTTTAATACAAAATACAAAGTTAGCACACTAAACTATTAATATACCGCCATTGCAGTAAAACCACATTAGACACTATGGCCATAAGAGGTTAGATGACAAGAAGATGTATTCTTAAAGCCAATTAAAACAAAACTACAAAGAAAAGTTATTATCCATGTTTTCCCTTTTAAAAAAATAAAACCCGCAACCAAAAACCCCACTGTTTCTTCATCATCTTTAGTTCTTGCCTTCTTTCCACATGAAAGAGAAAAGGGCCATTTTGCAACCATTTGACCCCAAAGAAAATGACTCTATCAACCATAGGGACCTACTAAGGTTTGGCCCCAAAATATTTTCTTCATAGCTGTGTTGTGTAAATGGGCCCTATTTCCCTTTTGGAGTACACAGGGCAAACAAGTGCCTTCCAGCATCTGTGGAGACCTGCCCTGGTCCTGCATATCAGGGTTCAACCATAAGAAGGGGTCTCCACGGTGTGACTGTGGGCAGCCCTGGGCTGGTGTTTCTTGACATGTTGGAATTTATGTAATTCCAGTGTGCCCATGGGATTGGCACTTAGACTGTGCATAGTTGTGTAGTGTCTTTTCTTCCGCAGAATGCTTGTGCAACTCAGTTTGAAGTTAGCTAATAACTATTGGTTTAGTCCCTTTCTTCAGAGGTTATCCTGGAAAACAGTAAGCTACCAAAAGGAGTGACAATCAGTTATAAGTCCTTCTGCAAGAATGGAGTGAATGACACACAAGAAGATGGAAGGAAATGTTCTAACATTTCAATTGGAGATGAGGTAACTTACAGTATATGTGCTGCTACTAAAAAATAAAATATAAACACTCAGGTGTTGTTTTTTAATAGTACAGACAAAACTCCTTTTAGTAATGTGGCACTCTATTTTTCTTTGCAGGTTAAATTTGAGATTAATGTAACAGCTAATGAATGTCCAAAGAAAGGACAAAATGAAACAATTAAAATTAAACCGCTGGGGTTCACTGAAGAAGTGGAAATTAATCTACAGTTCATTTGTGAATGTCAGTGTCAAAGTGAAGGAGAACCTAATAGTCCAGCCTGCCACGAAGGAAATGGAACATTTGAATGTGGTGCATGCAGGTAATTTTTTTTTTTTTTTTTTTTCCAAGAGAGAAGTATGAGCAAGAACCCTTAATTAGGGTTTATTTGGTTTTAACTAATTTTTTTAGTGAAATGACAAGAATTGCTGTTATGGACCTGTTTCTTTTAGGGTATTTTGACATACTGCCTTATCTCTGCAAATAATCCCTATGCTGAAATTCCTAATATTGATCATTAGATTGGCAGTATTGTACAAGTCAGAATTCAAGTTTGGCCTTGAGTCAGTACCTTTAAGGATATAGGTCTTACTGCTTTTCTTGTTCCTTTATTTAACTTTGAGGTCAATATAATAGGGCAAAATTATGGATTTACGGGACAAACTGAATGGAAATACTTTGATGTTTTTGCAAGTATTCATACTGATCTAATTATACCCTTCTAATGTGAGTTCTGTTGATTTTGAGAAATTCAAAGGCTTCCTAGTTTTTTGATAGGAGCTCCTACCCAGATTGCCACCAGTTGTTTCACAGCAAGAAAGAGTGAAAATCATAAAAGAACCACCTTTTATTTTGGATGACACCTCAGTCTCTTCTTCCTGAATTTCTTATTTCTAACCTTTTGGAATCTTTTTACAATGTTTCTCCTAATTGTATATATCTATAATTCTTTCAGAATATATATAATTTTTTTGTGTACTTATGCCTTTGAAATGTTCGTTATTGCCCATCACAGGAATTAAATTACACATGTATTCCTTATTACACATTTGAAAATAAAATGATAATGGATTTTCTGGAATTGCACACAATGAAAGCAGAGCAAAATCTTAGAGTTTCAGTGAAGATTGGTTGAAGATCAACCTAATAAATCAAGGTTTAAGCCTTCCTCTCCCCCACCCCCCGAGAAACCTACAGCAAAAGCGAAAACTGTTTCTTTTTGGAAACCGTTGAGAGGAGAATGGTAAAAGCAGAATGGAATTAAGATCTTCTCCAGGAAAACAAGATGCAGGACTTTGGAAAACAGTAGTGGTTCCTGCTCAGTGAACTGTAACTGAAATAAAGTGTAACATTCTCATTCCTCATGGTTTAATATGTGACTTATTAAAAATGAAGGAAAACATATGGACTTAACAACCTCTGTTTGTTCATTGATATTTTAGCCTTGATAATGAGAATTGCTGATCCCCAGAGATCTCAGCTGGTGCTCAGCAGCTCTGAAGATCATCTAATCTCCCATGAACAGCAATTATGCAGGGGAGCTTTTTATTCAAAGATGACAGCAGCTACAGTGAACTGTCACTTAAAAATAATTATTGTTCTGTTACATAAGAGAGGGATTAATAGTAGTTATGTGGCAATTTAGAGGTGGTGGCACATAGTTTCTCACCTGGCATGTCAGCATAGAAGCAACTTAGTCCAGTTTGCTTCAGTGTCTCCAAGAACATCTATGTAGGTGTCAGCTAGAAATCTCAATTGAAGTTTAACGCTGAATATTCCTTGAGAGAATAATCACTTTTACTCCTGTTCTTTCTGCTATTTTTGCAGTCTTCTTACTGTATGACTTTTAATCAAGTTTACATTTTCAGTTGTGTTTTTACCTTGCAGATGTAATGAAGGACGTATTGGAAGACTATGTGAATGTAGTACAGATGAAGTAAATAGTGAGGATATGGATGCCTACTGCAGGAGGGAGAACAGTACAGAAATATGCAGTAACAATGGAGAATGCATTTGTGGACAATGTGTATGCAAGAAAAGAGAAAACACCAATGAAGTGTATTCTGGCAAATATTGTGAATGTGATAACTTCAATTGTGATCGATCAAATGGTTTGATTTGTGGAGGTGAGAAACTACTTGAGTTTTCTGGAGGCAGAACTGGCCAGCAGTTTTCAAGTCTGACAACTCTACCCTGTAGAGTAGTGATACTTAGCTTAAAGACCATAGCTGCTTGATAAGAGAGATGAGAATATCCACAGATTTAGTGACTGAACATGTCTATTAATAAAACAGCTTTCTATGATGAGAAACATGTAGTGTGTTAATGCCCATTTCACCTTCCTTGAACCACAGATACAAGAAGGATGTAAAGTGAACTTGACTTCTGCTGTTCATTACAGAATTACCCTCAGTTATTATAGTAAAGAATTCTGAGACAACTGGCCAGATATTATAATGTTAACTGGCTCAGTGTAACCACTGTGTCAATAAAAAAAGATCATGACCTCAGCTTTTAATAGTGAGTGCTTGACTCTGTGCTCAACAAGATACCAGTGAGATGCTGTCTTGAGACTATTCTGAAAGATAAGTGAAGATTAGAACATGCAAGATCCAGAAAAACACCTTAAGAGCCTGAAATAAGACCCTGATGGCAGTTAATTCTTGAAATCAAAAGCAATTTAGAAAACACTCCAGCAGCCAGTGTTTAAATTATTTTGCTTGCATGTATTTTTGTCCTATAACTTTCCTAGGCTGCTTTGCTCATGGAAGTACCTGGTAGAAGTCTAACTACTACCTCAATTTTGACTGTGGTACAAAAATAAAACAGAGAAGCCGCTAAGCTTTAACGTAATATGAGAATACCTCATCTGTCTGATTTGCTCAGAATACTCTATTGGTCATCAGCTCCACAAAGGATAGGAGCAATGGTGGTGATGTTCCAAAAAATATGGTGACAGATAAGTATTGACTTAAACACTTTATTCTCAGTGGAGAAGGAGGGATGTAGCCAAAGATCTTTCCATTTCATCCAAGTTGCCCTTCTGGAGATAAAGTTTTCTTGTTTCCTATGTAGAGAGTGTAAGGAGCATAAGGTTTAGTTGGGTGGGTGAGGTCAGAAGTACAGCAGCTGAATGGTGGTGTTCTAGGAAGCCAAAGGTGTTTCGTTTGTCTGTGTTGTGAAGTCTGTTAGTGCATTCCTCATCTTCTTAGGTCTTGCTTTAGAAATCTGCCTAGCAATAGATAAAAAGACAGGAGTGATCAATGTATCAATATACATATAAAATTGTGAACTGAAGCAGTGCTGTAATGCTCTCCACCCAGGAGATGTGGCCATCACATTATACTGTTCTTGATCAGCTTTCCTTAGTCTTGTTGTTTTGTTTATGAAAGGAAACCCAAATGTCAGATAATTAAAAAGGGGAGAAACACCTGTAAGTAGCTTTTCAAGGAGCTAAAATCTATTTTGTAGCTCTTAATTCATTAGTATCTTCATTATCTCTCCACCAGGGTTTTCTTTTCCCTGTATCTATCCTGAGATGGTGGACATGTATTTCTTACTGTCAAAAATTTTCCATTTTATATTAGATTTAATTTCACTGCAATATCTCTTCAATGCACAGGAAATGGTATCTGCAAATGCAGAGTGTGCGAGTGTTTCCCCAACTTCACTGGCAGCGCATGCGATTGTTCTTTGGATACTTTTCCCTGTATGGCGTCTAATGGACAGATTTGCAATGGAAGAGGAACCTGTGAATGTGGCACCTGTAATTGTACAGATCCCAAATTCCAAGGCGCCACATGTGAAATGTGTCAGACTTGTGTCGGTGTCTGTGCAGAGCACAAGTAAGTACCTAGAAAATCAAGTCCCAGCTTCTATGCATTTGAGTTTGTGATATTTGTGTGTGCAGAATTTTTAAAATGAGGCTTTTGATATTGTGCTTTATTCTACCCTGAAATGTAAGGACATCAGATCATCCCTTTAGGCAGTAAAAGTTGTTGGGTGAGAATCAATAATTACGAACAAAACATTATTGATACAGTATTTTGATTGCTTCCAGATAGGCAAATTATTTCTTAAATTTTTTCCCTGCCATGTTTTGCATAGAAATGTGTACGTTATGTTAAATCAGTTTTAACCATTCAGGTTTACTTGGGCAGGTTACAGCTTTCCCCTCTTTTCCTGTATGATTGTCAGCAGCCAACCTTCTGCAGGGCTGGAGGGAACATAGGTCTATAATGTGACAAGCTGTAAAGTCCCATCATCTTGACCTTTTGAAATCAGTGTAACAAAAGTATACGTGTACTGTGCAATTTCCAGAGTAGTTAAAACTTTAGCTAAACTTATTGTTTAAAACTCTTATTGCAAAATACTGTTGAAAAATTCAGACTACCCTGACAGTTGTAAACTAAACCTAGATCTGTGTGGGCCAGTGAAATTTGCATCCCTACCTTTGGAAATCTGGGTTTTTACAAACCAAGCATTTCCTTCATGGAGACTTTGAAATAAGTTTATGATTAGTGACTGAATGATTGGTGATTGAAATAAGTTTATGATTAGTGACTGGTCTTATTCCTGGCTTTGTGCTGCTGACTTTAAGGGTTTCTCTCAGCGCAGTATTTTTAATATAAAAATCCTGCTCAGTGTGCTTTTTTCAATGAGTTATTTGGAGTGCTATCCTACTGTAAAGCTTGTCACTCAGTTTGTTCTTTTTAACCTGTCTGTTTCTTGGATACTGTTTCAATGTAATTATCTTGTACCTACACTGCCTTCTCTGAGAGTATTCATTTTTCAGGTGGGAGGTGTTGAAAAAGTTTTAGCCTTATTTCCTTTTAGAGATTTAGGTAATTTTTTTTCTGCCCAGGGAGAGGAATTTGTTGACCTTTTTTTCTGTCATCCAGGGAGAGGAATTTGTTAATCTCAAGGTGCATCAATGTTCTGGCTGGTAAAAAGCTGTGTCTTGCTTTATTTTTTCCTGACCTCCAAGGCAAACAGGCTGGGTTTCTTGGGGGGTTTTCTCCACATTTTCTCCTTTATGTGTCTTTAGATGCTGGGAATCTTCTGTGAACATATTAAAAAACATTGCTTCTGATGTGTACTTTCACAGGGACTGCGTTCAATGCAGAGCTTTCGATAAGGGAGAAAAGAAGGAAACATGTTCTCAGGAATGTATGCATTTCAACATGACACGCGTAGAAAGCAGAGATAAGTTGCCACAGCCCGGACAGCCCGATCCATTGTCTCATTGCAAAGAGAAGGATGTTGATGACTGCTGGTTCTACTTCACATATTCTGTCAACTCAAATGGTGAAGCCAGTGTCCACGTGGTAGAGACCCCAGGTGTGAACATGATCTTGTCTACTTCCCTCTGTCTTTGTTAATTCTTGCAGTTGTTGCATACTACAAAGTAGCTCTGGTTGATTTGTGTGAGTTAGATGTGTTTTGACATTGGTACCTATTCCCCAAGTGAGAGGTGGGGATGTCTGGAACTTGAGTGGCTTTAGAAGAATATCTCTCTAGATCTAGTTTTTTCACACCTTTAGGCTTAGGTTTTGTTTTTTTAAGAGCAAGAAGTCAAACAGGTATGTGTATTTGTTAAAGCATTTCATGTTTCCACTTGACATACTTTGCAGGCTTGTTTACCTGCCCTACAGCAAGGCCTAGATATCTAAATTTTAATATTTTTTTTTTTGACTGGGCTTGTGCTACAGGCTATAAAGAATGGTGTCTGTGGGGTTTTGTTGCTTTTTTTGTTAATAATAGAGGGCCAGTCATACACACAAAACCACCTCCACCACAAAATTGTGTACTGTGCTGCAAACTGCTTAAATTATTTCATGCTGAGAGCCTTTGCTTTTACTGAACTGCTGTATCTTCAAGAATAGATCTAAAGAGCCTTTTGCTTAGTTAATCCTTAACAGTCAACTCTGCTTGATTTTTTTTTTTTTTTTCAATCTTCTAATACAAATAAGAGAGAACAATTCTAGAGATTGACCAGTAGTTTACCATTTATTTATGAAGAGTATTGTCTGAATCGTTGGATGTTGCATCTACCAGTGCAGAAATTCTGGTTTTGTACTTTAGCAGTGTGCGATCACCTGATTTTTATAAGTCTGAAAGAAAATTCACACCTTACTTGTGTCTTGAAAGGTTTACTGTGGTATTCTATTGAAGGAATTTTTAGATTGATCATTTGGGTGATCATCACTTAATACACATCAGTGCTTCGTTGCTCTTAGAAATAAATACCACTTTGGAATGTTTAAAATTCTCTAAAAATGTAGTCCAAAGTATAGAGGAGGACTTTGAGCCCCATCTTCTTTTAGGACAAGGCCGAATGTGCCCTATACTTTTGAGGTCTGACCTTTTCTTCATGGATAAACTTCTGTTTCCTTAGTTAAGATCTGAATCAAGCCTTCATGCACCAGGAAACACCTTAATTTTGTGCCATACAAGTGCTGAAGGAACAAGCTCTGTTCAGTAGGGCTGTATCTGGTGGAGCAGATGCTTGTTCCTTATTGGTTGCCAGGGAATTCCTGTCATGTCCCTTCCCACTTCTTTCACTCCTGTAGAGGCAGCTACCAAGATTTGGAGTCTGAAGTTTGAAGGGAAGCAGTTTTACTATTGACAACACAGGAGCTACATTTATTTGCTTCTGACTCCTTCAGTCTGTGCATTAAGTAAGCTCTGCAAAAGCCCTTGTTCAGTTTGTGATTATTAAGAATTTTATATTAATAGAAGAGTTAGGTTTTATTTTGTATTATTATTATTTCTATGTTAGTCACCTTTAATCATTTTGCATCTGTATTACACTTTTCAAACACATAATTCACTTATTTTGAAAGTACATTATATTTTTCTGCAAAGAAGATGGGGTTTTTTTAAATTTCAGCAGAGATCAATTCCCAAGATGAGGAAATATCCTAAAAAAATAAAAACCCGTCTCAGAAGCAAAGTTCTTACTTATCTCTATATTAGCTGCTAACAATAATAGCTGTATGAGGTAAAATGAGGAATACCCTTTCTCTGTAATGGTGTTGACAGAGTCTGTGGAGCCTGTTTTGCTGATCTGGATTTGCACTCTTAGCTGGTTTATCCCTCCAGCACCACCTTTGACTTGGAGCTCTTGCATGTTTAAAATACAGTTGCTAGTTATTTTATTCTAATACTCTAGATGAATAGCTTAAGGGGTTAGCAGTGTGCAGACAAGGAAAATAGTTTTGGCATACCTTTGATATTCAAAATACTGGCTTCATAACAAAAACATCTGGATGTGCATTACCTTTACCATTTTGTAAAGTCACGCTTCCCCTGCTTTGTTCCATAGAATGCCCCAGTGGTCCTGACATCATTCCCATTGTAGCTGGTGTGGTTGCTGGAATTGTTCTTATTGGACTTGCATTGTTATTGATTTGGAAACTACTAATGATCATTCATGACAGAAGAGAATTTGCTAAATTTGAAAAGGAGAAGATGAATGCCAAGTGGGATACGGTAAGTCAAGAGGCTTTTATCTGTATAAAAGCTACAGTAGTCGAGGAAGAATAGAAGATTTTTTGTTCACATGCCTTAAATGTTTCAGATTGTATTCTCACCTTCTGGCCTATGGAGGAACAGAAAGATACTTATTTTTATGCCGACTTCAAAACATGTTATGTGTTACCACTAGCAAAAAAACCAAAAACCCACAAAACCCAAAACAAAACAAAAAAACCTCCCACAACAACCAACAAAAAACCCAACCCTCTTTGAGAAGTACCTCTTGAGTTAGAAATGTAATGGTGACAGAATAGTTGAGCTGTGCAGTTGTACCACACTACAACATATTATTAAAATGTTTATTAGAAGATGAGAGTTGCTTTTGTATAAAATGAAGAAGAGAATGTAATGCTTATGGAGGAGATCTTCTAAATACTTATACAGGTTTAGTTGGGAGATTTCAGTAACGGCACAAAATCATGGCTGGTACTGGTTTGCTGAAATCTTCCTTTTCAACAAAAAAGTGTAGGCTTACATAGGCTATAGAGTTGCTGCCTCTGGGAAATCTTAGGAATCTGCTAATCGGAAACCCTTCACTACAGTTCTGTAGAAGTCACTTCTACAGTGACTTGATAAGAGAATATTTGAAAAAAATCTCCTAGGAAGTCTTTTGTTTCTATTTAAGAAAATTAATTCTATGCTGGAAAGAAAAATACTAACACTTTTCTTTATATATAGCATGATTTTTTTTTTTTCTGTGATAGTGGAGAATGTTACTTTTCTTTTTTTCCTGTTGAATTATTCGACATTGACCATTTCTTTTACTTCAGCAAGAAAATCCAATATACAAGAGCCCTATTAACAATTTCAAGAATCCAAACTATGGACGTAAAGCTGGTCTCTAAGTCTCAGTTTGTATCTTCTTTCATTTTCTTCCTTTTTTTGTCCTTTGCATGTCACTTCAAACTCACTGTATGTCATAGTCAGTTAATCACAGTTTGAGTCTTGCTGAGTTTATATACTACCTCTTTGATTCTGGGGTTTTAAGGAATGCTGCTTGAAAATTTTTAACTTATTTTGACAGCAAGGTTGCTTACTTACTAATACCACCAGTACCACCTTAAACTATTCTACAAGTGATTTTTGTGTGTGTGTGTATAAATGTGTGGATATGTAATGAAACAGCTGTTAGGCTCGAAGAAGCTGTTTGGATTGTGGAGAGACACAGAGTTCAGGGGAGGGTTTGTCTTCTGTTTCCTCAAATCAACAGTCAGTTTGCTTAAAGTTGGTATGTTTGCAAAGCTAGTTTAGATACTCCTCAGATATCCTAGCCTATAAATATCGCTGGTTTTATTAAAATAACTCTGGGAACATTCAGAGAAGCCTTACAGATTTTTTTTTTTTTTAACTGCTTTGGCATATTAACCTAGCATAGAACTAGCCTGTATTTAAACTGTGAAACTCTACTAGTAGATTTTATAATAGTCATCTTATTTTTTCCATCCTTATTTCTACTGAAACTGGCAATATCACAGTACTTGTAGTCCAGCCAGCTTGGGGGCCTCCATAGGAAAAAGCCCCCAAACAACCCATTAATGTTCTTGTCCTCTCTAGATGCATTTCCCCCCAGTTTTTAGTCCCTCCTAAAGTCTACCTGAACACCTCATTTCTGTTTGGAAAGGCTGACTTCAGTTCTCTCCACACTCAATATGCAAGGAGAAACAGCAGTATCCAGAAGAGGAAGTCAGTAAGCCAGAAGTGATGGGTAGATAACCTTCTATAGATTTTTGAGGTTGCACTTTCTTGAATGCTTTAGGTGTTCTTCTCCTTCCCTGGGATCCCCAGCTGCTGGGGAGGGAATGAGAAAGGGAGGATGTGATGGGGAATGGTTGTCAGAAGAGCACTGAGAGACAGGAATTACAGAGATCAGATTAGAGGGAAGGGAATGAAGTCAGGAAGGCAGCACATCCCTTTAATATCCCAGGGCTTTTTTCAGGAGCCAGTGGATGGGAAGGATCTGTAGCTCTAATTTTATTGTCTGCTGTCTCTGTTTTTCAGTGTTGCACTCAAAAGATTTTTGGAAAGGAAAAATGAGGGGAGAAAGCAGGAATTAAGAGTATTTAAGCTCTTACCTGTCATCTCTGTGACAACAATTCCGAATACTTTGTCTAGCATTCTGAGCCCTTACTTGATGAAATATACTTTCCTTTGCTCTTTGCAGTCATTTCACTTTCCAATGTGTCCAAAATTGATTGTAAAAATGTTTGGTTTGCTTGCCACACCAACCACGTTCACCTCCTTTCCATTTTTTCTTTTCAGAGTTAATTATTCTGGGGAGAAAATGGAGTATTTCTAACATTTCACATAAACCGTCTAGTTAAGTCTCTGTTATGTTCTCTTCTGTTGTTCTCTTGTGTACTTTTGCATGCAGGATAAACATCTAACAAACCGTACGGTGTGTAACTTCCATTCTGTGCTCTTGTTCTCTGCCCCATGACTTTCAGGATCTAATGAATAGTGCTGCCATTTCTCCTCAAAACGTAGTTTTTGCAGAAAGCTTTCCTCGTGTGTAAATTCAGGGATTGGCTTCTGCTTTTTTGTTTCACTCACTGCAAAGATTAGAAGTATGAAAGTGTGGGGTTTTTTTAAACATGACTTTATCATTTTTGGTATTCATAGAAATATCAGAACTTTGGGAAGAGACGGAGGTCTGTTTAACTTTATTGGCCACCAAAAAGGAGGAGATTAGTATTGACAGAATAGTTGACCCACAGGAAGTAAAAAGAAAATCCTCCTTTCCCCTACAACTAGGGTTTTTTTTTAGGGTTTTTAGATTGTTGACGTAACCATTCATTTAGGTGAAAAAAGAGTTGTCTTGTATTGCCAAGGCAAAAAATTAATCTGAAATACCATTACAAGAAAATTACGCTGCAGTAGGTTCCTTCCAGGTGTATACGTGTACAATAAAATTAAGTGTGCAGTTTGTGTGACCCTTCCCCCTCTTCCACAGCAGTCATACACACATGTGAACTTGGTCACTGCAGTGCGTGAACTGCGGCACCACAGAGCTTGTCGTGGACCAGGTGCCCACATACTTTCCCAGTCCTGGTCTGTGATGTTATGAATGACTTATCGCCACAGTATCCTTGCTGTTTATGCTCAGGCCAGCTAGGTTGAATAGAGTTCGGTTTGTCCTTGGCCTGCAGCACAGCTACTGTCTTAATGTTGTTTCACCACCGTCAGGCCTTACCATCCTCACTGCCTGTCTGGTTGAGATTTGTGTCATGAAGAGTGTTTACTTGATAGCAGGCCAGCTGCTGTCCTCTGCTCTTCCAGTCCTGGTGGATGACGCCCTCTGTCGTCGGTGTTGCCCTTAACCTTGGGCTTTGCTTCATCCTTTGATGCAACTCCCGTACTTACAGATTGACAGATGACTCTGTTTATATTACTGTAAAATAATGATGGATATTAACAAGAGCCAAAAATATAACAGTGTATATGTGGGTGATTTAAATAGTCTAGAGTGCAGTTTCTTGCAGTGTCTTAGAACTTAAACTCACTATAAAGGTAGCTTAAGTGACTGTTGAAACAGTAACTCCATGGAGAAAAAAGGAATAAGAAGGTCCAGTCTAGTTGAAATTGAATACTGTTGCAAGAACATAGCTCTTTATTCTTTGCTGAAGGTACTTATAAAAAAAAAACCCTCCATCTTTATTTGAATGTCTTGATCTTGTATATAGTTACTGTTTGTTGATTTTTATTTTGGTTTAAGTGTGCATGGTGTTTTCATTTGTAGGGGCATGTGGCAAACATGTTTTCCCTAACTTTGCATGCTTAAACCAGTGTATTCTCTGCAGTGGTGTAAAGAAAATGGGTTCATTTAAAACCAGCATATTTGTCTAAGACAGCAAGTTTGGAATACCACATTATAGTGACCAGTTAAAAACCTGGAATGCTGCCAGTCTCTGAAAGTTCATACCATGTGCCAGCTGTGGTGGGCCCTAAGCAAAGAGAGTTGTGTCGGACTAGTGGACATTTATTTACTACTTCCGTGTTAGTTTTAATGATAAGGTATCTGTAGAAGACAAGGGCTGAGACATAGTGATCGAGTATGGCTGGAAAGGCCAGGGCTGTCACTGGCTCTCTGACCAAAGATAGCAGGGAAGGAATTGCAAATCCCTGTTGGGGTTACAGGCAGTAGAGCCTCAAGGGCTGTTTAGCTGATCCAGCATAAGGTTGGGTTAAGCTGAATAGTTCTCTGTGTTGACTAAATCTCCGTTATTTGTTACGGGAACCAAGACATTCTACTGACATGGGGAGATACCTGGTTGGGTGCCTTATTCAGTGACCTAAATCCCACTGTGTGCTTCTAAGAGTTCTTGGGAACATAACATGCAAGTACAAGGGAAGACAGTACAGCCCTTCAATTTCTGTGTAAATAGGGCTTATGCTACATAAAGAGCATATAAATTTAAAATTGTGATTTCTCCTGAAAAGGCATTATAGTAAAAAAATTTACAATCTTACTTACACAAATTACATTTTAAACCTGATTGCAAGTTTAAAATAATTGTATGAGCAGCACCCTGCAGATTTCCAGGTTTTAGTCCTAACCTTTAGACCAATTCCAACACTATCTGAAAGAAGTTATCTCTCTTTTACAAACAAGAAAATGTAAACATATACCTCCCTGTATATGCTGGGGGTAGTCTGTTTTGTAAAACGTTGAAGGTTAAAAGCACAGTATAACAAGTATTACATAATCCCTTGCCTTCAGAAGACTGTGCAGTATCTTCTAGTCTGCATACGATGCAGACTGTGAAGCTTACAGACTTCCTCTGCATCAAACTTTACAGATTTACATTTACATTTTTAAGAATTCTTCATTAAAACTTGTTGAGGAAACAAACACTGTACATTGTCAAGAACTTTGAGGCATAATGAGATACTTCAGTTACAGATTAAATCCCTCATCCCTGGATGTTTTTCCAGTTTCATTTACATCTTACTATTGCAAAGCTTTTTATTAAAAATATTGGGAGGAGGTAATTTAGCATTGACTAATTTGTCTGGCCAAGAACTAGCCACAATATTGTATTTCCATGATGACTAAAAAAAAATTTAAAAAAAAATCTTAACTCCCCATCCCTTTCCAAACCAGTAGCTGGATATACTCAGACAGAGTTTGCCTGAGAACTGAGAGAAGGGTCTTTTGCTGTTGCTATGTATTTGTGAAGTATAGACAGCACTGGACACCTTCATCTCAAGCCGTGTGGTATTGACTTAGATCTTGAGAAGAGTGAACAGAGAATCTTGACTTCCATTGTCCAGCAATCCAGATTCTGGTGGGACTTGAGAGACTAGGCTGGAGTCTCCCAGGTCGAGGCAGGACTGGACATGCCTCGTTGGTCTTTGCCTGTAGAGAAGCTGACTTCAAGGAGAAACACTCTTTTTCTGTGAAAGGAACCATGACAGCAAGGGAGTAACACCAGTTCAATGGTCTTCCTTAGCAGCAGCTCCTGTTGTTGGGGTAGAACAGTTACTTGGTGCCTACCAGGTCTTGTAAATAGAAGGCAACAAAGTTCCTAGGAATTGTGATACGAAAATTTCACACCAAGTTACGTTTTGCTTGCCTTGCCTGCAGTATTGCCAGTTGATTTTCCAGGCTTATGACCCTGAAAAAACAGACACACATGGTGTCTGTATGTCATGGGGGATGATTTCCTTTAGGAAAATTTCCTGTAGGAAAAATTGTTTTAACCTGAAATATTTTAAACACTGTATAATTAAATAGAACAGAATTAATACAGTTACATAGGCCATCTCAGATTGGGGGCGGGCACTTCAAAGGGAGAGAGATTCCCTTACTGCTGCTGAAGGTCAGGTACAGTTCTGGACAGAACTTCACTCAGGCTGACATCTGCAGCATAGCCCTTTCTCCTACCAAGATTTACTTACTGATTTTGAGTTCAAGTTGTTCATCTTGTGTGCAAGGACACCATAAATAGAGTAAGATCTACCGAGATAAAAGGAAACCTGGGAACAAAGGAGGCTTAAAATAAGCTTAATATAGAGGTTTTTAAATCTCAGAAAGAGAAATGTAAGCAGTTGTTCTGTGGGCATTTCTTGTGTCAGTAGAAAAAAATTGTTTTATTACAGCATTTGCACCAGTACAGAAATTTCTTAGTTTTAACTGTACATTTTAAGCATGTGGGGGCTGGGGGAACCTGCAGGAATAAAATGAGAATGCCAAGTACTGAATGTTCAACATAAATATTGAATGTGCATTATCAAAATACTACAAGCCTTTCCACTTTGTTTCTAGAATTAAATTATAATACAAGATAAGCTGTTTAAATGTTTATTATAGCAAAATGTGGTCTGTGGTTAGTCATGGTTTCAAACATTGTCATTTACTATTCTGCTCTTTAAAAAATATCATGGGCTGCAGGCCCCTGTGTTGATGGCTCAACGCTGAGATGACCACACGAGGTTCAGCTGCCTTTGAAGGAAACCTGTAGTGTAAATCAAACAGGATCGTGGCCTAACCCTTTGCTTTGTTAGCTGAGCATGCCTTTGTTCAAGTTGCTAGAGGGAAAACTAGTTTGACTTAAACCGTGTGTACAAACAAACCATTAATGGGTAATTTCTTAAGCTAATTTTTACACTTCTCGAAAACATGGTGCCTTTCTTATGTCTTTAAATGTTAACATAAATATTTTTCTTTTTCTAGGGTGAAAATCCTATTTACAAGAGTGCAGTGACAACTGTGGTCAATCCTAAATATGAGGGAAAATGAACACTGCTTGTATATCTTCACAACACTGTATGCAGCGTAGCGATTTTTGTAGTCACAGTAAGATAGATTTAGGGCAAACTGCAGTGATTTTACTAATTCATTACATATAGGTTTGTTTTCCTGTGCAGGTTTTGAAAATGTACCATATGTAATTTTTATTTTTTTTTGCAAATAAAAGTAATCAGTGCCAGAGGTCTGACAAAAAAAACTTGAGACTGTGTAGCCTAGTCAGCTAAGGTCACATGGTGCCTTTTTGACCTTTTCCACTCCTGTGCTGTGAATCTGGGTCTTCTGCAGGGTATGATACTGCGGTGGCAGGACTGGGAGGGAAATGGTTAAAGCAATCAGCATGAGGGCTCTGCCTAGCCATTTAGTATTAAACTTTTTAGCTTTACAGGGAAATCAGGGCTTGAGTTTGCAGATATAATGAAACTCATGTAGCATGGAGCTGGTGGTTAATTGGTCGTCTTCTTGCTAGACATATGATTAAGTATATGGTAAGTTGAGTAAGTTGGAAGTGAGCAGTGTAAAAGACTGAAAAGTGTGTGCATACTTATTTTTAATTTTTAAGTTGCTTATTGCCAAGTTATAGTCAAAATGAAAGGGTTTGAGAAGAATGTTAAGAAGGAGAAAATAGCTTTAAAACACGTGCCATTACTGAAAAAGTTGCTGGCTGGTAACTTGCTTAGTTTTTCTTTGTAAATTCAAGCCTGGGGTGGCAGTATCATGAAGTACCTTACCAAGACATCCTCAAACACATAAGGGCCTTACATCATACTGTGTCTTTATTCTGTAATGTTTCCTTGGTTTAAAGCCTGGTGCTTTGTCACCCTTCTAATCTTTTTAACGTATTTGGTTGTGATTCTTTTTGTAATATTTTTGTATCAACACAAGCTTTTTTTTCCTTTTTTTTTTTTTTTTGAGCAGTCTTAGCTGTAAATTTGCCTTTACCCTGTAGCTAAGATTGCTAGTTTGTCATGTGACATAAGTCACACATCATTCTTGACATGTGCCGTGTATATTTGCCTTTGACCATTCAGACTGCATCACAGTCATATTCTTGTTTTAAGTGCCTTTTTATTTTAACAGATGTTCACTTTTTACAGTGCTATTACTGAAGTTATTTATTAAATAAAAGTACCTTAAAATACTTAAATCTCGTCTCTTGTAGAAGTTGATACTGTTCAAAAAACTCGAGAACTGTGTCTGTTGTCCAAGAGGTAATAGGCTTTGCAATGATTTCAAGTATGTCTTTTAGATCAAATCTGAGAAAAGTTAAGCAGAAGTGATCATGGGTAACAAACATTAGCTGTTGTATAAAATGATGCAGGCCAGGGAGCAGCACAGAGCTCCATGTTATACAGTGGCTGTTGGTGTATAGTCCCAGGCTTTCATTAGCATGTGTGCTAAAGAAGTTCTGGAGTTTAATAACTGTTCCAGGAAATGGGTTATTTGGCTAATAATGTTTCACAACACACGACAAATGAGAAAAATTACTGCATTTTTTAGGAAAAAACTCCAGATTTTAAGGGTGTAACATTCTAGATAGATTATCAAAACCACTTTGTAATTAAATACATTCCTAATGTATATTCATGGAATCTGTATGATTTTTTTTTTTTTAAACTGTTGGTACTTAAGGTTATCCTGAGAAGCTATGAGGGTCTGTTCTGAAAGCCCCTTTTAACCTCTGCTTGAGGGCAGAAGCAGCCTGGTTTTCATGAAGTGGGAGTGGGACGTCAACAGAGGTTGGGCTCTGTGTGTGTGTGTCTGTCTCGTCCCTCTGTGAGGGAAGCAGCTGGAGACAGGAAGATCCAAGGGCCAGTTAACGGTGTGGACCTGGTCTAATGCCAGTTACAGGCTAGGGGGAGAATCTGTAGTGGGGTGGGGTGGGTGGGTGGCTGGGGGAGGTTTGCGTCAGTGGCTGGAGCAGGGCTGGAACAGCAGCAGCGGGGTCACCTGTGGAGAGGCTGCAGGAGGAGTGGGTGCTGCAGACGTGTGGTACTGCCCATAAACAGAGGCCTTTGTCCTGATCAGCTGGGAGGGCGATGGGCAGGAGGCTGCTGGTCCTGTTTATAATTCCACAAGTGGTGTTCTCTGTCTGTGATGCTCTGTGTGATTGTTTGTACTGTGTACGTGGTTTGTGCATGTGCCTGCACGTGCTTTGGCACATGTGGGTTGGACCTGGGGACTCAGAGCTGCTGCAGCCTCGCTTCTCTCAGGCCACTGGATTTCGCAACAGGTACATTTTCTGATGGTGCAAATGAGAGCAAGCTCACGGATGGGAAGAAGCTGCGCAACAATTTAGCCTGCTGTCGTTTTATAACAAGCCCCACAGTACTGCTCTGGGTTAGTTCTTACATCATGAACACTCTTCCTTGCGTTGCCTAACCAGCCAAGGGAAGGAGCACAGCCCGAGAATGCCGTCTGACTGACCACAGGGCAGGAGGCCAGTGGGAGCTACACCTGTGTGTACAGCTCATGTAGCCTGTTCCTCTTGATGCGGACTTTGCAGAATTGCGACTTGACTGTGGCCACAATGAATGAAACTTTATTTTGGATGTTTGGCTACTTACCTCCCTTCCTACTGCTGTGGTCACTTCCCCAACAATACCAAGGATTGTCAATAGCTCCATAAGAAAAGATGCAGAAATTTCTTCTAAACACATTCTGTATTACTTGTCTGTGAAAACTATCTTCATTGGAGACAAGGCAGCTTAAACAGAAAAGATAATTTGTGACCTTTTTGGCTGTTGGTTTTTCAATATTCTGGAAAAATCAATCCAAATTTCTGTTTCAGACGGTAGCAAAGTCCCCTTCAGATTTGTCTTTTTACCTCTCTGTCTTTCCAGACTGCACAGAACACTGGAATCCTGAACTAGCCAGGAAGCGTGTCACACAGGTAGCAAACGGTATGCTGACCTTTAGGAACCCTGATCCCTATATGGCATCACCAGCACTCCTAAATTAAGCAAATTTTTAATTACATGTGCATTAACCTGGTTCTGACCACTCATTGATGTTAAATGTTCTGCAGTTTCCTTAACAAGTCTGGTTTCAAAATGCTCTTGGGGATTGGTGGAAAACTTTTCCACAGAAATGCTCCTGAAGGCTTTGAATTCAAGTGGCCTGATAAGGAGAGCTTTTTTTAAACCCTTGTTTAAACTGGGTTTCCAGTAGCCACTTCCAGCCAGATGGAAGCTACTTAATATCTCAAAGTGAACAGTTGCTTAAATGAGAGAGAGCAGCTGCCCTCCTACAGTATCAAATTCAAGATACTAGAACTGTCACTGAGCGTATGACTTGCCTTAAAGCAGGACTGGATGCTTTAGCTAAGAGAGATGGTGTAGTTCAAATATAAAATTTAAGTGCTGGAAAACAAACGTCGTTGTGAATCCTTCCTGGCTTACAAATACTGACCTCAGCTACTTACCCTGAATTCTGCAAATTGGTGAAGCAGTGAACTCTTACTAAAATACCAACAGATGCATAGACTCAAAAGACTGATCCCATACAAGCCAGATAGAAGATCCCAGTAGTATATCTATTTAAAAAGAATTCCAGTTAAAAGAATTCCATGTAACTTTGCCACAGTATGTTGAGCCTCTTGCCTTAAACTACCTCCAGGCTTCTTGAAGATGAATCTAGGGCATGAAATGAAACAGCCTCTTAGCACTGTCATGAGCACCTATCTATGAGGAAATCTAGACTGATAAATTTAAACTTGACTTGGGAATCTGATGATTGTCTTTCCTTTTCTGCACACTTGCACTACTCTGCAATATGACCATTTTTTCTTAACCATAACAAATACAAATTCCTTCTCAAAGAAGCACAGAATATGAATAGGAAAAAAAAAAAACTTTTTTAAAGTGAAACTTTTATTTAATAAACCTTTGGTATTGATAAAGTAGCAGCCGTGAAACAGTATGCTCTAGCTAAAGTTCTACTGTTCAGAGGGTGTTTTCCAAGCAGTTCTGTTTTTCTTCCCAAAAAATGAGAATTGCAGCCAAAGCAGTTACCTAGCAGAAAGAAAATACAAGCAACTGTGATTACGAGTACCAGAACACAGTGCTGCAAAGTAATTCAAGTGAATGTTCATTAATGATAATAAATACATTAAACCCCATCTCATTAAAATGGATAAATTGCAGCTAGAAAAAAACCTAGGCCATAATTTTAAATAATTTGAGAATATTTGTGTTAAACATTAATTTTAACTTAATTTTGAAGGTGGATTTTTAAAAAAGAACATATTAACAGTAAATTGAAGTGTTTCATACAGATCAGTGTAAGAAATATCTTCTAAAATACAAAGAAACAAATGTGTCAAATACCCTGTCAATGGAAAAAGATCAGGAATATTGTTTGTTTAGTCTTCACAGAATAGCTATATGAGCTGTCTCACCTTGTTTTAATACTGCATTGCACAAACCATAAAACAAGTATTTTTATCCACAAGCTATTTAAAAGTTCTATGTTGTAGATTCTCTGCTATGTGAAATTTCAGACTCTTGTATACACAATTGGGATTGCTAAAGCAGACATCAATACACACTGAAATTTTAATCTTGCTTTTAAGTGATTTAAAGAACACTTCCATTATCTGTGCCTTGCACTGCAAGCTATTGAATATTCTTTTACATGTGTGATATTTTTTCTTGCTCTTTGAAAGTTCCAAGCTGCGTCTTCTTATCAAGTTATTCATTACCAGTTAAAGATGTCTCATTGCAAAGAATGAGCCAGTGCGGCAGATGAAAGCAGAGATTATTCTTCCTATGTGCTAAGTACTGTGGATCGGCCTCTAATGCACCTGTTGACCACAGCCTGCTTTTCCCCTCTGCTTCCTGAGGACGAGGTACCAGAGCAGAGGATGGACACGGCACTGCTGGCAGCAAGGTATATTGGCTAATGTTTGTAGCACAGTGAATATTGAGAAGCAAAGTTTAAGAGCAAGGAATGAATGCGAGTGACCAGGAGAATGCCAGAGCTGTGGAAGCAGCACACAGAGGAAGGGTAGGCAGGGGGAGGAGAATCCAGAGTGTATATAAAAGAAAGGGAAATCCACCTCTTTTCCTTAACTCGCCCACACTTCTCCATCTACATGTTCGCTTTCATATCCTTTCATTTACTTTGCAATTACCAGTGAATCCATCTGTGATTAAATGGCTTGCTGTCACATTCTCAACTTTTTGCAAGCACTTCAGATTTTCTTCTATTTCAACAATCAAAATTTCTCTTTTCCTCATGAGTTCATCATTAGTTCTTCTACAGAAAGTGGATAATTTTGGTGTATATCTCAGAAAAAAATTTACAGAACAGCTCTTTAAAATGAAAACTGAGATACAGAACATGAAAATGTTTTTATTTCCTCAAGAACACTATTATGGCAATACAGAACAGTCAATATAGATTAATCAAACCATTGCATTTTGTTAGATAAAGGGATTACGTGTTTAACAAAAAAAAAAAGAAAAAGAATTAACTTTTTCTCATCTGTTTACGTTTTATGTTAGCACAAGGTAAAGACAAGTAAAAATAAAAAATCAAATAAAAAGAAGTGTAAAGTGTCTGTCATAAATTTTATTCTAGAAATATTTCCGAACCAAAGCACAGCCCTACGAATAATCAGTCACGCAGTCATGGCTTTTTTCTGAGTAATAACTACAGACTCATAATCAAGGCCTACTTCAGAGTCCCATATAAAACAAAGCACAAAACTCCCCCAGTAAGTCAAATGCATCTATTCTTCTACACAAGTGGTAGTCTAAGTAGTAAGTTGGAGTAAAGTGTCAAATTCCTGTTTTTTCTAATGAGGCTGCTGACATAGCATAATAGGCATATCGGAAACTCTGAAAGTATGATAATTGATAGGATATTATAATTGCAAGACTAATAAAAGTCAAACCATTACTACAGTAATGCCTAATTTCAAAAAGGGAAAGTATAAAAAATAAACTCTCAGGGATACCTATAAATATGTTTGGAGAGGCAGCAAACTATTGGACACCACAGAATCTGCTCAAGAAAGACTTCAGAAAGATCACACAAACAGAAGGACTGATTAAACAGCCAGTAAAAGAAGCTGATCAAAGAAGATGTCCTTGAAAAAGCTGAATTGCATTTAAATGAAGAAAATAAAAAAGCACAGAAAGTTAAACATTAAAAGTATGATAAAGAGGATTTAGTGCCTCAAGAAAAGCATAAAAACTAGGAATAAGAAGCCTGACACTGAGATATAAGAAGGACAGTTGGAATGGAGAAATAACAGCATGTAAACTCATTCTTTGCTTCTGTAGTTACTGTGGAGGAGACCATGAGATAGCCAACCTAAAATTTCCCATCATGGGGCAAATACCAGATAAATTATTCAAATTGAAGTGTAAACAAAATATTCTAGAGCTAAATCAACAAAAGGAATAGCAGCAAACTGCCAAGAGCCAATGTTAATCATTTGAGAAGGCTCAAGGATGAGTGCCAGATCTCACAGCCATATGAATGGAAAATGGCTAACATACATAGTCTCAATTTTTAAGAGGCTTTCTGGGAGTTAAAACAACATACAGAAGAGTTATCTAGATGTTTCTACCACTATCTGATAGAACTTATAAGAAAAAGAGGACACGGATAAATATAACATATTGTGGAAGAATCAACATCGGCAGAAGGAAGTTGTATCTTGCAAATCTAGATTTCTTTGCAGAAGTCAGTAGCATGCAAAGAGAGATCATTTCATACAACTGGATTTCCAGAGCCTTTCAACAATGCTTTTCATCAAAGACCCT
Organism: Athene noctua; assembly: GCF_965140245.1. Classification (NCBI taxonomy): domain Eukaryota; kingdom Metazoa; phylum Chordata; class Aves; order Strigiformes; family Strigidae; genus Athene; species Athene noctua. The sequence goes on from NC_134038.1 coordinate 118,862,631, forward strand.
TAAAGAAACTTCTAGGGGATGTGAAGAAAATCTTCAAAAGAATAAATATTAAAGACAGAAAACAAAGCATAGGACTTAATTATTAGTTTTCTAATTAGAGAGGTGTCATTGATGGAGTCTTCCACTTGCTGGCCATACTCCTTGTGATGCAGTCCAGGATACTATTAGCCACTTTAGCCATGAGGGCACATTGCTAGCTTGTGTTGGCTCACTGTCCACTAGGACCAACAAGATCCTCCTTTACAGAGCTGTTTTCCAGGTGGTTGGACCCCAGTCTGTGCTGGTGCATGGGGTTATTCCTCCCCAGGTGCAGGTCTTGGCACTTCCCTTCATTGAATGTTGTGAGATGCCTCTACCCAATTCCCCGTCTGCCCAGGTCCCTCTGAACTGTACCACACAGGATACCAGCTGCTCCTCCCAGTTTTGTATCACCTGCAAACTTGCTAAAGGTGTGCTCTGACCCATTGTCCAGGTCATTATAGAGGATGTTAAGCTGTACAGGCCCAATATCAAACCCTGGGATACACCACTATTGATTGGCCTCCAACTAGACATTGTGCCACTTATCACAACCCTCTCAGACTGGCCCTTCAGTCAGTTTTCAATCCATCTCACTGCCTTCATCACCTTGTCTATGATGATGATATGGAAAACAGTGTCAAAAGCCTCACTAAACTTGATATAATATCCACTGCTCTCCCCTCAGAAAATCATGTTTATACATTTAAACCAAGGGAAATGGTAAAAATCAATTGTACCTGTACATACTCAGTGACAATCTCTGAAGCACCTGTTGCCTACTCAGGAAATAAGGTGCAGACTATCAGCTTAATGCTCAGCAACAGACGATAAAACATACAGAATAACTAGGGATCACTAGAAAGAGTAAAAAGCAAAACAGAAAACACTGTCAAATTAAAAAAAAAAAAAAGGCTGGTGTGACTAAATCTTGAATATCACTTCAGTCTCAGCCTTCTCAGCAAAGATGACAGTAAAACTAGAAAAGACACTGAGGACGATGGCAAAGAAAACAAAAGTTGCATAGCAGTTTCTATACAGGAAATTATTGAATACAAAGGGATTTTCAGCCTCAAAAGACAGCTCAGTGAGGATACTCTAGTGACCTGTCATGAGAGACAATGAGAAGGTAAATAGGGGAAGACCAGAGTTAACAGACAAAAATAGTGCCAAGTTCAATATGGTATGGTACTTCTTCCTATAACCCATAATTAAGTTGTAAAATACTTTGACATACTGTGGATAATGTGGATTTTAAATTAAAAGTTAAATTCACAAAAGAAGAATTCATCATGGGATATTAGCTACAGAATATAGCAAATATGGCTTAGTTTGAAACTGAAGAATATTCTGGGAAGAATCAAATACAGTTCTCTGCACATTGCTTTTGAACACAGATGTAGAGAGGGCACTGGATTATATGAACCTTTAATCTGATCCAGGAACGTTAGAAACCTTTATGTTCTTTAGTATTTGCCATTCATGCCACAAAATTGTCTAGCTGCAAGAGCCTGAGCTTGTTGCAGAATTTTCCAGTTTGATTCCAAGCTGGTAAGCAAAAGCTTTCTCCCGTTACCTCTTGCATTTTCTTTTCTATCACAAGAGAAATACTTTGTAGCAATAATTAGAAGTAAATTACATTTACTGTTTTAAAATCTGATTCAAAAGAAATAATAGACATTTCAGTAAGGTTGTCTGGCCTGCTACTCTGTGTCACACTAATGGGCACATCAAAGCCTCATCCCAACCAGAACTGGAAGCAACAAATTCTTTTTCTTTCAAGACTCTCCACTGATGTAAAACTAAACCACTTTTCCATAAATCTCTCAAACAGCAATAGGAAATCAGTGTATGTCAAGAGTCCTGGAAGCTGTTGTGGAAGAGAAGCCTGGCAGAAAGATACATTTCACTTCAGTCTAATACATCAGAAAAAAGTATGCTGGCACTTAGCAGTACCTGACTAGGAAGACACCCCCAGTCCGCTCCTTTATATTCTGTTCTTTCACGAGGTCCATGAATTCTATTACCAGAACAGAAAATCTAGCCATTGGGATGTAGTTTATAGAGTCTGGGATTTTCAAAACCACCTATAGCTTGGAAGCATTCAAATACATCTACATTTTTAGAAGACCTGGTGTTTTAGTGAAATGAACCAAGTGTCAATCAGTTTAATCCTCAAATGAAAATGTGGTCATTCTGTGCTCCTGTTTGAAGCATTATCTACAGTCAGTAAATAAGAAATGTTAAAATTATAATTTTATGTCAGTTATTGCCTTTCACTGGCACTTTAGTGCTATCTTCATCCATACAGGATCCAGAGCACTAAGCCCTCCCTGAGTGTGGGCAAGTATAATACAGTTAAGTGGTTGGAGCACACCATCAAATAACAGAATTTTACTGGACTCCATTCCTTGTTGAAACTGGATCAATGGGTAGTCAGAAACCTAGAAATCTTTTGGACAGTTGAAAACCAGGAAGGCATGATACTCTGTAACAAAATAATTGTACACATTCAGCATCTGCTGAACTGCTCTCTTTGACTTGGGCAACTCAGTTCTTCATCAAACATCCTATCTTAAGTGCTAAAGTAGGTATGGTCTGACCTTTGCACTGAATTCAATCTCCTGTATAACACTGGTCATCAGATTTTCTTCAATTAATTCCTTTTGAGATAGAAAATTAAAATGAAAATAACCTATTTTCATTTCACGTTGGTAAGGAACACATCACAAAACTGATGAGTTATACATTTGACAGGACAGTTAATTCCATAATTTTATAATATCTTTCTGCGAAATTCTAGTGACTTGTAGATTTCAGCTATGACAGCATTATGACTGCTATTAATAAATAAGGCAACTTTAACACTGCTCAAAAAATTAAGTCGATTTGCATGTTATTTTCCATAAAACAATGAGTGACATCAGTTTCCTTTCCTTAGTTTTCTATTAATATAGCCCTGCTAACTAATTCTATCAAATGTCAAGCTGATATTGTCCCATATACCTTTTTAAAACACTAGCACAACAATAGTTCCATTACAGCTTTCTGGAAATTTTCCACTATTTCAAGAATGACTATAAATTAATATAAACTGTCCAAACAGCTCCTTGATCAGTTGATTCATTCAGTACCTTTATGAGACAGTCTTCAGCTCGCAAATAGGTAATCAGCTATTGCATATGCAGACTGGAACACTACCTATGCCCTTGTAGTACAAAATTTTCAGTTGAACAAGTTTAATATTTCTTTCTCATTTTCTGAAATATTCAATCAGTTCCATTAGAATTTAATAAAACCTGCAAATCTGTCAGAAATTAGTATAAAAAAACCTTTCTGAACCAGTTTTTTCCTGCTCTTAGAAAAATCTTTCAAAGTTTCAATAATTTCCAAAGATATTCTCAGAATTTATAGTCTGTCAACAATTTTATAATGAAATGGTTTCTTACAACTACAAAATTTTATCATCAAATTTTCATATTAAGTTTATATATTAAAATTTCCCTAGCCACATAACAATGGCAGATAGTTATTAAATTAAGAGTTGTACTTAGATATAAAACATCTTCTAGCTGACACCTCAAACCATAACACTGGTTTTCAGAGGCCTGTAAAAACAAGATGGCTGCAGCTGAATAGAAATTAATACAGCCTATAAGAAATATTCTGCAGCTTCAATAGAACCACAAGGGCATAACACAGCGATGGCTATAGCAAAAAGAACACAAAGGAAAAGTCTACATAAATTTGCTCTGCCTTCTGTACTTCAAAACATAGGTCCTCAAGGAACTTGGCTGAAGCATCACAAAATCATATTGTAAAACTTATTGAGAACTTTAAGGTAAATTTGATTAATGTTAAAATTACTTTTAAAATATTTGGATCATTACCTGTATTTTTCAGTTCTATTAATTGGGAAGAAAAAAACTGACAGATCTGTAAATTATTTTCTGATTATCTCCTGATTTGTTTTCCTATCTTGATAGGGTAGAAGACTTAAGGCTAATTATCTTTTATAGTGTAGATATCTGTTCAGAATATTTGTTCATATTTCTTCTATGACTAAGAAATATAATCATGTAACATGTTCCAAATCAGATATAATGATTTGTTTATAATTGTAATAATACTAATAATACTAATAATACTAATAATACTAATAATAATAATAATAATAATAATAATAATACGTATTTTCAGTTAAAAATATATAAATTTAAGCACCCATTCTAGGACTGTCTACCAAAGCCAGAATTTTTACTGACCATACATATAGATGAATGTACATACAGGGTCTCACCCTCTGACCCATATATGCCTAGCTGATCTGCTATAGAAGTCTCCACTTGCTGCAAGCCTTTCAATTTTCCTTCCAGACTTGTAGCTAAAATCCTTTTTAGCTTTTATACTTTCCTCTCTATAGAAAATGACAGATACACTATTCAATTTAAAGTTTTACAAGCTCTTGTAATAGAATATATTAAGCTACAGTGTTTATTGTTGAACAGTTGTCTTTGTGTTCTGATAGTAAATAAGGTATATTAAATATTAGACACAGTAATTGCTTAAAGTTGTTTTAAAATATTGAAATTGAAGAATAAAACCATTCTATAAACTGTTACAGACTATCACACGAGATAAAATGCACATAACACACTCTCTCTGTACAGCTCAAATAAAAGCAAGTAACTTACTGCTTGCTGAAACTTATACCTTTGATAACATTTTCCTATTATAGTGACAATCTAGTATTGCAGACATAGATCACAATTTTATTTTTGTGTGTATTTAATTATTATGCTCCTAAGTTATCAGTCATTTAAATTGCATTTTCTTTAAAAATACCTAAGTAGCACTCAGTCAACCTAAAATATCACCCCCCAGTGTCAGAACTTCAGTCATGTGAACTTCACCTATGTGAAAATAAATATTCCCTTCAACTTCTTACTTTTTTTAAGTAAGTCTCAAGCAAAAGAATCCTAAACATTAAAGTTTGCTAAAATAATTTCAATGTTTATAAAAAGCCAGTCCTGTACTTTTAGTCCTGGAAAATATGAATGTCTCAGTGATCCTACTCTATGGGCACACAAAACTGTTAGTGAATAAAGAATATGGTATCAGAGTTCAGCTGTGTACTTACCATTAGTGCTGCCTGTTTGGCTAGCTGCCAGAGCCAGTGTTTCCTGCAGGTCTTTCAGATTTGATTCTAAAATTACAAGAAGCTTTCTCTGGTTTGGTAGCTCCTTTAGTCTACTACCTGCAGTAGGTGCAAAATATCAGTCATTATTAAGAAAACTACACTTATATATTTGTTTTAAACACTGAATACTATCAGATGGAACTTGATCTTAAAATTTACTTCATATTGTAAATAACATCCATGATATAATAAATTATTATCCTATACTGTGATCAATGTGATCAATGTTTAAAAGAAATTTCTAAGCCTTGAAAAGCAAGCATTGTCATTTGCTCACATTTAAATAATACCAAAATTTAAAAGTGCATAGGGAATGACAAGCAATGATATTTTTATTATCTTGTTAACCCTGCCATCCTGAATGTGGTCTGTTTTAGATTTAAGCCCTTCAAATCAAAGATTATCTTCTTGTTTGTATCACAATTCTCATTCCAGCCTCTGGATCATAGTATCTTATTTTCCCATTTATGCATTACAATAGCAAGAGGAATTATGGTCAGACATAGGACTGGGGGTGACTTCCTAACCCTAATTAAACCAATCCCAAAATTCTCATTAATTGTAGCAGAGTCTGCCGTAAGTCATTAAATCACCTGGGCCCTGAGTGCAACCTGTTCCCTGCTCCTAAGGGCTCAGCTACCTGTGGTCAAGGACAACTCTGGTACAATGCAGCTTGGTACCCTGGGGACAAGACTGCTGTGAGGAGAGCTGTGTGAGAATACCTTGTGAGAGGAGGGTCTTTTCTCCTTGGCTTGTGTGTTGGTTTAGGCCCTGACAGGACCGGAGACCACGTTGCCGTTGTCCCTCCCCCACCCTCGGACACAAGTAGGGCACAAACCCCGGGTTAAAATAAGAAGAAATTTAATACAACAGTGTAATAAGCAATCTGAACAACAACAGTAGCAATGGTAACAACAGTAAACAGTAATAACAGTAAACAAGACAAAAGATATACAGAGAAATACCGCAATGGATACGGACAGCCCAAGTGCCTGCTCCCCGGACCAAAGCCACAAAGAAAAGCTTCCCACGCTGCAGTGCAGGACCTGATGTCAGCATGGTGTGAGTAACCAGGCTGGAGATCCCTTCCCCCTCTCTGCTGGGGAACTTAACCCTATCCTTGCTGAACCAGCTTGGGAGCTGTGTGAGCTTTCAGGCCCTTGCCTGAGCTATGCTGTAGGCATGCCTTTGCCTGGCCATGACCTCACTGATCTTGACCTGCTGACTTGATTTCCTGGCTTGACTTTGGACTGAACTGCTGGCTGAACCTGGTTGCTGTCAGCAGCTCTGATTCTGACCCTGACATGCTGACTTGATTTCAGCTTATGTCTCATCATTCTGAATTTGTCTTGTGATCTGACTGTTAGGTGATCCTATTTACCATAACCACACCAGCTCTGCTTGCCTTGCCCAGCTAGTGAGGGATTGTGCCCTTGTCATTGAAGACAGTGCCCCTGATTATCTTGCTGTCACCATCATCTCCTAGATGGCCTTCCCTTGCAGGGCAGCCCACTCTTACTGCTCCCTGACATACATAATCTCATTGTCCTTCATCTCCCTTCTTTTCTTTCTCTTTTGCCGCCTTCCTGTTTTTGACACCATAGATCTTTCTTGCCTTTCTGGAATTTTACACCCACTAGGCTTGAAGATTGGGGTTTTTTTGCCCCAGTTCCTTTCAGGTTTGTTCTTTCCAAGACTGTTCTTTCAGCTCATCTTTTGATGAGCCTTTTTACTCTTTTCCCACTCTGGCACTATTCCCCAGGGCAGTGTCTATAGCCTTTTGTTCATCTTACATTATGTTCTCTCTCCAAGCAATTTCATCAGCTGACACACCTTCAGTTCTCATCTCCATGCTGATGAGTAACAAATCAAGCTCATCATCATTAATTATTCTTCTAGTAATATTCTCCATCTGTCCTTCTCTCAAATGATGTCATTTCAAGGTTTTATCAGCTTTAACTAAACTTGTGAAAAAGAGCTAATATCTTTCTGTCCAAAAACTTGTCATATTTTTACTTTCTAAAGCTAACTTTCTGGATACTCAGGTGCTTAACCTCAGGATACTTTCAAAGTTTTCCATCACGTTGCTCTTAGTAAAAAAAACCCCCACACCTACATGCCATTTTGGGATTCACCTCATCCTCCTTCCCTGTCCAAGCAGAAGTAGCCTCCTCTCAGTCCTTATAAAAAATCTTACAAAAACCCTTATAAAAACTCTCAGTTTGTTCATTCTTGCCTCAACACTGTCCCATCTGAATTCTTTCACCAGTTCCCAGTTCTCTTTGACATCATATTTACATTTTTCAGCATTGGTTTTAAGTGTCTATGTAGCGTATAAATCTACATCTTTAAAAAAGAAAAAAAACCAAAACAATTATATATATATAAATAAATATATATAAAAAATAAAACTAGTCAAACTATGCCTAGTTACTGAGTTGAAGAAATATCTGAGCTAGTTTTAAATTAGCTAGTTATTAGAAGTCAATCAGTACTAGTGAAATACCACCAGCAACAGTGGTACTGAGCTTCTTGTCAGGGTATATTAACTCATGCATATGTGGATTAATATTCTTTCTGTTCTCTTGTATAGCTCTACAGTTGCCTCATAACATATTCTCCCATTAAATGTTATGATTATTTATATTTTGTACATGTTGCTAGTATTCAGAGTCTTGTTTAATCTGATTGACAGTCTGTCATCGATACATCAAATAATGTAGTCTTTTAGCCTAATTGCATTTAAGTTCCTCTTAAAATAATTCTACTTTTCATGATGTTACTGGTAATTTTCAATAATGTCTGTTTCTTTATCTTGAGATCAGGAGTTGCTAGAGCAGTAACACTTCTAGAATAAGTGCATATGAGATGTTAAGAGTAAATTAAACAGGGACCTAAATAATATAATACAGATCTATAAATTTATTCTGCATTTACCAGTACTTCTGTCTATTTTGCTGTCTTCAAAAGCTTCTTTGTCTTTCAGATCTTCTATACCTGGTGACAGCTTAGCAAGCATACCGTGCAAAAGCTCAGCTGTTTTCTTCATAAAGATAAAACCTACTCAGAAAGGTGTTCAATAGAGAAAACATCTAAACAGTGTCTGTTTTTCCTCTAGAAACTGGCACTCAGTGTTTTCTAACTAGAGTGACGTAAACTCTCTATAACCCTTAAGAATTAGACTTTTAAATTTTTTTTGCTGCAGGCAGGTGCATTCCATGCAGTTTCATTCAGCGATGAAGACAAAGCATGTACTGATCCAGATACAGGCATTTTGGCCCATTTTGGAAAACACATGTGTAGCACAGATGTAGGTAATTTTGTCCCCACATGAAGATTTTAGATTTTGCTGTAGAGTATCCTTACCTCATCCTTTGTTGTATCATCTTGATTAGCCATTTTATACAGATAGATGAGGAACTGGCAAAAACTTAAGATTTTATGGAGTTGGTCAAGTTTTAGTAACAGTTGGAAAAAAAGAAGGCAAGGAAAAAAAACCACTTCACTGAAGGCAAACTATCAACATCTTCAGGAAATGTTTAATGTTTTCTTACCAGAGAGATTAGCTTCCCACTTAGCAGTGTTCAGGCCAGCTTCTGCTGGTGAAAATATTGGTGCTTGTTGCATTTTACTTGTTTTATTAATGGAAATCTTTTGCCATTTAATAGAAGTGCTATCTCATTGGGAATGTGACAAAGCAAAATGTTACTTTAGGAAAATATATAGGCCTTAATCCAGGACACAGAGTAATATATTTTACTTTAAAACTACGTTCTATGTTTAATACTAAGACCTTTTTGGACTATAGTATCTTATATATAAATACATAATACATTACAGTCTTGATTATAATTTATATTAAAGTCACTGCATACTCTCCTGTTAATGTAATGAAGCTTTGAAATAGCTGAAGCACCACTAGTATAAAACATTCAAGCTTATGTTTATTTTTAATCTAAAGATCAAATAAAGGATCAATACGTATCATATTTCTGTTGTTATAGATTTACCTAAACCCAAGTCTTTAAGTTTTATTACTCTGTAACAAGCTTATCTGCAAGATGAGAATACATACCCAACTGTGCAAAGGTATCTGAAGACATAAGAATCATTATCTCTTTTTACAGAAGCAAAAACTGAAGGCTCAGAGGATGGGGATGAACAGTTTGCAAAAGTTTAAGAAGTAAATTAATTGCCAATATGCAAATATCAGTGCAGCATCTGAACAATGTCCTTTTCTGTCTGAAAGACTATAAACACACATGGACAAACTCCAATTCTCTTGGCTAAATATCAAAAAAGATTATTTCATTCATTTGTAGAAGTTACAAAATGTTTTATGTTGCCATACTTTATAGCACATAAACAATGAGCACATAAGGATGACAGTTGTTTCAGGAATTGCATCAGAAACCTTAGCAGGGCCAGGTGTGTCTTATTTCTCCTGATAATGCTGCAAGTTGCAGTATTTATCAGTTAAGAGGACATGATCTAGTCATTCAGGGAAGAGTGACTGCCACAGAAGATAACCCATAATAATTTGTGGAGTCACTCTGAAATTAATCACTGTCATTACAGGATCCTGCATTATTTTTTGTCTGAATCTAATTAAATTATGGGCATTTTCTACTTGTGGCATAGGCTCCTCATTTGACAACTATTACAAAAATGTAAGCTTTAGTTGTATAAATATTCCCCATGCAGCAAAAATATTTTTACTAGCAGAACATATTAATGCACAAAAATTTTCATAACATTTTCATCATATATTATGTTTTACAATTATTTAAAATTCCTACTTTCTACATGTCAGCATGACTGAATGTGCTTTATATATAATCAACTCAGAAATATGTTAATTGGTATAACAAATTCCTAGTGTATCAGAAAGAAATGCTTCTCAGTACCGTTAAAATACTGAATTTGGGAAGTATATTCTATGGTCTCTGGCAATATTTGGCATGATGGCACTAGTTACAATCAGACACTCTTCTTTCAAAAGAAAAGATTTATCTTTAACTTCTACTACCTCTTTTTAAAGTCTATGGAATGTTTTCTTCTTCAAGTAAGATGGTGTTCAAAGTTACATTCTGTAATGAAAAATAATATTATATTGTTTGCTACTATTACAACAGTAGTCAACTGATAAATGTTCTTATCTTAACACATCCAAGTCCTGAATAAACTCATTCAAAGTATAACTTAATGAGTTATCTTTAAGAACTCAGAAGTAATTAGTTAATTTACTAGAACTAATGTCTAACCAGATGGATGGAATAATATTTCCCCTTTTTTTCTCATTTTGATTTACTCATCATTTTGAACTGCTGAACTATGGGAGCAGCACTGGACAAAGAAATCTCTCACACAGTAGTGCTGGAGAGACTGTCATATTCCAATGTACAAAGAAAACCAGAGATGTTAGAGGTTTGCTATAGATTACCATTGCTGCCATAAAACTCTTTAGAATCATACTCATCATTTTCATATGGCAAGCAGCCATTGAAGTATTTTACTCCAAAATATGTTATTGATCACATTTTAACACTATTACAGTAAAACTTTCTATATTCCAATTTCTGTGTTAAGTTTTTACCTCCTTACCTCATGAGATTCTTGCATACTGCTCTCGGATCAAAATACTGTAATGTAAACATAATATAACACTCAAATACATTCCACTACAGTCTCTGTGCTACTCTGTGCTACAGTCCTGTGGAAGAACTGATGAAGTCCAAGACAGAAAATCTTTTCATGCAGAAGTCAAACAAGCTGTGTTCAACTGCTGAACATTAATTTATGAACGAGTTATCTGCTTCACTGTAGTTTAAGGAAGCAAAACTCATGAATACTTTCAAACACAGGAACTAAGAGTACCCAAGAGCCAATGGTTTATTTTCAAAATACAGGAAACTCTTTGTTTCACCTTGTTATCTTGATTCAGTTCCTTTATGTTTGTATTTTCATCCCCCAAAGCAATGAGAAATATTGAAGTGAAACATTTTACAATGCTGGTAATTTCACAGAACTGAAAAAAGAATAGGACACGTAAGAAAACAAAAAAATGCCTTCTACTGCAATCAATTTCTCCAAGTTTAAACAGCTGCAGTTCAGGTTACAAACAAGACTATTTTCTCACTGAATGAAGCTATGCTAAGTGTCAGTTGCTAACAAAAAGCACTGACACAGCAATACTGTAGTGATAAAAAATTATTAAATTCACCTGTCCAGTGTATAAGAGAATTAAATAAATTCTGTCCTCATTTGCCTCTGTTTCTTCTTCTGAAATATCTTACTACTATAGTATGTTCACAAAACAGACTTGAAGATTGGAACAGACAAAACACAATGTAAATTTGCAGGTACTATGGTGACCAACATCTTAGAAAACAAATACTTCAGAGTTTTAAGTTATTTCTTCCAAAAATCATCTACTGTTATTTGGACTGAGGTTCACTGGTACATTTTATTTGGTATCAAAACTACCACATTCCCAGCCAGTATTCCCTCCAGCTCACTACAGTTCACTGCCTTCTGAGTTGTACTACTGCAATGGTTCGTAAGGCTGCAGTCTGAAATAAATGACCTATATTTAAAAAAAAAAATTTGCTGGTTCTGTTTTTTACTACTGCACTGAACTCTGATAAGTCTTCACAGCACACTGAAGCATTTAGCTCCATTGGATTTAAAAAGCACCAGAAAAATACATCCTTCTTGAAGCAGCTGAAATGAACTAAGCAATATGATCAATTTTTCCTGTATTGAATTTCTGTCTATCTGCTGTAAAATAAAGGGTGTTATCATGGTAGATTCCTGATACTGTATTAGCCAAAAAAAAAAAAAAAAAGGGGGGGGGGAAGGAGTCTTAGAAATGTATGACTTCTCTTCATAAAATGACAAGCACAAGTATCTCAGCTCATTCCGCTCTCCTTCAAAAGCACTATTTTTTTTCAATATGAAGGAAAACTGCCTAAAAGCTGGTGAATTTAAGAGTTTACATGACTGAAATACTACAAGGCTTTCTATTCAAATGGAGGGCAAAAAAATAAAACAGCCACTGAATGCTGACATAAGTCAGAACAATCATTAGAGATGCTGTAAATTATACTGACATAATGTACTTTTGTGGCAGATCCTAAAGTACTACCTATGAGATCCTGGCAAAATCATTACCTCTTTGTATCACAGATTCCATCTGCCTCAAGTAGGTAATAATGTTTATTCATCTTTATAAATAATTTTAATAACTTGAGATTAAAATTATTGTATGAATCAGTCCTGTAAAAGCCAAAGAACTGGAGTGCAGATGCAGCAGTTTTTTTCTTGTCTTTCTGAGATTAGTTGGGGTGAATCTTTTTTGTATACTTAAAGACTTAGGTAATAATTGTTCTTGACGTTTACAGAGAAATGTGATGAATTTGAGAAAAAAAAATCAGGTCTACTTTCAATATAACTTTTATAGCATTACTGAAGAGTTTGGAAAGAAATAATATTTTTAAATTAGTGTATTACCCAAAAGGAAGCTACACTGCTAATGAAAGAGTCGACAAGATCATAGCCGTAGTCATTTAGAGTATTTTGGTACTATCTTTATCATTCACAGTGAGGAACAAACTGTGGTCCTTGGGCCAACTGAGATTAATCCATTTAAGTCTAAAAGCCTTCGGAGCACACTAGCTGTGTTCATACTTCCTAGGAAAGGGAATGCATCCTGCCCCCACACATGTAAATATGCTTCACATTCACCATTCATTTGCCCCATGCACAACACAGGAATGTGCCAGTAGTCTTAATACAAGGGGTTTGTGCTTGATGCGTCCTCAGTGACAGTTGCTCACTCGTGAATACATCCTAGTTCATCACCTTTGATCTACAGGCCACACAATCCTCCAGAAAGGGCCATCTAAGCCATTGCTATGTGCACAGTTAGGGACACCCTTCTGTCAGGGTGTCCCTGGAAGAACTAGTGCTACTAAAACTGCAGGAATAGGAAGAGATACTTACTTAGCAGTGGCATGTTCCAGCACCCTGAGTTTCTGGCATCAGGCTGAGTCATGAGTGCTATGGCAATAGCCTTATCCTACTTGCTCACTGAAGGCGTGTTATGGCTTTCAAAAATCTCTATGAGTAGAGCTTTGACAGATTTAACCAAATTTCTCATTTCCCTAGTCACCCACAGAGGAATCAGTGAGGGTTTGGCAGAGGTTTGCCTGGAGGGCACTCACTCTTCATGAGCAAAAAGACCATTCTGAGCATCTGTCAGGACATGGAAGTGTGCTGCTGGGCATGATTTGAGTGATCACATAGAGGCACTGCATAAGCAAAGCAATATCGAAACAGGGCAATATGAACAGGTAGGTATCAGCAATTATGCCACTAACTACCACTAGGATTGCCCAAGATGCCTGCTGTCTACTGGAAGACCCATCACCAGCCACGTGCACGTGGCCTTGGGGAACCTGTGGCATGCTGGGCAGCTGAACAGCAAACACCAGTGAGAGCAGCCCATAACAGGTCTGTCTGCCTGCCATCCTCAAACACTCAGTGCTGTGTCTGAGGCAGCAGCACTGCACATAGCAGCTACTAAAGAGGAAACAGAGAAAAAGGAATAGTAATTCACCATGCCTCAAAAAGTACTCCCAGACCTTTGCTAAACATGCAAGTTTGTTTTTACTAAGCTGACTCGTAGTGACATTCCTGTCTGTGTGCAAGAACAAGGGAGACTGCCTACTTACCTGCCACCAGTCAGAGTGTGTGGAGAGAAAGCTGGGCTGGAAAGAGATGGCTGTATCTGAGGTTGGGAACAGGGTAAAAACAGGTCCATTTTAAATCTTTTTTTTTTACAGAAAAAGGCCACAGGGCCTGACAAATCCTGTGACAAGTAAAAATTAGGTTCAGAAGGTCATATTTCAAATGTGAAAGAATTACCAGTGAATGGACAGTGTCAAGGTAAGAAACCGCTGGAAATTTGTGCTGAGGTTACCCCTTACTGAGAGAAGTTACAAGTTTTCAAAAGTGGCAACAGTGTACTGAGAACAGTATCACCACAGTCACTTACAAGCTGATGATACGGAATTCTTACTTCTGTTGCCCATCAGCTTGAGCTGGCAAGGAGACAGACAGACAACTAAACAATTTAGGTAGCTATCATTACCATTTTCAACTCTCACAGCTGTAGGAAAAGCTCTACAAGAGCTTCTAATTAATAAGCATTTTAAAACCTCTAGTTTATCAAAAGTTTACTATACATACACTTGAGTCTTTGTGTGCTGCTCCTTCTTCCACTTCAACATTTTAATATATATTTTCCACTGTGTTCATTATCTGTAAGAAAATTAATATTAATTAGCAACTATATTAAGAGAAAAATCTCCTTGCATTGTGTGTAAATTGCAAGGTTTTGGTAGGGACAGATGCTCTGTGCTGGACACAGTTATTCAGCCGGCTCCACAACAGATCTAGCGCAAGCCAAAGCTGAGCCAAATCAGAGTTTGTGGTGCCTCTGAAAATAAGATGACACAAGCCTGATTTGACCCTACAAGTTAAAGAACATAATCATTACAGAAAATATATATAATTACTAATTAAGACTCAAATGAGTAACAGTTATTTATAAAAAATATTATTTTGTTAAAAGGCAAATAGTTAATTTACAGTAAAAATTAATTTGCATGTGACATTCAACATATCTGATTGTTGACCTAGCAATAAGCACATAATTACACTCACTATATCATTTGCTGTTCTATGAAAAATCTACACGGACAAGAACCTGAAGCTGTTACTAAAGAAATCCAAAAATGATACATTGAACAATATGCACTGATTGCTTTAAGAGCAATAATGATAAACTGTTCTGACAAAACACTGATCAAAACCAATTATCAATCAAAGGCTTGTGTAATCTTGGTCATCATATATTAATTGGGTCAACAAACAGACTCCTGAAATTCTGCTGAACTTCCCAATTTTCCTAAGTATAAAATTATTATTGGTTAAATCAAATTCATTTTTTGTTTTTCCAATATAATTTAAAGACACATATTTCTTTAATTGGCATCATTATGGTATGATCATCCAGTGTTCTGCTATTAACAAAAAAGCTTTTCCTAGCTCCTTGCATCTGCATAATCAAAACGAAAGGAGCCTTTTAGCTCAAACTAAAAAAATATAAATGAGAAAGCAATTTTTGTTGATCTTGCAATAAAAGGAAAAAAGGTTTTTCAATGGGGAGAAGAAAAACCACAGAAAAAATCTGACTATGAATTGTAAGGTGACATTTTTCACTATTGGCAAGTGAATTACTACCCTGAAAGTAGCCAATATCCACTGTCAGCTGCCTTTGATTCAAAAGACAACAGATCTATTTTAAAATACAGATATGCCAACAGTGCTCTTTCAGGTTCAAGGCATGAAATCTGCCATGCCATGAAGGCTTCTCTATCCCAAAACAACTTCAGACCATTCTCAGCTACCACCAGAGGCATTAAAAAACACATGATCAAGATTCAGGTTAATCAACCTACCTGGAGAGGGTTCTTTTTCTTCACTTAAAATGCAAACGCTAGGGTAGTCATGTTAGAGTCTATGTTGAAGGCAGAAAGCCAGATATCAAGCAAAGGACAAAACTCCCTAGTGTAGGTGAACAAAGAAGTTGTCTCGTTATTGTTTCTGTTATGTTTAGAGAAACAGGAGTACATGTTTCTGTAAAGAAACAAGATTACATTGAAATTATAACTTGGTAGTATTGATTTGTGAGAAGACAGAAAGATCTGAGGTAAGCTAAGGACACAATAAGGACAATAATTTTCTAAATACTTTCAACATATAAGCAGTTCCTGGAGTAGTTCCAGAGCCAAAGCTGCTTTGGTAAAGCAGAGTCACACAGCCAGTAACATTTTCATTCAGTGCCGTCAAGAATTGTCCAAAGCACATGTTTAAAACAAGCAAACAAACAAAGCTTTACACCCACACAGCAGTTAATGAAAACTATGTAGAAAAGGAAGGAGAACCAGGGAAGGAAAGATGTGACAACAATCACACTTCCTCCAGTAACAGCAGCTGTTTCCTGCTGTGTCCAAGGTGTGTAAGGGTAAGGCTGCAACTGGCTGAAATTACGTGAATTCTCTTATTTCCCAAAAACGTCAGTGTGATAATGCCTATTTCTGGTAACAAACAAGAGTAACTACAGCATTAGGCTTCACTGGTAGACCCAGCTAGTAACAGTACAGCAGGCCAATATAAATGTAGTGCTTGGACACTGAAAATGGGTTTCAGGTAAAAGCATGTACTGCCCACAAAAGAGAAAAACCCAAATTCTTTCAAGCTTATTTTTCTTAGCAGCTCTCGACATGTTCTTCTTCTGCCTGAGGCCTCCCTAAACAAAGCAGAACTGGATGATACCCCTTTCCCCTCTAGGTCACTTACAGTATGAGGAAGATGGATAAAGTAACTTAGTGCATTTTCCAAAGCTTTTCCTGGTTGGCTAAGATGGAGAGTAACATTACCCCTACTGTGCAGTTTCTCACCTGAATAAAACAACCTGTGAAAAGCTACAGGCCATTACCATTAAAAACTGCTTCTTATGTGCAGTTTACCTGGACAGCAAATAGTTAATACAGCACATATCAGTGAGAATGGGGTAGGAATTTAGATCAGAATGGGACTGAAGGGGCTAAAACCAACCTAAATAGAAAATTTCAAATCAGCTGAGCTGGCCAAAATGAGATTGTAACCTCTGTACTGTACATAATCACTGCTATACTAGGTCTTCAATAACAGCTAGCAGCAAACAACTAAGGTAGAGTACAAAACAGTATAGAATATATTCTGACTCATACCTCCACCTCCTAGCAGACCTAAACAAAAAATTATACCACAACCACCATGTTCAGTGTTCACCCCCGTCTAGCTACTGATGCCCCATACAAACAACTAAACAAGACTTAGTGTGAGCATCCACAGGACAAGTGCCTACACCTTAGCTAGTGACACTGGACTCCCTTTTCGATCCACAGAAATTCAGTCAGTCCAGTCAGAGCACAGAAGTCAGCCTCTACTAGAAAAGATGCCTACATTTAGTCCTATGAATTAACTTTCAAGGCTTCCTATAAAATTAATGGAGATATGTTCGTTACATATCCTTACAGTTAGCTGGCATGTTTTTAGTCTGAATTGTAAGGGAACATTAAACAGGGATTAAATGGGGGAAATCTAATGAAGGGATATTTCATTATGTACACAACACAAACTGATCTCTCTTTCTTATCTTTCCCACCACTGCTTGGTCAGATTTATGCTGCTGAAAGGCAGACCCAGCTCTCTGATACAGTATTAAAGAAATCAAATAATTGTGAGCAATGGGACACTGTGGTATTATTTTTTAACCACACAAAAATACAAAGAAAACAGCCAAGCAAGAAAATGTAGTGTTTACTTTTAAGAGGATGTATTATTGGTTTTGTAGTAACAATATATCTGCAATAATTGAATACAGAAGACAAAATAAAACATGAAACATTTTTCATATACATTCAAAAAGCACAGAATAGAAAATATTATGTGCTTTTATGTAGGGTCAAAATAACTTTTAGCATGTTTAAAAGAAAAATCTTCCACAACACTACATAAAAAGTAATGCTACTACAATAATAAAATGTGATTTGTACATTTCAGGACACATACAAATCTTCTGCATCGCCAAGTCAAAAATTAGAAGCCAATACACAGTTCCACAATGATCAGAGACAAAATGCTGCGGGATGATCACATTTCCTAAAGTGGTAAAACTTGAACAAGCTCTCAGGCTTTGTTAATTCAGTTGGACAACACTGGCTTCAGTTGCCTCTGAGCACTATAAAAACCACAGCATAAAACCTTTGGGCTTCTGCCTCTTGTGTCCAGCATACAAATCAGAGATCATTTAAGTATTCTACCCCTATTTTTTTTTTTCAGTAGAACAGTTGGGTTTTTTTAATTTCCTACTTAAATTTCATTCATATTTTATTTTTTAATTTTATGTGTATATTGATTTTTAAATTAAAAATCACAATTTAGCTAAAGAAACCAGAGGAAAACAATAGGAAAGAAGGGGCTGGTCAAAATGCTTCTGTATTGAACCAACATGAATCAGGGTCTTTAGTGTGACTATAATTGCCATTATTGCATTGCACCATTTCTGTACTTGCAGAAAACCTCCCTATAGCTGCAAGCATTTAGGAATTTAAAAATATGGTTCTATTGAAGTAAAGTTAGAGATACCTTGACATTACAATACAACAAATACCTACTAAAAAAACCCCCAACAAATGTTCTAAGAGTTTCTTGTTTCTCAGCAGATGGAAACTATTTCCTACCTTAAAAAACCTGAAATATCCAAGTAATAAGTACATTTGAGTTTTAAGTAAATAAAGATAATGGTCTACTTAAGTAAATCAATATCTAACAAATTGCAGCCTGTCTAAACTCCTGTATCTAATTTAAATGTATTTTTATGGCAACCACACCGCTACGAAAATTATCCAATTTCTGTGCTGGTTTTGACTGGGGTAACTTTCTCCATAATACCTTGTATGATGCTGCGTTCTGGATTTGTGCTGAAAAGTGTTGATAATACAGAGGTGTTTTAGTTATTGCTGAGCAGTAGTTACACAGAGCCAAGGCCTTTTCTGCCTCAAGTAGGCTGGGGGTGCAGGAGGAGTTGGGAGGGGGCACGGCAGGGACAGCTGACCCCAGCTGAACAAAGGGATATCCTGTATTGTATGGTGTCATGCTCAGCATATACAGCTGGGGGAAGAAGGAAGGGAGGATGTTTGGAGTGATGGCGCTTGTCTTCCCAAGTAACCATTACATGTGATGAAGCCCTGCTTTCCTGAAGATGGCTGAACACCTGCCTGTCAATGGGAAGCAGTGAATGAATTCCTTGGTTTGCTTTGCTTGTGTGTGCAGCTTTTGCTTTACCTATTAAACCGTCTTTATTTCAACCCAGGAGTTTTCTCACTTTTACCCTGTGGATTTGCTCCCCCATTCCACTGTGAGGGGAGTGAGCGAGCAGCTGGCTGGAGCTTAGATGCTGGCTGGGGTTAAACCGTGACAACTTTAATTTTTTTAATAGGTATTAGTAATACAACCAGAAGTCAGCAAAAACAATATTAATGCTCCCCTCACTTGAAAAGGTCTCCTTTGCTATTTGTAGGGGTAGTCAAGGCAAAAAGCAGCTATTTTCTTGTCTTTCGCAAAGCAGGTTCCAGACCTGAGACCCAACACCTAGCTATTCAGGGAATTACATTCCCTGGGTATTTGACAATATGCCTCCTCACTGCTCTGGCTTTCCCATTTCAAGGAACAGGTCAGGACTGAGAGAGGTTCCTGGTCCCTCTCACAGCAGCACCTGCACCAGGGAAATTTCTGGAGCCTTTCAGTGCCTTCTCGGGTGGTGTCTGATCAAGACCTGAAAAGCTGGGAAGCGCAGATCTGCATAGTTCTTTTTGTCCGGGACAGCTGACCGGAGACAGGTCGTGGGCATGGATGATATGACGGCCACAGGAGCAGTCACCAACCTTTCAGCAGTTTCCTTCCCAAGTCTCCCGGTCAGGTAATCTCACATCTGTTTTTGTAAACTGCTGGCAGGGACCACATTGTCTCAATGTCTGTACAGCACCAAGCCCTCCATGATGGGTTTGAGGGACTCTAATTATTGTATTATCTGAGTTACGGTTAATTGTTATTGTTGAGAAAGCTCTTCCAGGCCTGAAGATACCGCCAGGTAGGCCAGCAGGCCGACTCTGGCTCTGCGGGACTGCCAGAGAGGAAGGCGGGGAGAGGAAGGGAGGCGGCTGAGGCACGCCGCCAGCAGCCGCAGACCGCGCCCCGACACTGCCGGGGGGTCTCGCAGCGGAGCTGCCGGCGGGCGGGAGGGGGAGGAGGAAGGCGGCGGCCGCCCCTCCGGGCCGCCCCTGCCGGCGGGCCGAGCTGGCGCGCGCCGCCGCCTGCCCTCAAGAGCGGCCGCCTCAGCCCGGCCCCGCTCGTCCCCTGCGACCGCGGCGGAGGACGTGTCACTGGAAAAATAACTGCAGTGCTGTTGAGAACGGCAAGTGAGCCCGAAGGAGGGGGCTGCTTTCCTGAGGGCGTGCCGGTTTACGTCGTACGACGAAACAGCTTTTAACAAAGCAAAGCGAAAATAAGGGTATTGGGTGCGGGTTGGGCTGTGAGTCGTGCACGGGTACACAGGCACAGCACGGCGGGACCGGGGGCGCTTCTGACAGCCCCCCACGCAATTAGGAAATCGGTAATGGAGGATATCAGAAAGTGACTAAGTAATTTAAATTCTTATTGTTACTGGAGCTTCAGGCTTTAATTAAGACAATCCACGATCAAAACGCAACTCTTTAAGTTGTTTCTGACGCCAATACTATCAGTTTTCACACAGGCAACAGATGGTGTATTAATTAACATTGCGTGAAAACAAGAACCAGAAGTGGTCCTCTGAGGCAGGGGAACGGGGAATCTCCTCACCCTGTGAGAAAAAAGGGTTTCCTTCAATACATTGGGCTTAATAAATAAATAAAGCCCCAAAGAGAATTCTATTTTAAAATGTGGAGGAGAGGGAGGGTGCCAAGTGCACAACGGAACTTTTTTAACAGAACATTATCCAATTACAACCAACCTACTTAGCTCAAATACAAATTCGAGGCAAAACTTAAGACGCAACAATATAGTGCAATAAATTTATTAACTGAATATTTAAATAGCACTTCTTGACATGCACATGTCATTTCCTTTAGGAATGCCCAGCTCCAGTGAGAGAGAAACCACCCCTGAATAAATAAGCAGAAGCCCCACCCCTGTCATAATGTCCATAATGAAACAGAGCAACATTTACACAATAAATTGTGTAAAGCAAGAGCAAATAAAAGTAGCTAATGATTTTAAAATACAAAAATATGTAAACTCTGCAACTGCATGTTCATTTTATCCATTCTCTCTTCGTTATACCTTATCTTTGCTAAGACACAAATCATGCAACTAGTCAAACTGATGAATGTGATGACTCACTTTAAAAAAGGTAGTTGCTGAACATCTTTGTGCTTTACATGTCTTAAGGTCTCATGGAAAAATTAATACGTCATCATGTACCTGAAACATCTTCACTTTACATGGTGGGAATTCCTAAACCAGTAGCTACTGATAATTTCATTCAGAGGGTTGATATATATTACACAACTTTCAAATCATGCTTTGGAAAGGGGTTATTATTTCATTATGGCTTTTTCCTCTTTCTTTACAATGCAGGTCACCACTGAGAGTCCTTTACAAACATTAATTCATGCATTTTCAGAGACACTTTGTATGATGGATGAGACAATGGTGTGGTTTTATACATGAGTATAAAGAGAGCAAAGTCAATAGTGTCAATCTATTTTGAAAGTCCAAGGTGAGCTTTGACTTTTTCAGTGTTAGCACTTTGTGTGTTCTGATCAGAGTTCCCACTGACTTCACCTACACATAAATGTGGCAAGTCCTGCTACAAATTGTGGTATTTCCAAGTTGTACCTCCCATTGCTTTTCCAAATTTTACTGGAGTAACTGGGCCACAAACATACAGGAAAGAAATTCAGTCCTATTGGGGGAATTATGCAGCTACTTTAATCCTTACTTTTTCTGAGACATTCACTGCACATTCAGTTTATATATTCTGAAAACAAATGATCTAGGAATATCAGAGACAACTTAATTCCCCGAGGATCATGTTTTATGCAGGAAGGACTGGAGGAAGCAGGGATCTTGTAGAAAAAGTACTAAGTGACCCCCTATTTAAGGCTCATACTCCCTCATGCTTGCAAAAGTTCTCCAAATCAAGGTTGCATACACAAAACTTTCCAGAATAAGAAACTTGCAACTTTGGTATGCCTTTAAAATCGGGCCTTGTGTCTTGCTTTTTTTTTTTTTTTTTTTTCTTTAGTAAGAATATAACATATCAAACACTATTTTTTAAAAAGAAGGAAGTTACACATGTACTCTCTCTGCCCTGACTCTCCAGAAATTTCATCATGTGGAAATACATTCACCCCACAGAGAGTCTGAACAATACTGAACCATTTGGATTGGCAGCACAGACAACTGCCCAAGAATTTGTTGTTGTCTTCTACACAGAGAAATCAGAAGAGAGGACACATACCTTTTTATTGTTTCCAAAGCTATTTGATGATGACAGATGCACACATTGACTCCAAGAGTTATGGATTAATTCCAGGCTCTCAGAGGAGTTTATCCTTCTTCCCTTAGCCATTCTACTTTTGTTTTCTCCTTCTAATCAAGTCTCTTTGTCTTCTTTAATATGCATCTGCTCAACAGACTTGTATTCCAGTCAGACTGTGCCTGCAAGTTCTCCACATTGAACAAGGAAAACCTCAGACATTACCCAGGTCTTAGTTTTAGCACTGCTATAACTTTCATTACCACAATAGAATGTTAGATGTTCTGCTGAGCTCTGGAGCCCTCAGAGTAAGCTACCTCTGTGGGCCAGCAGGGAGGCAACAGCTGTAAGGATACGATGACCGCACTTCCTACAGGATGCTGCAGAATAGGTGTCTAATATATAGGAGCTATGTAGCAATGGAGAACTCTACATATAGATAAAATCTTTCTAAAAATTATAAACCATACACAATTTGCATGCAGAAGTAAAAGCAATAAAAATGGATAGTTTATAGGTAAGAGAAATCTATTAGTATTTACTGAACAGATGGGAATTGTTTTTCCCGGGCTTATCTGGCCAAAATTTGATAGCAGTCATAAAAATAGCAAATCCACATCACTAATATCAGAGAGATTCTGCTGCCAGATTCTAAGTGACTGTCCCAAAATGTGGCAATAGTACACCTAATAGTTTTGAAATCTCAGTACTAGTGAAATTAAATGTGAGAAACATGATCCTTTCATAAGGGCTTCCAAGATGACCCGAGGAACTCTGAGCCACTAAGAGTGACCTCCATATTGGGAAAACTAGTGGTAGAAACTATTACAGATATAATGTTGAAGGACAGATGGAGAAATATGGTATACCTGGGGAGGAGTCACTGTTGCTTCTGTAAGTGTAAAGTAATACACACTGGGAAAATAAAGTGCAATTGCATATATAAAGAAAATGGATTCTAAGTTGCTATTGACTCCTCCTCCTTCTCCTGAAAAAAAAATAGGTTATTGTGATTAGTTCTCCAAAGAGAAGTACCTCTTAGTACTAAGTAAATAATGTTAAAAACTATTGGAACATGAAAATAAAAAGAAGCAGAGGATAATAAGCAAAGAAAAATAAAATTCAGAAGAAAACATCATTGTCCTACTGTATGCATGGATGGTATGCCCACATATTTTCCACTGCATCTACCTCTGGCAATCCTACCTTAGAAATAATAAAAAATGGTTCAGAGAAAGGTGACAAAGATAACAAGAGGCATTGAACTACTTCAAGTCAAGAACTTGTTTGTAGCTTCCCCCAAAATACAGCAGAATCCTTCTAATCCAACAGATTCAATAAACGTATAGAATTAGGAGTGATTGGAGAATGTGAGTTGGAAATTATTATTCATTATTTCTAAAATGAAAGAAACAGGGCACTATGTTAGAAAATCAACCAACCATTTACAAATTAAGTCAAACTGGAAATAATTTCTATTACAGAAACTAAAAATATACATGGCTTTTAAAAGTACTGCAGAAGTTCATGGAACATATGTCCATTGGTAGCTAATGAGCATTGTGAATCAGATGTAAAAACAAGGTTCAGAACTCCCTAACTCACCACCTGTCAGAAGCTAAGCGTGTATACCAATGCGAGGATCACTCTAGACTTGACCTGTTTCCTATATTCCTCCCCAGGTATCTGCTGTCATTAGCAGCTGCAGCCTGACATTTCATGTCACTCTCTGGCTGTTCTTACATTACTAAGCAATATTAGCACAGCAAGCCTATGCCAGATAAACAAGCAAAAACATTCGCCAACCTGCATGTGGCCTAGATTCCTGTGCTTTTTTCAGTTTCCACTAAATGTATATTTGCTGTGTTTTCACCCCAATGAAAATATTTCACTGATAACATGAAAACTCTCCTTTTCCCAACCACTCAGAACTACTGATTTAGGAAGGCGCTTTATTCTCCAACATGTGTTTAAATTCTAATTTATTATTCTGTTATTTAAAATTATAATTAGTTGAAAATGTAATATTAGCTTTGTCAGAAAATGCATTTTACTTCTTAAAGTAATGCAGCTAGGCTTCTCACTGATTTATCCAATTCTACAAATGGGGTGAAATGCATATGAGAAAGCATCCATTTTATGCAAACCCTTTGGTAGCTCAGAATATGATCCTAGCCAGGCAAATGAAATGTTAATGTGGTGATGGAGCCAGAAAAAAAGATATTCCCCAAAAACTGATAGGACTTTGTTAAAAAAAAAAACCAAAAAAAAAGTAAAAAACCACCTTAAAATTCTGATAGTGAAATGACAGAAACAGTCTCCCCTGTAGAACTTCCTTGTGCTTTTTTTTTTTTTTAAATTAAGATTTTCTTCAGTGGGGGTATTGATATGATGTCCTGCTATTTTAATGAAAGCAGTTAGAGCTGAATGTATTTAAATACATGCATAACACTCCAGAAGCTCACAAAACTCTGATTGTGGTTAGACATTTGAATTATGCACACAAAAGCAGACTGATGTAACCACAGTTTCTTCCTCTGTCAAATATGATTGAAACTGGCCAGCAGGTTCAAAATTGTTTAGAGGCAGACTGCAATACATGACTGTAAAAAGTTAATATCCCCATGAAACCTGCTACAAAGTCCTATGAGAACTTTAAGGGGAGAGCTGTAGAGAAGGAAGGGAATTCTGGACCCTACTATAATGGAGCTGAGCTAAAGGGAATAAAAAGACAGTATTAGCTGAGTAAAGAAAAAGGCCACAGAAGTATTTAAAGAAACTATTCACTCTAAGGGATATCTCAAAGTGGCATTACTCTGAATGGAAAGGAACTTTTGCTGAAATAAGACATTTCTGAAATTCAGGAGAAGTATCACATACTGTTGCTCATTTAGCAAGCAACATGTACAGTGATGAATCAGTGGTTAGAAATGTATGTCAGATGCTGTCCAAATATCAGTCAACTTCCAGACAGAAGGCCTCTGTAAACACAAACATATAAGAAAGCTTAGAAAAGATTAATCTTACATTTACCTATAGCCATTTAGTAATGATGTACAACACATTTATACACTGCATTAAAACTGTTAAGTTTGACTTTGATCTTGACAGCTTTATCTGTAAATAATGAAGTCCTTCATGTCTGTACTGTTCTGGATGACTGCAAAGGAGCTGACAAATTGCTCTTTATTTCTGAATTTTATTAAACAATTTTTTCTTTAAATTGTATCATTAGAGGAAAAAAGTATATTCTTAGCAGTTTTACATCAAAGTGTATCAATAAAGTCAGTACATCAATGAGAAAATAGGCATAAATGGTCTATTTGAATGTAGGATTGTGCCAATTTGATCTGCAGGCCCTAGATATTCCTAATGATTCACTGAACTTGTTGCTGCAAAGAAAATGAGATGAAAAAAAGTGTTGACTTGAGGTATATAAATTCTAAACAATTAGCATGCTACATAAAATTCATGAAGTACTTTTAGTTTAAATATAATTAATCTTTCATGAATTACATAAGTATATAATTTATGTATTACTAGGATCTAATGTTATGCAAAGGACTCTACCTAAAATCTTCTAAGGCAGGTGTACAGAATAAAATTGTTAATGAACTGTTGAGCATTATTAATCTGAAGTGCTAGGAAGGGGGAACAAATTCGTTTATAGGCAAATTCACAAGTCAGTAGGGCCCCAATAGTAAAACTATATAAAAAATTATTTTATTAGAATATTTAATCTTATCTAATACCTTCAAAGAAGCATTGACAGTTTTAGTATTGGTTTGAAGGCCCATAAAAAAGAATGTTCCTGGTATTTCCATCCCTTTGACTAGTAATACTTCACTTAAGAAAGCAAACTCTTTACTCACAGACTTTTTAAGCATCTGATTCTTTATCCATTTTTTATTTAACCTCAGGAGAATTCTTGCTACGGAACTTATATATGTTCATTCCTTTCTTCCTTTCTTTTCAAGATGTTAAGCTATTAATACTGGAGTAATAAAGTCCATTTGATTTTATGTTGGCTCAATAGTCTCCCAAGTCTATTTGGTGTGTAGTTTGATAAATGAGAAAATTTAGTGAAGTGTGAGTAGGTTAACTAGTGATTGATCAAATGATATCCAGTAAGTAATGAGAAAAATGTGTTAACAGTGGAAAGAAGGACTTTTGGCTCAGAAAAGTAAATGAGACTAAAACCAAGTAATCCCAGCTAAGCTGCTTTTGTTCATTGTGACAGCAACATTTATAACTATCCTCTCTGACAAATGTCTCTACCTGAAATAAAGGTCTATGCTAAAGCTTTATAAAAAGCAACCAAGAAGAGCACGTGGGAGCTCAGCTCTATCTTGTGTAAAATAATTGAGTTCAACTGAGGTGCGAGTTCATAGTGCTTGCGAAGTACTTTGCATAAAAGTATTACCAGTCTTACAAAGTACTTCCAAGCAATATCAACTATCTTAGTTCATAGTTCATTTAATACTTCACAAGTATGAAGAGATATAAGTGATGGTGAAACTACCTCATATTTTTGTGCACAGCTTCATCATCATTATATCTTCATGTCTAAACAAAATCTGCTGCATCTCTACTTACATCAGTTCATGTAACTTGCTGGCTAACAGCAGATGCTAAAGCCTTACTGCTGATTCTCACAGTACTTCTCCTAACCACACAGAAGTTATCACTCTGTACATAAGTGTTCTAACATTAGTCGTAGGTATCCTGTGTGGCAAATATACAGAAGGTACTTCACTGGTTTTTAACCTTTTGTTTTCAAAGTATCTTGCACTTGGGCACCATCATCCACTTCGACACAGCTGCAAGGCTCTCATATGAAAGTTTTCTTTATGATTCACATTTGAAATATTGCTACTATGTGCTGCTAAATACAGGAGAGGGGAGATCAGTGTTCACATCAGAATCTGAGAGGATGGGAAAGCTCCAGTCCAGTTACAACTCAGTGGTCACTATACTTTGGCTCGGGGATTAAAGCAACCACTGTGGAAACAGGGATGGGAAATAGAAGTTTCAAAGCTATTACCCATGATCAGTACGTGTGGTTCGCACATATCGCATCAGGCAATATTAACACAGGAGATGGACTGCAGCACTCCTAGCATCTTCAGTAAATAAATCTATAGTTACTGTGATGTATGTCAAAAGAATACAGAAATTAACTCAGAGGAAAGTATTTCACTAGTCAATGCTGGAATTCAAAGGTCTGTATGATTTCATTACAATCCAAGTCAGAAATCTGCTTTTCGGGACCGAAGGCATACTAATTCCTTATGAAATAAGACCACGTTCTAATGCTCCCACCATTCTCTCAGTCACTAATGGTCCTAGACATTAAACTGTTCTTCAGCAGCTGTAGTTAGTACTGGTGAGAAGCCAGTACTGCATGGATGGACAAGAACCTAGAACAGGAAAAAACAAATGTGACAAACAAAAATTGGTACCTAACACAAAAGCCAGAGTTCTTATTCTTGAACCACAGGGTCCTTTTATTATGGCTAGATGCCAGAAAGACTGGAAAACTAGGGTATTTTTAATAATTTAATCACAGGAGTTTTACTGTGTGGAATCTATTAATTACACCAAGCATGCATTGGGATCAGAAAATACAATGTTATACGTTAGAAGACATACTCAGCAATTGCAGGTTTCATTGTTTTGGGTTAATAAGACATAATTACAGTAAACTAGATATTATTTTAGTAATTTTTTACAAGACAGGTATTAAAAGGACTTTGTACTAGATACTACACTACTATCTAGAGACAGTGCTTGACAATGTGAAACCACATGTAGAACTGAATAATGACTTCAAAGCTATTAGGCAACAAAATAGCCTAAAATGTATGTAATACCTTACTTACTGTTTAAAAATAATCATTGGGTTAAATACAAAGGTTGCTGAGAAATGCTTTGGAAAAATTTGACCAGGTAGATTCTTGAGATTGTTTTGTACATTTGTGCATGCCTATAGGCATAGAATAATTTTTTGGTTATTTTTCCCAGGAGTAATAATTTAAAGAATCTGTAGCAGAATGAACAGAAATAATAATGTGGTATCCATTTTCAGGGCTATTTTTCAGTCTCTTGTGAACAAATGACCAAGACTAGGTTTGTTTTTTTTTTTTTGTCCTGATAATTTAGAAGCTGCTGATTTTGGGCCCTGCCTTAGATTGCCAGCACTATTCCTTACCTCTTTGATTTGAGTTGCACGAAAAGCTTTATAAAGCTTATTTTGGTGTTTGTTTTCTCTTTCCATTAAACCTAGTAGTCACAAAGAAAATTTTGATAAACTAACTTTCCTTCAAGTTTTGGTACAGCTATGAATAAACAGCAACATAAGTGCTAAGAAATTACAAGACTTGGCCTTTTAAACAATGAACTTGGAGGAAACCTACAACATGTAAAATAAGACAGAAGTTCCAAACTAAAGTAATTAAAATTCAGTTCTTTCTGAGCTGCTCTCAGAGCAAGACTCAAGATGAAGGGGGGATATGACTGCTAAGGTCCACTTCAGACAAAGAAATAAAGTAGCTTCAGGGCTGCTCTAGCTGTTTGATGAAGGTTGCTGTTCTGCTGTTGTGCCACCTAGGGATCACGAGAGTGCAATACCCAGGGGCATGCACCACCAAATTCAGGGTCTGGAAAGTCATGGTTCTATTTTGTATGAGCCTCAACTACTATTATTTCAAGGATAACTCTACACAGCATTCACATCTGCTTTACTTCCTCCTACTTTTACATTACACAAAGAAGGGACTAGGACTGGCCCAAAAATATGTTGTCGATTTAGGGAACATCATTAGTTACTGTCTAGGAGCTATAAACTCCAAACTCAAGAACAAATGAGAATCCTTCAGAGTTAGACTGAAATAGGACACTACTGTTTATTTTCCCCTCCATAACTTGAAGCTCTGAACATAACATTATCCTACACTTTAGGTCTGCTGATCTGACAAATACAGTTTTAAAATTCTAGTAGGCTGTAAGTCTTATCTTTTCAACAGAAGAAAGACAAAAAGGTACAGGTATAGTGCTGCAAATGGTAAGAAACAGAAAACTCTTATGGGGAAAGAACAGAAGACATGCAGTGCCTGTGAAATGGAGAGAAAAGGAGCAATGAAGGTCATGACAGAAAAAGTAATATAAAGAGTCATGCAAAAGATGAAAAGAATGCTTCATACAAGAACACGCAGAGCACACAGCAGCCCTGAGAAGGACTAAGAACACAAAAGAGAATCTGGCTGGCAACAGAAGGATGTTAGGCACTGTTGGAGAGATAAGGGACATCTGCATCATCTGATGGATAACAAATGAGGAATAAGTACCAAAGAACCTGGGTACCTTTGGCATGGGAAAAGGACTGGAAGGTTCCTGAGGTAAATAAATACAGAACTTGGCTGAGTGAGCGCTGGAGGGATATAATCAGTCCTCTGCATGTGCACTGAGCACACTGAGGCAGGACAGCTTAAAGTAACTTTGCCAGGTCAGAGTCGGGAATAGAGACAGCATCACAGTAAAGGTAACCCCGGATTAAAAACCAGTGGATGAACTAGTCCGAAGAGCAAGATAAGAATGTCAGGAAGGAAAGGAGTCCCTGGTATAAAGCACAGCAATGGAGCATGTCATAAAATCATAGAATAGCCCAGATTGTAAGGGATGTGGAAAGATCATCTGGTCCAAACTTTCATGGGTAAGGGAGCCTAGATGAGATTATCTAGCACCCTGTCCAATCACATCTTGAAAACCTCCAGTGATAGGGACTCTACCATGTCCCTGAAGAGGTTATTCCAGTGAATAACTGTTCTCACTGTAAAAAAAATCCTTCTTATATCAAGATGAAACCTTTCCTGTTGCAACTTGTATCCATTTCCCCTTGTCTTCTCCATGTGGCTCCTTGTGAAGTGAGAGCTTTGTAGCCACCCTTTAAACACTGGAATACGGTGATGAGGTCCCCCCTGAGCCTCTTCTTCTCCAAAGAGAAAATATTGAACTTCTCTTTCCTCACAGGACAGGTTCTCCATCCCTTTGATCATCTTTGTGGCCCTCCTTTGGACCCTCCCCAGTCTGTCCACATGTTTCTTGAATTGTGGCCACCAGAACTGGACACAATACTCCAGGTGTGGCCTGACAAACACTGAGTAGAGTGGGATGATCACATCTCTATCTCTGCCAGTAACATCCCTGCAGATGCAGCCCAGGATCTGATTTGCCTTTCTTGCTGCAGTGGCACACTGCTGATTCATGTCAGGCCAGGGTAGACAGACCTGTCAAGGAGCAGAAATAAAAATTTAGAAGTAAATGATAGCCAAGAAGTACATTGAACAGCAAAGGACAGCTATTGCCTGATGCTAACTTGGGGAAAATGTTACATCACTGGCCAGTTCCTTGTTGATGGGCTTACTAGGCCCGCAGTCACTGAAGGGACAGACTGCAGATACACTCTTACAGGTTTTGCCTGGCCAAAACAAAAGAAGTCAGCTGCATGGCCTTCTCATGGTATATATTTCAGTGTATGCTCAGGTCTCATCTATAAAAGATTTAGTTGCAGTGAGGACCTACTTATATTTTACATTTCAATATTTTAGAGTTGAATGGCAAAAATAGGGATGTTTTCAAAACCAGGAGCTTCCATTCCTAATGAACATGGTACTAGAGACCTTTGCTGGCAGTTAATATATTGTCATTTGCTCCCCTTAAAAAATCTAGGCATAAAGCAGCAAATACAGCTGCAAATAACTTTCAAACTACAAACAACTGAGACTGATACAGAATTTTTCAAACCAAACTACTAGCTCTTCCGAGGTTTCAATAGTATTCAATCACAACTAATTAGCCTCTGTTTTCAGAAAATATGTATTCTTAAAAATACACATTTTGATTCTCAAAAATTAATCAGTTATAAGCTAAATAATTTTAGGGAAAGTTGCATCAGGAGTAATGTTAGTGGCTATTTATAACGTAACAGCTAAAGTTCTATCATCACAAAAGAAATTCTGTGCTAGTTTTAAAAATTAAGAGGAACCTGAGATGAAATAAGCAGCTATGAAAACAAAGAATTTATTCATAAACTGTTAAGTTTCCCTTTCTTCCATTTGTGGACTGATAACATACCTATTTTAAGTTGACCTCTGTGGATAAGGCAAAACTAAAAGGCTTTTTTCTGCCTTACACCAACAGACTGTGAAACACGTTTCTATAAAGTTTAATGATCAGTGTTACAAGTGTATCTCATCACTTGCAGGTGTACCATTTACAAACCACTGAAAAACATTTTTATTAAGATTTTTGTGTAACAGCCTTAACCTCAGATGCTGTGCATATTCTCCATCTTTGCTCAGACCAAAAGGGCTCTGGCAGTGTTTCCTGGAAATTTACTGTGTAAATAAGGTACTATGATCCAACTGGCAACACATGTACTAGATCTAGTCTGTAGAATATTTCCTTTCGGTTTGATATTTTTTCTTTGAGGAAACTACAGAGCACTTTTTTGACAGAAGAGAAAAACTCTTCTTGCCCCTTGCTAAGAGATGCTGCTGCCATAAGGTCCATATGAGCGGAAGCAGCAGGGCAAGGAGCATGTTTCTTGCTGTACATGAGCAGCACAGGAATGAATGTTACTATTGTCTCTGCAGCACACATAGGGAGGGCAAAACTGGGACCAGTGTAATATAAGATAGACAAGACATTAGATGAAAAGGCTGCATCCCTGCAACATGGTATGTCTACTAATATAGACATTCTCTTGCTGATTGATTACAGTTATAATCAACAAGCAAATTAAGTTTGGTCAGCTTAGTCTTCAGAGCTTTTTCTAACATTAATAAAAAGACTAATAGAAAACACATTGTTTAAGATAAAATATAGGGAAACTGACAACAAATATATACTGTAAGTCAGAATCTCTAGAAAATCGACAAGGATGTGAAAAAGCAAAGAATATTTGATCAGCCAAATCAGGGATACAAGAAGGAATTTAAGAAAAATTAGGTAAAAAATAGGTCATAAGCACTGCATTTGTCCCTGAGTGGTCTGAAATATTACAGCTGATAATAATAATGATGAAGAGCAGATATGTCAAATAGACAATTTCATATTTGAGAATATGATGTATGGTATAATAATACCAGAGGATGTATATGAACTACTTTGTTTTCCAACATCAATTAATAATGATATGAAAAAGCAGCCACTGTATTTTGATATCTTAAAATAATTAATGCCTTATCACTTGCATCCTGGAATTTCGGAGGAGCTGGCCAATTAATGCACTGAGTTTGCTGTCCAGAGTTTATGTTGCCCAATTCTAGTTACTCAGTGAAAGGTACTCAGGTTGAAATGGTATTCTACATAAAAAGACTAAAGTTGGTAAGAAACAAGGAGAAGAAATTAAAACTTTT
Source organism: Athene noctua (assembly GCF_965140245.1). Classification (NCBI taxonomy): domain Eukaryota; kingdom Metazoa; phylum Chordata; class Aves; order Strigiformes; family Strigidae; genus Athene; species Athene noctua. Next base: position 118,895,461 of record NC_134038.1, read on the forward strand.
ATGACTGCAGTTCATAGCCTTGCTGAACTTGGCATCATAAAGGACTTTGATTTGGTCATCTCAGACCTACATATCCTCAAAGTGGTATGCAACTGTAGGCTTTTCTTAAATTTCCCTTGATATACTCTTCCTATGCTCATCAAGCTTTTGCTGACTAAACTGGCTTCCATTCAGTACGTCACAAGCATCAGAACATTTCAAAAAAGAAAACTGAATTGTGGCAGCATTGCCTTTGCCATACAGATGGTGCATTTGTTTGCAGAAGCAGTAAAAGTGAACACCATGAGTGACTCTGAGCAGTTCTGAGATGTTTTCAACAGTGGCCCTTTATTCAGAATGACAAATGTGAATTCAGAAAAGAACAGATAAAATCTGCTGAACACATAAACCAGTCAACAGGCAAGTCAGCAGAACACAGATGGACTGCAGCCATTATTCACCTTATCTGAATCCATGGCATTTCGGCTGAAATATCCTAGGTATAATAAATCATATGGGAAAATGGTCTCCAACAGTAGCTCCTCTAATAAAATCTGTAAGGGATCCCCTTAATTGTCAGAAGATGAAAATATAAGAAAACAACAGAAAGTATTTAATAAAGCAGAAACATCAATTGCATGTTCCCTTGTTTTGGCACAACACATTGCAAACTCTTCAACACCAGTAGCAACAGCTGTATCTTACAGTCTGGGAACAATGCTCTCACAAGAACCGTTTTGGACATAAAAGAGGAATGCAAGCGAGTGAAAAATATGCTTTAACAGTTAATTCTGCTTGCAGACATCTCAGTGAATATTTACTCAGCGTCAATTTTAATACAAGGATGAGGATCCAGTGCTTGACTTCAGAAGCATAAGGAAGGTGAATAACCCTCCACCTGAAATTCCAAGATGGGGACAAAAGCTGATGTGATTTTCTTTCAAATATCAGCGTATAACAGGGAAAGTATGCAAAACATCCCAATCAAGCAGTTGCCAACGTTATAAGAAAGGTCTCACAGTGAGCTTTTTCTTTTTCAGATTTTTTTTTCTGATTTTGTTCTGAAATCACACCCAGTATTTCCCCACCAGTTTCAACCAACTAAATATAGACAACTAAAAGACCAGTATTTTTAAAAATACATCTGTGCCAACATGGTGTCACTAAAGTATTCTTTTAATAAGTATGCTACCATATAGGACTTTTCATATGGACATAGATTTAATTCTGAAAGGATGGCCTATTTGGATCCTACAACAATGAAACAGAAGATACTTTCCAAAACTCATGAAGATTGTTAATGCATAAGAAGATGTAGGTTATGAGCTGACCAATCTGTACAGTGGATCTGAGTAGATATTTTCAGGCCATCATACAAGGATACAACAGAAATAACGGGGGAAAAAAGCTATCCTCAGAGATGTGTGGCATACCTTGGCAACCAACAGCCACAGATGTTTTGGAGGTGTATTTCTGGTTTTTATTTTCAGAAGACTCCCATGCATTTTTGTAACAAGTTGCTTCCCCACCTATATTGATTTGGCTTTTTTTTCCACAGCTTTTGCCACTAAACATCATCCTAAAACCACCTGAACAGTCACTGGCAGGACTTCTGATGTGAAAAGGATGACTGGCATATCAACTTGTGATGATACTGTAATTTAAATCTACTTGGTCTAGTCATAAAGTATTGGAAGATGAAGTCCCAGCACAAGGAAGGAAATTCAGCAGTGGAACTTCAGCATCTGAAACAAAGAAAAACACTGCTTGAAGTAAGATTAACAAGAAAATAAATCCTTACTGACACTCACGGTACTGCAGAGTTTGAATGAGAGGAAAATAGTGGTCAGTGGGTTACTGGTAAAAGGCAGCTTGGATCAGCTTATTAAGGTGGGCACAAGTACAGCAGTACATATATCTATGTACAGGCAAAAGCAAAACTCTGAGAGCAATGCTAAGTCCTATTGACAGAAGACGTGAAAACGTACAATTGAAAAGAGGTTACTGCAAAGGATACAGAAATTAATGGGATGATATGCTGAACAGGGATAACTGCAATGGTAATGCAACAAGAAAGCAAATGAAATTTTGGAACATACAGAAAAAAAAAATCAGGAGTTACCTTACTTCAGTATGTGGCAAGTAGCGTGACTGATTTTGGTGTATTGCACCTGTTTCTGATGTCCATGATTTGTGAAGCATGAAGATTGCTGATAAACTAGAGAAGCATTACAGTCACATAATATCCGTTACAAAGCGTAACATTTTGTGAGTCTTACGTACTCAAACAAAACCAAAACTTGGACAGAAGGATGGAAAGAAGAGGCTTAATAACTTACAAAGTCCATGATTTAAAGCTAAATTTCAAGCAAGTCAAGTTTTCACTGCAGCAACTTCATGAAGACTGTGGTGGATTTTTTTATCACTATACATTTTTAGTCAAGACTGGATGCTTTTAAAAAATATCTGATCTGGGTCAGACAAGAATTAAGCTGGGGAAATCTATGTCCTCCTTTATAATACAGTCAGACACCAATGATCCACTCTTGCACTTGCTTCTGAGGGGTACCTGCCTCAGCAGGGTTCAAGAGGGAGAGGCTGATGAGGAGTCAAGAGACAAGATTCTTCATGAGCAATTATGCAGCTATGTGAACATTATCTGTTGAATAAAAATGCAAAAATATTTATGCATTTGGTGATCTTTCAACTTTAAAATATTCAATGCCATTTTTAGGAAAAAAAAAACCCACAACAAAAAAACAAATGATCATTTACATATCAGTTGCAAAAGCACTTTGATATCCTTCAGCTATTTCTGTCTACTGACTAAACAGGACTGATAATTCATTTCCTAAAGAAAAGATTGTCAAAGGAAGATCAGTGTGATTTGTTTATTGCAATTGTAGAGACAGAGACCTACTTGGAAAATACGGCAGTGGAGTTAAATCTTTATGGGCAAGATAAAGATTAATGAAAATGAAAGATAAAGAATAATAAAAGCAATTATACTGCAAGCAGAATGTAAAAAGTGGTTTCACTATTGTAAGAAGATGTTATTTGAATGCTATCAGTTTTTAGCCACTCTTTTGTGTTAGTCTAAATCCTAAAATACAGCTAGTTTGTTTCTTTGCTCCCATATAGATAGTCCGTTTCCCTGTTTTTGAGTAAAATCTCCAGATGAACATTCACACCAAGCACTGGACAAAGCTTAAAGAAAGAAAAAAAAAAAAGATAAAAGAATGCAGAATGGATGGTGGTGCTCTTTGGAGTTACTCTGAACAATAAGAAATTTGGGGAAATTTGACATCCAGTCAAGTGAGGGTTGTTTTTAAAGCATGAGGACATACTGTTCAGCTTTTCTTGGAACACTTATTCAGATAAAATAAACCACAATATGCATTTCAATCACTATCTCAACTGTCAACATTGAGCACTTGATATACACTATTTTCAGTTAAAACCAATGGTGAGATCAAACGTGAAAGAAAATTACCCTGGCTTAAACAGTTACTACACATCAGCTCATCTGCAGAACTAGTAAGCCTTAAACCAGAAGGAAATAATTGGCACAGTTAGTTTAGTTTAGCCTGTAGCAAAAGAATCCAGTCAAATTCTTTCACATTTGCCACACCATAACATCTCCGCAGACATTCACCAAGACCTAGCTCATTTGAGGTTATTTGTTTGCTTTGCAGTGTTTAGCCCGAAGTTATATCATGGCTAGCCAACATACTTAAGAGTTGGTCACATTGTTGCTGTAATAAATACAATCTTATCTAAGGTATTTAATGCAAAACAATTACAAAGAATTTGCAAATATGCACCTGCTACTACTGGAATGCTGCTACTAAATGTGGGAAAGAAGGAAAAGAAGTTTAAAAACCTACAGCAACATAACACGACAAAGAATGTACCGAGAGGCCCATACCCTTCCTCCAAAGCACATTCTGCTCTCCTGGATGTAGTTATGCCCTAAAACAGAGATCTGAATGACCATTTCTGTCCCCTCCACCATTCAGATGAGGGCTGTGTCAGACCTGTGCTAGTTTAAGGCAGGTAGTGATGTATATTTAATCTATGGGACAGTGCAGAGAGATGAAGGTGACAGGAGAAGGAACCTTTCCAGTGTGTGTGGTCATTTTGGTCCCAAGTCTCCTACATGCTTACCTACTTGTATTAACAAGTTTGAGGTGACCCATTAATAAGAAGGTGTCATATAATAAACACTACCAGGAGTAATACTCATATAACTACCCCCAGGAGTAGTACTTATGAATTCACTAAACACAAGTTAGGAGGAAGGTTCAGATAACCGACACATAGTTGTCAAACTAATGGTTAAGAACAACACTTTTATTCTATGAAAAGCATGCTACATCCCTTTGGGCCCATATTATTTGAACTATTGTATACCCTTTTTCCTAGGACTTGTTAACTGCTAGCAGGCCTGGTTTATGATTTTTCCATGTCGCCATGCTTTTTGGCTCCTTTCATTGTCTCTCTGGTATCAAATATAAGCTTTGCATCTGTATTTTCAATGCTCTCATAGCTTACTTTCCCCCCTTAGCTATTTTCTGTCATTATAAAAAAATTAATGCAAATTTGATTAGACTTCTGTAGTTCACCTGCTGCTTTTTCAAACAAACATCTTTGTGCTTTCTTCCATGCTGTCCTTCTTGTTGGATAAGTTTCCTTTCAACAGCCAGAAAACCAATTAATTTTCTTCATCAAATCCCACCTTATGTCTTCTTCGCCATGATGTATATACAGAAACAAGAGTTAGGCTGATGGTGTGTTGCAAACTGCCTTCCCGGCTGATCAATACCATCTCATTGTTTCCCTCATCTGTCTGTAGCCATCTGCTGTCTTTTGTCCTTATACTTTTGAGCTCTTCAGGGCAGGAATTATCTTTTTGCCCTATATTTCTATATGGTATATTTTGGTAATCATAGTCCAGGATTAAGGCTGCTAGATAGCATGCTAATACAAACAAATAATAATAATGACAAAATTTGCTCTAAGTTCTTTGCAGATATTTTTTTGAAATCTAAGACTTAGAAATATGAGGTGGTTCAGGGAAAAAAATCACCAGTTTCACTGGTTTTTTTCAGTGCCTCTGAAAAAGGTTTAGAATAGCAGTGGATGGGAATATTAATTCAAGTCTTTTAATATAGCGCTGGATCAGGCTCAGCAGGTCTGACAGCCTGTCTCCATTGTAACTCCTACCAAAGGCAGTAAAAGGACTCTCACGGGAAATGAATCAGGCCCTACGGAGTCCATGAGGCAGTGTGCAAGAGGAGCTGTGCTATTGTCGGGCAAGACTGGTGGCTTAGATGGAGGACCGCATATTGACGTTTTTATTATCTTCTCTAATGTAAATGTGCCATATTTTCCTATTTATTTTCTTTTTAAGGTGAGCGTCAGAAAAAGTTAAAGGTCTGCAACACCACCGAGGGTCATAATGAGAGAAAATGAAATTATTTCCACAGAAACCGTAATTCAGGCAGACAACTGTGAAGCACAAATGTGAAAATATAAATATTGCAAAACGTGTATTTATGTGCAAGAGGCCTAAATTTCAGTCACTGCTGAGGATCCTCATTCCAGTGCCCTCTCTGCGCCTACGTGCTCCCTTACGAGCCTGTAATTTGTAAGGGGGGTAATTTTATCTTGCACGGAACACTGAAAGTGTTAGAATTTGCCCGTCTTTTCACAGCACAGCTACAGCAGGGACTACCTGACTCAGCTCACAAACTAGAGCCACAGCATCAAATTTCCCAACCCACTTAATTTGAAAGCCTGCCAAGATAGGTGAAAGACCTTATAAATATGTAAAGCAGGAAGTTCAAATTACACAGTGATGTAAATTCCCAGTGATTGATGCCCTTTTAAAAACAATAAAAATCCTCGAGAAAGTACAACGTTGGTAAATCTGCTTTACTACCTGTGATGTCTGGTGGTGCCGTACGGAGTTTAGACGATGCATTGTACTTTTCGTGCGGATTTTATTTTGGATTTCTACCACTTCCTGGAGGCCAGGGGGAGGCACAGTGGGAGGAACCAAAAAACTCGGTGCCACAGCCATTTTGTTTGTGGGCAGCATGGTAGAATTCTGTCAGTCAGTATAAGGAGGGGTTTTTAAAACAGTATTTATGGAAAAACTATTCCTGCCGTAACGGATGTATCTGTTGAATTTAGTGTTAATTTAGTTCTTTCATAAGGTAGGTATTTATATTTGTAAGTAAATTGAGTATTTGTTGGGATTCAAGCCTCCCCACTTTCCAGCAATCATGGATTTTGTTCCAGGCATGACTGGCTTTTTTAGATGCTGCGAGGTGGCTGACCCCTGGCAGGGCCGGGGTGCTGCCCGCGGGGCGCCCGGGGCCGGGGGGGGGGGCTGGGGATGCGCTGACCGGCAGAAACTTGCTTCGGGGTTAGGAGTGGGGGCTGGGGCGGGGGGAGGGAAGGAGGGAAGGAGGGAGGGAAAACGGCAAAGTCTCGGAATTATTTTCTCCAGCTGTCTTTCTTTATTAATTCTCAAGAGGCGGCTCTGCTCTCACCGAAGGGAGGGATGAGGCGGCGGGGGCGGAGGGGGGTGTTGCGTGGAGAGAGCCGTAGTTTTGCAGTGTCACCGAAAACCAGCGCTAGACTTTGGTCCTGTGTGTTTCAAAGGCGGGTGTAAAATGGCACACTGCATTTTTCCAGGCGGCGGTAGCGGCGGCTGGGGCTGGCGCTGGGGGGGGGGGGCGGCTGCCCGCGAAGCCCATCCAGCCGCCGTCGGCCCTGGCAAAGTTGTGACCCCGGCGGCGCCGGGCTCCCCCGCCCCGGCTCCCGGCCGCCCGCCGGCATCGCCCGCAGAGCCGCGGGGAAGCCGCCTCCTTCCTCACCCGGCCATCCCGGCGGGGTGACGGGGGGCGGGGAACGGGGAGGGGGGGAGGGAGGGAAAAAAAAAAAAAAAAAAGTCTCACTTTTTTGCATTCGCGAAATATTTTAAGGATGTTCGGGGAGCCCTTTGCAGCATGGAGATGGCTGGTTGTAGGAGAGCGAGCGTGCAGCCCATATTGTTACAGCCGTTTTGCAAGGACTGCCTTCTCCGAAGGTAAGTTTGCGGTTTTAACCAAAAATATTCGTTGCTGCGGTTTCTGGTGTTAGTGCTGTGGAGGGTTTTCGTTGTGTTGATGAACAAAACGTAGCCGTGTATTTTTCTTAGCCTTGATCTCATGTGTATCCCACCCAACGATGTCTCCTTAATATCGTCAATTACTGAAGTCAGTTTTGTTTCCTCTTTAAAATTTTATACACGCGAAGCTTAACAGCAATTTAAGTTCAATTTAAGAGTATAAGTACTCAGATATTTTCCAGATGGACTTATTTTTTTTTTGGTTCTGGCTTTTTGTTCGGGGGGGTTTCTTTACCGAGTAATAAACGGATCCAGGACCAAATATGTGACCGTCTTTATAAATATAAAGCATCCCTAATATATAAAGAAGCATATTATGTTGCTGCTATATGTTCTGGTCGTGGCTAAAAGAGTTTACAATGCCATTTGTGATGGCTCTTGATGGATTACTTTGGTCTAAAGTACGGGGGGGAAACTGCCCTTGGTGTGGTGAAGGGGGAGATTGGCAGAACAGGGTTTATATTAAGTTATGTCTCTTACTAAAGAGTGACCTTTTTATTTGCAAATTAGCGCTCTTGTGGCAATTAGCTTAAAGCATTAGTTATATAAAGGTTCTCGATTCACTACACTTCATTTAGATGTCTTGGGGGTTTTCTGAGGGGGGAGAGGGGTGGTTTGTTTGTTTGTTCTTTTTCCTCCAAGAAGGTACATTTGGGAGACATTTTGTAATTTTTGGCATTTTTCTAGGCGCATTTTTTTTTTTTTCACACGGTGGGAGATCTTTTTTGTTTTGCGTTGATGTGTGTTGGTGGCGCTGTGGCGCTCCGAAACGATTTGTGTCCCTGGCTTTAAAGGGGGAGGGGGCCAAGGGGAGCGGGGGGGGGGAGGGAGGAGGAGCGGGTTGGGGAGGGAGAAAGGTGGGGCACTGTTTGATCTATTGTATCTTTTCCTTTTCTCTGTGTCAAAAGTAACCTCAGATTGCTTAGAAAGACGATTAAATTGTATCTCTGAAAAATTGTAGTGGTGCATGAACTATGGCCCGGAACAGGCATGACCTCACCCTTTCGCTGGTTTGTGTAATGAAGCAGATTTTAAATTTTTTTTTTTTGATCTTGTACCTAAAGACCGGTTTTCTTCCGCAATGAGATTTTTGGCCCCACCCCCAAAATTATTTTACAGTGGTGCAGATGAAAGGCTTTTAAATTATTTTTGCATACAATATGGAAGGCTTTGGTACACATTTATTGTGCAACTAGTCCATTGTTTGCTTGTTGTGAAGTTAAAGGTTATATTCGCCGCTGGGTATTAAACCATAAGGTCCCTCTTGCTTGTGTGCTTGCATATGCAAATTTCTTGTTGAGGTCTGTCGGAGTTTAGATTGTGTATGAAGGTGGGATTGTTCAGAAGGGAAAACCTAACGTAGTCCTTCAGATTGTAACAGGATTCACCTGAGGTGGGTGGGTTTTTGCTTTCCTGTTGCTAAGTGGAGCATGCGTTTTACATGTATTTATAAATAGATACATATTAATATCTGTTTCTTTCTTTTGTTACAACCTACCGATCACCTCGGTTGTAAGTGAAAATGTTTTAGAAGGTTTTCTGCTAACATCCATATTGGGTGTTTAAGAAAACAGAAGTGATTAATGTTCTAAGGAGAAGGGTGGGAAGACATAGTCAAGCCTATGATCAGAGCATATATTAGAAAACTCAACAGGTTCAGGAAAAAATTTAATTTAACACTTTTTTTAAGGAATCAGTGTGCCAATTATTTTGGAGTGATATGAAGCTGAATTTTAGAGACCTTTGCATCTTTTACATTTCAATGTCTTCATTAATTTCAAAGAATAAATTTGACAAATAATAGACAGTTTGAAACAGTCTCTAAACTTCTTATGAGCATTTGTATCTTCAAAAATGCATTTAGATTTTGGTTTTAAAGAAAGTTTGCTCATTAAGTTTTAAGGAAACTGATACACAAGTTCAAGTAGATATCGGTAATAGTCTTTTTTTTTTTTTTAAAGGAAGGTAAAATTTATTTCAATTTTAGGTAAGTATATCTAGTAACCTTCTTCCAGTAGGAGACATCTATATCCAAGAAAGCAGTTAGCTTTCATCATGTCTTCTTTGTCAGACAAGATCTGCTTTTATAAAGTCTTGGCTGGAGCATAGAGTCCTGTTGGCCTGTAACCGTGTGATATGACCATTAAATCTTCAGTGTCCTGGTACAACTCTTAGGTCTTGAGAACAAGTATCAAGATATGGATCCTCTTAGAAAGTGTGGATTATGGATATCTTCCATGTCTGAGACCTGATTACTGGGTCACGAGGTGGGCATTTTGGGTCAATGGAAGTTGAGCCAATTGTTGTTGAATCTGTTACAATAATTATAAATCTTAGAGAATCACTGAGTTACATCTGAGTAATTATGATATAACTTTCATTTTCTTCTTTACGTTGTGTAGACAAATGTTCAGTTTGCTTATTCGTGGACAACAGTATGAGCAAATGATAAACTACTGAAGTAGTAATTTCATGCTTCTGGTCTTCTTGTCATCCTGGACTATGAAAGTGGTGATTTCTTGTGACTGCAACCTGTGCACGGAGTCCATGAATGAACTGATTGCTAGTGATTGTGCTGCTCAGAGGCAGCTTTTTAGCAGTGAAGTCAGCAAAAACATGAATGTTGAATAGAAACTTGCTTCACACTCCCTCTTCTTTCTCCCATTCAGTTGGGGCTACTCTTTAACATTGGTTATGGTTTTGAAACTTTGATGCTGCATCAGATGAGGTGTCTGTTCTTACTCCTACAAAGAAGTCATAAGGTGAGAGGAGTGAAGTGCTGATGTTTTGCAATTCAGCAGTTTCCTCACTTCTCTCCTGTTTCCTTTTTGAGGCATTGTTGAACAAGAAATAGTTCTCAGCAGATGTGTTGCCAATAAGGAATAAGAATTGATTAAGATTTAGCATCCTCTCAAAGCTAAATAGCAACTAATTTACCTCCTGCATCTTCTGCAGAAATGCCTGGAAGAGTCATTACTAAGGGGTGGCTCTATCTTGATTGTGTGTTTTCCCCACCCTGTTCCTTCTGAAATGCCTGTCTGTGGAATACCAGGACCTAAACCAGATTATTTTTGCTTTTTTTTTTTTTTCCCCTTTCTTGATGAATTTCTTGATTTTTGTCTCCTATATATCCCTCCCTTTCCAAGATGACAAAACTGATACCTTTTTGTCCTAATACAGTTTCCCTTTTACCTAGAAATTCTATATAATATAAACTCCATGCACATTTCAAATATATTTGGCTCTCCTGGCTTAAAACTATTTGAAGCAGAGCATCCTACTGTAAACCAGATAATCTTGTCCAAGATCTTAACTCATACTGACTGACCCAAATGTTCTGTGTGCCTTTATGACATCCCTCCTACCAAAATTACTGGTGTTATATACTCAAGAAAGAGGCACAAGGTAAAGATGGCCGTCTGTCTAAAATTCTTGTAGAAGTGCAGTTGTGTAGATCCCAGGCAGATTTAAACAGCTTTCAAAGTTAGCCAATACTAATGTGAAGACGGTTCCCCATATGTGTAGCAGTGGTATAAAAGAACAGTGTTTGAGACTCAGTTCATATAAAAGTCATAACTCCTGCTCTGTTCACTCATGTATCACTGTGTTCTCTGTTTTCCTATGGCAATAACGTACCTCAGCGGCTGGGTCTCTTGGCTGTTCCCTTTTGAGGGTTCTCAACTATTCATTGCTGAATGTTGAATCAAGGAAACAATGTTTTGGAGGGGGGGGGGAAGTATCTTTATGTTCTAACCTTGTGACGTAGTCTTATTTCTCACCTTTCTTATTTCATGATTTTGCCATAGTATTCCACATCATACATGTCCGCATCAAGTTATAGCAATGAATAATTTTTTAAAAATTTGCTTCAAGTGTCCCCTGTTTCCCACCTGTGAACAAAGGATGATATATTTCTTGCTTGCTTCAGGTTCTCATCTTCTAGAAAGTTAGGTCTCTCCACACCTCTTCCAGACTGGTATTTGTATGGCTTTTCAGTGTTATGAAATAATATGCTCTACCTTCTATATGCCAGAGGAAACTGTTATGGCTATAGCATCTTTCCGTCTTTTAGCATTCTTCATATTTTCTTTTATCAGAGAGCTCAGGAAGTTAATTCATATTGTAGTAAAGAGGTCCAAATCCTTGAGACAATCCTAGATTTTAAATGCTTTAGTAAATATGCTGAGTGGGGAGGGAAATATCAATGCTTTGAAACAGAGTTCACTGGCTTGGTGTTGTAAGCAACAAAGTATTCCTTGTACACATATGACCACATACCAGTGGCTTCAGCTCCTATTTAGACTCTTAGCTAAGTCATGTTTCCAGTATATTGTGTTACCGCTGGACGGTCCTTTGGCCCTAGGAGCAAGATAATACCAATACTACGAATTTCCTTAATAGGAAGTTTTGTTCATAAATTCCCTACTGATAATAGCTAGAGCCTAAAATTGGTCAGAATTTGGCCCTTAAAGTAGATAAATATTGCCTTGCTTAAAAATGATGTACATTTGCTAAAACAATATTCTTTCTGCTTATCTCCCTGAATGAACAGCAGAGAGAGATGGAAACTGTCAAATAACATGGGAGTACTAGTCTTCACTAGTTGTGCAGGGAGTTGAGATGCTGTTATGGAGGTCTTGGATGGTAAATGGAAGGTTGCTCAGAGGCACACAATATCATACAAAGGCATACAGTAGTTATGGATGCCAATGTCTATTGGTTTGAACACCAGCAAAAATAGCAAGAGCTCTAAATGCTAGGACTTCTGCAGCCTGTGGGAATTTGAACCTGGAGCAAATGGTTTGATATGGTGGGATGCTGACTCTTCATCTTCTGTTGCTGAAGACCATCTGGATCACTTTTCTAGGAAAAGGAGTAAGATTTCACAGTGTGTTGAGCACTGGATTCCCAGAGGAAGAGGGAAAGAGGTTGGCTGGATTTCAGCCCTGCTTCCCAGGGCTGCTTCATCAATATTACTTAATAATGTCTCAATATAAAACATATGAAGCCCCAGGAACAATGAGCAGAACCAAGGACTTGTTCCTCCTGGAACAGTCCTCTTTTTGTCAGGTTCCATTTTATTTTTTCCGTGGGACCTGTGCTTACAGGTGTATGGTTAGATACATAAGCAATGAGCCTGTAAGGTGGTGTTAACTCATGCTTCAGTGGAATAACAGTAAGCTATGCTTCTGAGTACATTGGAATCACTGTATCATAAACACTTAATGTAGAACTTGCTTCACCTGGCTTCAGATGTATGTTTTTAAATCTGTAATCCTAACCATTAAAAATAAACAGGTCGAGTAAATCACATCTTTAAAAAATAAACAACAAAAAGACCCCAACAACAACAACAAAAAAGCACAAATTTTGGATTTCTGCTGCTATATGAGCCATATTTTAAGCTTCACTGAGTGTCCTGATCAGATCTGCATCTGCCTAGTATGACTAGCTCAGATGTGAATGTCCTCACTCGATCAGATAAAGCCCATGCCACAGTGTTTGCTTATACTGCCTTGCGCATGGTTTAGGTAATGAAAAGTTAGCTCTTAATCCTCTCTCCCTTTCAGAGCTTTAAGAAACTTGCTAAATGGAAGCAAGACCCCTCTGGCCTCACAGATATGTGGATCTTGAATACTGATTAACACCAATGAGAGTGAGTTTGCCATAATCTGATGACTAAAAGGATAATTTCTTCAAAGGGTCCTTTCACCTGACAGCTTTTCACCTGTAATACCAGGCAGAGACAGGGCATGTTGCCTGGATGAATTTGTTCAGAGAGTTTTTTCTTAGGAAAATTAAAAGTTTAATTTCAAATGTTATAATGCAGAGCAGTCATGTTATTTCTGATAGTCTTAAAGGTATTCATACAGGACACAGTATCTTAATGCCTTTAGACAGGCCCCTGTGTTATGACAGTGGTCTGTCATCTTCTCTTGGACAGATCAACGGTGTCAAAAAACTGTAAAACTAACATGTTGTTTAATAAGAGAATGAGAAAGGAGTGTCTGTATCGTAGAGGAGTGAGGGGGCAAGAGCCTTAACTGATTGTACTTTGAATTATTTGAGAAAACTACTTTGCACTTGGTTGTGGATTACTTGGGGATTTCACCAAGGGTCTGGGTGAGAAGAAAATGCCAGTGATATCATATCACCTTGAATTTTCTGAGTCCACCTACATTAGTGACATAGAGAAAATAATTTAATATGATTTCTTGGCCTTTCTTCTCAGGGCTACTTCATATTTCCATCTAAACCAAAGCACTTTCCCTCTCAACATCTGCCCAACTCCCACAAGTTTTTTTCATTCTCTAAATATTGAAAAACCTCTGAAAATGTATTTTCTTCTGGTTAACCTGGAGTTTTCCTTTTTTATATCTCTGATGCTATAATTTTAAAAAAAAAAAAAAGTCTTATCAGATTAGTTTTGCATTCAGATCTAGCTTCCTCTGCTGGATATATGTATTCAGGCTTAGTTCATTAGCTTTTTTTGCTAATACAGTGTTATTAAGTTGAGCTTTCTGAAGTGTTTATGTAAATGTTTGGCTGTAAATATGATCATGATTAGTTTGTACCCCAGAAGACAAACAATATCTTTATAATGTTCTCTCATGCTTAATTTAGAAGTATAAACCAAACTACAGGGTGTAGTATAAAGGAATCCACATCTGAGGTTGAAAGAATTTTTGTGTTCTTGCAAACTAATGACAGCAGACTTTTGAAATCCAAAAGCTGAGTTATCTGTGGGTTTTTTCTTTCTTTAGATAAATGTATTTATCTTAAGTAAAGATGGTATAGCCTGTACTAGGTACTTCATAACACAATTCATTTGATCTGGAACTCGTGAGGGTTTAGTCATACTGTAGGTATGTAGGTAGATCCCACTAACATTTAAGAAAAATTTTAAAAGCTTGGCCATCCCCTACTTCCACTCCAGTCTAAACATATGCATTAGGAAATGCCTCTTCATTCCAAGATGCAAGCATACTTTGCTGCACCAAAATACTTCTAAAGCCTAGCTAATTCCTATCTAGGTATAAATCAGTGTTTTTCCGAATTGTCTGAGGCAAGCAGATACTCTACTTTCATTCTGATTCAGGAACTGCAGTTTAAAGCATTTGACATTATGGAGCAGATGTCAGACTACAACTCCATGTTATTTAACATCAGCACTGTAATTCTGAAGTTGTGCAAATACTTGACCATACTGTCCAGAAGCTCTGAAGGAGTTGAAACATTTTTCATATATTGACTTGCAAGGTAGAAATTCTATCCTGGGGAGTGTAAGGTATTAAAGTCAATGATTTATTTTAAAAACAAAATTTAAAAAATTAGAGCATATGGGTTTACCTGGATTAAATTTGCTATATATGTGCACATACATAGAGCCATGCAATTAACAGTGTAGTAGTAAACTTTCTAGTTATGCAAAGGAATGTAGCTTGTCTCCAGTACACTACTTTATCCCAGGTTAGTGTGTGGACACTGTGGCAGTGTAAGGTTTATGTAGCGGGGTGTGTGTTTGTGATGGGTTTTTTTGTTTGCTTGTTTTTAACTTAATGGTCAATTGAAGGATTCAGGACAGTGTGAACCACTGTGCCTACCATCAGACCTATGTATGACCATAATTTATCTACTTAAGAGTTTTAGCCTTTCACATTATTTTATGCAGAATATCAAAGCAATCTATACTTAGCTCTTCGATTAATGAATTAGCAATTGTGTTGGCAAGAGAAAGGTGGGGCTTTTTTCTATTTGTTTTGGGGTTTGTTGGTTGGTTGGTGTTTTGTTTGCTTTTTTGTTTTCTTTGGTTTTTTTTTGTTTTTGTGGTTTGGGGTTTTTTCTGCAAGCCCAATCCTTTGCATTTCCAGCAAAAAAAGATAAGGTTTTTGCCCTTCTGCTGGCTCTACTACTAGCAATATATAATCATATGATTAACTTCACTTGACTCAGAAATTATTCATCTATATAAACCATTGTTTGCAGAAGTCCATGTGTAAGTAAGAGGTGGCTAGCCTGTCTGCCCAGCTCAGGTTTTATTTTACCATAATGGTTTAGAGTAATTAACACAAAAGAGTGATACATTTTGCTTTTAATATTATAATTTTGTATTTTAGAATACAAAATTGTTTAGATAAAGGTTTTTTAAAAAACCTGGAGCATGAAGTCAGACATTTTTGGATTTTTTTTGTCTCCCTTTTTCATTTTTATTATTTTTTTAGAAACTTTGCAAGAGGCTTACATTTTAAGTTTGTCTATCTTACTACTTGTTTCATAAAATAATCTTTTAGGACTGAGTTGCTGGAGAAGATGACTAAAGCAAGAATTCAAGGTGCATCTAGCATAATATTTTGGTGGGCATACATATTAGGGAATTAAACAGTAAAGGAGAAACTCATAAATCACTTATCTTTTACATTCTTTGCAATTCTTAGGATAACTATTACGAATCCACTAAAACTTAAACAGAGAAAGATATCTTTCAACATGAAGAGTCTCAGCATAATTTTTGTCTTTTTACCACTGCTATCTGTAACATAATAACTGCTTCCACTATTAGGTGTTTTCCCTACACACTTAAGTCTCCTGAACAAACCATATAAAGGAAGCTAATTCCTTTCTGATAGTACTAAAAATCTCCCACAAACCCTTTGTGCCTTCAGATACATTTTAAACAAGAGAATGGTATAATGGGCTCTATCTGTACAGGTGATGCTGGGACAAATGTTGAGTCTGTAAAGTAATAATCCTAAATCATTAGTTCCTCCTGCAGTCTTTCTGCTCCTCCTATGGAGGCAACTGCCTCTACCATCTTTAAAAACTTTACTTTTGCAACTAGCTACTACAGCTGAAATGTGGTAATAGCTTTTGCTGCTCCTCTCTTAGCTTTGTTTCTTATCAGTAAGCGAACTGCTGGCTAGTGGTGCTTCCTCCTCTTTTGGATATTGCTCATGGGCATAACAACTTTCAGGTTCAGTTTAGTTTCCCTAAGGATGATGGACTCTTAAATACATATGGCTGACAACACATTCTGCAAATAAGATTACACTATTAAATTGGCATCTAACTCTTTTCACTCATGTGAAAAAATGTTGCCTGTTATATATGTACTTGAAACTATAAAACCCCACCCATACACAGTGATATGTAATCAGTCTGAAAGAAAAAAGAAATCCTTCATTTATAGACTAGTTCAGACACTGGTCTTGTAGGCAAAGGTTTTGAAATATAGCATATGTGTATTACTGTTTTGAGTGCATATGAAATTGTATATACAGTTCTATCATTGCAAATCCTTTTTGCACAGGTTTTATCATTCCGGACTACCGTATTCTGTAGCCTTCACAAACTGGGTCATGGGAAGGAAGAGGGCAGTGGCAGCAAACAGTAGCTATATAACTTCTAATATGGATCTTTTCAAGTGGCTTTTCTTCTGACCTATGTAGTTGGGTTTTTTTGCAGAGTTGTTAAAGTATCTGATCAGATTCCCACTTGCTACTCAGTAAGACTTCATAAGCAACAGTGCTGATACAGTTGAAGGGGCAGTGCAGCTACAGAGGAGGAAGAATGAATGGCAGAGCAGAAAATGGGACCATGGTTTCTTAAACCAATGTTGTTAACAAAGGCAACATGTTACACAGTGATAGTCTCATGTGGAGAGCCTAAGAAATGACAGAACTGTTGTTCATTTCAGCCTATGTTGTTTTCGTTAGTATTACCTAATGCAAAATAATTTTGAAAAAATTATTTCCTGCATGTAGTTTTAAAATGTGAAATCCCTTTATCATATGGTAACTCCTTATCCAGTTTTAAGTATGGTCACTTGCA
The DNA here is from genome assembly GCF_965140245.1 of Athene noctua. Taxonomy (NCBI): domain Eukaryota; kingdom Metazoa; phylum Chordata; class Aves; order Strigiformes; family Strigidae; genus Athene; species Athene noctua. The sequence continues at coordinate 118,912,448 of NC_134038.1, forward strand.
ACAAAGTGTCAAAACTTCATATTTTGTTGCAAGAAAGCTAACTTCTGTGTTCTGAATGTTAAGGACAAAACTAGTTTTGTAATGCTGCTTTACTTGTCATTTCTAGTAAGACATTGCTCATGAGAACAGCAATCATTAGTTTTATCTTGAAGAATTAGTTTTATCATGAAGAATCACATGCTCCTGTTTAACATTTCTGATCTTCTTGTCTTGTTATATCTTGAATATCTCCAAATTTAAAATTATTTTTAGGAATCTGAAGGATTATGTTTACTTACATTCTGTTGAATGGTAACAGGAATCGGAGATTAAATTCAGTATTATCCCTTCTCATCTCTATTTGTATTCTGCAGTGTAAACTGGAAGTGCTTACAAAAAATAAAAGTTAACTAAAAGATTTGGCCATACAGTATATGTACCTACCTGTTCACTACAGAAACAAAATTCATATATATGAATATAAATATATATATTAAAAAAAGACAAATCACCTTTACTGAGGCAAGAATTGAGGAAGAGATTTGCTTGGTCACTACTTAAAATTATGATTCAGAAAGAACTTTGAACAAGCTTTGTACCTATTGCATCTCAACCATGAACACCTAAAATAATGACGTGAATATGTCATACCATTCTTTGAGATGACAAAACTAAGAAACACTAAATTATCTTTCAAAAAAATGGCAGAAGTTATCACAAAGGTGTTCTACACTGGTTTTGTAGTATGGTGTCTGAACTCTCTTAAATATGATTGACAGTTCCATTACCTCTTTATAAACAGACAGCTGACACCAGTAAATAAGGTGAAATTCATTATGAATTACATCAGTTCATTTATGGTTGAAATCATCACGCTGTTACTTTCTATCTGCATCTACTTACTGCTGTAATGTGACATTTTATAAAATAATGAAGAACCTCTAGTGTCATATTTGTCTACATTTATCTCATTTTAATCCAAACTCCAGGTAGCTCACTGAGATGATCTAAAAGAATATAGCTATCTGTATGTTATAAAAGATTTAAAAAAAAAAAAAAAGCAGAGAATTTGCACAGAAGCATCATTAGCAAATGTAGAACAGGAATATACATATGGAATCCATAATAGCTTACTACAGAACAAAAGAGCCTCCTATATCTTTCCAGGTACCCCTAAGAGTAAGTAATTCTGGAAAGAAACCCAAGTATGGTAACTTCATAATGTGTCATTTCTCAATACCTGATTATTGAAAGTGGGGGAGAAAAAAGTCCAGTGATACTTTTTATCAGTTCAGAGTAGTCAGCATTTATGGAGATAAAGGCAAAAAAACCAGGTCAACAATATTGCTATATAAATAAATGATGAGTTAGTGAGCTCTGCAATAGTAGAAGCAGGGTGTAAAATAGTCCCTGAGTGCAAATATTTATAGATATGTAAGTTAGTGTATAGTTTAGTGTACTCAGCATATGCCTCAGTTTATGAAAATACTGTATTATCTTCTGTATGTAAGAATTATTTTTAAATGGTTGGAAAATGAGAAACATGTTTTACCTTTAATATGTTCTACTTTTAATTGTTGTCTGCTACAGTTTTTTAAGTAGGTACAAGGAAATTATGGCTAGAGAAAATGAACATATGTGAGGAGTCAAATGTACTTGGTTTCGAATCCCAGTTTGACTCTGGATTTCACTGGATCATTATTTTGGAGGGGAGGGAAAGGAAGAAGCAAGCTCAGAAAACCAAAACCAAACAAAACCCCCTCTTCCGATGAGGCCGGAGAGCAGAATGACATCAAATATTCAGTTAGTACTGTGTATTGCTTTGTATATTTATTTTCTCAAATAAACAGGCTTTCCTTAAAAGTAGAACAGTAGAAAACCCATATATGCAATATCAACCTTTATACTGTACTTTATTTGGGCCTTTATTTTATACTTGCCTTTATATAATGTAATGGAGATAAACTCAAGAATATTTAAAAAAAAAAGGTCTTTTAGAAGTTGAACAACTGCCTCCTAGAATTTTATATCCTTAAAATATGGAGTTGTTTGATTCCAGAAAGCACCAAAAATGACAAACAGTTTAACCTACATGCCCTTTATGCACAACTATTTTGTGACTATAACCAATGATTGCTGTTAGGATGGGAGAAAATACTAAACCCATGTCCAGAAGACTACAACTCATGCTTAAAGAAACTTCTGGAAGTCTTTAATTCAGAGAGTTTTTAAGCCACAAAACTAAATAAATACTAAAATTTGTAAAAACTTGTCAAACAGTACATAGAACTTTCAAACCAAAACAGCAATTTAAGTTTTTGGACTTAAAAAACCTGAGTTAAGTATCACAAGGGACCCCTTTCTGTAGTGTATGGATCAAGTTGTTGGATCTTTGCCCTTAATGCTCAATCTGAATTTAGTACTTCTGAACGTATATTGTAATGGTTATGTTTACTACCTACATGGTTGATGTATATAGTTAATTAATTTTAGTAAGGCTTTTTCTTTTAATTAAGGATTTTGAGATTATAGAAAGGTAGAGCCTTAAAGAAATGCCTCTGATACTAAAGATCTAATTTCAGCAGTTTGTACAAAAAAAGAACAGCAGTTCAAAATGCCATATTAATTATATTTCAGTTACCTTACAGTTCATTCAATTTCAGTTTTTAAAAATGGACACATAGCACTTTGATACAGCAAATTATTTTACACTTAGTGATCTCTTACTGAGAGCTGGCAAATAGTATAACTTGAAGAAAGGTAAAATAGAAATATCAGTCTATGTTCTGTACTTCCTGTTATCACCTTTACATAATGGAAATTAGGGCTGATGTCACATTGTTCTCAAATATCACACTTTTCATCTTACTAGCAAATTAAATTAGGTAATTTGGAGGACTAATCAACTTCTGCTACAAAACAGTTAAATGCAATCTATTTTATTGGCAAAACATTAAAAGCTGATGAGTCCAAGAGTTTCAAGCCAAAACTCTTAATGCATACTGTCCTGTTTGTATCCAAATATTATTGTTCATTCTGCTTGTTCTGCACTTTTCTCAAGCCTGTGGTAGGGTTAGAAATGCAAAGGTCAATTAAGGATAAGTTTAAAACTTGAATATCCTTTCTTTCATAGTTCAGGATACTTTCTGTACTTTGCTTTTCATTATGTATTGTTTTTCTTTCATCTGTGGAAATGAAGAGTTATATTTAACGGCCATAATTTTTGCTTAGCTGCCAGGTATTTAATTTTCATTTAGTGTTTTAGGTCAAAGCCAATCTATGATAGCATATTGTGCTTTTTTTGTCATCACCTTATCTGTCTGCTAGTTGGACAAACTAATTATTTAGTATTTGTGGGAAACGCTGTAGATGTTTTATGTGCAATTTATTTCAGGATTACTATTTCTAGCCAGTGTGTGGTTTAAGCTTTAAAATGAGCGTAAAAAGCAACATGCATTTTTTACCATTTGGTTCTGATGTAACTACTGAAATACAAATTAATCAATAATATTCCTTAGTTCATGCCACTCTCCTTTAAAGAAACAAAAACCAAACACCCTAAAAAAAAGAGCCTCATTCTCCCTAGCAGCTCTCTTCCGCTGCATTGCCAATTTGCAATACTGATAGCATTTCCTGTCCCAGAGGGGTTGTGAAGCTAAATGACTTGCAGGTGAAACAGTTTGGGAGACCTTCGGGGAAGTCAGACATGCAAATAGTTGGCTTGAAACTGCTGTTAACAACTGCATCTAGCAATAATTCATCCAGTGGCTAGGAGTTGTTTAAGGTCAGGGGTGGTGCTATTACTATTAAAGAGGTGATGCGATTAAAAAAAACGGCTTTTCTTCTATTATTAGAGGTATCAGATTTTTTAAATTACTAAGCAAACCAAGGCTTTTCTAATGATTTTGTTACATTTATGTCCTGTTTCTTAAAGTTCTATTTCCCAGGAGTAATATGTGACAAAGAACAAGTTCTGTCTACTGATTCACATGCAACAGCAAAAAATTACAGTATTTTGCTTTAAAGATGGGAGGGTTTCTTAAATTCAAACAAAACACAATTTTCTCAGTTTTTAATGAAAATAAGCGTAACTTCAAGAAGGTGGTTTATTTATGGTTTAACTATAGAACTAAAATTACATTATGACCAATGCAAGAATGTAACATACATAAGCACATGAGACGTTCCTTAACTAGACAGCTCTAGCGAGGGCCTGGGAGAAATGTTTGACATTTTTATGGCTGCGCTAGTGTGACCTGGCAGAGACGTTACTGAGCCAAGCGAAACTAAATTCCCTAGCCCTTGCTTATAGCAGAATACTCATCAATTTAATCAAATCATTGAGATGTAAACGAGCTTACCTAATGAGACGTGCTCAAATTAGTTCTAATCTTTGCCTGTAGTGAACTCCCCTGAACCGGTAACCGATAACTTAAATCCAAGCAAGGGTTAAACTAGTTCACGTGTCTGCACTCCTGGACCAAGTTTCTGAAAGCCTCCGAGAAACAGTCTGGAAACGTTGTTGTGGGGAGTGACCGGTTCTTACAGTTCTTCACCTTCTCAGGGAGGTGCCTGCGTTTCTCCGTCGTTTAGCGCGAATGCGAACTTGGTTCCGCGGCGCCGGCAGGGAGGGAGGGAGGCAGCCGGCAGGCCGGTGCTGCTGAGGGGGCACGGGGGGCCGCCTCGCACACGAGGACGGGTCCCGCTGCCGGGGCTCGGGCCGGGCCCCGAGGCGCGGGGCGCTCCCCCCGCTCCGGACGGCCCCTCAGGCGCCCCGCGGCCGGAGCCCCCCGCCGGGCGCCGTTCCGGCCGTTGCTCGGGGTGGGGCCGCGGCGGAAGGGAACCGGTCGGCCGCGCCGTCACCCGCCCGCCCGGGTTGGGGTGAGTTCAGAGCTCGGGGCAGGCTGCCCCTCGGTCCGGCGCCCGGCTGGCCCCCGAGTGACCGGGAAGGTCGGGGCGGCACTTCTCTGTTTCTCCTGCCCAGGTTTCCCGTAGCCGGGAGGCTGTCCGGGACGGGCACTGCTCCCTTTACGTTAGGGCCGCGTCCCCTCCGGGGGTGGGGGGCTCGGGGACAGCTGACCCTCCTTACCCCCACGGGAGCGGAGTGCTCCTTCCCCGGCGCAGCTCAGAGGCTGGCGAGCGGAGCGGGTCAGCCCGCCCGCTGCGGAAAAGGTTCTTTCCTCCCTCCTCCACGCGAGACGGGGGCCCGCAGGGAGCAGCTGCGCCTCCCCCCAGTGCCCCGTGCCCGCTGCCCGGCCGCTCCGAGCTCTCCCGCGCTCCCGAGCCCGCGCTCCCGTGCCCGCGCTGCGCGCGCTCTCCCCCGGGCGGCGCTGTGCCCGCGCCCCTGCGCGATGCAGTGTGGGAATGGCTGTGGCGCTGGGGTTGGCTGAAAGAGGCGGCCAGTCGAGGTTTAATGTCCGCCATGTTGGCCGTGGCGTATTGAGCGGAGCCGGAGCGGCGGAGGAGAGAAGCCAGCGCCCAGCCCAGCCGCGCCAGCCGGCGCCGCCGGGCCCCGTGTCGGAGTGCGCCCCGCCCTGCCGGGGGAGCCCCGGTCCCTCCATGAGAGCGCTCGGCGGGGTCCGGCTCTCAGCTCGGAGCGCTCTTGCTGTCGCCCCCCCCTCCCCAGCCGGAGCCGCCATCGCCGCCTAACATGAGCAAACTGTCGTTCCGGGCCCGGGCGCTGGACGCGTCCAAGCCGCTGCCCGTCTTCCGCTGCGAGGACCTGCCCGACTTGGCCGAATATGCCTCCATTAACCGGGCCGTGCCGCAGATGCCCACGGGCATGGAGAAGGAAGAGGAGTCGGTACGTGAGACCCCCCCCCCCCCCCCCTCGGCCGGGTCCCTCCATCCCCCCCGCACCCGGGGCCCCCACCTTCGCCTCTGCGCAAGCACAAAATGGCCGCCATCTTCTCCCCGCTCTCCCCGCCCGCCGGGAGGGGGGGGGGGGGGGAACCTGGGAGAGCAGGTGCCGATCCTGGCGGCCCCCTTACCGCACCTTCCCCCTGCGCCTTCCTACGGCCCTCTCTCCCCCCAACCCGCTCCCCGCGGCAGCTGGCGGCCCTTTCGCCAGGCCCCGAAAGGCACAAAGGGGGTCACGTGATACCGCGGGCGGCCGCCATTTTGTCTCTTGGTTCTTGGGCCGGGCCTTGTGCGGCAGCGGCGGGGAGACGGGCCTCGGCGGCGCCGTGACCGCCCTGCCCCACCGGGTGGCGCTGCCGAGCCGGCCGCCGCCGCGGGGGGCGCTCGGAAGTTGTGGCGGCTGCTGCCGCGGGAGCGCGCGCCGGCCCGGGCCACTCTCGTGGGGAGGAACGGAGGGGCGGGCCGCGGGCTCGGCGGGAAGCGGGAACCGGGGCGCTGAACGGGGCTCGGTGCTGGCCGCTGAACCGTTGTGGTCTTGGCCTGCACCCGTGCGGAGTCACCTTGCGCGCCTTAGCCCGGTGGGAGCGCGGGGCTGCCGCGGAGCCCCTCGTTCCGGCGTGAACTTGACTCTGTGTGGCCAGTGTGGTCTGGGGCTTTTTTGCTGCCAGCGATAGTAAGGGGAGGGGTTTCTGTTTAGGATTATTTGAAAACCCTACAAGTGCCTTCAGAGACAGGTGTGGTGTAAGTAAAATTGTGATGTTCACTACGTGTAAATATAAAAGCCAGTACTGAAATACTACTTAGAGCAAGAAAATCCGAGTTTGGAGGCCAAAAGTCTATCGCTTCCATCTCAGTTTTGCTGTCTCAGTGGAGAATGAAACTCAAACCTTTTCGAACTTCAATATCACTTAATCGTTCACTCAGCACCTATCTTGATATGTATGCCATTGAATACCTGTTATTGTTGAAGACCCCTGCTGAAGTGTATTGTCATTTTCACTGTTTGCAGATCTTGAATTATTTCCTTAGTATAATCAGTTTTCCCCACTTGTTCGTTCAGCCCAGCAAATACTAGAGAACAGTAGAAATACAGTAATGTGAACAGGTTTTGAAATGTAAGGGTAAGGACAAGCATGACAGTTTCTTAGTCTCTAGTTTTGCTACCTGTCAGGCTTCCATTGTCCTTCGAAGGTGACAGGCTGTAAAGTTCCTGTTTTTATTTCTAGATGTAGTTTGAGTTACTTCTCTAGAACTTAAAATACATGAGTCTTCTTTTAATGTAGTCTTCTCTGTTGGCACTATTGCTTTAAATTAACTGACTCTGAATTTTTATGAAATGTCTTCAGGCTGTATGATTTCTAAAGAGTAGTACTCTTTGCATGTTCTTGTCTCCATTCAGTAGCTTGTCTCTGAGGCTTTTCTAGTGTAACTGCCTACTATTTTAACATAATTCAGTATTTCCAAGTCCTGTGCAGGTCATACGTTGCTTTAAACATCCACTAAAAGTGATACTGTGAAATGGTGGTGGTGTTTTGGTTTTTTGTTTGTTTTTTTTTATGGTTTTGTTTTTCTTGGTGGTTATTTTTGTGAAGATGATCAAAACTTTGGCATGGTATCCACTTAGTAGTCGTATTTAAGCAGTAGATAGCTGTGCTTAGATACTCTTGTTTCTTCTGACACGAGGTGTATTCTGAATTGATACCTGTAGATTCTTGAGTATGAGAGAGATCACCCTTAACTTCCACTTGTACCAGAATTTTAAATTTTATGTTTGTTTCGATACTTGCTTGCTGAGTTTATTTCTCAGTTGAAGTGAGCAAGTGTGCATGCATGCATTTATGTAGAAATGTGAAGTTGCTGTCTTGTGCTTTTACTGTTTGCCTGGCAGTTACACACACTCGGTCTAGGAATGACATGGGGTAACTATATAGTCTCCATAAACTCAGAGATACATGCCCTAGCTAAGGAAACATAGTCGTGGACAAGGGAAAATTTTTAGACGTTAATTGTAAGACTTGTTTCTGTGGTTAATGTGATGCTTTTGTTTACAAAATCTAGCTTTGAGGGTTAAAATTCAGAGCTGTAGGTACAAGTAGACACTTTGCACAGCTAAAGTTTGCTCATGCCTTTGTTTTAAATGTATGTGTACAAACACACACGCCTAAGAGAAATTTGTTTGCCATCAGTAAACGCAGGTGTCTTCCTGAATCCTTTTCAGATCTTCTTACATAAAATAGTTGATATTAAACTCTTACCCATTTTTATTTCTGCAAACTTGCTAAATTTCCTTCCTTCCCTCTTGTTGCCCCAGAAAGCTTTCTCTTCAGTTTTATATTGGTGTTGACAACAAAGAAACATGGTAGTTGACTAAAGTTATGGCAAACCTCACAGGTTTTAATACCCTACTACATTCTGTTTCCCAAACTTCGTGCCAGGCAGAGTTTGGGACAGTTGGGAGTTGTTTGTGTTATGATTAAGACTTGAGTTAGAGGATATTTTCCTAATACTTCCGAAAATAATATATATTTTGGATTATGTATTTCTTTACGAACAGATGGTGAAGTGTCCATAGGAATCTGGGGGGAGGAGGCGGCTTCAACTGGTGTGAACAGGCATTTGTAACTATTTTATAAATAGAATTTTAACATTGCCTTGAGTTTTGCATAAATGTAATTTTAAATGAACGCATATTTGGAGTTAAGAGCTCTCCTCTTGACTAAATAACTTTCCCTAGGGAAAAATGCAATCAAAGAGATTTAATATTCAAGCATCAAGTCACAAGATATTTAAATGGCTAATTAGTGTTTTGATGCACAAAAAGGAATCTATTTTGCTTCCCTTTCATCTTATCTTTCTCCCATCCTGTTTTTACAAAGAATAAATACAGAAAATAGCACGTCTTCATTATTACAACTGGAAACTTCAGTTGAGCAGTGATGTACTGTAAGAGCCTTCTGAAGGAGAAACAACCTTGCTAAGTTGGTCTGAGTTCTAAAATATGCAGTTGATGAGGGATAATAGTTGCCACTTCTTTTAAAAAGAGTTACTAAGAGACTTTAATATTAATTTGTTAACGAGTATAGTTATTCTATAGTATATTCTGCTTAGTTAAGTCATAACTTCATTTAGTGGTTTTGTTTGGAGCTAGAAGACTATAGTGAAAAGCTCTTTGGCACGCAAACAGAAGTACTTGAAGTTATCAACTGATACTGTGTTCTGACAGTTGGTTTAGCTCCCAAGTTTCTAGGGTAAACACATTGTGGCTGTTGCCAAGTCTGTTGCTAAATCTAAGAAACTAAAAACTATCAGGAGACATATGCATCTCTAAAAAAAAAAAAAAACCAACACCTTAAAAATGTAATGACACTTCTTATGCAATACTAAACCCCTGTATTGTCAAAATCCTGGGTTTTAGCAAAATGCATCCTCAGTGCTGCAATGTTAAGAACCAGGCAACGGACCACTGTTAATAATATAGTGGTGCAGATTTGGCTAACAGGTCCATTTTAATTCATAATTGCCTGAATAAAGTAGATGGATTGGATTTGTTTATTCTTTGTGAAGGATTTTTTTCAAAGGTGTTACTTTGTGTGGCTTGTTGTTGTTGGGGGCGGGGGGGGGAATTGCTTTTCTTTAACTGGAAATTCAGATTCTAGCCTGAAAGGAGACAGCTGGAAAAGCAGAGTTAACTTTAGTTATTTGAGATAAAATGCTTTACTGAAAAAGTAAGACTGATAAGACAGACCTGAAGCTTTTTGAACATGTTCAGTAATTTATGTTTCAGAGAAAAAGCATGCATAGCTTTACAGGCATCCTAGATTTGCTGGCCTCCAACCAAACCAAGGAAAACTACACTTGTGTTCCCTGCGTTTCTGTGAAAGGAAAGGAGATAGGACACAGGCCACATCCTCAGCCTCTAGATTCTCTTAGATCAAAAAATAGAAACTTAGAGTTTTGAAACTTTTTTTAAAAAAAATTATAATCCTAGTAGAAAGTTCTTTTTGTTAAAAAATTCACAACAGGGTCAAAAAAAAAAAACCACCAAACCCCCATATGTTTGAAGCACCTCATATCAGCATTCATAAGGCATATTAAAAACGTCAGGAAGTGTGAACTTCTTAGCTGAAGCAGTGCCTCCAACAAAGATTAGTGTGGGAGCAGACATACTTTTAGTTAAGTGCCCTAGTATACAACAGAGAAATTAATTCTCTAAATAAGAAAATATGGCTATGTTGATGACATTTCCAGAGTTAGTAAGTCTTACAGGTATGGGAATTATCATGGGTTTGAGGGGGTTTTGTTCAGCTTTTAAATTGAGTTTCTTATCCTGATGTAAATACCAGTATTAATATGATCATAGTAAGGTTGTGGATGTTACATTTCCCTTTAATCTTGTGCATGTTCAAGTTTGTATAGGTCAGATGCACATTTTCCATGAGGTAAACTTTTCTAAATCCTGGCCGGTGTCTCTGTCCTTGGTGTTGAGATGGAGAGAGAGTATCAAGTGGTGAGAAGTCATGTTGCTTTATTGTGCTACTCTTAACTCCCTCTTCTGACTGAGATCATGGTCCGGTAGTTAATCTTTGCCTTCATTTTAACTCTGGAATAGCAACTTTTTTGTCCTACTAGATTTCTGCCAGACCGATGCACTATGCGGAGTTCTGTTCTTAAGGTTCAGAGTTTAAAATTCGAGCTTGTTTTTTAATTTTAATTAGTATTGATAGTATCAGAAGAATTAAACACCCACAGTCTGAAATTATAATCAGTTTTTTCCTTTGTGCACCTGTTATGGTATAATTTACAGGTTGCACAGAAGGTGGTATCCAGTCTGTATGCGCAGTTGTCATCTGCAAATACTGTCATGCTCTGTTACCTAGTGTTTAAGCAAATTGGTGGAATAGTTTAAATTGTGCTTTTGATCTCTTCAAATCCCTTGTTGTAGTTATCTTTCCTGCCCTGGTTTTGGGCAAGAAAACCTTGTTCGGTAAAATTTCATTATTAGACATAGGTTTTTTTCCTCCTAATATTAGCATGACCTGTCAGTATTTGCTAAATGCTATAGAAGACCTGATGAAGATAACCTAATGTTCATTGACATGCTTTGGAACACTTTAAACACATTCTCTAATAGGATATGTCTTAATTTAGCAAAGCACTACTTGGTTAATTTCTTACCAGTTTGGGTATGCTCACGGATCACATCCTCTTGATAAAACTGCCTTGAGCACAGCTACTGTAGATCTCTTCCAAGAAATACCTGCACATAAAATACGCTATTCTCTTCCCAAATGCCTGCTGGAGGCATTGGGAATCTACCATATCCAGATTCTCTTGCTGCTGAAACAGCTGTTTTTACCGTATCAAGGAAAAAAGCTGGTAAGGAATGTGTAAGAAGGAACCCATATGTCACAGTCTAAGCCATGATGAATTTTAAAATGTGTGAAGTAAATGTATAGCTGAGGTGCACTGAGTCAGTGTATGAATAGTCTTGAATTACCTATGTAAATTTCACTAAAGGTCCTGTAGTCGTTTTGTTCATTACCTTCTTGCCAACCTAAGAAACTGCATTCTGTATGTGCTTCCATAAAAGTATGTATTTTCTGCTAATTAAACAACTGTGTACATGGTGTCTGAGTACTCTTAAAATAACCACTACCTTGCAGATGCATGATTCACTGATACTGTGTGTTTTAGGATCTTTGTAGGGACAATCAGAATTATGTGAATGTTGAAGTCATAGCAGATACTGTAGCTGAATCACCAGGTTTTGGTCTGTTTTTTTCGGGGGGTGGAGTTTTTTGTTTTGTTTTTTTGGGGGTTGGTTTTTTTTAATGTAGAGTTGGGGAAGTCCCTATAAAGTTTTTAGCTTACTAACAGAAGAGAGTATGTGTGTGTGTTGTGTGCTGCCTCCCCCCCCCCAGTTGTAGAAGTCAAATACAAATACAGTCTTAAAACAGATGAACTGAACTCATTTAGTGGTCTCTTAGTGTAGGAGAGCTGAAACGTTAAAGGATCTTGAAGTAAATGGAGAGAGTAGCAACAGGGCTTTTTATATATGCTCTTTGATTCAGAAGACCTGCAAACTAGAAGAGCGTTGCTTCCTGTTTGTTATGTTCTCCTTCGTCCAGCTTTTCTACTCTCTTATAGTAGGAGACATTAATTTTATATACTAGTCTAATCTTTTTTGTGCTTAATTTTAAAGACACTTAACTCTTAGATTCCTAAGAGCATATGTTTTTGGTAATATGATAGGAGAGAAACAAGGGTTTGTTGCAATTTTGTCTAAAGCAACAATCTACAAACACCTCAGATCAGAGCTGGAAGAGATTTTTGTGTGAGTTTGTATAATGTCCTTAATTTTACCTTTTAGTTTGGTATTGTTCTTAGTAACTTCAGATACATGTGTGTGAAAGTGATCTGAGATCGTAGAGAATTTTGAAAGAAAAAAAGTGACAGTTCATCGCAAATGGCTAACTTCCAAGTATAAGAACACTTCTATACCATATCAAAATATTCAGGTGATGAAAGGTACTTGGTTTCTTTTCCTGTCCCCCCTTTATGCTCAGCTCCCAACTATTTAGTAATAGCAGCAGCTTACTGGATATTTCACCTTCAGTTACACCAAAGCTTTGAGTTCTGTTGTGTTTAATGTTGGAAGGTACTCTGCGCGCTTAAATGTGCGTGCAAGTTAGGACATCTGGCTGATGGTGAGAAGTGGCTTCTATAGTGAGCAATTTATGTGCTGTCTCCAACTACCTAAAGAAACTGGTTAATTCAGTGGTATGAAACCCACCTGTACCAACACTGTTTTCCTTTTGAAGTCAGAGGGATAGTGGTGGCATAGACTTCTATTATAAATTGGTGGAATTTGTTGGAGGCTGGAATGAGATTGCCCATCCCAATTTGAAATCAGAAGAGGCAAAACTAATCATGTTAATCTAGAAAATAGAAGTATAGATTATATCTATGAGATTTGTCAACTTCCTGGAAGCTGCAGTTCTGTGTGAAAGTTTAGGAATCATGGTAGGTCGCCTGTTTTTCCACCATGGAGTAAGTTGGGTACTAACTTGAAGTTGTGAGTAGGGGATTACCATGGAAGTGGTTTGATAATGTGATGTTAGTTCTGTATATGGTGTCAGTTAAACATGTTATAATGGTGAAGGTGTACATGTCATACTCTAATGTTGAAAATGCTTAAGGTTCTGGAAAATAGTGAGAATAGTTGGTTGACCCTCAGTGCCTTGTGCAGGTCAGAGGCTTCTCCAGAAGGTCTAAATTCTGTTTTGAAATTATGGAGGGTATGAATTAGCAAACTCACTTTGAACAAATTTCAAGTCAAGACATCAGTGTTCTAGGTGGAGGATGTTCTTTTTCTGTTTGTCATCTATATGAGTTACATATGTATATAAAAGCAATTTAATTCCTCCTAAAAAACAGTTGTTCCAGAAAGCTAAGTGTAGACCAGTATTAAGGAATTAGTTTGTATGCATAGTCAAATTATTTTTAACCCTTTCTTGACTTCCCAGTAATTACACAAAGAGGTGATGCCTAACCTTGGTGGCTTTATGCATAGCAGAGTTAAGTACAGTGAGACCAATTTAAAAAGTTAGACTTCCTTAGCACTTATTTACTTACAATGAGGATGGTTAAGCATTGGAAGAGATTAAAAATCTCTATTATTATTTGCATTAAGACTGGGGGGAAAAAGCCGACAAAGATGACTTTGTTAGAAGTGTACTTAATAGCACAAGAAGGAATACAACTGGCAAGGTTTTGGAGTTAAAGGAGAGGAGCTTATGTCAGTGTAAACTGTAAGTCATTTTAAGGCCAGGCTCCTACAAAAAAACTTGACTTGCTGGGACTTTCCACAGCTTGTCTTGAGGAGCCCCATAAGGTTATCTTCCTGACTGTTTTTCAGATTTGATCTGTCATATAATGGAGTTCAGCAAAGGATTAATTGTATGCAATAAAACATTAATAACATTAGTAATGGGAAGGGGCAATAATTCAGTAACCTTAATGTTTTGAGGATCAGGGTGATGTGGCTTCTTTTCTTTCTCATTTTAATAGCTAACATCCTCTATTTTATTCCAGTAAAACTTAAGTTGTTCACAGGAACCTGCCTAATAGTAATTTGTTTCAAGTAGGAAAAAAAGTGCAGTGTGTCAAGTCCTTATATCTGCTAATGTTTTCTTTGAGTAGACCAATAATTGTGCCATAATTATCTGATCATATTCCTCAGAAATGTATATGCCATTATTTCAGTATCGATTAGCAAAGAGTATTCAATGTGATTTTGAATACATGTAAGTTATACATTCCTTTTTAAAGTCTTTGTTTTAAAGGAAGGTGTGTGTGTGTATTTCTGTGGGAGTCTGCTCTCCTAGAATAGAACAGTGTAATTCACTGGTGTTAGGTATATGTAACAAATTGCTTTTTCTTTTGCCACTTTGTTTCCACTTCCTACTTGTAAGAGGAAAAACTAGCTTTAATATCAAGGAATGCATCAAATGACTAATGCATCAGATTAAAAATGCAGGCTACTGCTTTTGTATCTGTATATGTCATCTTTTGTTTAATGAGCCTTTACATACACTCTGCTCGCCCTTCCACCAGCATATGTGTATTTCTGTGTATTCAGCTGTATGTACATTCAAGGACTAACACTGTTCTGGGAGGATCATTGGTTAAACAAATAGATAAAGGTAAATTTCATGAATTGAGGATGGAATCAAAGTTTGAAAACTTACTGGTCTGTCAATCTTTTCAAGCACAGGTAGTTTGAGAGAAGAAACTATCTTCTTAAGGTTTAAGTACCACTCTTAAAGATTTGTTTCCTTTATATTTAATCAGGAGTTAAGAAATTTATGCTTTTTGAATTGGAAGCTTTCAAGAGGGTGTTGTTGGTAAGGATTGCTTTCCAATATCCGTTCACATTCATACTGTTATACCAACTTCATAACTTCAAGGTTGTTCCTTCCTACTTGTAAAAAGAATTTAATTACAGATCTTGTAAGCTTGTTAAGTCTTCCAGGCAGGCTACATTTGAGGAGAGAGATTTGTAGCACAGGCTCCCCTACATATATAAATTTCATGTTACTGTCCCTTTTCTGTTCTAATTTGGAGGGCTGTATTAGAATAGAACAGAATAGACTATTTCATTGGAAGGGGGGACCTACACTGATCATCTGGTCCAACTGCCTGACCAATTCAGGGCTGGCCAAGTTCAAACATGTTAAGGGCATTGTCCAAATGTCTCCTAAACACTGACAGGTTTGGGGCATCGACCACCTCTCTAGGGAGCCAGTTTCAGTGTTTGAACACCCTCTCAATAAAGAAAGGTGAGTCTTCAGATTCTTTGTTGATCAGATTTCCAACTTGAAGCACGGCTGCTAGGAAGGTATTAGCATGGGAAGTTGAATTCTGTATAGACTTCAGTTTCCAGATTTCCCTTTTCAAAACCTGAAGATTTTGTGCAAGGCTGTGTTCAATGATTGTGGGTTAAAGATGCAGAGCTTGTTTTAGAAGGGTGCAGGTTGCTTTGCTAGACTCTGTTGATCTGTAATGAGCCTCACCCTAAATGCCTTTCTTGACATAGGTATGGAAAGACTTGACATTCCTTCTTAAGTTTCTTTCAAGCACTGGTGCTAAAATGGTATTCCTGGTTTCCCCTGAGTCTTTATGGTTTTGTTTGAGAAATGTTGCTTTTAACTGTGGTAAATTTACACTTTGCCCCCCAGACCCTTATTAGTATTTCAGCAGGATATGTCCTGTGGGTTTGAGTGCTTTTATTGGAAAGTTCAGGAGTAAGGCTACAGGTAAGAGCCAGCTTGAGTTTGAGCGCTGCAGATTTTTTGTGTTTTGTATAGTTACTGGAATCCTTTTAAGTGGATTACTTCTGCAGAGCTGTTGCATCCCTCAGATGCTTATGGATAAATTTATGTACTCTCTTCTGTTTCTCAAAAAATAATTTTTTTTTTTTACTCTTGTAGTCTGTCAAACATGATGACCTTGTTTGCCCTTCTCTTGCTATTTACTTTCTGTTTTATTAGAAGAAAGTTATGATTAATATTAGTGCACTAGCTCTGCTTTCTGATGAAGATGCTGTGGTCTTAAAGTAGGCCAATTACTGTATGAGTCTGCTTAAATGTTAGAAATAAAGGTAGTTTAATATTCGTAGTCCATCTTGGGCAACTAATGTATTTAATTGAGTTAGAACTTCCACAAACTTCAAGTCAATAGGCAGGACTTTATTTTCTTGCAGTTTGTATGGGGGGAAAGAACTTAAGCTACCAAAACTGAAGTAGGCCAGCTTCCCTTATTTTGTCAGTAATGTAAGGCTTGTTCAGTGTGAAAAAAGTATGTGTGGGAAATTAGTGAAACATGTGTTTACAAAGTACCTCTGTTTAAATCTTCTTCTTTTAAATCTTTGAATCTTCACCAGAGCTGTAGGATGACTAACAGAACTTTCTGTTGCATGTTCATTCTTTCAGCCTTCCTCTGAAGGAGAGGTACTTCCTCTGAGGTGTCTTGTCTTGAGAACATGTTTAGAAATTTGCTTAATGGTAGCTAAATATTGAAAACAAAGTAGGCATGCCTTGGGCTGGAACAGAAAGTAGTGAGGTTTTTTTGATGATCCTCAGATCTTCATTGGAGGAAGACCCTTAGGTCTGGCCTGGGTTTCCATAACATTTATATTTTTACTGTAGAAAGACCTTGAGCTGGTAGACGTTAAATTTTGTCTTTGGAAAATGAAGCTGGCTTTTAAGTAGTTGGAGTGTGGGCTACAGAATATCCTAGAAATAAAGACAAAACCTCAGGGTGGATAAAACCTGGAGAAGCTGGTGAGGGAAGAGAAGCTCTGAGATGCTCCCAAGAAGTTTATGTTACTGAGGAAGGTGTACTGCAAACTGTCAGTAGCTATAATTCTGTGTTAGTGTAATGAGTATGCTGCATGACCAGTCCAGTAAGAAGATAACAGTTTTGTTGTTGTATGGCGGGATAGTATGAAGTTCCAAAGCCATCTGGAAGTGATAGGAAAAACATTAAAGGATATTCCTGTTGCTAAATGAGAGCCTATCAAAAAATCAAACCTGTAAAATGAAGCCCTAGATTTGCTCATTATTGATTCATTTCAGCAGGTAAAGAAGGTTCATGATTTAGTAACCTGATTATTTTTGAATGTTGTTGTATGCAGTGGTTGACTAGCCTCACTTCTTTTAATTTTTCAAATTACAAAGTTACGTGACATCTTTAGATTGTATTAAATTGTAATTTCTCCAATAAAACTTTCTGGAAAAAATAATTGAATGTTTCCTGGTATTAGTTTTTTCATGATTATCATTGTCCTGTCTCCCAGCAGTGTAAGTCTGACCTCTTACTTGACCTGACCTCAAGAGAATGCTGGATAAGAAGCACTGTTTTTAGTTAGTAGGAAAGGGGAAGACCTAGCAATGAATTTGCTGGAGATACTCTCTTATCCCAGACTGTTTTGCACTCTGGTCTGGAGTGTATGTACAGTTCACTTCTATGTTTATACTGGATGTTTGTCTTGGTTTTTGTGGCTTATTCTCACCATTAACAGGGAGAGTGAGTGGGCATATATATGTTAGGCTGCGGTGTCACTTCTCTTCACATGGTTGTAGAGCTAAATTCTAGCTAAGATGTGTTCTCTGAATTGTTTACTTCATTCTTTCACATGCGTTAAATATGAGTTACATTAGCTGAGAATGGTAGACAGTATTTTTTGCCGAGGATTTGAAGGAAATTGGACCACCACTTGAGCAGGTGGCACACTGTATGCACAGGTGGAATTGGAATTTGAGGTCCTAAGCTAGCTTTTGGCAGCAGTATCATTTCCAGGGAGGGAGGGAACATCATCTTTGTCTTACAGTTCCTGAACTGACTCTAGCTGATCAAATCTTTGTCATAATACTGAATAGGTGGAGGAAGTAGGAATATATTGTTTTGTGGATAGCTAACCGTGCTTCATTGGGTAGTTCCCCTTAACTTAGCAGTTGGGAAAGGAATAAAACCTAGTTAAATAAAAAGCCATACAATACCATATATTTGAGAACTTGGAAGTAGTTATCAGAACAAGTGTGCTGTCAGAAATACCCAAAGATGTAAAAGAGAAAGATTTGAAAAACCTTTTAGGTGTCTTCAACCTATTACTATAAAAAGCTCTGAAGTATTAGTCTTGAAGACCTTTCTTGCCATATTTCAGTGGTGTGTTGATAAACCTAAGAGAAACAGCCTACCTGCGCAACATTGGAGTTAAGTGTGATCCTAAGTACCATAGAGACCTTTGTGATGGCAAACTTGTAATCTCTGCTGGAATTTCCTGTTAACAACACATTTTATGTTTATCCCTGTTTTTTTCTCACTTTGCATTAAAATGTTGGTTTTGCTTTCTGTTGATCAGTTACTGTTTGGTCCTTTGTTTTCAGCATGGGGGGAAAATGCAGAAGTTGTATAGAATTATCAAACCATTTAATGTGCTAAGTAGTATGAAACTGAGACTGTAATTGGTAATTTAAAAGCTTAACATGTGAGGCATTTCTGAGTTTTGTTTTAAGAATGTATGCAGTGTCAAGTTGATGTTTTTCAAGATATGATGTCTTTTATAATGGTTGTATAGCTAAAATAGTCCTTGCACAGAAGGGACATGATGAATTCATGCAGAGTACAAAATCTCGCTTGCGACCTCTGGTATTTTACATGGCACTAGGTGGTTGAAAGGAAGAGGTAGGATGTCTAGCATAATAGGGTGTTTTCTGAAGTCTTGCAAATGGTTTTCTCAGCTGATATGTGGGCTATAATCTTGGACTCAGTGTTTGGGAAGGGCACAAAACAGTCTCTAAAATATCTGTTGCACTTCAGTATATATTAATGGATATATAGGCACATGGATATTAATACTGCTGTAACTTTATTCCTGTGCAGCCAGAAACTGCCCATTAATAATCAGTAATGGTCTGCAGTTACACATGTAATGGAGAAGCAGGCAGCTCTGTTTTGACTGTTATGATGGGGTTCAACTGCTCTGCTTATGAGAGGTGGAGGAAATAACATGTATCTGTTCCTTGAGAGATCAGGTTTACTTAATTTGTGTCGCAGGTAGAGGCTCTTACTGATGCAGTAGACATGAAGAGTGGAATCCCAAGGAACGATGGAAATGTGAGAGGGTTTTGTGTTGGGGTTGAGTTTTGGTTTTGTTTGGTTGTTTGTAGGTTGTTATGGTTTTTTTAATATCATAAACTGTCTTGAATGCTGTGTAAGTGAGAGGTATTAAAATACCACTGGGAGGGGGAGAGGTATAGACCAAAACAAAAAAACTTGACTGGGCTAAAATTTCCGGTGTGGCCTGAAACTAATTGAGCTGTCTCCTTGTAAATCGCATTCAGTAGTCAGTAGTCCTGTTTTGTCTCAACACTTAACTCTCATTGTGTGCACAGAGGGAATAACAATGACACTTAAAATGTGTTGAACTGACACGCATTAAGGAAATGCATGTCCTTATAGTAAACCTTTCCCATTGAACACCATTACTCCTTCTTTCCTTCTCTCCTCCATATGGCTTTATTGTCTTTTACCTTAGTTGTTCAGTGTTTATACCAGCCTTAATTGAACATAAAAGGTCGTGAATTTGAAATGCTAGTCAGTCTTGTGTTTTTAAAGGCAATCTAAATAAACATTGAGATTACAAGACACCAAGAATAGCTGAGCTATAAAGAAGAATGATTTGGTGCCTGACTCATAGCATATGTAGCACTTTGTCATTCAGAACACTTTTTTACTGATCAGGAAACTTTTAAGTTGGTATTTAGTCTGAGCCTTTCAGCCTAATATAGGCCTCTGTTCTAGGGTAGCATCTTTGTGCGTTCAAATGCAATGTTTATTCTAAGCCAAGAAAAATGTCTAAATCTGTAGATTTACAAACTGACATCTGCAGCAGGAAATACATACGTAAGCCATCGCAGTAGTGTAATCTTTGGAAAATCTATTTTAAATTATTCAGTATTGCACCTGTCACTTGAAAAAGCACTTTTCTGCCTTTGTAGCATCAGACCTGAAGTTCTGATCTGTTGTGTGTTCTGAATACAGAAGCTAAGCCAGTTTAGTCGAAAAGTATTGGTAGGTTTTACTTCTGTTCTCATGAACATGTTTTGACAAAACTTAGTTCTATACTAATTGCTAAGTAGATTTCTTCTTTACTAGATGCCTTATGCAGTATAATTCTTGAGTATGTCTTTTTTAGCATTTGTACTGTGTGTGTGGGAGAATAGTTTTCTGAAATGTCTTGGCAGCTCTCTTGATACCTTGCTGTCTTGGTACATTGCAAAGCCTCTTTACTTACTAAGAGTTACAAACGGCAATATTTTTTTATCTTTTTATTTTTGAGAGGAGTTGTAATTTGGAGGAAGATGAGATGGGAACTTTGCTGCCATTGACAATGTGGCAGTTATTCAAAGGCAAGGTTGGGTATACTCTTTGCCAGTCTGTGCATTTTGTGCAGCTCGTGTTTCTGCTCATCACTATACAGTTTATTTCCGTTGTGTGTTATACAGAGGAATAAAGTACTTAAAATGCAGATATTGTGGTGTTTACAAAAGTGTGCTTGTTCAGCAAACTAGCTTTTAGTCATTACTGTGATTCACTATGTGCTTTTTCTACAGACTTGTTCTACCCTGTAGCACTGAAGTAGATAATGCTCAAAGGGGTTTTTTTTGTTTGTTTGGTTTTTTTTAAATCAGAAACAAGCTTGATAGTTTAAGGTGATGCCCTGGAAGCTGCTTTAGTTTGGATTTTTAAACTTAATTGTCATGTGTGAGCTTTTTATATGGAATGCATATGTGACTTTAAAGGTGTTTAGGTTGTTATGGCAGACTTCTTTTTGGTTGTCTGACATGAGCTGCTGAGCCTTAACTCATGAATGAACACATTTGCAAATGTTGATACTTGGTTTTCTTAGTAATGGTTTTGATGTTTTGCTGTCCCCACATAACTTGAGTACTGTATAATGTTCAGTATAAATATCAAACAAGTTCTATTACTATTTAGATGTGTATGCTTAAGATAATGAACTGTACTTTACAGAAGAGGTAGTTAAACCTGACAATGCTCTAAATGAAGTAATCTTCTGGGAAGGTACAGTTGTAGTTTTGTGTGTTACAGACCCTATCATTCACTCACTGATTTATCTTATTATTATTTCTTGTTAATTTTCATTTTTCCCCAACCAAGAGTAAAGTTGCATATGTGTTTGGTGTCTCTCGAGCTTCTTTATTAACATTAGAGTTGCATAGTGTACACTGGACTAAAACGTTCATGGAAGAAAATATTACCAGACTACTAAACACAGAGAATAAAAAGCTGCCTTGCACTCGCAGCCTCTGCTATCCTGTGACTTGGAGAGAACAGCTGTGGAAGTATGGCTGTGGTTTTTGTGCTGTTCTTACTGTCTCTGGTAGGGATGCTCATGAGCTGCTTCTTGAGATGGTGTTAGACAAAGTGACACTGATAAAATCCACGCTTGTCTTGCCATTAGTTTCCAAAAATGTTTCTGTATTCTGTGAAGAGTTTGGTTACTAGTAATGCCCAGCATTTGGATTAGCCCAGTCAACCAGTCTGGACTTGAATAGTTGCACAGTTTTGGTGTTTAGAGATCTGACCTTCAAGCTCCAGGTAATGTTAAGTTTTAGGGTCTTACTGCCAGTTCTGAGAGGAGAAATCGTAGCTCTAGATACTGTTTTTGAGATCTGTTCCTAATACTTTTTAACGAAAGAAGCCAAATCCTGTTTAGACTTGTTTCTTCTTCAGAATCTTTAAGCCTATGTAGATGTGGAAAGCTGTTGATCTCTGCAGTTTGTGCAGTCTGGCCTGTGGAAGGGGATGTTTTGAAGCCTTCAGTAGACGTAATACTGAGGAGAGAGAGGTGCTTCTCAGATTGTTACAGCTTTATTGCCTTGCCTGGTGTTTTTCTCTGCCTTACCTGTCTTGATTCTGGACTACTGCTGAGATGATTAATGGATCCAAATTGAGATATACTTTAACTGTAAAGGGAAAGGGGTGGTTTAATGAGGATCATTTGAAAACCTGGTCTGAACAACAACTCCTATGGAAGAAGTGGTAGATTAATTTTTTTCTGTAGTTGACATAACTTCATTTCTCTCAAAATTTTCTATCTAAATGTAGATTTGTAACTTACCTGTTAACTTCACCCAGTGCGGTTTATGATATTCCACTGTATATAACTGGAATAGTTGAGGCAACCTGTCTGTGTTGGAACACGCAACCCTTTGTGCATCTGCATATTAGTATTGTCCAGAAGAGTAGTGAAACAGAATAGGAATTTGTTTGCTGTGAAGTTGGGCTACCATGTTACTTGTTAATCAAATGATGCTGCTTTTTTTTTGTCAGTGCTCAGTACTGTTAACAGTAGTATCAAGTCTCTGTAACTAATAAAAATGCTGGAATCCAGTTGTACAGCTCTTGCCAAACAAAATTATTTGAGTTGTTATGCAGTATTGCTGGTGCACAGTAATGTTTAAACAAGCTGCTGTGTCTTTTTTTTAACATGGGAACTTGATACAATTTTATTGCTGTTCAACTGATGAAATGATCTTGGGAAGTTTCACTGCCATTTTCCCCATACAAGGGGAAAATAATTTTGCTATAAAGATTTATTTGGGCTCTCCTAAGTGGCTTTATAGCTGAAACCTCTGATAATGAAAGGCTATTCTAAAGGCTCTTATGCTGCAGATTGTATCCTGAAAGCTGTATTCTTGTAAACTGTATCAAATCTTAGTTCATTTTGTGTTAGACTGATTTCAGAGTGGAGGTCATGCCCTGGACTGTTTAAGTAATATGTTAAAAGCATCTTAGTGTGTTCATTAGAATAATATTTTATAGAGGGAATTTATTTAGTTATTAAACTATATTCTGTTTACTATAGATTGCTGAAATCGTTTTGATGCATTGCAGTCTAACAAATTACAATGATGCAGCGGGAACAGCGTGGCTGGGTAAGGAAGGGGGACTTCGGCAGGTTTGCAGTCAAGTCCAACATCTTGTGAAATGTGGCTGTGTGGCAGTCACATGAGATGGGCTGAGCTGGTTTAACTGTGGTGGTATTGAAAAGAGGCAGTTCCACTGTTTTCCTAGAGCTTGCTATGGTCTTTACATGTCTGTGAGCTGATGTAGCTTACTGCAGAAGACTTGCCTAAGAATAACTCCCCTCCATGGGTTATGGGCTGAGGAGTTCCAAGAGAGCCAAAGTGATTACAGAGGAAAGGATGGGAAATTTTTATGGCCATTACCAATGCTGAGGAGATGGAATAGCTCCTTCTGCTAGTACTGAGCTGTTGGCAATTCCTAAACAAAATATTTCAAGCTGATACTGTGTCCTGTTCTGAATACCCGAGTGCAGTGGTGATTTGGCAAGCAGCCAAGTCACTTCAGTGTTTTTAGGTAGTGTCCTGGGTTTGGCTGGGATAGAGTTTTCTTCCAAGTAGCTGGTACAGTGTTTTGGATTTAGTGTGAGAATAATGTTGATAATGCACTGATGTTTAGCCGTTGCTAGGTAGTGCTTATCTAAGCTAAGGATTTTTCAGTTTCCCATGCTCTGCCAGGTGCACAAGAAGCTGGGAGGGAGCATGGCCAGGACATCTGACCCAAACTAGCCCAAGGGGTATTGTGTACCATAGAACATCAATGACCAGTATATAAACGGGGAAGTTGATTGGTGGGGATCACTGCTCCGCATGGGTCAGCAGATGGTGAGCAGTTGCATTGTGCATCACTTGTCCTTTCTTGGGTTTTATTTCTCTTGTTATTTTTATTGCATTCTTTTTATTACAATTATTCTATTTTATTATTATTATTGTTATTATTATTGTTATTATTACTACTACTACTACTACTGTATTTTAGTTATTAAACTGTTCTTATCTCAACCCACAAGTTGGGGTTTTTTTTCCTGATTCTCCTCCCCCTAGCCCACTGGGAGGTGGGGGGAGTGACCAAGTGGCTGTGTGGTGTTTAGTTGCTGGCTGGGGTTAAGGCATGATAGGTAGTCCAAACAGGGCTTGTGTCTGGGAAGACTGAGGTGTTAAATTCTGTTTGTGAACTATACTGTGTAGTTAATGTATGTATTAAATACTAGAGTTTCCCTGATTCTCCCGGGGTTCCTCGGTTGTGTATGTTACTCTCCCCAGCATGTCTTGAGCCAGTCTCATTAACTTCGTCGTCTTGGTCTGTTTTTCACAGTGATTTAAAATACAAACCTAATTTCAGTCTTCTGGTAGTAGGACAGTAAATCATTCTCCATTTCTTTTAGCATTGTTGTCATCTCTAGTATTAGTGGTATTGGACTTCTGGGTCAAATGCCTTATGTG
This sequence comes from Athene noctua, assembly GCF_965140245.1. Classification (NCBI taxonomy): domain Eukaryota; kingdom Metazoa; phylum Chordata; class Aves; order Strigiformes; family Strigidae; genus Athene; species Athene noctua. Next base: position 118,936,684 of record NC_134038.1, read on the forward strand.
TCCTTCACCTCCCTACCACTGTTCACTGAACAAGCATAGCAGGTGAAAATTTTCCAGAAATTACAAGTAATTTGCTGCTGGAAGTCCATGAATGTAGAAGCAAGACTTTTCCAAGAAAAGGGCAGAGTCCTTACATACTCTTAGAAGTGTCTGATTTGAACATGGAAAGCAGTCGACTACAATGTTCAGGATGGTGTGGTTGACCTCATTTCTAACCAGTGTTCTAGATAAAAAGTCTAATAATTAGCAAGGTTTCTTGATAGTTTGTTAATTACAAACCCACGTATTTTTAAAAGTAAATTAGATCACATTTTCACCAAGCAATTGTTGTTTAATCTTATGCAGCTATTTTAAGTTGGCATTTGTAGCAGAGACCTAATTATTATACTAATTACAGTGGAATCCTTCTTAATTGACTACTCGTGAGACTGACATCAGTTGATTAACAGAAGCGATCTCCATAGTTTTTCATGTTTGGAATATGAAGGGACAGTTTTAGGCTCTGCTGTAATAACAAGAAAACAGTTTACTGCACAGAACGATTTGGGGCATTGAGGTATCTTTGCAGCCTCAGACAGGAAGATCTACAGCCATGTGGTTTGGGTGAATCTTCAGGCAGCTTAAATTGGTGTGAGAAGATGTTTACCCTGTGTCCATATATACTAGTAGCGATGATAGAAAGATGCCTTTCAATTGCTTGTGGGCCAGACTGGGGAGGGTTAGGGGTGGAGAGAAGTAATCAACTATCTTCCTGCGGACCCATCACAGGGAGAGAGCAAGGAATGACATAATGCTGCTTTGACCCACCACTTTTGTTTTGATGATCTGTGCTTGTTGTGACCAAATTTAAACTATTGCTAACACATTATAGGGTATTCATGTACTTGAGGTCCAAAGGGTAGAAGCTGCATTTATATTTACCAACATAACAGTTGCCTTGCCGTTATCAAAGGTCAAATCTGTATGCTGGAGTTTGGCTGTGCTGCCTCAGAGTCAAGGGTCAGTGTATGGCACTGATCTTGTGCTGGAATACCTGTCGAAGACTTCTGTGCTCTGCAGGGCAGGATCAGATTGCCCTTATTGGTATGACTTAAGTCAGGTTTGGAGCCCTTCACTAGTGGTTGTTTGGAAACAGACGCTGTAACAAACCTGTCAGTGTCTTTGCTGTTTTGCATGTAGTCGGTGTGACTGGATATGCATGTGAGGGAAAGGAAAAGTGCATGGTGGGCTTCTGTAATAAGCTGTGAAGCATGTTGTTCATGAAGAACTGAGCATTTTTGATTTCAGTCATACTAGAAGCCACTAGAGCCAGTTGCTGCCCTAAAAATAAGAAAAATGCAAAATCAAAGTATCTGAACAGTTTACGTTGATCTAAGATGGCTACTGTGTTCTGGCTGTGCGTTCTGTACCTTTGCTTGCAGCACTGCTGGTGTTTGCCTGTCCCTGGGTGAGCGCTTTCTATTGCAGTGGCAGGTAACTATCCCCAGTCCCACAGAAACATTATTTCTAATGCCTGAACTGGTTCTAGGAAAGAGGAAGAAATAGTGTGAGTGAGGAATAAGGGGTGGCATTAAAAAAAAGCGCCTTATTTTCCGTGGCAGGTAATTGTCCAAGATCACTCTCCATGACCATCCTTATCTTGGATATCAATTATGTCTGATTAGTAAGTTGCAGGACAACTAAGATCTGGTAACAAGAGGAGAAGATGAAGAGCATGAACCAGTTTGGTTGTTTAATTCCTTTGTTGTCTTTGTGCACAGATTTATTGGATTGTGTCTATGAAGAAATTTCCTTTAGAGTGGATTGACTATCACTTTGAGGCCACCTTCCCTGATCACGCAGGTTACTGAGATCCTCTATGGCTGAGAGACAGGATACGTGTCCCATAGCTCACTGAGTCAGGGAAGGGGGGAGGTTGGGAAGTGATTTGCATTCAGTAGGTCACTGAAGTGCTTCAGTAGTCCCTGCCATATGTTATGGGATGAGTTTGAATAGTCTTGGTGTGCAGCTGGGTCTCCTAGCAACTTTGTGTTGTCCTCCACTATCCTTCCACCAATAAATGTTGCTGATGTGAGATAACCTAGGTGTAGGAACAATACTGTCCCTGTGAATTTAGTGGCCAAAAAGCTTTACCTTACAACATGGAATCAGGTTGCTCTTGCACCGCTTCATCACCTCTGGGTGATGGAATTAACAACTACTGATTTTTCCAGTTCCTAATGTTTTCTTATTTCATCTTTATATCATAGTAATGTATTTGTGTTTAAGATGAGCTGCAGTTTTGTTGGATTATTCTTGTGTGTTTAGGTTTTTTTCTAAAAGTTTTGGATCACAAATTGGTAGAGGGTAAAATGTGTATTAAAAAGACATCTCTGAGTTTGTATACTTCTACATCCTTGATTCTGTCTTAACTGTGATCTGGTTTAGTGTAACTGTTGTGAACCTAATGCTTCTTGACAACTACCTGTTGAAAACGGTATCCTTCTTAATTCTTGTACCTCGACCATTATAGTATGAACTGTGAGATGGTAACTTTGGGAAGCATGTCTGTTGGACAGGGGATGAATGAGAGTATTCTCCTCAGTCATACTGATGTAAATCAGCAGGTCTGTGAAGACCAGCAGATGGACAGTGGTTTGATGTGATACCCAGTAACTACAGAATCAACTGTAGTGTCCTTCTGTGGTTTTTTTTGTTTCAGAGGCAGAGATGTGTTTATGATGTGCACAGACTTGAACTCACTCCTGTGCCCTTTTTATATGTACCAATATTTTAAAAAGCTCTTTGCTCTGTGTGGCTGCTTCTGCCACCCCATCTTTTTCTTTCCCCAACTGAAAGCACTCCCTTCCTTAGGGTAGGCTTTGAGAATTTGGAGACTTTCTGCTCCACTCTACACACTGGATTTAAGAGTTGGCAGTTCTGGTCATTTCTGTAAGCTGATGTGCCTTAAATGATAATCTATTTTAAGACATGGAATAATTTGGGGAAGTTACTTGAAGTATGGCATCAAATTACAAAACAGTGGATTGTTTCTTTCATTCTTAAGAAGCTGCACTTTTTACTTTCTAAAATGATAATGTACATTCTGACCCTTTTTGGTTTGTTCAACTGTTAATGACAGGATTATGTCACTTGAATATAGTCTCCAAGTTGTGCTGCAGAGTATTTCGTCAAAGAAATTTTTGTGCTCTGCCAGTGCCAGTTTTCTTTGAGAAACTGTAACTTGGGAGAGTAACTGTAACTTGGAATCCAACAGTCATGTTGCCAAAAACTCATCAAGTATTACCAAAATGTGGAAGAAGGCAAATACTGCTTGTTTTCACTTGCTGCACTTCTGCTTGGTTTTGCTTGCAGTCATGAGTGCCTGCTTGTAGTCAGGTTCCACCACAATTATAGCATCCTTTCTTTTATGTTCCAATTATTGTGTAATACAGCTTTTTTTAATGTAGTGTGCTAAAAATGCAAGAAGTATGCAAGTATTAAACTTGAAGAATTACACCAGTGTCCTTGCATTATCATTTGAGAGAGGTTCTGTTACCCCCCCAAAGTAGAACTGAACAAAAGTTCCAGTCCCTGCAGGCTGCAGTGAGAGCTGCTCAGCTGTGTTCCTGTTTTTCCTTGTGCTTCTGTTGCTGCCAATTTGCTTTAGATTATTTTTTGACTCTTGGATGTTTCAGAACATGCATGGCCATACTGATACAGTAAGAGTGGATACAAGGGACAAACTTGGTATCTTAAAATTAATAGAAAGAAAGACTACAGAACAAAGAATGGTGTTGATATATAATTTTCTTAGGAAGTTTAAGTACATCAGGCCTTGCTACATTCCTGAGTAGTCAGAAGAAGGGTTGATGTTTTTGGAGGGCTTTTCCTGTAGACTAATTGGAGGAAAAATTCTACAGGAGGAAAGTGGTTTGTTTTGTTTAAACAGCTAGCAGGGTAGTCTGAGATGTGTTGGAATTTTAACTGTCCACATACTTTACTGGACAGGAATATAATGGGATGAATAAGGTTGCGGTTTCATGTTACTGGCTGGGTGTTGCAAAAAGTGGTAAAGCTGATCTTTTCCTCGGGCCCCCTCTGTCTCTGGGCTGAGTGCTCCAACTGCACCCTTTGACTCTGGGATTGTCTGACAACAGGATGAGCCAGTGTAGGAAGCTAAACTGATGGAAAATGGGGGGGGCGGGGGGAACTGACGACACACGCAAGCAGATTTTTAGGTTTTGGATTAACTCTTTCTTTGAATAGCTTTAAACGCAAATTTGGATGAACACTAGTACAAGATAGAGGGTACGAACAGTACTATGATACTAAAAGTACTGGATCAAATTTGTCTCACAGCACAACCAACTCCCAGAGTTGTATTTCTGATATTTTTTATGTCCAGATAGAGAAAGCAACTGAAGAGGGAAGCTTTTCTGATATAAGCCTGACTAATAGGTTGAAAGTAGTTAAACGTAGAAGTGGAAGGCAGTTTCTGTGAGAATAAACTACCTGCAATAAGTATGTGTTGTGTGAAACAGGGTAGGTATGAAAGATCCAAGGGAATCACGTTGAGAGAGAAAGGAAAGAAACTGCAAAGTCTCCTGTGCCTTTCGGTAGTTAGAACTGAGGTTTTTTTGTAAGAGAACTGTGCCTATTCCAATGTAGTTTCAATAAGAAGGATAACTTAACATAGCGATTTGAATGCACGGGAGGTGGAAACTGATGAATAGGAACAAATAATATGTAAACAATTAATATTTACTTGAAAGGTTTGGTTCTCGCCTAGTTCCTTTTTTCAGACAAAGTGCAAGAATTCAAAAAGAATATTTTGTAAATATTTGTAGTAAGAGGAAACCTTGATGGTATTTGATACTGAGATGGTTGAAATGTTTTATCTGCAATAGCTTTTCTTTGGCCCTTGATATTTATTTTTAAAAGACGTTTTTTAGTTTAGTGATACAGCTAAGCCAGGTTAATGGCTAGCTGCTACCAAAGGAAATCATGTTTCTCTCTTCCTCCCTTTCCCCAGTGCCTCTTCCACCTGCCCTGGAAGTTCAAGGAGCTAATTTGTCAGACAAATTGTTTCTAAGGGTTCTTAGGGGAAATAATGGGAGGGAGATGGTTTTCCATGGATTTGCTTCCCTAAACTGTCATCATAGGTTCAGTCTGGCATAAGGCAGTGGTAATACGGAGAATGACAGCAAGGGGCACAAGACTGCACCTTGTGGTGGGAGCTAACTGTTAAATGAGTTTCCTTCTAATATGACAAATTACAGACTTTGAGCTTGACTAACCCACCTAAAATTCATGCTAGGAATTTAAAGAAACAATCTGAAATAATTTCACAGCTATTTGAGAACTTCTGAGGGACAGGTGGTGACCCAGAGGAGAAGGGAAAAAGGGACTGCAACAGTGCTTCTTTAAAAACAAACAAACAAACAGCCCCCCCACCAACATGAAATCCACAAAAAAACCTCAAACCCAAACCCTGTAAAAGGTGGGAGCTAGAGGGTTACAAATAAGCAAGCTTAACTACAATTCCTGGAGGAATATGGATAATGTAAATTACTAATATGAGTTTTTCAAGAATAAACCCCAGTTAATCCAGTCTAATTTCTTTCTCTGGCAGGGCAAGGGACCTAGTAGATAGTTGCATCTTGGCTTTTAGAAAAGGCTTTTTGATACTGCTCTGTTATGCAGTGAGCATAAAATACTGTAGAAACTGTTGTATAGTGAAAATATATCTGATTGGAAAACTGTATCTGGGAATGGTTCAAAAGTCAATTTGTTAAACTTCTGGAGACATCTGTCTTTAAATGTCTTTTGGTGTTTTGGGGAGGGACTTGGACTACACCATCTACATATTAAATCAAGAAGGGTGGTCAGCATGTTTGATTAGGACTTGGAATTCAAAATCATCTGACAAGCTGAGAAAACCACTGCACTTTTAGATGGAAAGCTATGGTTTCTGATGAAGTGTTGCGTTTGGGTGGGAGTAACCAGCTGTGCAATCACATTGGAGAATGACTGCAGAATAGAAACTGTAAGCTGTAGTGGGTTAGTTAATTGTAGATATTTAATGTGCTTTCATGTTAAAAATGAGTGCTTCCAGAGTTACCAAATCACACATGATTATACGTAGTCAGGAGAGAGAGATGTGCTGAGCTGCCAGCTGGGATGTTGAAGTTGGGGCAAAGTTGCTGTTGCTGATTTCTGTCCAAGTAAGTGAGAACTTGGTGCATGTAACCTCCCATAAAGGGGAAGTTCCCTGGTCTGCTTATTTTCTTTTATTTAGTGGCATGTCTTTTGTGATGAATTGAAACAGATATGAAGAGCTGATCAGTTTACCTGTTTTAGTGGAGGAACTTTTATCCAGTTGCTTTTGTAATATGTGGGTCTACTAACACCCTTGCTTAAGTACTGAGTATTTTTGTAATTGGGATGAAAGTTGGGCAGAACTATGACTTGTGCTTCTGTTTCAAGAGTATTAAGACTTCTTTAAATATTTGTTACTGAAGCCTATTGGGAAATAAGTATGGACTATTGGTACTAACTAGCAGTGACCATTTCCATATCAGATATGGATCAGAGAAACTGAAATCTTAATTTAGTTTCTAGCCCCCTTTTTTTCCCTGAAACAAAGCAGGTTTTTATGTTTGAAAACACTAGTTGGAATAAATGCACCAGGAATTCTTCATATGATTATAAAAACAGTAAGTCTTTGCTGTTATTCAAAAAATATTGGCTGTTGTTATGTGTTTGACATAGAATCCTACTATATGGAAATAAAGCTTAATTCCCTGGTTTGCAACAGTTGTAGCTGTTGGGACAAAATCCTGAAGAATTATTACTGTTTACATAAAATTGAGGTGTCTTCACTAAAAAGCAGAAAAGAAATTATTTTGTACCATACCAAGAAAGAATTTAGGTGCTACACCTCCTAGGTGACATGTGTGTCTGCACTTAACAAATGCTAGAGGATCAGAATTCATCCAGTAAGTTTTACTCACAACTGTACGATATGTCCTGTTCTCAAGATTAGTCTCTTTTCATGAAGAAACTTTTTAATGGGACAGATGTGAAAAAGTCTCTCTGAAGCTCCTTTGAAGATAAAGGTAGGCTAAAATCCTGTGAATCCTTGCAGCAGAATTATACCTTGAAACGAATAAGATCATACATAAGAACACTGAAATGTTTGTACTTTGGTATTAAAACTGATTATCCCTGCCACACTTTTGCTGCAGTTCCTGTTTGGAGTATTTCAGTAATCTGGTTTATTGGTTTATAGCACCTACTGACAGCTGTATCAGCACAACAGATGAGGCACTGGTTTACTGAGCACCTAGGAAGGAACAGTTTAGAAACTTGAGAAACCAGCTTTGGTACTAGGGTAAAAATACCCATTTATATTCATGTCCATATCTTACTGTGTGGAGTTTTGTTGGTAACTCTATGTGAACTCTGCTGATACTACTTGCTGTCTTGACAGCATCACAGCAAGAATGGAATGTTTTTGAATAGTAGCGTTGGAAAATTACTAGAATTTCTAACGTTACTAATGTGCTGGGCTGTAGTAACACACGTTAAACACTTAACTTTTATCAATCTGCAACTGTCTTTCAAGCTTAATTACTCTCACCCTTGTGGTTTATAGTTTATTATTAAACTTTATTTGATGGAATAGGAGGTGAAAAGGGAGGCTAATGGAAGGCATTGCAATAAATGAGAATGTCCATAGGAATAATTTTCTGTCTGGGTAAAAATAGTTGCTGCTTTTCTTAATAGGAGATGATGGCAGGCCTTCTTTCTGGTTTTCTGACATCACTGGCAATAAATGGCCATAGCAAATATGGAATAATACCACAGTGAATAACTGTCTGCAGCTCATTGTTGTAATCTGTATGTCTAATCAATCTTAAGTGTCTGTCCAGAAATACCTAAAGATGAATTTATGTAGTTTGATGTGCCAAGAACATGGAACTTGACTTGCTAAGTTTAGTGTGTGGTTTGTGTGTTTGAGTAAGAGGGAGAGCTCCACCTACTGGAAAAGCTGCCTGATTTTGTGGAGTGCATTTTGAGTCAAGGTATGATACTGAGTTCTTATTTCTGGTCTCAGGGATTTGGAATGAGAGCCTTTGCAAAGAAATAAGCTTCCTTCAACTTTAAAAAATCAGCTCTGAAAATATTTTCTCAGACTTTCATCTTTACTTTTTATTTTTTATTCTAGGAACATCATCTCCAGCGGGCTATCTCAGCACAACAAGTATATGGAGAGAAGAGGGATAACATGGTTATACCAGTTCCAGAAGCAGAAAGTAACATTGCATACTATGAATCTATATATCCTGGAGAATTTAAAATGCCAAAGCAGCTGATTCACATACAACGTAAGTAAAGTAACTCCATTCATTGAAGTCTAGATAGAGAACTTTATTTTGCTATTATTTCAAGAGATTGCTCTTAAATTTCTGTTGAGCTTCCATCAAGACTGACTTCTGAGAATTGTTTTCCATCATGTAAAGGAGTACATCTTACTGAAGAACTATTATTTAGTTCTTGATCAAGAAGTAAATAGATGTCCTTCTTGAGTCTGTGTGTTAAGCCTTTAAATTTAGCAGTTTCGAAGGCCATTTCTGTCCTCTTTAACACTCAGTAGTTAGAACTTGCAGGGAAATTTAGGTTTGTTAGCAAGGACAGACAAATCTACTTGAAGAGGAGCATATATAATACATAGTTAATAAACAGAATACCTGTCCCCTGAAGCTTAACCAGGATAATACGATAGTAGAATGGATTGGGAAGCCAAACAGAAATAGCAGCGGTAGTAGTATTTGCCTATGCCAGCTGGAAGTATTCTACATCTAAAAGTAGGTACTTTTTTTGTATCACCAATGACTTGCAAGTGGGTTGGGATTTTGTTTTTTTCAAAGATTGTAGCTATTCTGTATGGACATGGCCCTTGATGTGAGCACCACATTACTTCAGATAACTTTTGAAAACATTATAAAAAATAATCTGCTGCAGAATTCTGTTGTGTGGTGTAATTAGTAGATTTTTAAAAATAGTATTGATGCTCTGTAAATGGATCTCATGCCTAATTCAGTTAAATCTTAGTCTTCTATACCAGTCCAAGCTTCAGTGATGGCTTAAAGTATTAGAATCATAGAATGGTTTGTGTTGGAAGGGACCTTTAAAGGTCTTCTAGTTCAACTCCCCTGCAGTGAGTAAGTGAAAGATGAGGTAGATCAGAGCATGTTGCTCTGCTCCTGAGCAAATGAAAAGACTTAATACTGGCAGCCTTCCATGAAGATATTAAGGTTATACCTTTTAATTCTTCTTTCCCATATCTAGTGGTCTAACAGCTGAAATGGTGATTTTTCAGCTGCATTGTATTCTACCTATTTATTTACTAAAGGCAAGTGACTGTTTTCACAATGTTTCCAGATGTGTACTTGGGAAGAAATTGGTTTAGTTTGTAAGAGACACAAACTTGAATGAGGCATGAGAACTAGGGAGATCTTGTTTTGAATGCAGAGTGCTTTGTTTTCATAGCATATTGTGGAAAACAGAACAGTTGTTTGTGTTCTGCAAAACATAACTTGTATGTGAAGATGCCTTGCTACATAGAGTAAACCATGCTGGGCCAGTTTAGTCTAACTCATCTGCATCACAGACATCATTGATGAGAATATGTGTAAGTTCATTGTAATATAGTCTGCACGTACTTTTGTAGAAGTGCTTTGAAGTGTGTTTGGGCTGAAGTCTTAACTGTTGATAATACAGTACATAAAAATGCATAATACTAGACAGTGTTGAAAATTCTGACTAGTCTCAAAAATTCTTACTGAAAGCAGTGAGGTAGAAAGCTACTAGCTGGTTTGACCACTAGTAAGCTTTCATTGGTTAACAAAAGCATAGTCGGATAGATAATCAACTTTTAATCCTGATTTATTTTTAATGGTGTAACTTTTTTCAATAAAATACTAGATATAATTTCAAAGTGTTGTTACTACAACATTCAAAGAAATAATTTTAGGTTTGTCTTTAGAAGAATCTTCAGACACCGCTATTGGAACAAAACATTTCTGTAGTAAAACTAACTTTCACTGTATCATTTAGCCTTTAGTTTAGATGCTGAGCAGCCGGATTATGACTTGGATTCGGAAGATGAGATCTTTGTGAATAAGTTGAAGAAAAGAATGGACATCTCTCCTTTACAATTTGAGGAGATGATTGACAGACTAGAAAAGGGCAGCGGTCAGCAGGTACAATGGTACTTTGAATAAAGAATTTGAATTACACATTCTGTATTTACTATGTGAAAGTGACATGCTGGGTTTTACATTTAGCCAGTCAGCCTGCAAGAGGCCAAGCTGTTGCTGAAGGAAGATGACGAATTGATCAGAGAAGTGTATGAGTACTGGATTAAAAAGAGGAAAAACTGTCGAGGTCCTTCTCTTATCCCAGCAGTGAAACAAGAGAAGCGAGATGGTTCCAGCACAAATGACCCTTACGTTGCTTTTAGAAGACGAACAGAAAAGATGCAGACAAGAAAAGTAAGTAGATCAGTATCTCCCTCTGCTCTCCTCCTTCTCCTTCTCTCAAAAAGTATCTTATATAAAGAAACAATTCTGCTATGTAGTATAAACCAGTAAAAGTTAGGGTGTTCTTTTTGCAAGGGTCAAACATAAAAGAAACTACTTTAGGACAGCTATTGAATGAATGTTTGTATTAATTTTTCACTACATCTACTGCCAGACCTCCTACGTACAGTGTTGGTAAGCTGTAGCTCTTTGATAACATGCACAGGCTTCTTTGTTTTAGTATGTGATTTTATATATATATATATATATATATATACACACACACACACATAAATACTTAGAACTTACTTTAATTCAGATTATTTAATTTAAATGATGTGGGGCGACATATACACTGTGTATCTACAGAATCGAAAGAATGATGAAGCATCATATGAGAAGATGCTTAAGCTGCGTCGAGATCTGAGTCGTGCAGTAACCATCCTGGAAATGATAAAGAGGAGGGAAAAAAGCAAGAGAGAGTTGCTGCATTTAACACTGGAAATTATGGAAAAGAGGTAATGTTTATTAAAAGTTCCCCACAGAAAGCTTTGGAAACTACTTCGTATTCTGATTCCCACAGATACTTACAACAGTGAGAAATTTTTAAAATAAGTATTTAGACTCTTTTCACATTTACAGGCTAGCATATTTTCATACATGGCTATGGAGAGCAAAATAAATCATTAAGAACTTGCTTATTACGGGAAGGTGGCCTATTACACTAACCTACGTTGGTTTATTACATCTGTATATTCAAATGTATGCATATGTCCTACATATTATATATGAAGAGAGATTGTTGTTTTGGGTAAATTCATTTGGAAATTTGTGTTAAATATGTAGACTAAGGAAATTGCAGTTAACGTTAAGGACATTTCCAGTCATTACCATTTTTCTTTTTTTCATTATCGCAGTTCTTTTTTAGGAAAGATTGGTCTAATACTCTCTTGAGGAAAATAAGCATTTCGTACAGTATAAAATACTGTTTTGTGAATCATTTCCAACTAGTGTTTCTTTTGACATCCATCTGAATAGACTTCTGTAGCTTAAGCATCCATGTTTGAAAACAAATGTCCTGAGTCAGTATTTTAAAGCTCTCAGACTGAATTTTTAGTCTGGCTTCTTAGGGAGACAAGTTGAGTGTCTCTGCCAGGGGCATTTGTTTCAAACACCGATCATTTTTCAGTTAAAATAGAGAAGGAAAAAATCTCAAAGATTCTCCAGTAGTTTTCTCAAGAAAGTAAGGTGCTAAATAGAGGAAAGACTCTAATGCTCTGCCTTGGAATGAAAAACTGCATTTCAACTCAGCGCTTTCCACAAGACTTGAAATGCAGTGTGTTTCATGGATCTGCTTGTTGTGAAACTATTCCATAACACAAAAGAGGCAGGATTGTTGAATAAGGCACTCTGCTGCACTGTTTAAAACCATTTGGATGATAAATGTATATTTTTAAATGGTACCTGTCCCCTAAGTAAGGGGGTAAGGAAGCCCTCTCCTTTTCTGCTAGTTTCTGCTTCTTTCCTTTAAATTACTATCTTTTGGAGATGCTTTACAGGGTAGTTATCCTTTTATTTTATTTGTCAGAATTAGTCATCGCAATGAAGTTTCCATGTTATTAATCCCCTTTTCTGGAACAATACTTCCTGTACTACTTGCTATTATCCTGGATGTCTCTTTACCCCAAGTTGCAAGTATTAGTCTGTGTTTCTCTGTGTTGTGCAATTTTTTACCAGACATATATTGTAAACGTTCCTACAAACTTAAAAAAAATTTTCTGATTTCAGGTATAATTTGGGTGACTACAGTGGAGAGATCATGTCTGAGGTCATGGCACAACGGCAGCCAATTAAACCTACCTATGCTATTCCCATCATTCCTGTGACTAACAGCAGTCCTTTTAAACACCAAGAAGCTATGGAACTGAAAGAATTTAAAGTTAAAGTGAGTAATGTCAGTAACCGAGTTACTAGTTCATGCTGTTATGTATGCGAGACACAGCATTTTTAGAAGAGGAGGGGGGAAGCTTTTTGAAACTGGAAATAGACTAACAAAGCTGCAATTAAAACAAAATGCTCTGTTGGGAGTTATGATGATAACACAGACTACTGGCTTTCCTCAAGGCAGAAATAAAGGAAGTATAGATAAAAGGACACAAGCAATTATATTCTTATTCTGGGGGATATGAGCAATTTTCTCTTAGTACTGTCCTTAAAGGTAGGATATCCTGAACAAAACTGTGTTTATTGCCCAGATATTGGACAAAGATAGGATTAACGAGATAAAACCCGTATCTTGTTCTAAGATCAAGTAATTGTTTTAATCTGGAGGGTTGTTTTTTGTTTTGTTTTTAAATATGATCCACTGATATTCCCAGCATAATGTATATCTCTGTCTGGTTTTGTATTTAAGTAAAGTATCAAATAATCTTACTTAATTTCAAAAGCTGACCAGCACTTTTTTTTTCTGCAGGCTTTAATTTTGTGTCATAAAATCTTAGCCACAGTGCCAACAACTGAGCATATTATATAGGTCAGGTAACACAGGAGAAATGCTGAGGTATAATTTGAGTTTTAAACAAAGACTTCTTAACTGAAGAATGTCCAAAGGCTGTTCTGAATCTGACAAGGTGGCTTGAATCAATGAATACTTGCCTTGATAGTAGAGCATTGTTGGTAAGACTGCTGGTGTGTACTTAACCTATTAGTGATGCTGGGCCGATGCAGTGTCTGACAGCATGAAAGAAACCTGTTTCTTGGAAACCTGGGTAATGTGCTTAAACTTGAATTTGCACAGTATGGGGAAATGTGTTTAAGTTTTAGAAGATTTTGAGAGTCTAGGTATCTTTGAGAAGTCTCACTTCTATTTTTGCCTTTAAAGCATTGTTTGGTATTCAGTAATCCCCTAACATCGCATAAATGCCTATTCATTTAAAATGTTAGAAAATAAGAATGGTACCTCATGGAGATCATTGTATAGTTTTAGTCTGCTTCTTCAAAGTGGTACTGTATCTTAACTACTAGTGCTTTTATCTAGCACAGATTGAGCAAACAGTGCTTGATTCTACCTTGCCTGTTAAGTGTTTCAATTACTGGAAATGAAATACAGGTATTCATTAAATGACTACTTGTATTGCTATCAAGATGATGGAGAGATGAATTCACTTTTTAGCTTGCTTACACAGTTCTCTAAAACTCCTGTTTTAATCTCATTTCCTTGTGTGTAATTCTACACTGCCTTTTCTTTTCTTGCAGCAAGATAAACCTGATGTTATTAGACCCAAAAGAAAGTATGAGAAGAAGCCAAAAGTCTTACCTTCGTCTGCTGCTGCTACTCCTCAACAGACAAGTCCTGCTGCACTGCCAGTCTTTAATGCTAAAGATTTGAATCAGTATGATTTTCCTAGCTCAGATGAAGAACCTCTCTCCCAGGTAGGACCTCTAGAGTTCTGTGCTGCTCCCGTGGAAAGAATAGAAGTAAAACTCATTAATAGACTAATATCTCTCCTCATATACCCCCCATCCTCTCTTTAAAGGTTTTGTCTGGTTCTTCGGAGGCTGAGGAAGAAAATGATCCTGATGGTCCTTTTGCCTTCCGTAGGAAAGCAGGCTGTCAGTACTATGCTGTAAGTAGATTTCCTTAAGTACCATAAAATGGAGCATTGTTGTGGGGAAACATCTTGTGTTTAATTTTTAAAAATTATTTTAAGCCTCATTTAGACCAACCTGGCAACTGGCCATGGAGTAGCCCTAAAGAGGGAAGATTAGGAGATGTGCGTTACAGATACTGCTTAACCACCCTCAATGTACCCCAGAGGTGTATTGGGCTTGCACGAAGACGGGTCGGCCGTGGTGGAAGGTAAGTGTTACGTAATTGTTGTTGGTTTAAAAAAAAATAATAGAATAAAACCAACCAAACAACAATCAACAAGACATCTTTTAAAAGAGCAAAGTTTTAAAAAAAAACCAAAACAACACCAAAACAAAAAACCCCCAAAACCCCTCAAAAATTGAGACATCGGGGGGTTGACTTTTTAAATACTTCCATTTGATACAAATTTCATTAGCTGATTGTCTCCATTTTTATATTGGAGTAGTGGAAGCCACTTTTAGTACTGTTTTCTTAAATGTTTCTAGATTTTTATTGGTGGTACTCATAAGTTCTGAGGTGAAAATACATGTATGTTTTTAGTTGTGATTGACGGTTTGTTGTTTAAATGACTTGCATAGTTGTCTTCAAGTACTATTTAAAAATAGCAAAAATCACATTTTTGAGAAAATGCTTTTCTGAGTTTGGACCGTATATGGTGATTTGCCAGCTGTAGAGGCAAATTTTGGGAGGATTACTTACAAGTGACAGTAACTGTTAGTTTTCAAACATTGTCAGAAATAGAAAAGAATTAAGGACTGGCTTAGAAGAAAAATGCCTGAGCTATCTTTATCAGAAACAATTTATAAATTGTAGTGTGTAAGTGCTATTTCTTAAATATTGTGTTATGTCTTTAAGAAAATGGTACATTGGTATTAAACTTTAATTGAAAAATGTAAGAACACGATTTGGCTTTCAGATTAATGCTTAGAACCTCTTCACACATTAGCAAGTCAGATTGGCATATCAGCAAAATCAGAATGGGAACTGAACTGAGATTTTGCGAGGGGTTTTGGAAGTTAATGTGTGACATCATCAGTGAATTGAGATGGTTGTGGGTATATTCAGTATATATGGGAGTACGGCTTTTGAACTGAAGTTACTTTAGGAGGGCATTTGAATAACTTTTTAGTTACTTAAGCAGTTTTATTCTCAAGCTTTTTTTTCTTTGCATTGTGGAATTCTTTATCTTCCAGCCTGATGTAAAAAAAAAAAAAAAGTTATATATGTTGTTACAGTGCCTTGACATATATATGTGACGATTACATCAGCTGTTCAAACAATTGAAGAGAAACCTAAACATACTACTTAACATAAAATAATATATAGTCATGCATTTTCTGTCTGTTCTGAGGGGGGAGGAGGTTACTTGTTCCAGAATGGTTTTGTGTAGTTTTTTACTCATATCCCTTTGTTCTCCCCAAGCACACATGGTAAACTGGTGCCTTTTTTTGTATTTTCTTGCCACTGTATAATTCTGCGTTGTTTTCCTGGTTTTTAGGGTGCTACTAGACAGAGCACATTCGGACTACGATAACACATTTCATCAGCTGGATTTGGAAATGTTTTCCTCATCACAACACTCTTCAATCAGTCAATTTGCCAATACCTCAGAAACAAATACCTCGGACAAATCTTTCTCGAAAGACCTCAGTCAGATACTAGTCAATATCAAATCATGTAGATGGCGGCATTTTAGGCCTCGGACACCATCCCTACATGACAGTGACAATGACGAACTCTCCTGTAGGAAATTATACAGGGGTATAAATCGAACAGGCACAGCACAACCCGGGACCCAGACATGCAGTACCTCTATACAAAGTAAAAGTAGCAGTGGTTCAGCACATTTTGGTACGTTTATTTTGACAAACTTGCTTCTAGAAATTTTAAACTTGTCTCGGAAAATCCAGAATATCTTTAGGTCATACTTTACATCATGGTCTATTTTGATGGTAGCAGCCCATCTTCACTTTTATGTCTTTATTTGCTACATAGGATGTTTATTTGTATTTACTGCTAGCAGTAGTGTACTGCATTTCAAACTTAAGCAAGTGCTACCTTGGTATGACTTTAGCAATGTGAAGGTTTAGAAGCAGGTATTGTGTAGGTTTTAAGTTGACTCAGAAGATCTGGATTTTTAAAATTAAAGATGTTGACATAAGTATTACATTTCAGATTTTTTTCTAGTACAAGGTGTGTTGGTGGGGAATGGTTAGTGTAAATGCTTGCATTTAAAATCCCAGCATGTATGAATTCTTATTTGAATTCATATGAAATTAAATGCCATTTCCTATCCAAAATATACCCAGCTCACCCCCACTGATGCATCTTCTCATGCTTGGTAAAACTCTTGGACTAATCGCCTCTATATCTTGTCAGCAAATGGCAGATTATATCTCATAGAACCTGGGCTACAGAATTGAAGACCTGACTCTTAGGAAAACTTGATGTGGTGTTAATTGTTTTTTAATTGGAATACTCTTGGATAACATCTCTCTTTATATTGGGTTCTTCACACTGAAAGGCTGGTATTTATGTAGTTACAATGTAACTTAAATAACTCTTGAATTTTAATCAGTCAGCACATTAAATGTCATCTTTTTATAGAAACTAAAGTGATGCAGTTATTTCTTTATGAAAAAACTTCAGAAGTTCACCATTTTGTAAGGAGTCTCTAGAATCATGTTTTCCTTGCCATTTTGAATTATGGCTTTGGAAATAAATTATAAAACCTGGCTAATGTAGGAGTCAGGGAGAGATGCATATACCTAATAAACTCCCCAGACTGTGGGATGTTTTGGAGATTTCCTCAAAGAATGTTACCCTGGTATTCACATTACTTTAATCCTCCTATTTTGTACCTTTCCCTGCACCACCTGTTTTGTTTGTTTTGATTTGTTTTTTTCTGAAAATTATTCCTCCTTGAATTTTTTGACTTGGTGGGCGGCTTTGTTCTCCTGCTTTATTTCATGCTTCCTCTCCATGATATCCTAGAGTAGGTCCTCTCACCATCCTCCATTCTTTTCTCTTTTATGACTGTTATTGCTGGAAATGTATTAGGGACAAAACTGATGGTTCTTCTGGTTTATGAAATAAGTACAGCTTTTGGGGTTTAAGTTCTGCCCCTCCACTGTTTCAAATCAGTAAACCAGATTCAGAGGAGAGCATGATCTGTCTAGTGTCTAGAGTCTGAAGTGTGATAAAATAGTAGTCAGATTATTAGTGTGAAAACAGAATTTACGTGTGATGAATAGATTATAAATATACTTTAAAGTAGTAATGGACAATGCATTACATCTGAAAATCAGACTTGAAAAAATGGTTGTTTAAATTGAGTTTATAGCATATCTCTTGATGTGTGTATATAAATACACAAAACCACTCCTGTAGAATATTTTTTCTTTAAATAGATGATTAAGATATTTATCTACATCCATTTGGGAATGAAATGCAATTGTTACTTATAGTGATGAGTTCTGTACAAGGTTTTAATTGTGTGGTTGTATTTTGAAGCCTGTGGGAAAGTAATACATATGTGTAAGCGCCTAGCATATGACATTCATTTGTGCTTGGAATTCTATGCAGATAGCTTATCTCATCTCTGTAAAATATTTAAGTTAGTATTCTGAGCTTTTCCAAGTTTAAATGTTGTAGAGTTCAGATACACATTTTTGTTAGGGTTTGATACAGGAATGAAATACTACATAAAAAATACAACTATGTCCGAATTCATAGATATACTTTAAATTATTTACCACAGTCTTTGGATAGTTGTTACTAATATAACCAGGTAGACTGTACCCGTATAATTATTTATAATCTTAATGGGAATTCTTGTAGCGTTGGAGGCATATATGAGTTTGTGTATATGTGGTGTAATGATGGTCGTCTGTTTAGGGGTAGGTGTTTGAAAGAAACATGTGGTCTAGTTCACTTTGGTACCATTCTGTTTTCTAGTGTTCTTTTTTTGGTTTCCTAAAGGATTCTTTTAGATACATTGTCTATGCAGATTACAGGTGTTTGTATGTCCTCCTATGTATGACTTCTTCAGAGGTGCATGTCAGTTGGGGCTGCAGCTGCTGAGTGATGTCCCGTTACTTTCTGTAGCAAATACTGTAAAGAACAGGTATCTAACATCTATACTAAAGTTTTTCTGTGACTGCTGCAGATGACAACCCTGTAGAGTGTTCATACTCATTTTTCTTAGCTGTCTTTAAAGCTGGGAGTTTGTTGTGGGTGTGGATTTTTTAGGTTTGGTTCTCTTTGTCCTTTAGATTTTTGAAGTGGCAGTAGGTCTTTCTACCAGAAAATATTTCTTATGCCTCTCTATTTTAGAAAATCCTTTTATCCCTTTGCTGCTACCGTGAGTTGTGGTCAAACCATATTGCTTACCTTTAAGATGAAGTTCATCATGAAATTTTGCCATGGCCAGCAAAGGTGGTGATTCTGAAGTGCCTTTGACCCTGAAGAAATGCAGGTTTTTGTGGTCTGGCTTTTGGAGTGTTCAGCATAAAAGATCTGTGGAAGATTTAAGTTGCCACATTGAGATTTTGTGTGTAAACTGAGAAAGGATGCTGGGGGGGGGGGGGGGGGTGTAAAAAAATCCCTTAAAAGTTACTTGAAAATGGGGCTTGTAGTGGACTTGTCATGTGCTGAAGGATGGATTTTGGCAGCGGGATCAAGTGGCCAAGAAAAGTAGCATCGCTTTTTGAAGAGGATGATTCCTTTAATCTCACTGAAGAATTACGAAAAAAGCAGCCTTTGCCCTCTTGCAAAAAGAGCTGATTCGAGGATCTTCAGGCATATGTTATGCAAGACATCACTAAAAAGCAGGCAGGAGTGTAAAAGCATGATTCTTACGGAGGCATAACTTGTTCAGTGGGGAAGCTATTCACTGGACAAAATGCAACAAAATTACTTCAGAAAAGAACCCTGTATTGCTGACAATCTCATCAAGTTTCTGAATCATAATCTTCAGAGATGGAGCTTGTGTCTTAAGTTTGGAGTATACCATAGGCATGAATATTCCTCTGAAATATTTGTGTCCCAGGAATTTAGTCTTGTTAGACTAATTGATTGATCTAGTTCTGCCAGGCAAATGGTAGTCTCTGAACTGCATCACATTATAGAGAGACTGTGCTTTCTGCTGGAGACTTGCTGTTAAGTGTCACATTCGTATTTTTGGATGCTTCCATCTAGTAATCAGAAGTTTGAGACATTTAAAACTGCACAACATCTATAATTCTGTTGCAGCCTTGTGTTTAGGAGGCAGACCAGAGATACCAGTCACTAATGAAAGATTTGAACACTGGTTCCCAGGCTTCACAATAGGACCAGGCAACCATCTTGTATTCTGTTCTTTTCTGCCTTCATCCAGTGGCTGGGTCACTTTGAAAAGAAAGTCTCTGCAGGCTATCAAAATTAAAGAGGCTAGCAGTTAACTAGAGTCTACTCACTAAATTTGTAATTCTTTCTTTGAGAAGAGGTTTAAGTATTCTAGCAGAAGCCTTATTGAAAATTCTTAGGGTTATGATGTTTTCAGTTGTAGACCTTACTGTATATGGAAAACTGCAGGCATCCAGAATATAGTTAAAAATTCCAGAGTAGCTTACCTTGCATTTTCTTTTAAACTGGAGATTGAGATGATGTGCTGCAAGTTGCACTTTGCTGTTCAGTAACCTTTTCTATAGGTATTCCATAAAAATAACTTTTTCCCCTGTGAATTTAGATGCTTTTTTTGCATCTCTTAATCTGCTTTTTTAAAAGCAAGTTCGCACACTTGGAGCATGGTGAACTATGCTTCCATTACCCAAATATGTGTTTCCATCTCCAAATTTGTAATGTTGGTTGATGGATCTGTACTATTTTTTCCTCTTCTTGTTAAAGATACCTGACACCTGTCTAAGGCATCCCTTTCCTGGAAAGAAGCAGGAGGAAGTTCCTCAGTCCTTGTGGCAGTTCCTTGCATCCGAGTGGAAGGACTTGTCCTATTTTATTGCTTTCATGCCCTCACTGGCTGTGTTTAGATCTTTTTCTTTAACCCTTTTATCTGTAATAGCCTCAATACTGCTGTCTGTTTTACCGTTTTCCTTTTCCAAATGCTTATTTTCACATTGCAGGATAAACTTGGTCATGAAAAATACTGACACTTGTAATGGCCTTTTTCATTTGTCATTGGAACTTAACAGTCTTGACCTGTCTGCAGCTGAGATGTTGAGATCCTAGTCGAAGAAGCAATGGACTTGGGAGTACCAGATGTTTATAGCCCACCCTAGGCTTAGTTGAAAGAGGAAATCTTAAAAGGAATGGTCTCTTTAGTCTGGGAAATGTGACTTGAGATGGGGGGCACTTCTGGAGACTTTGAAGTTACATTAGATATTCTCATTCAGCCTCAACCCAGTTAGAGTAATACTCAAAGTGCTGAATCTTTGGACTTCTGTAAACTGTTACATTTTGCAGCCCCAGCAAGAATGATCCATGTTTATAACTGCAGAGTAAACTGTGTAACCCAACTGGCCTGTGACATTTCACTGAAAATTCATATTAAGAATGATGGGCAAATATATAGAAAGCATTTCTAGCTTTCATTCAATGACTAGTAAAAATCCTTATTAATTATTTTCTGTCTGTTTTTCTTCTACTACCAAGTAGGGAGTGTGTATATAGATCTTGTATCTAGTTTATAATTTCTAAGTCCAGAATTCTGATGTTAGGAATTTCAAACTTAAGTTCTGTTGAGCTGAAATATAAGGCTGTTGTAGTAATAATCAAGGGCGTAATGATTCATGTTCTCATAGTGTCTAATAATGACATGTTTAAGTAAAATCAATCTTGAACTTCTTTTCAGAAAGTGAAACATCTTTGGGCCTGGTGCATCAAATACTAAATCACACTGATGGCTCTAAGTCTCTCCAATCTTCTGAATTCACTGGTGAGAACTTGCTATACAGTAGAAAATCTTTAACCAGGCAATGTAAGCCAGATCACATTTTTTAATCTCTATTTTATGAGAGATGTTATGTTCTGGATTTCTTAGTACTGTGAATGATGTTTGCTTTTGCATGCACTTTGGCATTAGTAACCACTAATTATTCTCTTATACAGCAGGGATGTGACGCTCTCATGTATTTTCCCATAAGAAAACATTCTAACATGATATATCATCTTTCCACAGTCTTTAGGAATTCTGTAGCTTATGGGGTTTCTCAGTTGGGAGCTTTAGTTAGGTGATCTTTCTTCCCTACCTCATCAAAATGGTCATCACCTCAGCTGGAAGGATCAGGGAATCCAGTACTTTCAGTGGATTTTTAGAGAGGTTCTTTGAACCCAGTGTAATCCTAATGCTTCAGTTTTCCTATTGAAATAATATTTCCGCTCATGAGAACATATACTTAACTTGTTATGAAGCAACTGTTTTTTTAAGTTGCTCTAATTTAAATATCTAGTTCTTTTATGTTTAACAGGACTTGAAGCATTTGCTGAAAGGCTTAATTAAGCTGTTTGAGTCTCTCAGTATTAAATTTTTTTAACTTTATTTAAATATGCTTACCTGGATAGGTCATTGTGTTTACTCTACAAAGCTTGTTCAGTTTCCCAGGCAAATATAGTGAGCATCTTCCATTCAGGAAATCAAAAGGAATGCTAGCAGAGGGACCAAGAGTTTACACATGCATATTCTGCTTTCCAGGGTATGCTTCCTGGTTTTTAGGAAACTGGTTCTTGTGGTCGATTTTTTTTATAAGTCTGTATTCTCCTATTTCAGGGAAGCAGAGCAATAGCTAGTAAGTCACCTCGCAGAAAAACTTACAGCAATAATCAGGAGGGGAGTCTGTGGCTGTTTACCAAAGACCAATCTGTTCATACAGATTCCACAGCTTCCTCCCTCCTCACTGGTTCGGCCACTTCTGGGAAGGACTTGCATTTTCAGAGAAGCTAAATGTAAGCTACAGCACTGTAAGGCTATGACACGTTACGTGCTGTGGTAAAACTAGTTAGAAGTGTAATAATAGTTTTATATTGCAGTATAAAACTGCTAGAAGTATGGATCTGAGAAGTCCATTGACAGCATCGCTGTTACTCTATGCTCCAGAAAACACCACTGTTGAGTATCAGCATCCCACAAAATTTGGTAGATACGTAAACAGAATCATCCAATTGAAAGATACTATTCAGTGACTGAATTTGAGAAAAATTTGTTTGCAATCTTTGCAATAATTACATATCATCTTAGCCATGTAAATGATTGTAGGGAAACATTCATAGTGTAGTATGGTGTTAAGAAGTTGGGTTATTGCACAAGATTTGTGGCTGTCACTAAGGAGATGCTAAGCATTCATCCTGTCAGTCAGTCTCAGTAATGTACAGTGTTCTTCCCTTCTATTCATAGCTACAAACTCCTTGAAGCTTTTTCTTCTACCTTCCATTCCTTTCTGTAGTCTGTAAGCCAGAAAACATTTACTTGCTGCCAAAAGTATATCACTGACACAGTTGCTGAAGAGGTGTGTGCATTGTCCCAAGTTTTAAATGAAGAGGATAACAGCAGAACACAATATACTGACTTAAAATCCTGAAGGTTGTCTCAACTGAAATGTTACAACTTGATTTGGAAATCTACCAGAAACGCTTTGGAAGCATACTGAGTTTTAATTGTTCCGATTCAAACTAGTATGCTGCAAACAAACAAGTAAGAAGCATTCATGTAGCCTAGTATCTCAGTAGAGCTTGAGCAACCCATCTTCAGACAACCATCTGGAAATGTGGATAACTTCAAGTAGGGTTGTGCCTTAAAGGTTCATAACATTTAAGGTTCTTAACATTTAAGGTTAGGTTAACTGAAGGAGTCAGGTGACTTGCATAAATTACTGAAAGGGTCTTGGAAAGTATATAGAAGTCTTGAAGAAAGGTAGAGTTGATAGCTATGAAAGACAGTTGAGATATTCAGAAATGATAATGTTCTTATTTGTAGTTACCAGTAGCAGTGGCTGAGAGATTCTCACCTCCACCCCTCACTGGATTCTGTGTAGTGAATAAAACTGGATGTTTTGTCACTGTCCGATTCAGTAAATTCTATAGTATTAAATAGTCATTATGGTATGATAAAACCATGACCACTGTGGCCCTAGCACACTTTGAGAAGAGTCTATAAATACTGCACTCGTGTCTAGCGCTGCTGAAGCAAGAATGTGATTTAAAATATCACCTGTTGTCTTTAATCATTGAATGTTATGTTTTGTCCCTGTGTTTTAACTTGAAGCTGTTGTTCAATGCTTTACTAACTTATTTAAAGCCTTGAAGGTTTCTGATAATATCAGGAATATGTGTAGCGATGCTTTTCTGAGTTACCAGAGACATGGTTGCTGAATTAAGTGTACAGAAAGGGTCTGGGCTTGACTCTTGCCTGCTGTTTTTTTCCAGGCAGATAAAGACCAGCGTCTTCTACATTTACTGCTTTTCTCTGACACAGATGAAAGATTTTCAGCTGTGCGCTTTCTCTTATTTTAGAATAAAAATTAGAACGGGTAATAAAATTTCTGGAAGAAAGTTCTTAGGGACACGGTAACTTTTTATAGAGAAAGTGATGTTAACAGATACTAAGTTTGACACCTGTGCTATTGCATCTATGCTAGCTTTGCAGGCAAAAAAAAAAAAGTCTGCAAGCCATGTAATTAACACATTAATAAGTGACTACATTTTTACTGTCTGCCATGCAGTTGAATTGCTTTTTTAAAAAAGGCAGTTGGCCTTAGACTAGCTCTTTGAGAAGTTTAGGAGTGTGCCTGCAGATATAGAGGCACAGACAGCACAGCTGTGATCTCACTGTGTTGAGCATATGTGTGATTTCCCCCAAAAGCCTTCCCTGATTCCAGTTACAACTGTGTGCCACAGAAAATGAGCATGTAAGGTTAAATAGGTGGAAGTACTATTAAAACATTTTTTTATGCATGGGAATGATGGTTTTCAGAAGTGACAGTTGATAGCTTTCACAATCAATAGGCTTATTTTTTCAATTGAAGTGTAAGATAGACTGTACTCTGGGGGCAGGAAGGGAAGAAACCTAGTGACAGTGTTAGTGAACAAAGCACATGGTGGCTTTTAACAGAAGAGAAATAAAGTATGCTGTTCTAGTTTGCCAATCTTCAAAAGAAATAATGATTAATTCTGATATGGATTGTTCACAGTAGTAGTAGTAACACTTTCAATAAAACCTTCAATGTAGTGCTACTTCAGTGTGGAGGGGGAAGAGCTAGCTTATGTAACTACAATCTATAACCTCTTCTGGTACATGAGCATTTCTGGATATGCTGGGAGTGGAAAAGGAATATCAATAAGATTATTTTAGGAGGCTGTGGCTTGCAGCAGTCCTTTGTGGGCAGTGTTGTGTTCTAAACTGGATGCAACTGACTAATTCACAATCTCATGGTAAATCTATGATAGTGTTGTAAAGAGACTTTTGAAATGTCTAGTAGGCTTTTACCTTTAAGGGAAGCAGCAGAAATGTTGCTGAATGTTTTAACCTAAATTGAAAAACCTGAAATAAATTGTTCTTGAGTGTATTTCAGATATGGTAGGTAAATAGCCATTTCCATTGCATTTTCAAGGTGGTATCTGTAACTGTGTTTAGATAGCAGAACTAAGAGAAGCAGCTTGAGTATGGATGAGGGTGCTGGTCATAGTGGGGTTTCTGTCACTTGTTTACTTTGACAGCTGTTTAACTTTTCATAGTGGTGAAAGCTTACAGCTGTAAGGGTCACAGACTGCTTAAAAAGAATGCAGAGTTTGAAAAACATAGTTCTCAATGTCACTTCCAGAAAGAAGGGGGAGCACTTAAAGACTATCCGAAATAATAGCTATCCTAAACAAACATAGCTTGTTTCAGTAAACTTTATTTACCATTTTTCCAGAAGAAAACAATATTTTGCAGTTGGTTAAACCAGTGTAGGTGGCTGTGCTTACTACTACTATTTTATAGTTAAAATCTAAAATGTACTTAACACTTGAAAACTGAAACTAACTATTAATAAATTTTACTTAGATGGACAGAAGTGAGATGGTTATGATGGTGGAAGTTTTAAACTTAACTGAGTCAAAGATGGTGTTACAACATACCCTTTTTTGTCCATTTTCCTCAGTCTGCAAGTTGTTTTTATTTACATCACTTATGCAACCTATTCCTAAGTAATATATTTAGTGTCATATTGTTAGAATAAAATACCTTACTAATACACAGAACCCTTCAGTATTTCTGACACTATGTTGGCTAAACCATACCAATTCTACATTCTGGGGCTTTTAAAAAACATTTAATTAGAAAGTAATTACTAACTGATGAATATAAACAAAATATCAGTACCAGAACAATACCTCATTTTGCTCCCTCTGCTACTGCTGCTCACCTTTCTACATGCTAATCTTTGTGTGCTAAAACTTTCTTGCTCTAACTTCTGTGTTTGGCAACAGTTCAAAAAAATCTAAAGGGCTTTTATATAAAGTATGACTTAAGTTTAAACAGCCAAGTCCTGAATATTTGTCTATGAATTCTAGTTGGTTTTTTTATTAAAGGCATTTGTGAATGATGTTACTGCTAAGCTGTTTCCCTAGAAATAAGTTTAAAACATTGAATAAATGAAGCAAGGTGAAATGAGATTTAACTATGAGAGTGTTGGGAAGTAATTTGTCATGGCAATATACACCAATGCTACATCCCTACTTGCTGAAGAATATTACTTAAACAACAAAAAAAAGTAACCTGAATATAACAGCTGAATAAAAATTTATAGCTTCAATTGCTCAGATAGCAAAGTGCTGGTAATAACTCAGTGCTATTTCAAGTACATAACAGAAGGATTTGGAACAGTATTTTTCATAAAAATACATATATCACAAATACACTGGAAAAATGCATGCTCGGCAGTGTTTGCTGTGTTTGTTTCCAGATATTAAGTCTTATTTTGGTTAGCCATTTGTGTTGACTTGTTAGTCAGATTTATACATAAGGTACAATTGCTCAGCAGAATCCTGTTACATTCAGAAGCAGGAGATGATTATAGTTTTGATAGAAAGATTTCTTCTAGGCAACCAAGCCTGAAGGAGTAGATTTTTAAAAAAATAAAATTAAGAATTGCAATTTGTGAACAGGATTCAAGTGTGGTGGTGATTTGTTGCCAAATAGTAATGAACCTCCCCAGAAGTGTGACTTCCACTGCATTCTAGAAGTATGAGTACTGTTTACAGCACTTATTTGGAAGCATCTGTACAATCTGAAGACGAAAGTGAAGGAGAAGTCTGAAAGGTGTATCCTAGACTGAATTTGCAAGGGGATTCACATTCCAGCCTTGATTCAGTTTTAAATTGAAAACTGAGAGTTCCTTTCATCTTGAAAATGTAAATTTAAAAAAAAAAAAAAAAAAAAAAAATCTTAACATTTTATGACATTAGTCAATGAGCTGATGACTCCCCACCCCTGAATCATGGGGCATCCCCTTGTGAATCCATACTAATAATCCTGGGTTTCATCAGTTTTATACTTGTGGGCTAGCTGGAGAAAATTCTAGTTGACTTGTGATGCACTGAGTACTGGGTTACCTTTCAGAGATTTTGGAGAAGGATGTAGTTCTAGCAAATTCTGTATTGATGGAGTTACTTGTACATGTGTGATTAAAACCCAAAAAATACTGTATTATGATAGCCTGCACATTTGTAAGCATGCCCAATTTAATGTTTTCAACTAAAATCAACAAACCTTAATTGTAGGTACTTGCTACCTTCAAAATACTATCTGTGAGGGCTGAAGGCATTCAGTTACCAAGTTTTGCATATAAACCTCCTTTACTAATAGTGCAGATACTGTAGTTTTACAAAGTGGAAACAGTGATGCGGCCATCCCTACCTGCAATTTCTTTTTAATCTGTTATTGAGAGGTTTTGGTGGTTTTGACTCCCTTTTTGGTGTCTTGAGCTAAATGCAGCAGAGCAGTTAGAACCTATATACTAAAAAAAAGCTTAAAAAGGGATGGCTTAATTTGAACAAAAATTTCTAGGAGGATGATAGCTTTTTTGCCATAAAGGTGCATTAAGGCTCTTAGGAATTTGCTGTGGTTGTTTTTTTTTTGTAGGATTATAAAATAGATGTGTTTATATACACAGCACCTACATATTTTGATGTAGTATTTTCTCGTTTTATATTTTGTTCAGCATTTACAGCCGAACAATACCAGCAACATCAACAGCAACTGGCACTAATGCAGAAACAGCAGCTTGCACAAATTCATCAACAGCAAGCAAATAGTAATTCCTCTGCCAACACATCACAGGTGAGGGATTTGTCTGTGCTATGATTTATCCCTCATTGTTTCCCACCAGGGTTCATCTCTAATTGTCAACTGTTGCCATAGAACCTTGAAACTAACCAACAGGAAAGTGGCTTTCGCCTGAATCTACATCATAGCCATTCTGTAAAGTGTTTAGAAGGGACACTGCAGGTGAGTGTGGCAGGCATTGCCTCTGCTCCCTCTTAACAAAAAAAGATGGGTCAGTCAATTAATGAAATTTTCAAAGCCTTAGAAATACAAATTGCAGAAGTCTCCAGCGATGTCATTATCCTCTTGATAGTGGGGGATTTTTAGAGCAGGATTTTTAGCTAATAACTAAAACTAATTCCTAAATATGTCCTCCCATACAGCGGTGGAAGGGAGGTCTCATACTGCTGAGTCTCCCATACAGCTGTCTAATATTCATAAATGTAGTGATTACAGTGGTGACGGACACATAAAAAAGGCTCAAAAGTTGTTTGCAATCTGAACCTCTGAGTCTCTGAATTGGGTTTGGAATTTCATGAAAACAAGTTGACCTGTGAAACAATGTTGTTCTGTAGAACTTTGGAACTAAGTTTCTTTGTATTTTAAATGATTATGGGGATTTTCTTCTCCGTTGATATAATGGAACTAAAAGTGCATGGAGAAAAAAACCCAAATCACAGTTCAGATTTTAACTAGTTGTACCAAATGCTGACAATTTGTTCTGGGAGAGTGAGTGGGCCACCGTTCTGATTTACATGTACGTTCTGATTTACATTTACATTGTACTAGTCTGTGTATAGCTTTAAAATGGGAAGAGTACTGACTTCTGGAAGCTTCACTCACGTATATTTGCCACCGTTGTTCTTTGTAGGGTTTTGTTTCCAAGACACTGGATTCTGTTAGTGCTCAATTTGCTGCTTCAGCTTTGGTTACATCAGATCAACTGATGGGATTCAAAATGAAGGATGATGTGGTGCTTGGAATTGGGGTGAATGGCATTCTTCAAGCCTCAGGTACACAGCTGTTTGACAGAATTTCGTTGTGTCTTGATTTTTACAGTGGAGATATGTCTGTCTGGAGTTGAGTATTTTCTGAAAAATGAGCTTACTGTTCTGATTTTCTTTTGCAGGAGTGTACAAGGGCTTACACCTCAGTAGTACTACCCCTACAGCACTTGTCCATACAAGTTCATCATCAACAGCAGGTTCAGCCTTGTTACAGCCTTCAAATATAACGCAGACTTCAAGTTCCCACAGTGCACTGAGTCACCAAGTAACTGCTGCCAATTCTGCAACAACTCAGGTTCTGATTGGGAACAACATTCGATTAACTGTACCCTCATCAGTTGCCACTGTAAACTCTATTACCACACTCAATGCACGACATATACCTAGGACTTTAAGTGCTGTTCCATCATCTGCCTTAAAGCTGGCTGCAGCAACGAATTGTCAGGTGCCCAAGGTTCCAGCTTCATCCTCTGTGGATGCAGTACCAAGGTAGGTTTTTTTATATCTTCTTGTTTTCCAGTCTTTGTTTTGCTTAATAAATAGCTTTATGGCAAATAAGAACAGTTGTATTGGATCAGGCTGGCTTAAATTAACATTGTGTGTAATGGTGGTCAAAAAGGGATACTTGGGGAGGAATACAACAGACAGACTTTTACACTGATAGGTTTTCCAGGATGTTCTGCTAGCAACCAGATCAAAGGTAAATGTTAGATCAAAATGCCATATAAAAATTCTCCACTGTTGAGTACATTTTTTGGCTCTTACATTCTGTGTGAAGGCTGGACTATTCAAAATTAAATGTGTGTCTCTCCTTAGAAGTAAGTCTGCCAGGAATGAAGGAATGAATGGAGGGTAGAGCTGGTCCAGCTGAGTTCAAAGATGTTTCTATAATTTGAACACTCAGACTTCAGAGGATGGATTATATTTTGTGTATCTCAAAATCTGAGAAGGGTATTTGTTACATTATTTAGATAGAATAACCATGTTAATTTCTAAATTACTATTTTAAATTCTGTTGTCTTCATTAGTTTAAAGATATTTGGCTGGAAAATGAATAAAAATAGGAAGTCAGTTTTAGTGTTTCCTTAGGTAACTCCAGATTTTGTAACTAGTGAGTTAATCAGCCACTTCTTTTATTGCACATTTTTTCACAAATCATCACAAATTTTGATGCTTAGAACACCCCTTTTTGCTTCCTATGTATGACGTGGTGGTT
This sequence comes from Athene noctua, assembly GCF_965140245.1. Taxonomy (NCBI): domain Eukaryota; kingdom Metazoa; phylum Chordata; class Aves; order Strigiformes; family Strigidae; genus Athene; species Athene noctua. The sequence goes on from NC_134038.1 coordinate 118,966,421, forward strand.
TATGGGGAGGTTTTTCAGCATGGCAAGCATTCAAAGTAGTCATTGCTGGGAGTTAAGCACACAATAAATATGGAAGTGTAAGATGAGTGTATTTCACGTCTAGGTCTTTTTGCTTTTCCATTTAAGGCTTTTGCTACATCTTAACAGCTCTCCATTACTGAGGAGCAATTGTCTGTGGGATAGTTTTTGCTATTATTTCCAGTCCTGTTAATTCTCTTATTATTATTTCAACAGGGAAAACCATGAAACGGAGAAGCCAGCACTGAACAATATAGCGGACAATACAGTAGCAATGGAGGTGACGTAGTTTCTGTAGGAGTGAAACTGCAGCCTTGGGAACTTGTTTAGGTGCTATGCATCAGTAGCATTTTGAATGCAAGGGATGATGGAATGCCGCACATTGCGTTTCCATGGCAGCTGTGGGGACTTGACAGCAATGCACATCTCTCATGCTTTGGTTTTTCTTTTCTTACTGTTAATAGGAGAGAATCAACATCTGTAAATTAACAATACAGCAATTATCTGTACAGTACTGCATATTTGTAATACCCTTGTATATATGTTACTTGAATACAGAACTGTTCATTTGTGATGCTTTGCACTTGGGGTGGGGGGAGGGAGGGAAACAAACTGCAACAAAGTAAGAGTGTGAGATGTGAGATTGTATAGAGATGAAAAAGTGTCATCACATCCTGTGCATGGTGCGGAACCTGCTGTTTTATCTATTTATTGTGCCGTGTTTACAGTTTTTTGTACACTGTACCTTCATTGGTTCCTGTGCTGTAGTAAATGTGTTAGGTAGCTGTGGACTCCTTGGTATTTTGTAAATGGTATAACATAACTTGGTTCCCCTCTGGGTCCCTGAGTTTTCTGTGTATCATGTGAAAAATGGTGACATACATACAGAATTTTTTAAAAAGGCATCAGTTTAAAAATGGGGAATGTACTGTTTAATGGGGATCTTCCTGTTTGAGTATTGTAAGACAAGTAACAAGCTAATAATGAAGTCTGAATTCTCCCATCCTAGCTTGTCCACAGGCATGTGGGCAGTTTCTGGTACTTAAAGCACTAAGGTTATGTTGCTGCTCCCCTCGTTAGTCCCATTTCCTTGCACACCAAAAAGTGTTAGTATGCAAATGGAGTCCTTACAACTGGAGTTTTTATGTTGTCTTGCCCTTTTTGAAGACATTGTATTTTTTTATTGTATAAGTGTTTTTAAGACTTCATTCTTTACTTGTTCTTAAGAAAAAGGATATAAGGGAGAAGAATGCAGTAATTGCTGTACGTGTATCATCATTCCAGTTTCTAAAACAGCCAGCTTTTTTCCTTTTAAGATTCTCCAGAAGGCTGCAAGGCCAGAACCACAACTATCGGGTGCCTTCCTTTGGAAATAATTGACCTCTCTTCTGTGAAGAGAATGGTACTTAACAGACTACTATTAGTGCTTTGTCAGTACCGAAGTCTGAATGCCCACTCCAATGGCATACATTATCCTTAAGGTTTTTAATCCCACCTGGAAAAATTGTGACAGAACTCTCACAAAATAAACCCAGGGCATTACATGTTGACAAAAAAGTGTGGTGGTGTTTTTTTTAATTAAAGGTTCTGTAATCGTTCTTGCTTTTACGGAAAGGATTTGATCTTTTGGTGGTAGCTATTCTTAAAATTTAGAGAGGAAGTAAGGGTTATATGGTGGCAGCTGGCAAGACTTGGACCCATGATTACACTAAAATAGTAGAAAAATACGTATTTTTCTTGATAGTTTTGTACAAATTGTCCAGTTTGCTAGAAGGGTAATATACAAGTGGGAGGACAGTTACTGGTAAGATTTTTCAAAGTTCCGTGTTCAGAATCACAAATGGAAATGTGATTTTTATGTATGTGTGTCCTGCCCGCCACAGAAAAGTTGAAATTTTTCAATAAAGAGCATCGCATCCTTCTGATTGGGCTTGCATGTCCTGATAAAAATGAGATTGCTCTTTCATAGAGCTATTATTTTGTAAGAGCTGTTTTATGAGTCTGATATCAACTATTAAGCAGTTAGGGGATAGTATCTAATTGTTTACATCATTGGCCTGCCTTATCTCAAAAAACTTAGACCAGAAAGACTGAAGTATTTTTTTCACATGGCATCCAGTCAGGGTAAGAGTACACATTTGCTGTGACCTTTTGTAAGAGAGGGCTGCTAGTCCAGTGCCTCTTTAATTGATAGGGAACAGCCTACAGAAGACTTGAACATACGGGAGAAGAGTGATTGATAAATTAAATGTGTCATCTTGATTTCAGTCAAAAAACCTGGTCCTTGCTGATAAAAGTAGATCATGCTAATGCTTGATCGAAGAGGTGTGGGAAGAGGTCATTGGTTCTAGGCCATCGCTACTACTTGCTTTTCTCAGTGGTTAAAGGCCCAGATTAAGACCTAACACTGAAGCCTTGTGATATCTGTTTAAAAATGGATGACTTGTAGTTCCTTTCATTTCCTTACAGCCCTTCTGTTGCACTGGAAAATGAGATGCATTTCTTCCTCTTACCTCCTCCCTTGAGAACAGAAGGAACAGTTGCTGCTGTTCATGGTGTGACCACACAGCTGAAGAAAGGAAAGTTACACTGGAGAGGACCTTTTCTGGAAGGAAGTACAACGTGCAGGACAGTGCCACTGAGTTCCAGATCAGCAGTCTTACCTAGTGATTAGTTGCCATTTTCTTTGAAAAATTAAGGTTAAGGATGTGGCTGCCAACTGGGGGTTCTTTATTGCATTGCTGAGAAGAAAATAAAAAACATACATGTCGAAATATGTTAAACACAGGAAAATTGGATTGTTTCGTAGCAAAAATTTTGCATCCATGAAAAAATGAGCTAATAAATAATGCTGGCTGAAATGTGGAATTTGCATGAAAATGTAATGACTCATAAACAGGCTATCCTAAATTTAGGGAAAGTTTTCTGAAGACATGATCTGTGAGGTACCACCAGATGCAGATAAGCAAGTGCAGAATGAACAACTGGAGAAATGGATTCCAGAAATACAGGTTGTCCACAGGGATTGGCTTAATACAGGTAGATTAGTTCATACAGAAAGACCACAAAACACTATCGACAGACAGTGAAAGATTGCTGCTTCAGGAAAAGTAGTGCTGGAAGCAGGCTCTGTAAGCTCTCGGATAATGAAAACTGCAGATACCCTTGTCCTCTGCTTAAGAAACAAGTGAGTCCAAACTGATGAAAATGGTGCAGATTAAAATTGTGTACTTTGCGATATTGCTGGTTGCATTTTCACTGAGCGTTTTATATTAACGTTTTCTACTTATTTGCCTGTGATAGCTCACTATGGAGGATGGTCAGAAATTTAAGTTTGTTTTTCCATGAGTGTGTCCTGGGGAGTGAGTGTGGTAGGCTTACTGGCATTTGAATAAGATTAACAAATCTATTGCTTATTTAATGAGAGAAGATAGTCAAATCAAGAGCACTGATTTCCCCCCCCCCAAAGGTTCACAAGAAAGAAATAAAAAAATCCCCAGGGGGAGGAAAGAGAGAATTAGAATCTGTCTATTAGGGAAGTAATTTACAGGAAATAGTTTCTTCACCGGTAATGGGAGAAAGCCAGGGCTGAGTGAAGAAGCACTGACTGTGTTGATCCATATCAGAAGAGGGAAGAATCTGCAACAAACGTGCATTTGTTCTGTTTAGATTGCTCTGTGAACTGTGGTAGATAAAGCAAGTAGTTATTTTAAAGTAAGTAGTAAGCTTCAGTAATCTACAAGAATGAGGCTCTAGGATAAAGATGTCCTAAGCAGTTGGTGAGCTAGGCCTGTTAGTGCTGATCCAGGTCATGCAGTTCAATTCTGTAAAAAAATAATAAAAATAATTAAAAATAAATAGTCCCAATGCTAGAAATATACTAGAGATGCAAAAGTAGAGCAGCTCAATGTGTTAACCTGTTAGTGCGGTGGAGCTGGAACAAGGGTTGTTCAGAAGGAGCTCTGGGAAGGGGAAGGAAAGGTTTGCTTGCAGAAACCTGGGTTAGCTGATGCTAGTCCTGGGTAATTTGAACTCTCCGTTGAGTTACTGAGTATGCAGCAGTTATAAAGGGAGGACAGCCGTTAGGCTGAACTTAGAACGTTGTTCCTCACCATTAGGTGGCTGTCTAAAACAAAAAGTAAATGCTATTTCCCAGTTGAGATTTTTGGAGCAGTGCTAGAAACTTAGCTGCAACTCTTCAGTGTAATGGGCTCATTTTTGAAATTACTGAAAGGATCTGTTTTAGTATTAAATGTTCTTCCTTCCTGACATTGGGTTAGTGGGATGTTCCACATCCTCATGTGCATCACACAGTTACATGTGCAACAGCAAAACCACCCACATCCTAAATTCCATTTAAAACTGCTGTAGTCTCTTTTCTCCTCTTTTAACACATCTGCTGAAGGAATCGTACCCTGAAGACACTGAAAGAAAGAGGTATATGCTTTCCCAGTGTGGAGAGCTCCTCAGTCAGAGCTGGGATTAATGCCATGGTTAGGGATACAGGGAACAGCTTCCGTTCCAGTTTATAAATTGTGTGTTGACCTGAATCTAGGTATTGGCTACAACTGCCATTTAAGAAATGGTAGTAATAGGCAAGTTGGGAAGAAGCTAAAAACTAAAATGGGGGCTTTTTTGAAACTATCAAAAGCACTATATTGCTTGTTTAAAACTAGTTATATAATTTCTGTTTCATAGTAAAAGCATTTTTAAATGTTTGCATACAGAAGTCATCCATCCCAGCCATCTACCACTGATCCTGTGACTTTCTGCTCATGATGACAGGCAAGCAGTCTCCAATCTTGCTGAAGGTTAACAATACAAATTTTTTTAAAAGGCATGTCCTTCTCAAATCTAGCATAAGTGCAAACGTTTATTTTCCCTTTTTGGAGATGTGATTGCATAAGTGTGGCATGTAATTGCTTACCTTTCCATAGTTGACCCTGTGCTGTCAATAGCTATGTAGTAATGCTGCAGAGCTTACATGCTGTTTACTGATTTTCCACTAATAGGATGCAGTAACATAAGTGATAAAAGGACATTATTTTCCTCTAGGTTCCACTGTGATTTCCATTTTCCTAGTGTCTATTTAAGCGTTTAAGCAATTCAGTCCTATTCAGCGCTAACAGGCCTCCACTGGTCACAGTACTGGACAATAAACATGAATAAAGTGTTTCAGTACCATTCAGCCAGAGATGATGCTTAGTGTGTTAAGTGTTCATTTTAAATCCCCATCTCATTTTGTTAGGCCCCTCCTGTAAAAGCAGCTCTGGGCTACAGCTTGATTGGCTAGTTTTATATGGGAGAGTTGTTAGTGCCATGACCAGCATTTTTTGGATTCAATAGAAGACAGGATTGATGAGAAATGTGAGGCATTTACAACAATCCTCTTTCATCAACACTATCTCAGGTCTTCAGGAACTATAAACCAGTGGCACTGATACAGATAAAATGCTTTTCACTGAAGTCTATAGACTTACTATCATTTGTAGTTTTCAGTATATTGACAACGTAGATCAGTCTGTAGCTGTCAGTAACACTTTCTCATAGTAGTTTCTGTTCTTGAAAGATCATTTCATGAAGCAGGAACTGTAGTGAGGCAGCCAAACTAGTTAATAGGAGCAAACATCCATCTGCTAATGCTCTGGCACAAAGCTCCTGTTGACTTCTCTTGCTACTGGGAGATGGTGCCTCCAGGGATGTCCCAATAAGGTTTTTGTTCTTGAGATCCTACTTGGTTTAATAAGGTTTAATTTTCTATGTAGTGTGATTATTGTAAAGATGCTTGTGAAAAAGCAAACCCATTTTAATGCAAAATTGTTTTAAAGTATCAAAAACCCATAAATCCTTTTGGAAGCACAAGACCCAAAAGCAGATTTTACCTACAGCAACTCACAGTAAGGAAAACAGTAGATTAAAAACCTTTAACTAACACAACAAAAATGCAGAGTTTGCAGGTTCCTTGCAGGTCAGGTACCATTGTACAGAAAAAAAATAATGTACTAAGAATTTGGTGTTCCTTCCAGCAGTAACCTGTCCTAATTTGATGCTCAACCACTGTTCCCGTGAGTACTTTCTCCTTGATGGGTATCCTCTCAGCAAACCATCACCATCTCTCTGATGCTGAATGGGCAGCAGATAACAATAGGTACAAGTAATACAAAAGAAACTTCCTGTGACTCAAGTCTTGGATAATATTCCCATTTTCTTACTGCTTCCTGGAAAGATACAGACTAATCCTACTTTAGCAAGTTGCTCCTCTGCCCAGTTTGCCTGTCAGGTCAGCAGGCAGACTGCCGTCAGGTTCCTGAAAATCCCACAGCACATGCGGTATTGACGTTCTCCAAAAGTTTCCTAGTGTGCCCTTGCATAATCCATTTGTTCCCCTCAGGAATAATATGCATAATGTGTGTCAGATTACTCATGATCAGCTTTGATCAAGCTTTAAGATAAAGCAATAGCTGTGTAGAAGTGTAGGCTTGAAAAATGCAACAAAGGTATAACAAAAGAAAGCAACAGCGTGCATTGTTGAAAGTCTATTTACAGTCCTCAGGGGCTGCTTTTGTCTTTGTATCATGAGCCAGCCCCACAGAAACTATCTCCAGGACAGATAGGGCCTGAAATCTTCCTAAACTGGCACCTCTCCTAGCTCGACTTCTAAGCCTGATTACTGGTGTCCCTAGGAGCAGCCTCTCTGGACAGGCTAGGCCGCCTCTCTTCTTGCCTATCTGGCCTTGTGCTGAGATATCGCCAACTAAAATGGGGGACTTGGTGTTTTCCCTCCTGCCTATTGCTTTTCTGATCAATGCATTTTATTTCTTAAAGAGATCATGCTCTTGATTTCAGCTTAGTTTGTAATTAGAAAAAATTCAGCTTGGCTAGCTGAAATAAATGAGGCAAGAATCAGAAGATCTAATGGAAAAGCTAAAATCATTCCTCTGTGTGGGCGTCAGGAAAGAGTTGTGAGCTCACAGTTCACAACAAACCAATCTCCAGGAAGATTTCACTATACAGTCCAAAGCACCAGCAAGGGGTCCTGCCAAAGCATGGCAGCAGATACACATGTCAGAAGCCGTGGCAGCATGGCTGACAGTGCAAAATGGCCAGTTTGGCTTGCATTTGCAGCCATGGGACATGCGCTGTAATGAAGATCTGCACTCATTTTGTATGAGTTTATTCACGTGACTAAAAGCTTTAATGTGCTTCTTTCACAGGCAGCTGTAAGGGCTCTGCGACAGTATTTGACAGTTTCATCTGCTCATCTGCAGCCAGAGCACTGCAGCCACCATATGCAGGGAACAGTGCTGCACTCTGAAGGATTCAAAGAGCTGTGAGAGTATCCGAAAGACTGAAACTCACCTGATGGTGAGAGCACCACAAAGCTCAGCCTGTTTCATTCAATGTGCTACAGAGACCTGAGCACAATCTCTTAAGTGCCTACAAGGAGAGCAGTGGCAGGACAATAGAAGGCCTATCAAGCTACCAGAAAAATATATAATTTACCAGGTATGATCATTTATGCTTAGAATTACCAGAAGTCTGGTGGACTGTGTTTCCTAGTAATGTTTAAATCAGGAATGGATGTTCTTCAAAAGGAACCATGGATTAGATTAAAGAAGATTCAAGGGCAGGTCAGCAGCATGCACAGTGCAGCAGATCCTGGTGCCCAGTGACAGGACCAGAGGCAATGGGCACAGACCGAAACATGGGAAGTTCCTTCTGAATATCAGAAAACACCTTTTCGCTGTGAGGGTGAGCGAGTACTGGCTCAGGTTGCCCAGGGAGTTTGTGGAGTCTCCATCCTTGGAGATCTATGTGCTCCTAGGCAACCTACTCTAGGAGTTGCACCAGATGACCTCCAGAGGTCCCTTCCAATCATTCTGTGATCTTTCCTGGCTTCTGGATCTACAGACAGAACTCTAGGTTATCATTCAATACTCAGTTTCTTTAATTTCTTATTTTTGTGAAATCGGCAGCGGTACTGATTCCCAGCGTACTAACGTGTAACAGAGAGCAGGATTTAATTCTGAATAAGTTCCAGTCCAGCTGCTGATTACCTTCCAAAAATCACTATTCCAAGCACATGCTGCTATTGATTAAGGCTTGAACACATTCTAAATAATCGTGGGTGAATCCAGGGCACTTCGTGGACAAGTTAATATTATCTAATTACAATTATCCCACACATACCTGGTACTGAGCTTTAACAATCAACACTATGGTTTCATTTTCTGTAAACATTCCTATATAGTTAATGTAGTATAAAACTATTTTGTGCCCCCAAAAATTATGTGTAAGCTATACTAGAAAAGCAGAAGGAAATTATACTAGCATGTTGCCTATGTTGACATACATGGATTTTGCTTGCCACATATGACCAACTTATTTGAAAATTAACGTATACATCTGAAAAATAAACTGTCTTACCTGAGTAAAGATTGAGGTTAAAAACTAATTACTTTGAAAAAAACCACTATCAAAACTAGCTTCTTTAGCACTTACTTACTCAGAACTTAAGATCTTTTTATGGATTCCTGGTATGTTTGTAAGGTTGATCTTGGCTACAAACCCTCTCATGACGAACCTGGTTAAAAGTTAAATATGGTTTGAGACCAGCACAGAATATAAATACACATTTGCTGATATCAATATTGATTTTGTCTCATAAAGTTCTTTACAGTTTAAGGATTCCCCATGTTTAAAGTGCCATTTTGCGTAACACTGAGGGAGGAAGGTGGTACTGGTCTGAGGTCAACAGGAGCAGAGTCATGTGGAGGCAGAGGGACAGGAGTAGCTATTTGTCAAAGGAACAAACCCACATCCCTGGGGAAGGGATTTTACTGCATTTGAATTCACTAAGAACTGAAGCCAGGAGCAGCTTTCAGAAGCAAGAGCCAGTCTGTGGAAGGCCTGGAAATTCCTGGCCTTGGCCTGGGAGCTCTTCCTGGTCATGGAGACAAGTTTTCTAAGGAGAGACAAACCTTGCTGGATTACACCTCCCTCTTACCTCCAGAGCTCACCCATCAAATCAATTTGCATCATAGAATCACAGGCATCATGTTGGAACATCTCTGTTTACAGAGGCCAAGGAACCATGGTTACCTGCAAAGAGTGTGCACACAGGTACTGGCTTCCAGGGATTCTTCTGAATGTGCCTCTTGCAGTCTACGTCCTTCCCTCTGAGCCATGGACGTTGCTACATCCAGTTATGTTGTTCATAAAACAGGCATCTGTCACCCTGTCTTGACTTCCTAATATTGTGACTGATCTATGCAGAACACACAGCTTGTGTCTAAAATAAAGAACTGGACCAAAGTAAATGAGAGCTATGAATGGGAGTCAGGATCTTGTGAGCTTCAGTTGAAGGCATCACAAGATATCCCTTTATAGTGCTGGCTTAATTCCTCACCTCTGCTACATTTCCTCTTTCAGAGAAATGAATGCAGTGGTATTGCTCACATGAACAAGATTACTGATGTTAAAAACTGGAAACTGGTGTTGAAAGTTAGAAACTGCTCCAGGTTTTAAGCACTAAAGATCTTAGTGATTTCAGTGTGTGGGTACACTGTAATGAAGTCAGTTTTGATTTGCAAGAGTGAATTATATTATAAAATTAGCATAGCAGTGAGATAGATAGAAAATACTTTGAAGTCACCCTCCCAAGAACACCAAACCCTTGGCTGGCCTTGGCAGCTGATATCCCTCTGTGTCTCAGTGCATAATCACTATATAAGCAATGGAGAAACCTTGCATTTTGAACTTCAAGATGAAAGCAATCCTTATTTACAGTTACACCCACTGACCATTGTGCACAGGAAGAGCGTGATTATAAAAATACAGTTAGGACAAGTCTTACAAGTCTTCCCTACTTGACTGTGTCAGGATACATCTTGCCTTCATTGGATTAGATCAACTGCAGCAATGCCCCTGCAGTGATGCGGAGCAGACCATACCTTTTTAAAGTTTGTGCAGAGTAGAGCTGTCACTTCTGGGGGCAGAGTCAGGGTCTTGGGAGCTCTGATGAGCCTCTTTAGATCCTTCCAGGACCTGGAGTCTCAGAGGACAATTCCTCTCTCAGTCAGGGCACTTTCCACTGGAACACAAGCAACATCAGTTTTTACACCAGATGGTTTTGATAGACAGTATCTTATAGGATGAAAAATAAAGATTTTATTGGTTAGTAATTGTCATTCTTTGAGACACAGGGCTTTATTGAACAGCACATCTTGTCCCATATGACACTCTCAGGTATTCCCAAGATTATCCACATTAGGCTGACAGATGTGACACACTATCTGTAGGAGACCTGTGCTGTTCTGGAGTGGCAGCTGGAGGCCAGGCTGGCTGCCCAAAGACATTTCTCCTGACACATTAGAATCTCTTCTGCGGTGCCTGTCTGAACACCCACTAACCACCCTCCTCCCCTCGCTCCTGCAGGTGCTGGCTGAGGTGCTCCACGCTGTATGGCCATGAGCAGGACAGAGCCTGAGTGTGCCTGCAAGTGTGAGGTAAGGTAGAAGAGGATGTAGCCGAGAGTCTGTGATATCTGCATCACAGATGGATGTTCATCTACGGCCTGAGTATACATATGGATAATACACCTCATGAGTGACAGCTACTGATAAGTAAGTTACGTTTCTTTGCTCCACTGATCAGAGGATTCTGTCTCTGTGCTAACAAGCTCTTGCACCAAAGTCAAACCCCTCAGTTTGGAAGCCTTGAGGCTACACTGCAGCCCACAGCTGTAAATTCAGAGCAAAAAACTACTTCTTTTCTCTTTAAAATATACATACAGTCAGCAAAAGGATGATTCCAGATAAGAGGAAAGTAGGTCCAACTTGGGAGGCTGGACAGTATTTAATCATCATAGCTAGAGCAGAAGAAACCTCATGGTTCTTCAGTCAATCTGAGGCACACATTAAAGGCTGCAGTGAATCCTTGCATTTCTGGCCAATACTTCTGTAATGCATTTGGATTTTTCTAGTCCCTCCTCCAAAGGCAACATATAGTTTTGCAATATTTTTAAGTAGCATCGAGGACATAATGTTCCAATTCCGCATCCCTGATGTATCAATTAACTTGAGTGATTGGAAAGCTTGCCTTGAAGTTGTGCACGTAATGTCGACATTAAAAAAGATAATGCTGCCAACATTTGTTAAAGTGCCAAAATGAAAGTGCTCTGTTCAGGCTCACCCCAACCACCTCATTATTCCCATCCTATCTCACAGGATAATCAGAAAGTGTCTGGCTGATTCTCCACCCTTTCCTCATTTTCTCTGCAGGGAATCATGAGATCAGCAGCTTTCTCCTTTTGTTAATTTTCTTATCCTTTTCATGACTGATATTTGTTTTCATTTATTAGAATTTATTTTCTTAAACAGAAAAAAAATTATGGGGTATAATGTAGGTATTCCTGCAGCCTAGGAAATCTGTCTCTTGAGACCCCCTATAGCCAGGCCCACCCTACAGAATCATTTAGAGCACTTAAATTTTAGGTTTCTGCTCTGAATTTGTGCTATAGAAATTTCCTCCTGACTGTACAGGAGGCCGCACAGGAAGATTAACATGGCTGGTCTAAAAAACGTCTTTGTGAATACTGCTGTAGTGATTAACTACAGATGTAGGTTTATAATTGCTAGTCTGGTACTCCAGTATTTAGTGATGTCTTGGAAAGTAGGAGGTGTTAGTGGTATAGAAATGTTTACGTGTAGCTCCCAGCTAGGAGCTAGGCAAACATTCAAAGATCCAAGTCTATTAGTGCCAGAAATAAATTCCCTGCTTATAAATGTAAGAAACACAAATACCAACCAAAAGCAAGATTTCTGTGGTCTGCAAAATTTAAGAGATATTTTAACAAAATAAGAAGCACAGTCAAGATAACTACATCATTAGTTGCTCACTGTAACTATTGGGAATATTATCTATTTTAGAGTTTGGTCACCATTCCAAGTCTACTTCTTTTAATCTGTAAAGTTTCTGGCAATGTCAGATGACAACACACATATTTATTTCCTCATGTAACATCAGAAATTATATCTTTACCTATCAAAACCACAAATACTAGCCATAAAATAACCCTTGTTGATGGAATTCCTTTTGGTAAATATTCCTGTGCTTTACTTATGCTAATTCTGCTGTCTCAGTTATCAATCCCTTGCTTTCCCAGCTGTATAGCAAATGCGATAATGGCATAAACTAAATGGGATAAGAGCTTCTGGCCACAAGCTAATTCACACTGTTCAAGGCAAGACAGGCCAACAAGAAAAGTACCTGATGTGAGGCATGGGTAGCCACTGTTCTGGTAGTACAATGTGTACTTTTAACTACTGGCAGAATAACAAAATGACAGAACTTGAGTTCAAATCAATCCCCAGCCATAAATACCAGGCACTGACTTTAACGACACTTCTTTGCTACATCTAATGGTAGAATGACGTAGAGGGTGTTTATGATTCATTTTTTCAGCCTCAGAAGTATCTGTCATTGCTACCCTCATTGCCTTGTTTCGTGGATTTCCATTATTTTTTATCTTGTTTCCAAGCATTTTCTGGAGAGTAATTACTATTATTCTCTCAAAACTGCTAAGGAATACAGCCTGCATATGCAGAGTAATCAGAAGAGATTAGAAAAAAACCCGAATTTCCAACTGTTAAACTTCTGTGTGTTCATCTTTTCATCTGTACTTCGTTCTACCATGAGAGCTGGCTTCCATTCTTCCACATTTTACACTCCTTCATGTCCTCCCTGGTAGATAGCCACCCTCCACATGGGGATTTAAGAAGAAAGGGAAGGCAAGCTTTCCACCCTCTGGTACCCCAAGGGTTCCTGCAATGAGCAAGGAAGTTGTGTTCTACACAGCAGTGCCTAGGACTCTCTGTCTATGGCTTTAGTGGATTTCAGTTGTATGCCATGAGGGATTACCCTAATCTTCAGGTACATGTAGCAGAGGTAATTCACCTTTTAATCCATATTTAGCAAAAGCCTTTCAATATACCTCTGTAGGGCAGCTGAATACCTTTAGCATTTTAGTATCAAACACTACAGTGGGTAACGAGTAGAAGTACACTGGGTTTAGAGTGCAGGTATTATGCATGGTACTGATTTCTGTCTGTATATTACTGTCTTGAACTGTGATTAGATTACAGAGAAGAACTGTAAGCAAAATGTTCAAACAGTAAGGGATAAATTAGTGACCTCTACATAAAAGCTAATTTAGTCTAATACGATCGTGTCAAACACGATCACATAGGACATATCTTGCTAGAGAAAAGAATAAGAGACATACTTCATCTCTGTGAAAATTCTCCCCCTCATATACATTAATGAGGAAAAGTAACATGATAAATGACAAGAACAGTTGGTATACAATAAAAAAAATCAGAGCATCAACATCTGCTGATATATGGCTTCTGCTGAATTCACAGTGTTTTCTGCATGAATTTCTGATATAACTTAAAGTTCCTTTAGACATTTACACTACCTAATTGATTAGCTCTGTAACCCTTCTGGTCAGTATTTCTTCCTTTGACTATTTTCCCACAGAAATGTTCATTGGATACAAAGTGGCTGTAAGAATTAGGGAACATCCCTCAGATGCAGGGTACCTGATCAATTTGATATGCATCAATTAATAATTATATCAAATTAGGGACAGATTTTCAAATTCTAGATCCAGTTTATATGTGGTTATCTACCAAAGCAAATTAGGCCTTTATATGTCTAAGCATCTAATTTGTGTATGTAATCAAATATGTACATATTCATGGCCTCAAATGCATTTCCTTTCTCATTCTGATGATATATGGGGAAACTGAATTTGTTTCTGGTTGAAAATTTCACTCTTTGTTTTGGTCATTTAAACACATCTAGGGTGGTTGTAGCAGATGTGATATTGCAGCTCGATATTAACCAATTCTACTTTAACCTTACCCAGCACTTCCAAATACACGATCTTTGTTCAGGTCCCTGCAACTCCAGCCATTCGGAATGATGATGATGATCACGGAGCACAGTTTCCAAACACGTTAGTACAGCTCAGCATGTTCACCTCAGCCAGGGCCTGAAGAGCAGCTGCTGTGGTCCTCACCCCAGACTGGAAAGCAAAAGAGACTGCTGTCTCAAATCAGCCCAAATCAGCAGATGTGCAGGACACAAGGCAGCTGAGGGATGAGGTGGGATGTTTTTGTGATTGAGGCAATTGAACACCTCTTTGGAGAACTGGATCCTGTCATCACATTTGCCACATATGTCCTTTTGCTGCAATTCAAGACATTTAAAACAGATGTTTCAGATGTGTGGACAGGGCAATATTTCAAAGGCTAACTTGAACCTAGGGAGTTTCTTCCAGCAGCCTCTTTGGTCATAAAGAAGGACAGACTGCTCCAGAGGTGATCTGAAATCTCAAGTTAAACACTGCTCCCACCAGTATTTCTTAGTGTGGACTGCGAACATCTAAATGTGGTCTGCAAAATAAATAAATTTTAAATTCACAAATTTCCTCAAATGCATGAGCACACAAACAAGTAACAGGGAGAGACATTCAGAGTTTGGCCCCAGTTTTATTAACTGAAAGTGACAGCCACTGTCAATACTACATAATACAAATATTCCTGAAAAGCTAATGGGGGGGCCTCCAATTTTTTTTTTTTTTTTTTTTTTTAAGTGAGAAACATTGTCTATAGGTTCATCTCTTGGGATAAAATTAACTGTTGTGAGTCCTTGTAATGGTATATACCTTATTGTTTGAGGGTCTGACTTAGGACACCTCATCTACAGAATTTTAAATATTCACAACAAGATCAGCGCTTCAAATGAAATCTAAAAATCTTAAAAATAAATACAAATAATATATATTACACATAGAAAACAATATTTAGTGTCAAGAACTCTGAGAAAATGGATTTTCAGATTATTCCCTCCAAATTAGCAGACACTTCATTATCTGTTCATTAATTTATCTCTTCTGCCCCCGGGTAATACTCATAAAATAGAATAGAATCAAATCATAGAATAGTTAGTTTAGGTTGAAAGGGACTTTTAAAGGTCATCTAGTCCAACCCACTTGACCATAAGCAGGAACAACTTCCACTAGATCAGGTTGCTCAGAGCCCTGTCCAACCTGGCCATGATTGTTCCCAGGGATGGGGCATCTACCACATCTCCAGGCAACTTGTTCCAGTGATTCACCACCCTCATCATAAAAAATTTCTTGCTTGTATCTAATCTAAATCTACACTCTTCTAGTTTAAAACCATTACCCCTTGTCCTATCACAACAGGCCCTACTAAATCCTCCATCTCTTAGGGTCTGTAGCAGTGCAAATAAAATATTCCCTGTGTTTTCTCAAGCAACAAAGCTCAGTGTACAACACTTGAATGTGATTTTTGCTGACTCCCTCTCGCAGAAGGACTGGATGAAGCATTGTGCTCTCTGCTTATCTAGAGCTGCAGATCAGCCCATTCCAGGCACAGACCTAGTAATAACTTAAAACAGTATTTCCAAAAAAGAAATCCAAAGAAAAGCAGAATGAGAAAAACAAACAACAGAAAGCAAGGTGGGAGCAGGAGCAAAGTCTGAAAGCAAAGCAAACTTCAAGCCCAAGAGGCTGAGTGACACAAGCATTCACCTCCGCCAGCCCAGCTTTGGCAGCAAGGAAAGGGAGAGCAAAAATGGGTTAGCATCCATATCCCCCTCTTGCTGAGCGCAGGGGATAAGCATTGATTGCTGGCACCACCATGAGACTACCAGATCACACAAATGTGCAGGGTGGTGCTGAGGAGCTTCTCCCTGCTCTGAAGCAGCCCACAATTAACATGGCACAAGGGATGGTGCTTCCTGACACAGCTCTCCTGGCTTCTGCTGCACCTCCACGGCCAAATATGCAATGGCCTTTGCATTTTCTGATGCAGACAAGATTGTATTTCTATATCTGAAAAACAACTGACATGACAGAGCTCACCATGACTCTCTAGCAAAGGAACTGCATTGTACAATAAATTGGGGTAGTTGGAAAAAATAGGCATGACTTAAACATTTCAGAGCTGCACACATATAAAGAATATAAATATAATAATAGTAATACAAACATGTTTAAATTCGAGTTATTCTTTGTTCCTGTATTCACAAGTTAATATCTTCTTATAATACTTAGTAATACTTGCTGCCCACTTTGGAAAAAAAAACTTTCTTAACTTACTTTACCCATTTAGATGTCATAGTCTTCTAGTGTCCTGTAATTACAAATGTTCTTAGTCCTGAAAGTGCACCATCACTGCTTTTAATTTGGCCTCATCCCTTGCTGTGTTGTGCTCAAATCACAGTTGAATAATTGGTCTCAGTACCGACCATGAAAAACAGAGTCTTAGGGAAAGCAAATTAATGAATCTGCTATTGCAGGTCCAGTCTGCTGCTGAAATTATGAACTAGAAGCTCATGTCCTTGTAGCTAACCTTAGTCATCAACATAAAGGTTCATTAAAGAACAGGGGATAAATTCAGCTTTTTACACAGCTGAATATGTAGCTTTGAACAAATTACTTCCAAAACTGATTCCTTTGACTGCAAAAGTGAAAGGGAACTCAAAAAGCATTCAGAAAACAAGATATATTTTAATTGTCAGATTAGGAAGCTAATCATTCGTATTTAAGCTTGGTGGGGCAGATATTGCTCTCACAGAGATCTATAAAATTATTAAATTAATTTGGTGAAGTTGAATCAGCTCAGAAACTAGAAATTTCCATACAGATTTAAATATTTTTAATAAAAGTTTATTATATTTATAATATCTATAATATTTATACATCTTTATATAACATATGATATGTTTCTATAAAAGAATATGTATATAATGAATATATGAATAATATATTACATTTAAAATGTCTAATATATTGTATATTAACAATATTATGTGAATGATAATATAATTTCTCAGCTATTTTAAGAAGTATGCTTTGCTTGGATGAAGACTATCTCTGTAACGTGCATCTGACAGTGTAACATACAAAGGAAATACTGACCTGACTGCAGTGTTCACTTTCATTTTAGGGGAAGCTGAGTAGGTCTCTTCAGTAGGAGACCATAAAGCACACTGAAAAACCCAGGTTCCCTTCTTTTCTCCTTTTAAGTCCTCACAAGAGAAACATACTGTCTTAGGAAATAACACATTCACTAGGTCTCAATAGGTAAGTACCAGCTGCGAAAGGAACAACTGTAGTACCACCAGAAAGGGAAGGATTAATTTAGGGGCATGGAAGGCCCCACAGTAGTGGTTCAGGCTGCAGTGGATGCAAAAAAAGTCAAAAGATTCTGGGAGGCAAAAGAGAGGATTTCTCAATCATTGGATCAAAACCACTCTGGCTGCTGTCACTGAATTTAATTACCCGTACTGCTTACAGCAATGTGGTTTTTACTGGAACTTCAGATGTAAATGCTAGTGCCTGTCTATCTGAGGAGCAGACTTTTGAAAAAGCTGGTTGTAAATAATCTTGGTAAGACTTTAAAGCAAGTTTCACTGAGTGTATTATCTACAACCTTAACGGTCTGGCCCTGACTGATGCAGTCAAAGAGAACAACCTTTCTTAGGTAAAATTAGTGCTCTACAGGGCATGAGCACAAGGTCCAGGGATCAGAACAAAACATGGTGCCCAAGAAAGCGGTTAGTCACCATACAAATCTGAGATGATGTCATATAGGCAAATAGACCAGGATCATGGCTTTTTCACGGCAATAGAGCAAATTGGTGCACTATATTTCCACTCTGCAGACACCAACAACCATACTGCCAACTATATCCCAGCATTGCAGCATCAGATACTATGGTCCAGTTTCTTGAGAGTGTGTTAGAAATCATGCTTTCTAAATTCACCTTCTGTTTTATTAAGCTCATGGGATAAACTCAGTTTTTATCATCAAAGACTTTAAGTTGAAAAAAGAAACAATTGGTTTAATATGTTTGTATAATTAAGACTATGGGTAAAATGGGATCAAATCACCTAAACAAATGCACTTCCATGTTTAATAATATTTTCTAAGCGTAAAGATGGCATCATCTTAGGAGCAATATTAGTTTTAGAGATGTGTATTTCATAAGGCTTGACAGTTTTCATTCTGTTTGTAATTGCGCATTTCGGTGTGATAATCCTCTCTCTTAAAGTATACATACACACAAATAAAGTAAACCAGCCTCATCAAAAATCAGAATAGAGATAATATAGCATAGCTAAATCTGAAATTTGGCATCTCTTGTGAGTCCAAAGCTTGTTTTATTCTTCAGAGTATTTAGTTTGTGGTCCACTGATGTCATCAGTAGAGCAGGCGTAACTTTCAGTTCCAAAAAATGCCCTATTTAAGGCTTAAAACTTTTCGATCTTTACTATAGGTATAGCTGTTGCTTTAGTGTAGGAGATGATTGTTACATAGAGTTGGAAACACTGGTATGTTTTACTATTTTGTTGGCAATATGGTCAAAAGGCAGAATTTCAGAAGAAAAACTTCCCAAGTTTTGTCTGACAATATTTTGCTTGTCCTGTAGAGATAATGAGTATCATTTGTATCTTTGAAAGTAAAGCATATGCTAAGGCCCAGGAAGGGCATTAATGTTGTGCCCATCAAGAAATCATATCTTCTACTCTTTAATTCCATGAACAGCCTCCTTATTTGTATGAGCTGGCAGGAGGGGACTAGTGCACCATCAAATACTTCTGCATGTTTGTGTGGGTAAGCAGGATCATAGCCTTGATGGCCACGATAACCACTGACCCTCAGGGTCATGGCTGGCAGAGGAAATGCAGTGTCCTTTCTGCAGAAGGCTTGTGTCACTCTATGTGGAATGGGGTGGGGGTGGGTAGGAGGAGAAGATTGCCCCAGGATTAGGAGATGGATGTGGGTAAACACTGAGCAAACCTTGAGAATGAAAATTAACAGACTCTACTGCAGTTTCCTTGGCGCCGATGGTCTTCCTGCTGGAGCACAGCCTTTGGCAAGCTGCTGGGATAAGCACTTTGTCAGACTGCTTGTCTTGGTGCTCTGGAGCAATGCCTGACTGTGGCTGGTGACAGCAATCAGCTGCCATCAGCCAAACCCGCTTTCAGGCATTTTTATGTTTAGTATATCAAACTTTAGTCCTTGTTTCTCTCCCGGTGTAGAGTTCATATTTCTGTCCTCCCATGCTGCTTACCAGTCACTGACTCTTGTTACCTGAAGTTACTCTAGATTGGTCCAGTGCTCAGGTTGCCTATAGTCCTTCTGTTTTACCCTGTTGTTTCTCTTGAAGTAGACAAAACAAGTATAGTTAAGGTGTTTTCTGAAGCGCAGAAACATTGTAATAGGGTACAGAGACTTGCCTTGAGGACATCTGTCTGCTTGCAGCACAGGCCAGAGCTGAACAAAGGACATCTTTTAGCTGTCTGGTAGCATAAAAGTGCACAGTTGGTCTCAAGCCAGGTCCTGACAGACATGGATCATCATTATCATGAAGCCAATTACCACAACTGCAATTAATTTTGATATCTGTAAGCAGACGTGAGGTTTGGTAAATGACACAATCTCAGACCTGAAAAAAAAACTAACAAAAAAGTGCTTCATTACTCTGCATTGAAGGTTAGGTTTTTAACAGAGCCAGCACAGTATATAACAGCTCCCTTTCAATGGAATTCACATTTTCATTTCCCACCTCAGATTTAGTGACCTAAAATGATCCTGCACCTTCGCATCAAGCAGGTATAGGGAAAAAAAATTGTTTCACGTAAGTAAAGGCACTAAAAAGATGGGTTAGACAGTACACTGAATACATCTATGTAATTACCTCCTTGCTGACAGCCTCAAAAAAACTTCCCGCAGAGTAAGTCAAGTGATGACAAAGATGATTTACCATCTTTCATTCCTTGTAAATTAGAGTGATAAGAGAAGTCCATGGAATTCTTCATGGAGAAGTTGTGGTTGTCTCAACAGAGATCCACCGAAAGAGGCAAGCGACGTCTAAGCAGTAAGGAAAATAACATGCACAAAAACTCTACCTAATATTGAAGTACCAGGAAACAAAATAATCTAATTGAGATTAGGACTCACTTTGCCTATGACACTCAATGCTGAATTTGTAACAGGAGTGGGAGAAGTCTTGCTAACACTTGGGCACCTTACACTGCACCAATGATGATCTCCGTGTAGACCATCCTGGAAGAATTTAGATGTCTATGTCAAGAGTCATGTCTCAGCATCAAGAACAATTTGGTTGGAGGTACTGAATGTCCTCAGATCCTGCCTTTTCTTCTACGTTTAACCTGGAAGTTTCAGGGAGACATCCCATAATCTGTTTTTCTGTAATATATCCAGCTGTGCCAGATCAGCTGAGCAACAAACCTTCAATGATGAGATTATTGCTATAAAAACATGAAAACTGCACTCACTAGTGTATAGAAACCCGACAAGGTTTTGTGCCTGATTAGAAACAGACTGTTTCAGTATAAAATATGACACAATATATGGCCTCTTTCTCAACTGCTACAGAGTTTTGTGGATACTGAAAATTTACCTTGCAGTTATGCTTGGTCTAATAGACATTAAGATTAAAATATTTGACTTGGATTAGATGCAGAAGATAACCCAGCTGGTAACGCTCTCTCTTGACAGGAACTTTAAACCCATTCCCTGAAATAAATTGCTTGTTCAGTTTCATATGTCTGCTGGGGCTGAACACCCTGTTACAGTAAGATGGAAAATGACAGATTCATCAGCAACCACAGAGACCAGGCCCAGAAATAATTCGGCAGAGATTAGACACTGAGTTGGCACAGTTCCTGGGAATGAATTACATCCATGCCACTGGTTTTAGTGGCCTTTCTCATATGACTCTTACTATATATTCCTACAGTGACTTGGTATCTGACTCCATTTATTTACTGTTCTCCTCCAGTGTCTTTAGGTTTGATACCCAGAAGCCTCATCTCTCTGATTTAGTTCGGCTTCTGTGCATCTCTGCTATTTACTTTGGATTAATTTTGCTGTTCTTTGTCCTTTCCACTCCATTTCCTGGTAAAATTTCTATGAATTCACTGTGAATGTGGCTGTTTGGCCAGCTCTCGGGCTTGAGAAAACTTCAGTGAAAGTACGGGAAAGTTAATTTTATTCAGAAAAGTACAAAGATTATGAGAAAAAATATTCAGAACAGAACTCTGACCTTTTGCCAAGAGATTGACTTTAAACTGGTTGGCAGCGGAACTCCACTGTTTGATAGCAGCTATCACTCCATAGAAAGAAATGCATTGCTCATCATCGGTGATGTGTAGCAGGCCTTCGTGGATTCTCATTCCCTGTGTATTCACATCCACACAATGGATATCAGGACACTTCAACAGAGGAGCTATTGCATGGGGTAGCAGCACTGAACACTGTAACTCTGTACTTGTTCAGAAAACACAACTGTCTTAATAGTAATAGCCAGCACTAAACTAGGATGTTTTCAGCACTGGTGAAGTATCTCTTCTCTTTTTCTTTTAAGCTTGAAGACTTTTATTCAGGATATGGCAGATGGGGTCGTTGTGACCTCAGTTCAGCTCCATCTTCTGATAGAGACATTATTTTTGGCTGTAATGTCACTATTGCTTTAATTAATTTAGGCTGAAAACCTTCAGGATGAATTTCACAAAGAGATGCCTACAACAGAAATCATGTTTTCTGTAGCACCCTGCTCTGGGACAATGTCTATAGAGGGAAAATCTGAGCTCAGCTCTCCCTCTTGCATGTAAGAAAAGGTTGTGCACAGCTCCTTGAGAAACTCAGCTACTGTCTACAATGCAGTACAGGCTTCTGAGCTAACTTCAGGTCAGCTGGCTAGGCCCCCACTAGAAATCAAGTTTTGGTGCATGGGTCTCAGTAGGTAGGCTTGTCCTGTCACAGTGGCCATTCTGCTGCTGTGATGTGAGACACAAAGAGGTTTCAAGCTATGGAGAACATGTGTTCAGGGGAGAGAAAAGCAGAGAAAGGAGGCAGGACAGCACAGAGATGCAAAGCTTACGGGAGCCAGACTAGGGATCTTTAAATCTGCTTCCTGTTTTAGTTAACTTGCAATTAACACCTTGCATTTGAATAACAGATCTTACTATATACTTCTACTGGTTCAGTCCTTAGGCTGAACTCAAGCAGTCAAAAAAACCATGACAAGCTGAAAACAAATAAAACCCCCACAGATTGTTCCCTTTGGCTCTGAGCCAGTAAAGCATACAATCCACGGTTTTTCAAAGACTTGAAGCATGCTTGTAAGCAAGAAAATCACTGAAAGTGAAAATTCCCGTGTAACTGTCAGACTCTAAGAATCATGGGTTGGAGAAATAAAAGTGATGTTGCAAAGCTTGCTGTAAACTGGGGGCAGCTGATAACATTCAAATTGCAGGAACCCAGCATCCTGTTGAGCCTGGATTGTTTTGCTTATTCAGGCTACAGGCAACAACCACTACAGCCAATGTCCAGCCCATCTCCACCCATTCAAAATAGAACATGGCTGCTGTTATAAGGCAGTAATGATGGGTTTCTGTGTCATTTTACAGATAAGTCTCTTGAAAGACATGTGGTTTTGACTTTTGGACAACAGCCACTACTCATTGAAAGCACTGTACAAACAGCTTCTTAGTGAAATGGCTTGGGATGTTGCTCACCCTGTTCTCAGTGCACACTGCCCTTATCACCAAATCCACAACCACAGTGGCAGTTTAACTGAGTTTCAACAGAAAAAGGCTGAAAGGCTATGGACACCAAATTATTTCTGCCTAGCGAAGCTGGAAATAAGAGTTGTGAAGTGCATTGATGAAGAGAGCTGCACAGCTGCTACCCATATTAAACATGTCAGTGGAAGAAACCTCACCCTATAAAAGTCAGTTCTGCCCTAAGTACTTTTTCAGTGAGGAACTCTCACCAACATTGATGGAGAGGGAAAAAAAAGCCTTGGTTAAGGCAAGAGCTATATGTTTATTAGAAGCAATCCTAGATCCACTAAAATTACTTGCAAATTTTCATTGATTTCAATAGGATGGGATCTTGACCACTTTTGTTGGAGAGATGAACTCCACAGGATGACAAGTCATTTAACTTTTCATATGGTTTAGTGGAGGAATTTGAAGAAGGGCATCCTTCCTGGCATGCATGTAGTGACATGTAGTCACTGTTGTACTGTTCCCATCCTTTTTATAGCCTAGAAATTAAGTAGAAATCTCAGCTGCTATCTGATCTCACATGTTGTCTCTGATGCCCAGGTTGTATTACGTGACTGAAGGATTCAAACTCATTAACAATTATAAATTAATTAACACAGATACAATTCAACAATTGGAGTATATGTCAGTCTACAAACATTTTAATGTTAAGTTTCAAAAATGCCAACTGACTGTCCGCAGTAACAAGTCTGGAAAGCTCAGATTTTGCTCTCACCAGCGACAGCTTACAGAGCTGGATCCTGACCCCGGACCTGGTCACTCTTTCTAAGCAGATTTCCTCACTTACCTCATGGCTCTCTGAAGTCAGCAGGCCTCCAAATGTGTATCAGCAACCGTCTTCTTAGCCTCAACTGTGAAGCTGAGCGCAAAGGAAGAAGGAAGGAAATAAAACACTTTATTTCCGATAAATCAAATAGCCTTATCAAATATAGTGAGGAAAGGCAGAAATGTATTTATAGCACACAGGATGCTAAAACAAACAAGTCAGTGATAGAGGGAGAATGACTTGAGCAAGTTAAGTGTCCAAATAATGCATTAGGCTTTGAGTTGGCAAGAATGCTACAGAACCAGATGCAGGCTGTGAATCAGCAGCTCTGGAATGCCAGCACAGAAAGAATGGTAGTAATGATCCAAGGGGACACAGAGGCATGCAGAAACTGTTCCAAGACCATTTTAGCAAAGCACATGTTTCTAATATATATATATATATATATTCCTGCGATGGTAAAGTAATGTCTCAAACACTTACTAGCTTAGTTCCTCAAAGCATTAATTGAGGTCAAAAAGAGTTCCTGAGATCTTGAACAGATTAAATCTTCTGCTAAACAGACAATCAGGCAAAATTTAAAACAAAAAATTCCATGCTTTAGAATGATCTCTTTGCTGGAGGGTGCAGGGAAATTGCTGAATTACTGATGCTCAGTTTCCAAAATCTGAATTCCATAGTCTGGCTTCTGCTCTGGCTGGCACTACAATGGGCTGAGGAACAAGCAGAGGGGAGCGATCCCATGCTCCTGGCAATCTGGTGCCAAGCACAGGATTCCTTTCAGCGGGTGGGGATAAGAGACATGCTGTGGGCAAGAGCAGCATTTGTCCCCAGCTAACTTTGGCTGTTTGCTAAAGTCTTAGGATAGATGCAGGTCCAGCAGGAGGGCTTGGCATGTATCCCTACACTCACCCTGCTGATTGCATTCTCTCCTTGGCGATGGGGGATGCAGGATTACTGCAGTACCCAGACTTCATTGCTGAAGATCTTTTGGACACTGTGAAAAGACGCTTGTACAGGTCAGTGAGAGTCCTTATACCCTTTTCTTTTTGGCAGTGTCACTCATTTCTTCACCCATGTGAGAGGTGAGGGATACCAAAACACTGTTTGGCCTCCTTGGTCCCTTTGAATTCATAGCCACTGTGCACTCCTAGACAAAAATTAGATTGAGTTCACTAGAGAAAGCAAATAAGTTTCTGTTTCTGGAAGGAGGAAAAGCACGTGATACTGCTGGAAGAATTACCTTTCTTTTCATGAATGAAGTTATACTTCAGGAAATTTTGCAGGGGTTAGAATATATCTAACTGACTTCAAATGTCACTTACTGATTTTATGATTAATTTTCCTTCTTTCCCTTTTTATAATGAACAGGGGAAAAAAAATTCTAACAATAACTTTTCCTCCAACTTTCAACCCAGAAAAAACTTTATAGGAATTTCTCTTGGTTATGCCTATCAGCTGACTGACTGAGAGTATACCCTGCTCTGCTCAGCATACAAAGAGACCATTGTCAATATTCAGAAAACACCTCAACACTTCATACAGAAATCACATGAGAGGACCTTCATGGTGAACAGATGGGTCAGTTGGCAAGAGGAGGACTGACAGCGATGAGAAGCCTACTTTGTGTGTGTTTATAATTACCACACAGACTGCTCAGGATATTTTTACTTCTTTTTTCTTGTGGCTCTGCTGTCAGCAAAGTCAAACATCTTTACAGCTTCCATAGTCAATCTGAAGATGCATTTTCCTTGAAATCCATTTCATCATTATGAGGGAGGAATAATTCTATCACCAAGGAAGCAGTAATTGTTTGCTTCTTTCAATTAAATATTAGTTCTAGCTTTGACTTGTTCTCCAAATTGCTTTGGTCTAGTTCAGAATAGCAATGTCGAATTCTTTTCAGAGAGCAGGATAGTAACTCTTTCTGTCTATGCTAGTGAAATCTCTCGATGTAATTTCGATGAAGACAGGACAGGAAAAAAATAAATACAGTGAGAATTTCTAGTGTTCCATTCTTCTTCTCAGCTGAAAAAACCCATCCAAAATGGTAATGCACTTTACCATGGGTTGTGGTCAGGAAGGGAACATTGTTTTCAGAGAACAATTGCAAAGCACTGTTTTCTTAAACTGACACTGTCCTGTGCTCTGAGGCATAAAGTTACATTATGTCCTTTTCGGTCCCACTATGCCCAAACTAAGACTTAGGGGAAATTTAATAATATTCTGTGTGGGCCTTCTGCACTCACAGCAATTACAGCTCCAACTGTGTGACTGAAGGGAGCAACAGCAGCAGTTTTCTCCCACTGCTAATGAATCTCAGTCCTAACTTGAAAATACCACTAGTAGGATGAGAAAGACATGTCACTCCTCTGTTCATCCATCACTCGCTGCTGCCCAGATGGCTTACATGTGTGACAAAAATGGTAGTTTGGGTGCTGAGGACACTTCTGTGCTGGGAACTGGCCTATTTCTCCCTGCAGAAGACCAAGCAAATACCTGGCAGTAGTATGCTGCTACTGATGGGAGGGTTGACCCAGTTTGTTAGAGGCATGAGGTTATGCCTCCCACTGCAAAGCACTTGAACATTTTAGGAATTTAGAAGGGTTTCTTTTTACTGTTTAAGTGTGAAAGGAAACTGCTCAAACCTCTACCTAGTTTTGTTCTACTTACTGAATAGGGAGCCTAATCTTGGCCTTACAATGAAAAAACAAAAGCTGGTTCCTGTTCAACAACTTTCCTCTGATAAAAAACTTGAAATAATGTTAATTAAAATAAATCAATCAGAATAAAGAACTTCCATGCATATTTCACATGCAGCCAACCTGCTATATCCTCTAAATACATACAGACAGAGTGTGATGTTCTTTTGATTCATCACTTGTTTAGCTAATACAGATGTTTTGCTCGGCAAAGTAAAAGGCGGAAAAGACATAGTAAAACAAAATGTAAAAAAAGCCCCAACCAACTCTATGCCTAATGGCTTGTATTTGCAGATCAAATAAAGCAGAACTGTTTGCGACTGGTTTCTGAAAAGCTTATGAGTTTGGATATTATCTCACTGAGCAGAAAATCACCGAGAAATGGAAAAATTGAGAACTATTTCATTTATAAAAATACAAGACTTCAATAAACGTATTAAAATAAGATGATCTGCGTCTTGAAGTGGAGATCAGGGTTATGGCTCTGTGTTTGATTCTTTGCTAGTTGTAGCATTGGGGCTTTGTCTTTGCACTTGTAACCCAGGCAGAAAAATGGCATGCAAGAGAGAAAAGTGCTGGAAAGGCTCATTAATGCCAAAGTAAATAGCAGTTCTTGCCTTGTATGATCACGGGTGATGCTTTTTTTTCAAAGATTTGCTGAATACCCAAGCAGTTTTAACACCGAAGGACCCTATATTGCTTTACAAACTTTATACAGACATACAAGGTAAGATTAAAATGCATCTGCAAAATAGCTCAGACTCATCTGCAGCTATAATTACCTTATTAATTAACGTTTTGTAATTGAAAGGTTTTTTTACATGCATCCCAAGCTAACTGCTAGCTGTAAAAAGCCAATATTTCTGTTCGTACAAAATACAGGGGATGCAGAGCAAACATTACATTTATGAGTTTGGCTGAGTCTACATATTCTTTCTGCAGTTTTACCAGGTTACATTCCCAATCTGAACTGTAAGATCATAGATGACAATGGTAATCTCACATTAAGAAACAAAAATACATACCCAAAGAAAAACACTTTGTACTTTCCAAAATGAATGAAAAAGTCTCTGCACAGACTCATAGTAGTTAGTGCAGAACTGCTCGTGGTAGATTGTCAGACAGCAGGCAATCAGCATATTGTGAAAACAATATTATACACACAGTTGAATAGAAGTAATGTTTGTGATTTAAAATTATATAGCTTGCTAGGGCAAATGTTTCAGGTTTTGTCAATGAAACATTTGTTCCTCTGACAAAATAATAAAGCATTCTGTTGAAAAGGATATCTTATTGTGGCAACCTCAGAAATATCAAAATTAATTAATAAAATAGACATCAATGGATGTCTATTTATGATAGACATCTATTGCATTAATTTGCACAGTTGAAAGTCAAATCATCCGTCACCTGATTGATTAGCTATGTGACAGCCCTGAAGCTCCATTAACAGTATCTGAAAATATAAGCAAGTGTAATGCTGTCAAAGAGATTGAATTTTGGCAGCATGTCAACATATGCATGTAATGTCAAGAGATTATACTTATTCTTCAGTCATCAATTTGACTCATCTAAAAACACAGTATGGCAAAGCAGAAAAAAATCAAAAGGAAATTCATTCAATCAAAATAATTCTTCAATTTTTTTTTTTTTTTCAGTAAATAGCACATGCACAGCCGATTCATCAGCTTTCTCTGATTCTTTAGGAAATCATAAGCATTGCTGCAGGGTTAAAACTGGATAAAAAAAATTTATAGAGATTGTTTGAATGAGGACTATTGCATATAGATGAATCAGTCTGTAGGCACTTGCTTCAGGAGTCTGGTATCAGAATACTAGACCACTTCCTATCTTCAAATCCTACATCTTGAATGACGTGGAATTAATTATTTTCACTTATATCTCAACTGCAACAGTGAAAACATTCTCCTATGTGGAAAAATGAACTTGAAAAGATTGCAGAAATTTTCAAAATATTGATACTGCTCCTCTATTTAAATTTAATTTTGATTGCGGATGCTGAGATTTTTATGATTTGATTCTAAATTATGGAGATACATTAAATGATAATAAGGACCGTTTCATAATCTTTCATAAGCTGGAGCTTATGAAAACGAACTGTGTATTTAGAAACAAAAAGAAAATAGCAAAAATATGCCCCAGCATAACATATTGTAATTTATTTTTCATGTTATTTTCTTTATTGTCCCTTCCAAAACAGATAATCGCTCTGATAGCCACATAAAACAATATATAAATTAAAAGGAAAATTTTATGCTGTGCTCTGCTAGTGGAATATCTGATTTCGATCATTTAAAAGTGTCAGTTAAATGCATATAATATGCCACCAGATCAAGTTTTTTAATCCTGTGTGGGTAGGTAACTTCACTACACAATTCTGTACTTTGTTGTGAGTTTGTTTTCATTCAATTTGACATTCATTCATTGATAATGATCTTTCTATTCCCACCTGGTGAGAAAAGTGCATAGTAGTTCATTACTGGCAGACTGTTTAGTCAATCTGTAAAGGATGCCATTTTGAAGCTGATTGTTTCTTACTTTTCTTTCAAATATACCACAGGCATTTGTCAAATTTGTCTCTTTGGCATAAAAGTAGAATGTTTCTTTAAAAGTTTTAAAAAGCCAGTTTCAGTTTGGGTTTTTTTTAACAGAGAAATTGCAGTAGTAGGGTAGACAGAACGATTGAGGAGGGACAGCACAGAGGGAGGAGGGGATAGGATGTATGTATGTGTGTTCCAGAAGTGCAGTTATCATGGATCACAGAATAGCTGAGGCTGAAAGCAAGCTCTGGAGATCATCTAGTCCTACCCTCCTGCTGATGTCCTACACCTTTCACTATGTACACAAATACCATGCTCATAACTCATATCCGAGTCTAATCAGCCCTTTCAGAGGGCTAATGACAGAGCTGTTACAGAAAGTATTTCAGCACAAAGTTTGAATCCATAACATTTTAATGGATTCTATTTGATGTTTGCAAAATACAGAGAACCAATCTGATTCTACGTCATTTGAACACTTCCCTTCAAATGAGTGCCAAATACAGCCTCTGCTTTGGAAAAACTGTTCTAAAAAGTGTACTAAATATCTGAGACTATCATGTAATTAAAAGGGATGTTCTGAGACTGATGTATGGCTGCTGTTGGCAGTTTTCTGGAAATCTTCTTAAGGTGGATTCAAATTTACATTTAAGAGCTCCATGAATAAATTTAAGCATCTGACTAAAATTCTCCTACTTGGGAGTCCAATACAGTATGCATCCCTACCTAAGCTTTAGGCATCTAGAATTTGGCTGTCCAGAGCCAAGTTAGTTTACTTTTGGAGAGTCAACAGAAGATATATGGGCCTTTCCAAAGTATGACTTATCTGACCCATCTTACAATGACATAAATCACATTCTGGGATATTTAAATTTGTCCACAGACTATAAAAAGAGACTAGGAAGACTAGATTAGATGCTAGACTAGATTCTAGATGCTTATGATAGGTTAGGTGAAATCTGCTCTAGGTTTTAACTGTTCTGATTGTTTAACACTCTAAGAAGCTTCCTGCCCCAGGCAAGGTCATAAAATAACATAACACCTCTCTGGCAGACCAAACTTCAGCTCTCCCCAGTCCAAATGCTGAAGAGACTCTCCTGGACACCTGCCAGATGACAGACCATGAATACCAGGGTCCCTATATACTATGGTATATGATGTTTTCTTAGACAAACTGTTTTCTGTTGATATTTCTCCATAAAAAATTTAATACCAGAAGAACAGTGTTCCCACAGATAAAAGAATACTATTTTGGGTGTTTTTTTCTTTGTGGGAGCAAAGTAATCTGGCAAAAATAATAATCAATTAACCAGTTGACAGCAACTTTAAAGTCTTGTTTATATGATTTTGTTTGTTTTAGTGCTGAACCTTGAGGAGAGATCAAAGCATGAACACCGGTAATCTCATGGGAAGCCTGTCTGAAGCAAACTAAACCTTTTCCAATGCAAACTCCTTTTCAGTGCTCTCATTAAGTTACATAAATATACTTGCTAACAATGCAGTAAATTCTGTTGACCATGTATAGAAAGGAACAAAATTCAGCTTATTACCTAATACATAATTGCCATGTCAAGAGGAATAAAAAACAAAGCAAAATTACTTCTGTCACTTATGTGTGCAGATAAAATCCTTACAGAAAATGGATTTGCTAAGTAAAAATCTGTCATATTCATGTATTTTTTTTTCTCAGAAAATAAATGCTATTTAAAGTAAAAAACTTATATGCATCAGAACACACTTTTTCTGAAAGGGTTTCCTTTACAATCTTGTATATCTCATAAAGCCTTCAGTGATCTTAATAAAAATTTATACAACATTGGATTTTTTAGTTAATTCTAAAGTGATGCAACCAGCACGCTAGTACTTGTCTTTTTAAAGACCAAGTCATGCTGTTGAGTTGTGAAGTACAAGAAAGAAAGGAAATGCCTGCCTCCCAGGAAAGAGCTGTGCCACTTCCCACATCTACATGCAAATAGGAGAAAACAAAAATGTACCTCGTACTTGGAGCAAAACCAGTTCTTGTTACACATTCAACATCCACAAAACTCTCAGCTGGGATTTCTCAAGAAATCTTTTATTTGGTCAAGAAAAAAGAGTTCTAAGAGAAAGAATCAGAGTTAAAAATGGCCAGCCCTCCAAGTTCACTAGCACTGCTTCTCATTCTCTGGATCCAGATCTTAGCACAGTCTAGAACATAGCAACAGAGGACTGAAAAAGACCACTTAGGTCACTAAATGACGTCCCAGGCAATCCAAGAACCACTGCAACAGATACTTAGTCTTAAAAGAGTCATACAACTACTCCATGAACAATCCTGTACCTCAGAGGACACATTGTTCCTGATTGCCTGTAAAACTTGTGACACAGAAAAGGGACAAAAGCTGTAACTCTAGTGTACCATAAAAAGAAAGCAGGAGTGATCATTTCCCAACATCCTTACAGTAGTATGAATTGGAATTAAATTGACCAGAAGATCCTGAGATGTTCCAAGAGCTCCTAACACCAGAAGCAACTGCAGTGCATCTCACCAAGAACGAAGCCCACCCCCTCCTACCAACTCCCATAGCTAAGGAACAGAAGTCCTGTAATGGGATGCTAAAACATTGCAAGCACACAGAATCTCCTCTCCAACGTGCATCTGGTAGCAGCCCTGCTAATATGGATACAAAAGAACAGTTATCTCAAGCTTCAATTCTATCTTCAGAGTCATTCTTATTTTGTTTTGTGATTCCCCATTCATAAACTTATCAACCTCCATCTTAAAACACTTGAGATTCTTATAACAATGTACCATTGTTGTCTATCTTTTCCCAGGGAAACCTAGCCATGGGAAATACAACAGCGATCTAATGCATTTTTTCTGTTAAAATAACATGAAGTTGTGTGTTAACCCTTAAATTATTCTGCTAAATATTGTATGTCTAAAATAATATAAATCAGTGCTGCTTCCTGTAGACCAGGCTGTACCTTCCAGCAATGGAGGCAGGACTAATCTGTAATCATTGAGGACAGCTGCTCCAGATAGTCAATTCATACATAAAAGGTTGATATAATCAACCTTGCAAATCCTAGATTAAATGCAAAACATATACGTATAATTCTTTTCAAAGCATACTATGTCTGGTACTCATCTATGCCACTGTGAACCATGAGATGCTGATAATGTTAGAGAGGGAAGATTTCCAGAAATTGATAAGGGATTTAAGAAGTATTCTTTCCTCTCCCATTTTTCAATTTATTTGGGAATTATATTGCTCTGGATACTTGATCATCAGTACTTAATTTTATCAACAGTGAGAAATATATATAACATTTGAATATCACACATAAAATACCGATAGTATCTTTACAAAGTAAATAAATACATTTTTTTTTAATAATGACAAATGCACATAACAATAGAAGTGGAACTTTTATGTACTAAATTACTTCAGTGTATTGTTAATGCTGCTGCTGCTCTCTCTGAAAATAGGAAGGATTAAACAATTGAAAATGAAAACCACCAGTATTATTGACTTGGAAGTGAAAAGAAGATTACGTTGATCAGACTTAGAATTAACAGGTAAGCAAAGATGGAATTTTATATCAGAAACATAGAAGGGTCTGTTCCAGGGAAAACACTTGAAAAAGGACCCTGATAAAAAAGGATCCTGATATCCATACAGATATTTGTTACAAGGCTGCTAACTCTGACCAGTGTTAAAAACAATGTAAACTGGACCTGCAGCATAGAAAGACTGTTGATATCTCATACTAGAAGTATGACATTAATGCAGTTAATTTCAAATACATCTTCACTTTAGAAAATATTCTGAAGAACTTTAAAATCTACCTATAAAACTATTTTACAAGTTATTCTTAAAGTATTTAACTGATTATCTTGAGTGAAAGTATTTCCCATCGAAGTTTCATTTAAGTTTTTTCCAAACATTATAAATTTTCCCTTATCAAGACACTCCTCCAGCCCTTTGGGAGCTAATACCTACACAAGATACCAGTACTGGAAGCAAAAAAACCCATGACACTCCTCATGCAAATGAAATTGTCACTGTAAGAATTTAATTTCTGAAAAGGCTACAAAACCAGTGCTCATCTGTGCGACACTGCATATTTTGAGAATGCACATATATGTATATACATCCAGCATGTGAACAGTAGCTAACTTAGATGCCTCTAGTGATCTCAGTGTGACAGCACAAGGTCCATGCAGACTAACTATCCTGCTGAGCCATTACTGGGTATAGGTCTGGTGGATAAGAGGAACTAAAGGCCACAAAAGGCTTCAAATCTACAGTGGCTTTAATAACCTTTTACAGGCCACTGGCAAGTTGCAATGGCCAATGAAGCATGTGCTTCAGCTTACTCCATCTCAGCTCCCAACCCTCTTCTATCCTAACCCCCACATACTCTTCAAGGTAAACCTTTAATCCCACATCAGAGAAATGATCTATCACCCATGTGTGTTGCCTGTTAAATGCTTGGCCAGCACAAAGGGCATGTAGAAAATTCTAATTTTCCTCATGTTATGATAAATAAATTCCAGCTACTGCAAGGGGTACTGTTTCCCATTTTAAAGGACATAAACCTTATTGAAACCTTATTATGTTTCCTTGCCTTTTAGTTGCTGGCAAGTCTAATGCTTTTTTGTGATTCCAAAAATGGAGAATATACCAACTGAGGAATCCATTTCCTTGTTTTTCCATCTAAATACAAACCCTGTCTTCACAGCTGTAACCAAGGAAGGAAGCAGTCTTTGCCAGGAATGATGATACTATTGTTTCTGAAGGAGGTGCGTATGGACAAATCAGAATAAAATTATTTAAGAGGCATAGGAATCACAAAGGCAATTTCAGTCCTGCTATTCCATTTTTTTCTCTCTATTTCTGGCTGTGCTTTATAATGTTCTCCAAAAAATTAGGAAAACAAGGTTGCTGATGTCTAGTGAAGAAGAACTTAGAAGTACCATGGTCAAAAGGATTAAAATCTTTGAAGATGAAGCCATATCTTCTTGATATCAGAAATAAAGAGTTTCATACATTGTTCCCACTGTTCTTTTGTCTTTGCCCATATTGTTGACCATTTTGGTAGGCCTCATGACAGAAGTAATTCTTCCAGATGATTTGATAGCTGGAGTGATGCAGTACAGAGCATTGTGTCAATTCTGGGAGAAAAACTGTATCCTGTTATCACTACCAGAGGAAAGAGGACAAGAAAACCATAAGCAGAGGCAAGGACAGATGAACAAACAGTGACAAAGTCATACAAATCATGGAATGAAAAACCAATGATCTTTAATGTTGTGAAGGTACTTAAGGAAGAGAGAACTAAATATAATTAAAGCAAGGGGCAAGAAAGGTTATATTAGTGCCTATGCTTTTTTTGAACTGCTTGACATGCCTGCTGGACATTGGGAAAGCAACAAATATGTCAGGGAAAGCCATTACAGCGTTGGATAGACAGGGTAGGGCTATATAAAAGCTTAAAACGGACCACCTGCATAAAATGAAATATGGATGGATAGAAGTTTACTTGGGATGACAAAAGCTCCTTAGATGTTGCCAGAAAGTGATTAGTACCTGTCTCATCCCTTACCTGATTTTCTTTACTCAGCCACTCCTCAGTGTGCTAAATCAGCACTTCAGCACCAAAGCTTCTGAATAACCACTAAGAACTGCTGCTTTCCCACATAGTAACTTCATGTTGTAAGATGTGGCAAACATCCAGATCTGAAAAAAAAAAAAAAAAGACTTTTACTAAACTTTTTGAAAAGCTGATGAAATCTCTCTACTGTGTCCTACGGAGAGCACAGTAAAATGAGCTTGATGAAAATATGACTCTAAGGAGACGGAGAAAACGGTATGAATTGCACTATGACAAATGCATATGCATGCATGTACACACATGCACACACACACACACACACCCCACTCCCTTCACTTAGGGCAGCTCTCCAGCTAATGAAGACTTTAACTTCTCTGCATGCAAGACAAATCCATTTATGGGAAGATTAGAAGTCAGGATGGTGAGTCTGTGTGAGGTCAGCAGGAACTTAATAGAAAAGGTTGATTTTGAAGCACAGTTGTCCCACCCTCTCAACCCCTGTGAATAGTTTGTTTACCATTGCCAGGGAAATTTCTTCAGCATATAACCTGAAAAAGCACTTTCAACCTAGCAATTTCAAACCAACACTGAAAGTCAGCTCTATGCTGCATATCTCATGCGCTGTCACCAAGCATAAGTGTCAGAATTGAGATAATTCTGTTGATAAAAAGAACTAGGAAAAGGTTTGGATTCCTCTCCTCCAGCATTATTTCTGCAGAGTTTATATAGAAATTCATAAAATTATTTTTTCCAATAGATTTCAAACATGATTTTGAGTATAAGCATGTTTCAAATTTGCTAAGTAAAAAGCTCTTTATGGTCATCTTTCTAAACAGAATGACTCAAAATAAATGTGGATTTTACAATCACTTTTCGTGTGTGTGTGTGTGTGTGTGTGTGTGTGTAGTGACTGTGAAAAACACTATTTCTTTCAACAGTCATAAACCCCTATGTTTTCTGATGCATGAACTGGACAAAAAGATCTAGCCAGGTATAATTTTTTGGAACAATATCAGCAGGAGGCAAACCCCATATATCTTAAACTAGTTCTGCCTTCAATTTTCATTGTCTGATAGAAGCATGACAAGCTTGACCAGTTACCTCCAAGAATTAATAAACAAGAAGGAAAGCAAGATGCTAGCTCTGCTCAAGCAAGCTTTTAAGGTCCTTCCCTAAGAAATCAACTAGACCTGCCCAAATACTAATCTTTTGAGCTTTAGAATTTGAAGAAACATATGAAAAGATGGGGTTTGAACTCCTACATTTAGGAATTTTTTAGTTCTTTGATACTGTAAATTAAAATTCAGAAAAACACATGAATTTAGACTTTTCTTTTGCAAGTGCTTGATGAACTACTCTTAATCACAGCGGAGACAAAAGTCTCAGAGAAGACTCCATAAGCGCCATTGAAAGCTTTCTGAGTTACTGAAAATAAGATGTTGCTGAATCACCTGCACAATCTCAAGACAAACTCTCTCTCAAAAAAAAGACCCAGGGATTTGTTCCTCCACACTCAAGATGGGAAATTGCATACGATTTCTGACACCCTTACAGCCAGCTATATGAGACCACTGGAGACACTGTGATACGCTTTAAAGTACACAAGACACTAATGTATTTTGATAGATAATACATATCATATAGATATCATATATCGTATATATGATCATAATACATAGCTTGACATTTCCTTATCATTCAACCTACTTTCTGTTCTCTCCTTTCTCTGAGTCTGAAGGAAGACAAATTAGCTATAACCTCACCTGGATTATTTTAGAGTGGTGTTTTTTGCCACATAAAAGCACTTAGATTAATAAAGCAAGGTGATCTATACATCATATCAATGAGGAGCTGTGACTGACACTTTGAAGGATGCACAGTCTTTGGATCTACTGTTGATTGTAAAGTTTACAATGTAACTTGTATCCCCTATTTTTTTGCAATGAATAAACAACATTGAAACTAAAAAAAAAAAAAAAAAAAAAGCGCAACACTGATGTTACATAGTTAAGGATGACTTCCATTTTGCACCTGGGTAAGGATCTAATCTCTGCTTCCCTATGAAATCCTAGTTTCACCACCAGCTAAGTATATGGCAGAATGATGGTCTCAGTGGGATTTCTTGTCATTTCTGGATGCAGTCTGAGATGTGAAGTAGTGATGTCCATAGCCATCAGTGGTTTGAAATCAGGCTATTGTGAGACCACCACTCCTGTCAATACCATACCTCTGTGGTTGGATCAGCCAAGAACAATTTTCTGTCCCTTTTAAATATTTGGATGCTAATTTTTGCAAAGCTTGTCCAGTGCATAATTATCTTTTGAAAAGCCTAAAAATTTCTCTTTACACCATATTGGCATCAATTTTGTTCTGCAGCACCTGAGCCAACTCTTTTCTGGAGTACCTCAGCTACCACAGATTCTCTCATGACTGAACTTCAGGTCCACTGCCCCTTTCACTAACAAAGCGTATGGTAGCTATAGGGTGATGTCCCTCTGCATGTGCAAAGCTTCCCCTGCTTGCTGGAGGGTTTCACATCTGTTTGCTGACAGTGGAAATTGAAGGATCTGAGATCCCATTCTTGATGTTGAAGGAGCTCCTGCAGCAGTCACACACTTTTCTGCCTGGTTCTTTTGTGTCGCCCAACTTGGGTCTTCTGCTTTCCTTCTTCTATCCCAACTACTTCTTGATTCCTTCTGTGAATAAAACATCTTCCTTCTTCTTGAATTCAAGAAAGTCATGATCCTTACATTCAGCTCCAACTCCCAGATGAAACAGATAAAATGCAAAAAGAAAGTCTGCTAAACCCCTGTTGCCTAGACAGGGGGCAAATTCATTTGTTCAGTGATTCATATATATAAATTAGTCCCAGACAGTAGCTGTGATGGGATGGAGGTTTTTACCTCTAGTAAAAGCTTCCACAGGACTCTAAACAATATGTTCATATGCGTGTTTTGTTGTTTGTTGGGTTTTTTTTTTTCCCCCCCAAGGTCAGTCTTGAGTGGTTTTATATAACCCAAAGCAGAGCCTTGACACGGGTTTCCCCACCACATTTTGATCCTTAGGTTCCCAACTATAGCTCCCACATGAAATGGTTATAAGAGTTTTCCTTCAGCAGCAATGGCAAACAACGCATGTCTAATCTCATTCTTCAAAATAACTAAACTATTTGTTCCACAACTATAAAAAAATTGCTTCAGGCAGGCATCCAGCAAGCTAAGATACAATCCAGCGGTGAGTTTAGTAAGGCTTATAAACAATGAAAAGCAACTGAGAATAGGGATTTATGATGGGTTGTTTCAAACAATAGATGCTGAATGGTTTTAATGGTTAAAATGTAAACGAGGCTCAGAAGGGTGCTCCTTCTTCAAAGAGAATTTAGAGTCAATGCTTTAGGTACTGAGCTGACAAAATGTTTGCATGAATTTGCACAGATTAGCCAAAATAAACATGTAAAATGTGATATTATTCCCAGAGCTTGCTTTTGCTTTTAATTATCCTAACGCTATTAAAATAATTAAATATGATCTTGGTGATTGGGAACAAACTAGAGGTTTTTCTGGGGTTTATGCCTTTCCAGTTTTAAAAGTTAAAAAAATTTTTAGAATTACTCATATTGTTGTCAAGAAGAAGTTAATGTGTATCAGCAGATGCATCCTCAAAGTATGTTTCATCCTTCTAGTTCACACAGAAGTCTAAACTTGGTTGGGACAGGAGATACATTCCACATCATATTGTTTGCTGGAGTGAAAAGAAGCTTTAGAATTTCATAACTGAATGAGAGCTTCAGATAATCTAGTTGGACTCCAATAGTATTTTAGGCCACTAAACTCCATCTACCAAACTGCTAATCTCAACAATTTACTTAGTTGAGTTCCTCAGGCTGAGCTGACCAGACACAGTCTGTTGGTAAAGAGACTTTAAAATGTATTTGAATAAGATGAAACCTATGAACCATAAAATTTTGTCACTTGAAATTATGCTTTTCCAGTATTAGGCAATGATGCTAGACTTCATAAATCATCTTAATAGCCTTTATTTACAGAGTGTGTTACAAGCAACAAAGAAATTTTTTTTGAGGTACACCATATCTGGCAGATTAATCACTCTTTTGTCCTACAAATTTACTTGTGAATTTGGAATAAACTTAACCTGGAATGCACCTTAAATTCTCAGAAGTCGTGTGCTATATTTTCCCAGCACATTACAAATTAAAATGAGAAGAGCACTTGTGTTTGCATTAGGAACAATGAATGTCAATAAGTACTGTCAACTGATGAAACTCTGAATTTAATTCTTTAAAGGGCAGGAGGAAGCAGCTTTAATTTGCTTTTCCACAAACACCTGGTTTAAAGATTTATTCAAATATGTAATATTCTTTTAAGACAAAATCAAGATCACTTTTACTCTGCTGGAACAGTTTTGATGGTTAATTACATCATTATCCAGATATAGCTTCACTGTAAGGCTCAGGTTTGCCAATTCCCTTTGCTTAACATACTTTTATTGCTGGGAAAGACTGAAGATCTGAAGGAGCTGCGGATCATAAAAGAATTTCTAGAGGTTTATTGCACAGATCATAAATGGGAAGAAACATGGTTAGTAAACTAACAAACACAATTTTGTTAGATAAATTACTTTTAATAAAACACATTGGTCTTTACTAAGAAACTTTACCAAACATTTGTCAGATAAAGAAAACGTATTTGATTTATAAGGTTATACCAGGCTTAAGCACCAGACAGGAAGATTGACTTTTTATGACAACCGATACATCATTTTTTCTCATTACAATAGATTACTTTTAAACAGTCTTTTTTTCCCAAATGACAAAAAACATATGCTACAGATATTATGTAACAATATATAAGACAGTAAATACATTTCCGGTTGGCAAAGGAGTATTCTGTAACTGCGACAAAATAGGAAACTTACCAAGATGTTTGGTCTCTGCCCTGTTTTCAAGAAAGGGACACCACATCTTTAAACACAAGCCCTCAAGACTGCTCTTTTGACATATGTTAGCACCAATAGGAATAACATACTGCTCTCTTTGAGCACACTTCATCATTGTGTCAGGCTTTAAGTAGGTCACGTGAAAGAATGGTTGCTGAGTATTTTGAACAGCAGATCAGAGAAGAGAAATACCATGACAGAATCCCCGAAAGGGGTATGAGACCACTCAAGTTCAGTTCAGCAGAGCTCATTTAGTAAGGGGTCCCACAGCCAGAATGGGAGATACTACCAGCCAGTTCTCCGACGAGTTTGCACAGAACCGACAGCTTCAAAGTGGGCGGTTTCTTCTCCGTAGTTCACACATGCTGACATTTTTTGTTTCAACATAGTTAAAATGAGTCATCACCTATGCATGTGTCTATTTTGTCTTTGTGGAGTGTCTGCAGTTTGAAATGTTGCAAAGGTGAGCAAGCCCGAGCACCTATTTTCTTAAGAATCACGTCATTGTGAGGTTTCCTCCTTTGCTGAGATGTTCTTACTATACATCAGCAAATGTAGCTAATGATACATCCCCTTTGCTTATGAATAATGAGAAAATGAGTTTCTGAAATAAATTGCGGTAAAAGATGTCTTAGCACCTGAAATATGTACTTCTGGGAGCAATAATCATGAAGTTCTTAATTTGCAGCTAATATTTCTTTTTCCTCATGTATGAAAGCAAATTGAAAAAGCAGTAAATAATTTACACACCTTTCATAAAAGTAATAACCTCCTATCATAGGAAATCTGAGGAATCAAATCTAGCAGCCGTATAAGAACATTCCTAGCCATAAGCATGTGAATAATTCCAGAAATAGTTGTTAGATGCATTAATATATCTTGGTGATACGAATTAGTCATTTCTAAAATTTTGTTGATAAAAATCAACAAAACCAGGCTTTCTGACACTCCAAAGCTAATAACAGCTATGTTTAGAACATTTACTGAAAACACAGACAAACAGAACTGTAGACAAGTATCTCTATATATTGTGCGCTAGATGTTGTGGAGGAGCACTGCACCTCCTAAAGACTGTGTATCTTGGCTCTGCCAGACAACTATTTCCACATTACTGATAGGTGGGGAGGTGTAATTGTTGCTGCCCTGGATAAGACAGCATAGTCCTGCAGAACTTTTAATCACCGCAGAAAAATAAACTTGTTACAACATGAACTCAATTTAGAAGACACAGCTTACCTCATAAGATAAACTGGGCACAAAAATATTTTTTGTGTTACTGTGTGAAAAGATGCTGTAGATGAAACTAGATTATAAGGTAATTCTGTAACGTGGAGTAGTTTTGAAGCAGTGTTAACCTTGCACCCCTGTCCTAAGTGAAAACACACCATTGAAATCCCTAAACTGAGAAGGGTCTTGAAAACAGAGGATGCTTGATTTCATATGATCCCTGTTAAAATTCATAATCTCTTCCCTTTTTTAACAAAAAAAGAATGTACTTTTAAGGGAAGGACATTGCTATTCTGAGGCATTCTGGCCTACTAAAATTTACTAATTTAAGAGAAAGGCTCCCTCTTTTTATTTTATTATTAACTTCAAGGCTATTTGAAAAATTTCCAGTACAAATCATGATTTCTGTCAGGAAACAGACTTGACTTAGCCAAGCTGCGAGTTTGTACTTTGTCCCAGTTTGAAAGTTCATACCTGGATGTAAGAGATAAAGTTGTAAACGCATGAGACTCTTGAGAATCTCTGTTTAGAACGGCTTACCTGACGTTTTTTGTCTAGATACAGTGCTTAAGTTTTGATTTGACTAGCATTAGAGCCCCCTGTAATAAATAACTAAAACTTGCAATAAACTAAGCCCCTAAAGAAAAATATGGTGCTGACGCTTTTTTAAAATTGGGATGAAAAGGTGGGGAGAGACACCGTGACTGGGGGTGACACCACAGGCTGTGCGCTGCGGTGCACCCTGATGGCCTCTGGCCCAGAGAACACCGTCTGCTCCCCTGCTCCGGAAGACTCCCGGACTGTTAACAGAGTTCATTGGGCACTTGGAGAAAATACTGACAGTTCCCTGACATCTGCGAACACCTTATGGAAGCGGTGGGGTTTTTTCCAAACTCTCCGAGCAAGGAATAAAAAAAATCCAACCAAACAAAAAGAAATACGGGATGTTTCCCTCTCGGTGTCCTGCTTTAAGCCTTTACTTCACACCCGGCCTCCCAGGCGCACCTTACAAAACTCGACTCTAAGTAGAACTGCCCCGCTCAGGCGCGCGCCTGCCGCGAGGCCCCTGTCGCGAGGCCCCTCGCCGCCACCGCCGCCGTTAGCGCAGCCCGCGCGCGGGACCGCGGCCGCCGGCCGGAGGCGGGGAGCCCTCGCTCCCCCAAGGGTAACGCGGTGCTCGACACCGGCGGCGGGGAGAGGTCTCACCCCTCCGGGCACCGCCTCCCCGGCCGAGGTTAACCCCCGCCGAGCGGCTGCAAACCGCACGGGGGGGGGAGCGGTGAGGCTGCGCCTGACGCGGCCGGGGGAAGGTGGGCGGCGCCCCTCCAGCGCCGCGCCTGCCTCCCGCCCGCCGCCGGGAGCCCCGCCCCGCCCCGCCTCGCGGCGGGCCCCGCCCCGGGGCAGTCCCGCGGGCGTGGAACGCGCGGGTGGCAGCTGCCGCTCCGGGCCCGCCACCGCTTCGCGCCTGCGCCGTAAGGCCCCGGCGGGGCCGGGCCTGGCCGGGAGGGCACCGGCGCAGCAGGTCCCAGCCGAGGGGGCGGTGCTGGGCTCTGCGGAGGGTGACGTCACCCTCCCCGCCCCACCGCCGGCACCGCCTCTGCCCGGCGACGGAGGGCCGGGCCTTGCCGGCTGCAGGCGCCGCCATGGCTGCCATATTGGGGAGGAAGTGAGAGCGGGAGGCGGCGGCGGCGGCCAGGAAGGAGCCCTTCCCTTTTCTCTTCTGCTTGGGCGGGCGCAGGCTTCCCGGCAGCGGCGGCAACGGCGGCTTGTGAGACCCCCGGCGCGGGCGGTGTAGAGGCGGCAGCGGGCGGCGGCGGAGCTGAGCGCCCCGGAGGCGGCGTTGGCCTAAGATGGCGGACCCGGCGGAGTGTAACATCAAAGTGATGTGTCGCTTCAGGCCCCTCAACGAGTCCGAAGTGACCCGTGGTGACAAGTACATCGCCAAGTTTCAGGGCGAAGACACCGTCGTCATCGCGGTGAGGGGCCGCCCCAGACGGGAAAGGCAGGGGAAGCGCCGGGGGGTCGAGGGGGTCGGGGGTCGGCGGGGTCAGACACCGCGGGGATGGGCGCGGCGTGAGGGGAGAGGGCAGGGCTGCGGCGCTCAGGAGCGCCCACGGGCGGGGACGCCTCGGGAAGAGGGGGTGGCCTTTTTGGGGTGCGGGAGGACGGGGAGGAGGGCCGGCAGAGCTGTGGACGGGGCCGGTTGGTCTGTCTGTGGGCACGGTCGGGCAAAGAGCGGGGAGCTGGTGGCGGCAGACGTCCCCGAGCAGTGGGCATTGGGCTGTGGGACGCGTCGGTGGCAGCAGGTCGTGAACCCTTTGACAAAGGCTCCGGCGAAAGGCTTGCGACTTGGGGCGTAGCGTCAGGTTTCCTTGCCGAGCCCGAGCCACAGGGCACGCTTCAGTGTGTCCGCGGAAAACGCGTGAATTACGAGGTGGGTAATAGCACCCGAGTCCTGCGGTGTGTCCCTCGGCTAGGCTGTCCCTGGTTTTGGCGACCGTGATGAGTTTGACCGCTAAATACGTGCTCAAAATGCATGCGTTGGACCTACCGTGGAAGTAATTGTCTGCGGAGAGTTTTTTGGGAAGAAAATGCAGAACAACAAACAGTGTAGGCTCTAGTTCGTTGGTGCTTGTGGTGTGTAAAAGCTTCGGCCAATAACTTTTTTTAAAAAATCATCATAAAGAGACCGTTTGGCTTATTACATGTTTGTAAATGCGTTTTAACTGAAGTCACCTTGTAGAGTATGAGGCCTGTTATAAAACAACGTGGATGTTACCGGGGAAAAGATAACGCTTTTCCTTTTTGTTCAGTGTTATATTTAGCTACAAAGTGGAACTGGAATATAAAATTAAAGTACAGTAGTTTATTGCCTGGTTTGGTTGGTATTGTGCAAACACACTTTATATGCAGTGTTTGTTTTATTTTTGCTAACTTATAGTTTGTTTTCATATAAATACTTTTTTCTCTGGAGACAGTGCTGGTCCTCTATTAAAGTAACTTAGATGTTAGTTATCTGTCTTCCAATCTTGGGTTTTATATTCTGTTTCTCAAGGCCACCAGTAATAGCTTTTTCACACAGTATCTGAAGTTGAAGGAGGTGATTTAAGAAAATACTTTTTTTAGTATGACTTACTAAATACTAGGGCTCTAGTCTGTTAATATTCAACTGAATTTGTCAATAAAATATGGAATTCCATGAGTCGGGAGCTACAAGAACGATAGCATGCTTGTGAAATGAGGTAACTTGGGCTTATTTCAGCTGGCAAGCTAGTATCTTGGAGTACATCTCTTCTTCCTGAGGTGGTACAGGTAAATTCCTCAGTGTAAGGAACCAAGCCTGGAAAATGGAAAACTTAACTAGAACAAATTATCTCACTTCCGTCAGTGAACACCCATTCATTGTGACACTACATATTCTGTTCAAAAACTACAGTTAAGTTTATTTCTTTAATGTCAGAAAACATTAAGGTTTCTATATTTTCCACGTGTTCTTTCAGTAGCTCCCGTCTAAAGAGAATAGAAAACTTGCATTGTTTAAGTACTCTTGAAGTATGCTTTAAAAATACCTAAACTGGAAATTGGGCTGAAGCAGTACTGTATCTGGGTAGAAGAGTCTGATGGCATGCTCCTGAGGGATCATGTCGACTTTCTGCTCGGGGTTAATATTTAGTGTTGCCACTGTACTTTGGTGTTTTCTGCATTGATAAAAATTACAACAAAAAAATACGTCAGTGGTCCTAGGTCTGGGACTTGCTGTGCCCCCCCCCAATTATTACATTGAGTAGCAGTGACACCATTTTTGAGTCGTGTTTCACAAAATTTTATAAAGGATTTTTGTTCTGTGATTTTTTTTTTTTGTTTTATAATGGTGCATGTATGACAAGATCGATGTTCTCAAAGTTACAGCTTGGTTCTCTAAAACCGCTGAGACAATTACTTTAGCTTGTGGCTTGTTTTTTTGTGTTGGTATAAACTCAGTCAGCTTGTTAAAAGTTACGAACCTTCCAACTTGAGGCTGCAGCCAGCCACCTTCTGTGTGTGTTGTAGAATTTCCCAAGGAAGGATAGTAACAAAACCAGTCTTTGTCATGAAACAATTTCTAAAAACATCCTCAATAAAAAACTGTGTGGTTACTTTCAGTTGTTTGATTTCTGTCTTTATTGCTACATGTC
Organism: Athene noctua; assembly: GCF_965140245.1. Classification (NCBI taxonomy): domain Eukaryota; kingdom Metazoa; phylum Chordata; class Aves; order Strigiformes; family Strigidae; genus Athene; species Athene noctua. Next base: position 119,011,129 of record NC_134038.1, read on the forward strand.
ATACTGGCTGCCTGTTGAACGGTAATTGAGCCACTTTTATTTTTTTATAGCTGCTTTCCTCAGCTGTCAGAAGGACTTGCACTTTCTGTGTGTGCCTGGGTCTGTGCTGAAACAGTGAAGGTTTCTTTAATAATACTAGAGAGTTGCCTGTAATGGTAGATAGGAGTTGAAAACTAGGAGACAGTGGAAGCAGAGATTATACCAGGCTGCAGATTTGACTCCACTGTGGAGGAGGGTGGGGAGGGAAATCAGTGACTATAACCAAACCCTCCTCCTTCCTTTACTCCCCTGTCATCTCTGAGCTATCTATCTGCCTTTCTCTTCCCAGCTCCTATGTAATTACTGGCATGGCTGTCTTTCTGGACAAGGGGGTTATTTTGATTTGTGTTAGATGAAACACTTGTTATAATTGTAGCTAGTGTGTAACAGCAGTGTGAGGGGACGTATGGTGTTGGTATCTTTTAAAGAGCAGACTTAGAAAAAGTATTGTCCTTCTACAGGACAAAACTTTTAACTAGTAAAGAGCTTTTAAATTATTAATGGTAGCTTCTTTCTGTTTTAATATTTTATTAAACCTTTTTTTCTAATGGCTCTTCCTGTTACTTAAATGTGAGAGTTTTGTTAAAACAGGTAATAGGGTGATTTGTTAGGAGTATATGGCTTTTATGTTAAACATCATAAATGTACCTATACACAAAATTGATAGCAATTTGCTCATGGATCTCAGGCTTTTGAGTAAGATCAAACAGGGAGAAATAACAAGCTTCTAATATAGATGATTATGTCCTTTATTTTTTCAAATATAAAACTGCTTGCAACTGAGTAGCTTTATAGTTCTGCATAACATATCTATACTTTTTTAAAAACATTTCTATACCTAGTCTTGCTCATCTTAAAACTGTCCAAAAGATAAGATAGATTACTGAATACAGTGACACTCTTGAGTATTTTGGAGTGAAGTCTAAACTGAAAACAGTACATCAAATGACTGAAGTGGTGAGGGGTTATAGGCATTCAGGCAAATGGGCAGCAACTCTCTGTTGTCCAAATGTTTCTATAATGATCATAGTATGTTTCTTATTTCTATAGCTTTTAAGAAAGAATCATGGCTACCTGCCTTTATTTTCATATTTGTTTAGAGTACTTTTTTTTTTTTTTCTTTTATATGTGAAATGTAACCGCTGTGATCCCGGAAAGAACTAGCTTTCTTTTCCATTACCTTTTAAACTAGCATTGGATAGCAAATGAGAGCAAGGCTAGGTTTAAGTTAAGTTTGAATCATGTTAATAAAGATCCCTTGCTATTACTGCAGATTATTCTAAAGGAAAATGTGTGTTGCTGAAAGAAAGGCTGTGCCAGACTGTATAAATGTAAGAAGCAAGGTGCATTCTTAAAACAACTTTTTATTATTTGCTAATGTAAAGGAAAACGCTGTTTAATTAGAAGCACACAAATAAAAATGCTCCATATCTACAGTGCAACTTTAAATGTGAATTGAAAATTGCAATCTGTAGCTGAAACAGTAATATTTTTTTCAGTGTTACTCTATTTTTTTTAACTTCATTCCATGAAAAGGTGGATAACAGAGATGTTTTTTGATGATACTGGTATGTTTTAAAAGAAGGCAAATATTCTAGCTTGCAGTAACCTATAAAGGGAGAGCTATATTCTGGCTGCTGTACCATTTGCTTAGAAGTGGTACAGCACCTCACTCATCTTGTATTTGTTTTTTGTTCTGAAGTTGAATGACCATTTTTATGCCGGCAGTGCTTGCTTCTCTTTAGAAAAAACTTTTTACTAAAGCATAGCCTGGCGGAAACTCTTGTTCCAAAATTCCTCTCTTTTTTTCATGCTGGAAGTTAAGTTTCTAGTCACAATTTTTAAAAATAAGATTGCATGCTTTAGTCCTTCTGTAACAGTAACTGCTGTAAAAGTTGATACTTGAGTTGCAGTTATTTGCACAGAATTAAAGAAAAACAGAGCAGAAAGGGATGAGATCCATTAACTGTTCTGTATCAGCTGCAGTTTTGTATGCATAGAGCTAAGACAAAAAGAAAATCCTTTTTCCTTATCCTAAGAAGAAACTACTAATTTGGAAGAGTGCCTTTTCACTCATTCTCAATGTTGGACTCCGTTAGGTGTGTCAAAGCAGCAATACCTTGCCTTAGTAATAGGAAAAACTGAGTCAGGTATTTGACATCATACTTTCCAGAAATTATTCAGTGTGGTATTTTTCTTTTAGTGTATTTTGTGCTGATGGGAAGAATGTTCTTTAGTAAAGATGCAGAACTTAAAGAGAAGGTAGGCTCATTACTTCAATTTCTCACCAAGAATAAGCTAACCGTGAGTGGGGATAACAATGTTTTAACAGTCCATTCCAGCTAAAAACAGTGACGAGCATCTGGGTGTCTTGTGTAGAAAAACATGCTACTGATTTTTCAAGTAAATTTTCACTACTGACTTTGCTTCAGATACTAATGCATGAAAAAAAATGTGAACTTGGGTAATCTTAAGAATAACCAGTTTTATACTTTAAGGAAAGTTACACTGGTTAAAAAAAAAAAAAATTAAAATTTGTTTCTGTGGAGATAACCTTAAGTATTTCTCAGACTTGTAAGATTTCAGTCCAGTTGTTATCACAGATTTTTGTGTAGTCCTCAGTGAAGGCACTGACAAAATAACTTCTGAAGAAACTCATGCATGTTCCAAATCTTGTATAATTTAGCTGTGTTGAGCATTTGTTTATATAAGGATAGTGGTTAACTAGTTTTCAAGTTAACTGCAAAACTGTGTACGTGAACATGAACCCCTTATTAAGATTCAGTTTAAGTACTGCTAGATCGCATTGGCAGATGTCGTTTTTGCGGGCTGTGAGAGTGCTTGCAAAGTTCTTGCTGTGGGACCACATCCCTTCAGTACAGGTAACTATGGGAGCTGAAGTTGTCATGTAGTTGAATACTGACAGAACAAGTGCTGGGCAGGGAGTGATTGTAAATGTTGAATTCTCTGTATTTGGAGAGAGCAAGTCAGAAGCTCTGCTTGTTTGCTTGATATTTTGTGTTGCTTATAGGTTGTATAGATTAAATTTCTATTAGGATTTGAGCAACACTTGCTGAAAACTTCTGGAGTATGCAAAAGCAGCATTATATCACAGTAGTGACACTGCTGCTACCACTGTTATGGACACCATGTGGTAATGTTGCTTGGATCTTTTGTGTTCTCAGTTCATAATAATATCTGATTGTTTACTACTTGGGGAAAAAAAGGCATCTGGTATAGAAAAAATATCTGACACTTTAATCTTTCTTGATTAATCTCTTAAAGGTAATGAGGAGGATTTCTAGGGCAGGGTAATCTGTGTAATACTGTTTTAGCGTTGTTTACAGTAGAAAGTAGACTGTAAAGAGAAGTGATAAGACACAGCATTGCAGATAACAAAGATTTGAAACCATACTGAGTGGGAGTAATGTATTTTTAAAAAAACCCATAATTATCCTGGAACATGCTTGGCTGAATCTAGTTGGTTAGATATTGATTCAGTCGTGATGGAGCAAGGACATGCCTCTAATGTGGGTTTTCATAGGTGTGATAAAATGTACTGTGACCTGGGAGGGGAGGGAAATCTATAACCAGATTTTTGAGTGCTTTGAAGTTGTATTGAGGCTTCATCTAGAAACATATAATACTGAGAACATGTAAACAAATACTCCACTTCTCACTTGCAAGGGATGCGGAAGTAATGAGATGTAAACAGGACCCTTGTGAGGATTCTTTTGGCCAGAGTTACTAAATTTTGTGGGTATGTTGATAGCAGTTGCTACCTTGAGGGGAAATTGAAATTTGTCATGTGCCTAGCAGCTTTCACTGTATAAATAAACAAGATCAATTAAAGGCCTTACTGCCCAAGTGAAGTCCTTGCAGCTTGGTTTTCTATTCCTACTATTCCATGACATTCATCATACATGTTACTCTTTATATTAACATTTTGTGAAACAAAAGAGACTGTAATTGTACGATACTCTGTAATTTGGTTCTGTTCTCTTATGAAGGCATTTAAATGGCAAATAGAGAGTAGGTAGCCTAAAAATATTCTGTCAATGGATTACTCTCAAATTAGTAAAAATAATTTTCCTTTAGGACAGATAAAGAAAAATAGTTAAATTCAGTCCGCCTTTGCTTGACTGAAGAATTAAAGAGAATTAAAAAGAATAATTAAAAAAACCCCAAACCCTTCTAAACACTGTTTAAAAGTTTAGAGATGGAAAGCTTTTTCAGAACCTGCTGCAAATATCTGTAGATTGCAGGGCGATTGCAGCCTAGTGCAGGTTGTGCCTCCAGTTCTTTCTAAACAAGGTATCTTCCGTTACTGGAAACTAAGCCTGATACTTTTTGTTTTAATTCAGGTTTTTTTATGCAAATAAAAAATCTGCTATTTGGCATCAGAAATATTAATAGAACAGTTTGGGTTGGAAGGGCCCTTAAAGACCATCTAGGTCCTGCCATGGGCAGGGACACCTTCCACTAGACCAGGTTGCTCAAAGCCCCATCCAGCCTGGCCTTGAACACTGCCAGGGAGGGGGCAGCCACAACTTCTCTGGGAACCTGTTCTAGTGTCTCACCCCCTCACAGTAAAGAATTCCTTCCTTACATCTATTCTAAACCTACCGTTTTCCAGTTTAAAACTGTTACCCCTCATCCTATCACTACACTCCCTGACAAAGAGACCCTCCCCATCTTCACTGCAGGCCCCCTTTAAGTACTGGAAGGCTGCTATAAGGTCTCTTCAGAGCCTTCTCTTCTCCAGGCTGAACAACTCCAACTCTCTCAGTCTGTCCTCATAGCAGAGGTGCCTTCATCATCTTCATGGTCTCCTCTGGACCTGCAGGTCTGTGTCCTCCTTATTCTGGGGGCCCCAGAGCTAGACACAGAATTCCAGGTGGGGTCTCACAAGAGCAGAGTAGAAGGGAAGAATCACCTCCCTTGATGCAGCCCAGGATACAGTTGATTTTCTGGGTTACATGTGCATGTTGCTGGCTCATAATCAGTTTCCCATCCGCTAATACTCCCGAGTCCTTCTCCTTAGGGCTGCTCTCAATCGTTGCCCAGCCTGTATTTGTGCTTGGGATTGCCCCGACCCATGTTAAACGCCAGTCCCAACACCGACCCCTGAGGAACACCACCTGTCACTGGTCTCCGTTCAGACATCGAGATGTTGACCACAACTCTTTGAGTGTGACCATTGAGCCAACTCCTTGATCACTGAGTGGTCCATCCATCAAATCCATGTCTTTCCAGTTTAGAGATAAGAATACCATGCAGGATAGTGTTCCATAGTGTATTCTGTAGCTATATATAAATACAGAATAACGTATGTGTGTACGTTCAAACACATATACTATGCAAAATATCATTTGCATTTTAATGCACTTTCTGTTGTCATGTTCTATTGGGAACTGCAAAGATCAGATAAGTTGGGATTTGTGAGAAATAGTATTTTTAACAGTTATTGCATAGACTGTCAGAAGATTGTATCTAGGAACTTTCCCTAATTTTTCTAAAATAAATTTTATTGGATTAATTTTCCTCTATATATTTTCTGGAGCAGTAATTTGGAGAAGAGTTTAAATCTTCCAAGTACAAACACCCAAATTGCTAATGCTGCACAGGTTGTTTGCAGTGACATTGGACACTATCACTTCTGTCACTACATGTTTGTAATGGTAAATATCCTCCAAAATGGTGTTATTTCAGTGCATATAAATATGCATTAATTGTATATATGTAAAATGTGTATATACATATGCACACACATATAAATATACATTATCTGATTAACATTTTGTGATATAGATGACTTGCAGTGTAGCTGATGGATATTTGTAAAGTTGGAGGCTTTTTGAAACTACAGCTGCTAGTGAGAAAGAAAACGTATAGCTAGCGTTAGCTTTTCTACAGTGACTTCCCTTTTTATGTTAGGTGTTCTCAGTCTTCATTTTCTTCCCTCAGGGTTACTTGAACTTATTAGTTGTTTGTCTTCTGGTGTATGTAATGGCCTCAGTTGTACCTGTAGAATGTAGGCATTTGAAGTGTATTTGAAGCTAAAATGACTAATCGAGAAGACTTGTGATCTCCCTGCTGTGAAACAAGCGTTCTGTCAAACTTCAACACCTTAGGGATAGTTTCTACCTACTGAGTCTTGTGGTTTCTTGAGTGTATTTACACAGTGAATGCTGTAATTATTTTTTCCAAGAGGAAGCTCATCCACCAGAATTCAAGCCCTCTCAGCAGATAGATATGTGTTGAATCTAAAAAGCTTTTGGTGTTATGCTAGTCGTTACTAAAAGACAAATGGAAGGTCAGGCTGGCTAAGGGAATGTGGTGGGTGGGTGAAAGTTGGAAGCTCTACTTGTTTCTTTGTCAGGAGAGTTCCAGAATATCCTTGGGGGAGGATGATAATGAATTAAATTTAGACAAATAGAGCATTTGACAGTTTCAGTGAGTTTAGCAATGACTGACCCAGGCCCCTCATAAACCTGCTTGGCTACCTACTCAATCAAGCTCTGAAAATTCTACAAAAATTTAAACTTCATAAGATGAGCATAATAGTTCATATCCTGATTGATAGTCAACTGCTTAGAACTGTATTATGAAAATGTCTTTGAAACAAAGCAAAAATCCAACATTACTTTCGAAAACCTATGTCAGAGCTTCTTGTAGTGTCTTCCAAAATGAGTCTTCTGTGAAAGGTTCCATTCCTCCAAAGTGGCCTCTTCCTTCAATTTATGGAGCTTTATTTTAAGGATATAATATATGGGGAAATAGTTCTTGTGCTGACTATAGGTGATCTGAATGTTTCTTCTTGATTTGAGGTTTTTCACAAATGTTGCAAAGACACATACTGCGTGTGATGTGGTATAAGCTGTTTTTCATAATTTGGGTTTACCAGAGTAAACCGACTACCAGAGCAGAAGAGAATAAGGGATTTTCAGGTGTACAGACTAGGTATTGGTTTGTGTTGTAAATCAAGTAAATCGAGGTCTTGTGGCAGAGTAGTTTTGCAGAATTACTTAGATTGTACTTTGAAGCCAAATATATTTAATTCAAGGCCTTACTTGTAGGTAAGAATGTGAAGATTTAGGCAACACTATATATAAGCTGATTTCCTTGCTGCGGTCTTCAAATGCTTAAAAAACCTAAAGGATTGGGCTGAGACAGTATAAAGTAGTTCTGTATGAGCAAACACCTTCTGGTTGTGCTTCCAGTGTCTGTTTTCTTAATAGCTCTTCTGTGTCTTTTTTTTCCAGTCCAAGCCATATATATTTGACCGTGTATTCCAGTCAAACACATCACAGGAACAAGTATACAATGATTGTGCTAAGAAGATTGTCAAAGGTAAGGTGGAACAGCAACTTTAACCGTAAGGGTCTCATATTCGTGTGGATTTCCATGTTGAAAAGTGATACTTCTATTGCCCCCTTTTACTTTCTGAATGTTTGATAAGAGTTAACATGGATTATAGTGGTGTAAAATCATGCTGTAGTTCAGCTGATAAATTATGTCAGTGCTTAACTTCCTGTTTCAGTCAATTGCAACATTTGAAAACATTTACCTGTCATGTTTTGGTTTTCTTGCAATTCTCTCCAAAAGATTGTTTAGTTTCTGACAAATTGTTTTAAACAAAATAACTTATGAATAGGTTTGGGTACCCCCCCTTCAAATTTATTGGTGAAAACATTCTACATTAGTTTGTTTGGAGGAGTATAAGAGGAAAGGGAACTTGCGAAATCATGTGTATGTTGTAGGTTGTTTTCTAAGCTTGCTTACTTAATACATAGTTTAAGGAGTATGTTTTTAGTTTAAGGAGTATGTTTTTGAATGTGATTTTTAGCTTCACAATTAAAAGTTTAAATGTGAGTTACCCCTATGCATATCAGGGTATACAGTTTCTCCAAACCTATATTGTCAAAATTGGCCTAGTAACTTCAGAAATTCAAGTCTTATCACAAAGAAGATTAGACCACAGTAAGTTGTTGTAGTAAGCAATTAGGTAGTTTCCTCAAAATAAAATTGATTGATTTCTTGAGGAGATCAGTATTAAGTTCTAAATGAAACAACTTTAATGAAGACTTGTCAGAAACCCCTGAAATATTAACTGTTAGTGACAAGAGAAGATTGGCTAAAATACAGGAATTTTTTTTATCATTAGAAAAGTGAATGGCTGTGGAATCCATGCTACTGCAAGTATTTAACCCTTTCATGATTTAAATAGTAATCTGGATTAGATCAGAAGTTTTCTCCTTAAAAACTAGAGTTAATGAAGGATTGTAATGCTGCCCCCTTCCTCCATCTAAACCTCTGATCTCTGTTTCTCTGTGTGGCATTTCTAGGCTGTGCTACATCAGGTGGGAAAATGAGCTCTCATAGTGGTGCAAAAGGGTTAGTGTATCGTGTGGTGGCAAAGCCTTCCCCATTTGGAGCATCTCATGATTGGTTTTGGAAAATAAAAGCTTACTTGCAGGATGTGGTTCTACGGTAACTGACTTGCAAACAAACCAACCCACTAGCCCCTCATCCCTCAGTCTAAAACTTTGGGTTGGTACAGTCATAATTTGAAAGAGAAGGTTATGGCCAAAGAGTAAGATATTGAAACTTGTGACATAGCCCATTCGCTTCACAACTGGACAATTAAACTTTCCTGAAGGCAGAAAATTCTACAGCGTTCTTGTGTTGGATAACTTCTTCTGAGTTATCAAAAACTATCTGTTCAACCTAGCAGTTGTATTGATTTTCCTTTTTGTTCCTGACTCTGAAGTCCTGATTTTTCTGGTTGAAGGAACAGATGCTTCTAATACAGTGAAGTTCTGAAACACAGTTGATGATGACTTAATGCATTAAAAGGGGTAGGGAGGAACATTCTCCTCCTCCCCACCCCCTCCCCCCAACTCTAGCACAGAGTTCCCAAATGTTGAATGATTTAACTTGCTGAACATTGTAAGAATTGGCTGCTGTGCATTCTGTTTGATTTGACTTTTCTTTAGAAAAAGGAAAGGAACCCTAATGAAAATACTCTTTCTCTTTAGATGTACTTGAGGGATACAATGGTACAATATTTGCTTATGGACAAACATCGTCTGGAAAGACACACACGATGGAAGTAAGAAATCTTAAAATTATTTTCCTGCAAGTGTCCCCGTCGTCTGCTTTCATCACAATAGTCTGCTTGTTTTCATCTTGCAATTTTAATTTTCTTTCCATTGCAATATTTTGATACCTGAAATAGTGGTTTGGTTTTTTTAGGACTGTAAATGGCAATTAGTGTATTTTTTTTTTTTTCAGCCCTCAGTAGCAGGATGAGAAACACAAGAATACTGTTAATAGTGCATATTCACTTTTAGTAATTTGGGAGATTTCTGAGGCCATTGTTTTCAGTGCTTGCAAAGGCTGGGTCTAAATTAAAGTCTAAAGACTTTCCTTTATAGCTAAAATAAGTGCATGATACCTGTCACCATTTTCAAACTGATTTGTCTGTTAACTGTTTTGCCTTTGGATACTGTCTATGATACTGGATTCAGTATAAGTGTTTCAATTTACTGTATCTTGTTCTAATAAGGGGAAGCTTCACGACCCAGATGGAATGGGTATTATTCCAAGAATAGTGCAAGATATTTTTAATTATATTTACTCTATGGATGAGAATCTTGAGTTTCATATTAAGGTAAACTTTTCTTCATTGTTATTTGTTTTATCTATATCAAAAGTGGAAGTAGTCTGTGGTTAAATGGATGTTCTATATGTTTCAGATACCTGTAATTTGGAAAATCTAAATATGAGTTATTTCTGAAGTAACTGACTTGTTAAAGAATTATGTTAACACTTTAATTTCCATTAAACACTGATGGTAGCTATCCTGATAACCTATGGCAGTGCTGATAGTGCTTGAAACTTTTGATCAGAATAGTTTCTTCTTAAAGGTGTATTTTAGTTCAGCCTTAAGGACTTGAGCTAGATGTGGTATTATGTAGGAGGTAATGATGAACATGTTGGATCATTCTGATAAAAAATTAATGCATTTTTGCTTTCTGATGCTGTATGTCTATTCCACTTCCCATTTCTAGGTGTCGTATTTTGAAATATACTTGGATAAAATAAGGGACCTTTTGGATGGTAAGCCTTTTATTTATATTGAAGATAGAAAATTGTTCTGGAGAGAGATATAAAAAAAAAAAACCCACCACAAAAACCTTATCATAATACTGAGATAGGTATGCAGTATGCTAATAACCTGTACATGATAAAGGTACATCAAAATGAGAAAGCACAGAGCTAATCTATATAATATTACTAAAGCTGCAGTAGTGGTTTTTTCATGTATATTAAGTTTTTGTAAAGTGTTGCTGAGAAATAACACCTTTTATGTGGACATATGTTGTACAGAGCTAGTTCAATTTGCGAAGAAATTGTATATACTTTAGCTTTAGACCTTCTTCTCTTCCAGTTTCAAAGACCAATCTCTCTGTTCATGAGGACAAAAACAGAGTTCCCTATGTAAAGGTGAGCATCAGTCTGATATGTTTTGATCTTTCACTCCTCTAGTGTGCATGATTTACTTCTGGCTTCTTGGTGTGGTGGTATTTTGCTTTTTTTTAAAGGGTTGCACAGAGCGTTTTGTATGTAGTCCAGAAGAAGTTATGGATACTATAGATGAAGGAAAATCAAACCGACATGTAGCGGTTACAAGTAAGTATTATCTTTTGTCTCCTTTTATTGCTTTACTGATTTGCTTCTGGTATGCCTTAAAAAGTAGGGAAGACAAAAATAGTGAATTAAATAATTCAAATTTTTGGAAGGGTCTAGCATAAGCAGTTTCAGCATGTCTTTCAGAAACAAGCATTTCAATTCCTCTTGTGTTAGATGTTGTTACTTAGGCTTGGATTGAAAGAAGAAAGTAAGTGAGTAGGTGAGGATCTCTGAATCATTGGAGAAAAGGGTGTAGCTCTGCATTAGCAATAGTCAAAAGTCCTAGTTTGTGGAATTTGTTTCAGATAACCTGTAAGTAAGGCACTGTGGCTTATCTACAGTTTGGCCATTCTGTTTCATATTCTAAGAAAAGCTGGTCAGAATATATATTCAGACATGCTGCAGATTTAAACAGCATCCCAGTGTCCCAGGTTTTTTAGCCTGTGGCATGCAACTGAGTTGTAAGGAGCCATGTCATAGGCCTCTGAATTCCTATAAGAAGCAGGATTAGGAAGTGACAGAGGTTTTTTTAAAAAATAAAGTAAAATAAAAATAGGGAAAGATGAGGTGCATGCAAAATAATACTTCTTAGCAACTGAAGTAACTGTCAGAAATCTTTGAGAGCCAGTTTGAGGGTGAGTTTCACAATTTTCCTGTTTCTCGTTCTTTATTTGGGAAAAGAAAGAATATACAGTTGTTGAGAAAATAAAATATTTTTCTTCTCCTTTCTTTGGTCAAGGATCAAAAAATAAAAATATTATGTTCCTTTTAAGGAATGACTTGATCCTGCACTTCTACTTTGTTGCTCCTGTTCTGAAGTGGGGACTAGACTAAGTAACAGAGAAGTAATAGGAATTTGGATAGCAGGATGTTATTCTGTGTTGAGCTGCTTCTGTGGCATTATTAAGATGGTTCTTTTAGGCCTGTGAGGGATTTGTGTTTAAAAGGGGGAAGAAATAGGCAGATGTTATAATTCAGATTGCAGTCAGCTTAAATTTTGTTAATGAATTAAAATAATTTTAAAAATTCAGTATATCTCATTTACTCTGCATGTTTCACAGCAGAAGGGGCAGTAGGTATTTAAACCATAAAGGGGTGAGAGGTTATATGGCCATCTAGGTCAAATTTTCACAAAAGGATAAAATGTAATGCATTGTAAATCTACACACACACACACACACACAAAAAAAAAAGTTCTGGTAACAGAATGTAAATGTGCTTTCTGTCCTAATGGAGTAAATTAAATGTGTGAAAATCCATAGCTGACAGGCTATTAGATCTGTAAGTGAGCTTATATGGTATTAACAGAAGCCCAAGGGGGACTGGATCTTTGTTATTCACTTAAAAGATACTATTAGTTTTATTGTCATTGAGAGACTGCTCTATACAGTTTCATTACCTTTAGATCTGTCGCTTTGCTGCGGGAAGATACTGTTTTATTTGGTTGTACAAATATTTTTGACAATTTATGTATTTTTGGATTATAGATATGAATGAACACAGCTCCCGAAGTCATAGTATTTTTCTTATTAATGTAAAACAAGAGAATACTCAAACAGAACAGAAACTAAGTGGAAAACTTTACCTTGTGGACTTGGCAGGTAGTGAAAAGGTAATTCTATATTTCTTTTTCTGCTCTGAAAAACTTCAATTATTCTTTACAATCAAATATTTTACAGTACTATAATACTGATTGTTCAGTTGTCATCTCTGAAGTGGTTTGAAATGTGCTTTCTGAATCCTAGTCTGGTTTGGCTGTTAGATACTACCTCTTTAAGATGATCAGCATTTCTGCAGTGAGGGTTTGTAAATATGGAATAGGGTGGGGAAATAGGCTAGAGTTCAGTCTCAGTATCTGTGAGACCAGAAAGTTTATAGGTGTGTTGGCTAGCCAGGTACTAGAATAAAAACAGAGTTTTATGGATGTGGAATATCTGAATTTTCTTACATAGTGGTACTAAGTTTCTTAACTTGAACTACTGATTAACATTGTTTAAAGTGGCAGCTTGCTTTCCTGTATCAGTGGCTTAAAGCAGAGAATGAAATATGTACCATTTTGCTTAGTCTGTATCATTTATTATAGGCTGTAATTAAAGAACTAGATTTTTGATCTTTTCATCTTTGCTTCTGGGTTTATCCCCATCTTTGTCTCCAGCTTTTTTCAGTCCTTTCTGCTTGCTGTTGTCTTTTCCTCATGTCATTGTTCTGTGGCCTTATTGTTGTTGCTGATCCTGTGTTTATTCTGAAATCTTTTCTTAGTAATGGTCTTTTCCTTATTAATTCTTTCAGTTTCATTCTCATTAGAGTGAGACCAAAGTTAAAGGGCTGTGTTTCAGGTCTCCTTTCGCTATAGTTTTGTTCCTTTTGCTGTTTATGTCAAGCTTTGTTTTGGTGCTTCTCTCAGTCTTTTTGAAATACATGAGGTTTTCTGATGCCTTGTCTTTGGTTGGTTTAAACATAGGCATATATAAGATTACTTAGTTGTAGTCATGATCACAGCTTGGTGAGAATAGTAAAGGGAGGATTATAGAACTAGAAGTCAAATTTAGCCCTTGAAGCGGAAGAGCTAAGATTAATAGAATTGTGTCAGGGTAGATTTTTTTTTTTTTCACTCTTCTGCTGATATCTATTTAAGTTCCTAGAGCACTCCTGCAGGTCAGATTCAGCCTCTAAAATCTGTTCTCACAAATTCCTGCTAGTATCAACTCTGCTATGTTTTCCAGAGGGAAATGGAGAGGGTTGGTGGTGGTGTGTGGTTTGGGGTTTTTTGTTTCTTTTTGTTTGTTTTTGTTAAGGATGACCTCTGGACAAACTATTCATAACACTTATTTCCTCTTACTTTAAGGAATTCCAGCTTTTTGATAAACATCAAACAACTTTTGAAACTGTCTATTTGATAGTACTTTTTAGCTATACACGTATCTTCTATGAAAAGGCATGATTTGCAAGGAAAATACTCACTTCAGTTTAAAAAATCAGAAACCTCTTCAAACACTTGAGTTCCGAATGAAAATCGGTGAATCAGAGAAGGAGGAGGAGTTCACTTAATCTGATCCACCTTGCTTATGAGTACCTCATAAGATCAGGAAGACTGACTTAAAAGCTGAAAAGTTACTCAAGTCTTATATTAAATGTGAAAGGTGTTTTTTGAAGATGTGTTTAGTAATTTACTGAAATGTTGTATAGGTTAGTAAAACTGGAGCAGAAGGTGCTGTGCTGGATGAGGCCAAGAACATCAACAAGTCTTTGTCTGCTCTTGGAAATGTCATCTCGGCTTTGGCTGAAAGCAGTGTAAGTGTTCTTTTGTATTTTTATACTTCAAGGTTAAAAGCTTGCATCTCTGAGCATGATATTATGCAGAAATTTTTTACTGATCTCAGTGATATGCATGGAGTCTTTTATACTAATCCAGTAGCATCAATACATTGCAAATGGTCGTTATTCTTATACCGTGTTGACACTGATAAGTTACATTTAATGTTGAGGCACCTAAGCATCATAGTGAAAGTTTTCTTGTACTCTCAAAGTTACTAAACATAGAAGTACAATTTTATGTAACCCCATGTGTGTTCAGTTTTATGATTTATGAATTAAAGTAGAACCTAATGTCTTTCTAATGAAGTTGAAATAAAAGCTATGCTTTTTCTAGTTTTAACAAGTGAAATAATGTGTCTAAAAAACCATGACTGATTCATTTAACCATTTTCTTGGTAGACTTACGTTCCATATCGTGATAGTAAAATGACCAGAATCCTTCAAGATTCACTAGGGGGTAATTGCAGAACCACTATTGTTATTTGCTGTTCTCCATCTTCATACAATGAATCTGAAACTAAATCTACTCTTCTGTTTGGCCAAAGGTGAGTAAATGACATCATATTTTGCTATTATTATGCTCAGAAATGAGTAAGTTACTCTGTTAAGATTTCTGAATCAAATAATTAGAATGCTCTCTTTCTGTAATTCTCCAGTGCACACGTGGCTAAGTTGTGATCTATCATATAAAAATTTCTGAACTGAGCAGGATCCTGAAGACTCTATTTCTAGGAGGACAGCGTATAGTTTGGTTCAAAATGTTTTAATGTATCGTCTTGGAGGGCAATTGATATTCTTCTGGGTTTTTTGGCTTTTTGTTTTTTTCTAAAGTGGAAGGAGGCTGAAAGGAATTATCCTCTTAAGTTGGACCCTTTATTTGCTGGGAGAGCCTGTCCTCTGCCACCCTTTATTTGATAGCATGCTGAATTACATCTTCTGGTCAGTTTTCTGTATCATTCCAGTAACATTTCAGTTACAGAATGCCAGGTTAGAGGGGACCTCAAGTATCCTCTGGTCTGATCTTGTTGGCAAAACACAGTCTAAATAAGATGTCTCAGCGCCCTGTCCAGCTGAGTCTTTGAAGTGTCCAAAGTTGGGAAATCCACCACTTCCCTGAGGAGATTATTCCAGAGGCTGATTATTCTCAGTGGGGAAAATTTTCTTCCTGTGTCCAATCGGAGTCTCGCCAGGAGTAACTTGTACCCATTACCCCTCATCTTTTCCATGTGACTACTTGTAAAAAGGAAGTCTCCATCTTCTTTGTAGCCACCTTAAAGGGTGGAACATGGTGATAAGGTCCCCCCTTAAGCCTTCTCAAGACTGAACAAACTCAATTCTCTCAGCCTTTCCTCATATGACAGGCTTCCCAGTCCTTTGATCATCTTTGTGGCCCTTCTCTGGACCCTCTCCACCCTGCCCACATGTATTTTGCTTAGTGGGGACCAAATCTGAACACAGGATTTCAGGTGTGGCCTGGCAAGTGCTGGGTAGAGTGGGATAATGACTTCTTTATCTCAGCTGGTGATGCCCTTGTTGATGCAACCCAGCATCCTGTTGGTTTTCTCTGCTGCTGCAGCACACTGTTCACTCATACGGAGCTTGTTGTCCACCAGGATCTCCAGGTCCTTTTCCACAGAGCTGCTCCCCATCCAGGTAGATTGCAGTCTGTGCTGCACTCCTGGATTATGTTTTCCCTGGTGCAAGACCTTACACACCTCATAAGGTTCTTGTTAGCCCACTCTCCCAGCCTATCCAGGTCTTCCTGCAGGGTGGCTCTCCCTTCCAAAGTGTCCCCTTCTCCACTCAGTTTGGTATCATCATCAGGATACACTTGATCCCATCATCCAGGTCACTTATGAAGATATTAAACAGTGTTGGGCCCAATATCAATCCCTGGACTGCACTTGTGACAGGTTGCCGGTTTGAAAAGGAACTATTTACCACCACCCTCTGGGTGCTGCCTGTCAGCCAGTTCCCCACCCACCTCACAGAGGTGTAGACCATAATGCATCAGTTCCTCTAGGAGGAGGCTGTGGGAAACCATTCAGCTTTGGAGAAATCCACATAGACAATGTCCACCACTCACCCCCACCTCAGCCGAGCAGGTTACTTTGTTGTACAAGGTGATCAGGTTTGTCAAGCGTGACTTGCCCGTGGTGAATCTGTGCTGGCTTTTCCTAATCATGTACTTGCTTTTGACTTGTGATGGCCCCCAAGAGGATTCATTCCAGAACCTTCCCAGGGATTGAAGTAAGACTGATAGGCCTGTAATTTCCTGGATCCTCCTTGAGGCCTTCTTGTAGATGGGGGTGACATTACCCTTCTTCCAGTCTTCTGGCATGTTCCCTGATCTCTGTGGCTTCTCCAAGATTATGGAGAGCTGCCACATGATGACATCAGCCAGCTCTTTAACACCCTCGGGTAGATAACGTCAGAGTCCATCAATTTGTAGAGATCAAGCTCCGATAATAGTTTGAGCTGAGCTTTTGCTTTTCTAACTCATTTCTGCACACCCTGGCAATACCCTTGTAGTTCCCAATGGGTATTCATCTGCTTTGAGTTAATACTTCAAAATTCCTGTGTCATTTTTACTTGAATTTGTAAGTACCTATTTCATATTCACTATTTTGATAGGCATTTCTTCTTTGCCACTCTGTTAATGCTTCATCATAATACTCTGGTTCCTGACCACTAGATTTAATCACTTCATTTACCGGAGCACATTATGAAAGCTATCAGCATTTTACTTAGTTCATCTTGTCTTCTATGTTAGTGTACCTCTTCCACTTCAGTTCAACGAGATAGTTTTCTACTGGTCTCTTCATATAATTTTTTTTATTAAGGAGATTAGACTAGATGACTTCAGAACTTCTTAAATATCTGGCAGAATATGGGTAGTTAGTGGGTGTGGAGTAATGACTGCATTCTGTAACAGCAGTTATTTTGGTCTCCTTTTAGAATCTAGAAGGTCTTTTCCTTTCCTCTTAGTATTTCTTGAATGAGCTATCAGGAAGCGTTTTCCAGCGGTAGCTCCGTAGTTCCACTGCTTCATGCTCTTGACCTCATCAGGAGTTAGTAGTGTACGCTTCTATCTCAGTCACCGTAGTTAATCTGGTATATTAATTCAGCCTCCTAGGGATGTTAAATTCATGCTGAAACCCTCAGGCTGTAGTCACTGAAGGCTAGATAAATATCATGTGACTTAGTAGGAAATCATGTGTCTCTTGGTAGTCTCAGTAAGACTTTGCAGAAAGATGCTTATACGAGTCATAATAGGGGGACAGGGGAATTTCTAAATACCATTAAGCTTTTTTCCTGTTTTGATCTTTGAGGGGAAGTGTTTGGTAGTAGGAGACTCTACAGAAAAATTACTGACATGAGGTATGGCACTAAAGTAAAACTGTACGTTAACTTCATGAAGATACATTATTAATGCTTGTAGTTTCATCTCCAAAGCTAATGTCTTTGGGTAAGATTTGCCTGACTGAATGTAGACAATCGCATCTGAACTTTGTAGCTGGTACACCTTGTTGGTTAATGGAGATTTAGTAACTGGATTTTTAGGTGGAAATGAGCTGTTTCTTATATAAATTAGGTGGTTTACACCCTAAAAGTGTTATGCTTTCCATTGGAGAAATGTTTGCTAGGTGTGGTGAATGCTACACTTTGTTCAAAGCTGTGCACTGCTGTCCCAACTTGAATTCTTTCAGCTGAAAGTATGCAGATTAATTTTTCCAGCTCAACTAGCTGGGGGTTTCTCAGTCTTCACAAAGATTATTGTATTGTTTTGTCCATTAAGAGTTGTATTAATCTAATAGGAAGAATAGTAAGTTGACAGGGAGTAGAAATAAGCTTTTGAAAGAGTTGGGAATGTCTTCAGTTTCACCAGTGATATATAGAAAGTTTATTTAATAGCCTTTAACTCCTTTCTTTAAAAATGAAGTTTCAGAGCTCTTTGGTCTTTCTATGTAGAGCAAAGACCATTAAGAACACAGTCTGTGTCAACGTGGAGCTCACTGCAGAACAGTGGAAGAAAAAGTATGAGAAGGAAAAAGAGAAAAACAAGACTTTGCGTAACACCATACAGTGGCTAGAAAATGAACTCAACAGATGGCGGAATGGTGAGAAACAATTACATTTTTGTTCTGCAAACTTTAGGTAAGCCAAAAGACACTGAATTAGTCTTCAGGATAAAAAAAACCCCACAACTAAGAGCACTCACTATGCAAGACACTAATAAGAATGTTAAAGTTAGGATATCAAGTTCGCATTGCAACTTTGTATTTTTCACTGGAACAACTAATAATCACATAATGGTGAAAATGTGTGAAAGTATACTGGTGTTAGGTTCTTCAGCACAGAGCCAGAGTTACATTCATTCTAAATTTTATTTGAGGTGGAGAAAAAAAGTTATACTAATTTTAAATGCAGAAACTGTGTAAAATTTCCTCTGGTTTGGCTTTCTAATTCAAATCAGTGTCACAAGATCTTGTCTTCATTTAAAATTCAAATATGTTAATAGCCAAAAACCCTCCCAAACCCCAAAATTGCTTATGGTACAGAATGTGTGTCCATTCTTTCTTCCTGAATAATTATCATTGAAGTGTCCGGCAAAAAAATGAGTTACATATGAAGCCTTAACTTTAGGAAAGTAGGAACATAGGTCATACATACAGATGTATTCTGGAGTTTGTCAGCTGTAGAAGATGATTTTGCAGTCTTGTAGACAACTGCACCACATCCTGGTGTAAACCTGTGAAAAACATGGTAGCTTAAGTTCAGTAGGATGTGGTTTTTAAATTTTTTTTTTTTAAATCTTTTATGGAGATGGTAAGAGGCCACACCTGAAACGTTAAGTATACTCCTTCCAGAATATTGACACAAGGTACTGAAGTGATGGAAAGAGCCCATACCTTCCAAGGACTGCATAAAATCTTTTGTAATAAGACAGTAAGGAATTTAGTTTACCAGAGAAGTGCCTTGATTTAGCGTGTGGTATTTTTCTGTGTGAAGTTAGTAAAATGTTCTCATCAGAAAAGGCTTAATGAACATAAAAGTGTAACTGAAAAAATATTTTACTTTAGAAGCAAAGCAATTTAAAAGTAAATATGGTTACCTAGCAAAAGAGACTGCCAAGGGAAAATAAAGCATTTTCTGTCTTCAGGGCAAGTTAGGTGCCTCTCTAGAAGATACAGTTTGATATGAGGTTGGGAGCTCATAGGAGAGTAACTGGGTGAATATAATGTTCTGTGGTAAGCAGGAGATAGTTCAGATGACCTAGTGTAATTTTTTTTATCATGTAATCATGTGAAGTCAATTGCTTATTAACTGTGGAGTGCTGTTAGTAGAGAGTATGTAATACTTCTCAAGGCTAACTGTGTGGAAGATACTTCATGGCTGGCTGTACTAAAACTTAAGTGTTTTCTTTAAGGGGAGACTGTACCAGTTGATGAACAGTTTGACAAGGAGAAAGCCAACTTAGAAGCTTTTGCAGTGGACAAAGATATTACTGTTATTAATGATAAACCAGCTACCACAATTGGAGTAACTGGCAATTTCACTGATGCTGAGAGAAGAAAATGTGAGGAAGAAATTGCCAAACTGTACAAACAACTGGATGACAAGGTATGCTGTTCTTACACTTCCAAGAGCTCTTACATTAAATATCTTGAACAATATATTATATAATATTTAATTTGCCAGTCTCCATTTGCTAGTACAGCTGAAATATTTGCCAATTCTGAAGCTCCGAATAAATTAAAATTGTCATATCTGGTGCTAATCAAATATCCTTTCTCAGTTGCTCTTCCGCCTTTGCTGAAACTACCAAAAAGTGTCCTGAAAACTGAAGTATCAGTACATAGGGAAAAAAAAAAGTTCGTAAGGAAAAATTAATGAGAATCTTGAATGGTGTTTCTGCTTTCTGGGTGTAGAATATTTCTAGCTGTTTGTTTGAAATAATACTGTACCAGAAAAAGGAAAATAATGGCAAAGCAGGAAAATGAGTAATTTGAAGACAGCAGTTTTTTCCTTCATGTTATGCATATTTTATCTGAACATAATTTTAAATTTAAGCAGCAGTACTAAATCTGGAGAGGAAAAAAAATCTTTGAATTGTTTCTTGGAAGTTAGAACAACTTGGAGAAGACTTGCGAAAGCACAGGTATAAGTTTTGTCTTTGAAGCATGTTGTGTTATACATACATGCTAGGTTAAGAGCTTAATGGATCAACCAGTAGATTTAAAAGCATTGGTTTTTTTACTTGCTTTCAGTTGTGTAATTGTCTCAGAATATGGAAAAGTTAGATGCTTAACACCTACTGTCTCTTAAATTATTTTTCTGGAGCGGTATATGTCAGTCTATTGAACATAGTCTTACTTCAACTGCAGGATGAAGAAATTAATCAGCAAAGCCAGCTAGTAGAAAAACTGAAAACACAAATGTTGGATCAGGAAGAGGTGAGTTTTGCTCTTGCATCTTCATTCTGTTTTTGTTTCTTTCATTTAAAAAAATTGGAGATGTTCTGAATAGATCACAGTTTATGACCAGGGAGTAGAATGATGGCTTAACTGCTGTACAGTAGTTTTCTTTTATTCCTTATCTAATTCTCTGCCTGTTCATTCCCCCCACTTACACTATGCTAATGGCTAAACGTAAACCAGTTTACGTGAACCTTAAGTATCCATGAAGGTTGAAGGAATTGAAGTATTTTATGCAAATACATTAGCAGTTGTTTCCTCCATGCAAAGTTAGTAGTTTGTCAAAACTGAAGATATCTTGATTTACTGTAAGAAATCTGTTTTAAAGTTTACTTCTGTTGAGTGGCTGTACAGAGAGAGAAAGGGGTAGAGGGAAATGTAATGGCCGATAATGAAAAAGGAAGTATCTATGTGTTACTTCAGACCATACTTTCTAGAATATTCAAACTATTTGTATGCATATGTTGCCAGTGATGTAACTTAATGGGGAAGGTGCCTATTAATAATGAAATTGATACTTTTTCTAATATCTTGGCTAAATGAAATTAATTCTATATAGCACAAAGATTTAAAAAAAATAATCTTTGTGTACATGACAAGAGGAAATGGGTCAAGGACTTAGGAAGTTGGATCTACTGTTTAATTTTACTTAAATAAATCTGCCTCTTTAGCAACTGCTCACTTTGTCTAGTTACTCTTCAGCAGCTAACAATGTTAAAATGTTCCTAGCCTGCTGACAACTTCAGACTCATGAGTAGTGTTCAGTGGCTTTTTTGAGAACTTGCAATATTCCATGTGCATTTCTGCTTTCTGTCCTTATGTGTCTTGATTTGTAATCATTTCCATTTTGAAAATACTTTAAAAACTAAAGAATTATGGATACAGATGATAAATTCAATTGTTCATTATACTCTCACTGTACCTGTCTTTAACATCCTTATTGCATGATGCCAGACACTGAAAGTGTAGATATAAGCTATTGTAGTGGCTAAAAGCATTAATATGATCTAATTTATACATGGAATTTTCTTGCTGACTATTTGTTTTAATTTTAAATAAATATCATTGTTGCAGCTTCTAGCATCAACCAGACGGGACCAAGACAACCTGCAAGCGGAGTTGAATCGCCTTCAGGCTGAAAATGATGCTTCTAAAGAGGAAGTGAAAGAGGTGTTACAAGCCCTTGAAGAATTAGCTGTCAATTATGATCAGAAGTCTCAGGAAGTAGAAGATAAGGCAAAGGAATACGAACTGCTTAGTGACGAACTCAATCAAAAATCGGTATGAAATTGGGATAAGAAATTACTGACAGTCTTCAGTAACTTTTCTTGCCTTATCTGTATTTCTTGCTTGAAGTCATTTAAAGGATTTTCACGGGGAAAATGGGAGTCTTAAGTCTAAAACTTCTTTAGTTTTAGCAAAGGGTGATTTTCTAAAACCAGTAAGTTTCAGAAAAGTGCACAGTGAAATATTGACTTTGATAGCTCTCATCTTTGTAGTACCTATGGCATTTTACTACCTGAAGAATATTCAGAAAAATCCTAGATGTCAGAACTTAACACTTTATTACATGCTGGTGATCAGACTTGGTTTTCTTTGTCTTTCTAGTGCAGTTGGGGTAATCCTCATTTCAGAATCTGCTCCTTCCAATCTTGAAATTGCAGTGAGCCTGCTACAGCTTTTCTTGAAAGGAATGTGCATTTGCATGCTGTATTTATGGCACATAAAATAGCTTCTCTTGATGCCTTCAAAAATAGGCACTTTATTTGACATCCTGAAAGGAGTAGTCCTGAACACTGAGGACCTATTCCAAAAGATCACCCTGGTTAAAATACAGATACTGCACCAGTTCCACAGGATGAATACCATACCCCTCCTTGCATACCTGCATAGTGTCTGAATTGACTAACAGTTTTGGTAGCCAATTATTTGCCAGACTTAAATCAGTTTTAAACAGTTAATACTCTATTCACTATCCTAAAATTCTAAGTACTGGAGAGTATCAGCACGTTTGCTGGCACTGCAGACAGAATATGTGATGGCTCAAGTCTCATTCTGTGTTCTTGAAGGTGAAAATTGGGTGGGTCTGGGTCTTCTAGTGAACGTAGCTGTCAATTTTCAGTTAGATTTGACTAGATAGAATGCTGGCATTAAAATTGATGTTCAGAAGATCATGAAGCTTTAAACTTCTAAGTATTCTGAGCTGAGTAATCTTTACTGGTAACTTAATCACTTGAAACTTGGCTCTAATCAGATGGTCTCTGGTCTTCCTATTACGAGCAGCATTTACAATTTGGTGGAATAGGCTAGCTGTTTGTGTGTCTGATCCTGAAGTGCATGATTTGGGTGTTTTGCTGGATTTTTTGTTTGTTTGTTTGCATTGTCAGTAGTTTTAACTAGTTTATAGGTAGTCAAATGATTCTGTATGTTATAAGTAATGTCTATGGAGTGTCACAAATAACATACAAGAAACTACATCTTAGAACAGTTGTTGCTAAAATTAAGACATTTCAGTGTTCCTTGGTCTGTCACAGCTAACCCATGCAGTAACTGTACTTTGGCATCACTGGCTAAAACTTTCCTGCTGTAAAACTTTTGGCATTTTTTTAAAACTGGAGAACAAAGAGCAGAAAACAGTATGCAAGCCACTGAGCTGCAGCCATTATAACCACAGCAGCTCAAACTAGCTGAAAAACTGTTCTAGAGTAAGTGTAGTGCTTGTGAACTCTCAGAACTGGGTGCCATGTTTTGATTTGCAAGTAGGAAGTAGTTAACAGCTTTGCAGGCAAAACTGAAATTTTCCTTCACTGAAATATGGTGAAAAGTGTTGGACTTGCTGTCCATGTACCTTTTTCTGTAAATGCAATTTTCTGCAATATTTAACTCTGTTTAACGATGTTGACATGAACTTTGTTGCAGAATTGTGCAATTATAGTTTGTGAGCTGAAGGCATCTGTCCCCAGTACTTTACATTTCTTTCAGAAGAAATACTGTCAATCTAGGTCTTCTAAATTTTTACTGTGTGGTATGTTCACACAGGTTGATAACGGTCTGGTTTTAGACACAAAAATGGGACACTTCAGTAGGCAACCACGTGTTGCTCTATTTAAATAGTATGAAACTAGTTTTAAAAACAGGAGTTTGTTTTGTTTAAAGTGTAACTTCTTTTACTGTAGGTCACTCTAGCCAGTATAGATGCAGAGCTTCAGAAACTTAAAGAAATGACCAACCATCAGAAGAAACGAGCAACAGAAATGATGGCCTCCTTACTAAAAGATCTTGCAGAGATAGGAATTGCAGTAGGAAATAATGATGTCAAGGTAAGGATTAGTTCGTGCAGTTGTAATGCCATGTATTACACATATACATTGTGGATAGGTGGGGTCAGTTTTCTTTGTATGGTAAAAATAACCACCATAGGAAACCTCATGTATATTTAATAATTTGGGCATATATTTATCCATCGCTTATACTGTGACTTAATCAGGTTCCAAACAGAATTTAGTTATGCAAAGAGAAGGAAGAGCTGCTCTGATTTATTTTTTTTTCTGAAGTAGTATTTTCATTCATACTGTTAAACTGCTTTATGAAGTGACCATAATCAACAGCCTCGTCTTGAAAAACTAATGCTGACCTACAGTGGCAATCAGGATGATACATTAAAAATTGCATGAGGAACTGAAATAAAAGATAAATCTAGAAGATCAATGTAGGACAAGAATATAAGAAGTGTTAAAAATCTGTAGTGAACTGTATTTCTCTCTTCAAGTGACCCATTACCTTTGTGCAAACATCTAAATAATCGATTGGAAAACTTAAAAAAAAAAAGTTAGATTTCGGTGTTTAAATGCTCTGATTATCAGTCAAGGCAGGGGCTGTGTGCTGGGCAGTAAGTTGCTTCAGCACATCTTTAATTCTGTTTCATTATCTGAGCTTTCTAAACGTGTTATTCCACACTTTTCAGCAGCCTGAGGGAACTGGCATGATAGATGAAGAATTCACAGTTGCGAGACTATACATTAGTAAAATGAAATCAGAAGTAAAAACAATGGTGAAACGGTGCAAACAGTTAGAAGGCACACAAGCTGAAAGCAATAAGAAAATGGAAGAAAATGAAAAGGAGTTGGCTGCCTGCCAGCTCCGTATCTCACAGGTAAACATTTCATTACAGTGTACTTCCTAAGTGTTTGTTTGAATTCACTAGTGTACTGGGGGGAGAAGTTGCAATTTCTTTTTGACACCTAACAAAGTACATTGTGAGTGAACAGCCATAAGACTCAGTTGTATCCTCAATATTCTCTTCAGTTCGGAAGCTTCTGAGTAATTGTGTGACAAGATGTCAGAATTTCTGCAATATGTTTGTAGCCTGATAATGGTTTTGTAGCACTTGTGTTAAATACTAGGGTCCTTGTGTTGTCCATCACAGGATGCTTTACAAATACAAGTGTTACAGAAGCAGTGACTAGTGAGCACTCTGCCTACTAATGCAGCGTGTGGGAGAGGTAGCAATACCCCAGTAAAATTACAGTAGGCTTGCATAGCAGATTACATTTACTTCTGATTTGAGAAAGGCCTTTTTAATGTGATTGTTAGGAAAGATCAGTAATGTGCTTCTAAAGCTTCTGAAAATAGTGATCTACATATGCAATTTAATTTTTCTGTATTTTGTTCTACATACAGATGGTAATCTTTTTTTAAATCGAGATGCATATTTCAGTGCAGTCTTCCAAATACCAAGAGGCCTCTCTTGCCTCTGTTAGCATTTAACATTCAAAGCATCTCTTCTCCCAGCCAAAAATGTATTTCATTCCAATCCAGAATAAAGACACTGTTTTACAGGCTATGTTACAGATGTACTTGAGTAGTCATCTTCTTAGAGTTTAGTGGGCACCGTTTTTGTTTTGAGATCAGGTTACTTGTTTAAAAATTAAGTATAAACTGTTTATGCAGATGTAATTCTGCGATACCTAGTTCGAAAGTAAATAAATCTTTTCATCCTACAAGCATGAAGCCAAGATCAAGTCATTGACTGAATATCTTCAGAATGTGGAACAGAAAAAGAGACAACTAGAAGAGTCTGTGGATTCCCTTAATGAAGAATTAGTTCAACTCCGAGCACAGGGTAGGAATTGCCTCCCTGTGCCCCACCCACCACTACCTTTTTAAGTATAAAGTGACAAATAGGGAATTGTTCTGTTTAGATTGAAGGACAGAGTAATAGAATGACTTTTTGCTCCTGAACAAGTAGAATTAATCAATGGAAAAGCATGTTTGCTCTTTGAAAGAACTGCTGTGGATAGGATTAAGTTAAAGATGTTACTGATTTAATTGATCTTTGTGGTGGGAGGAGACTTCTACCAAATTTTAAGGTGTTGGGAAGGGGGAATTAACTTCATGTTCCCTGTGATTGCCAGTTTACCTGGCTGAAATGTGTTTTCTCTATACCTGCTAGAAAAAGTCCATGAGATGGAGAAAGAGCACTTAAATAAGGTTCAAACTGCAAATGAAGTCAAGGTAAGCTAACTTCGTTGTTTTTTAAAAAACACAAATTGAAGTACAGCAGCTTCTTAAAGCGTATAATACATACTGGTTTTTTTTTAAATAGCAAGCTGTTGAACAGCAAATTCAGAGCCATCGTGAGACACATCAGAAACAAATCAGTAGCCTAAGAGATGAAGTTGATGCAAAGGAGAAACTTATCACTGAACTTCAAGAGTAAGTAATTGTCATTACTTTTAGTAGTGCCAAATGTCTCTGGACTGTGTGAGTACAGAAGCACAGTATGATGGTGGTAAGGAAGTGGTAAGGGTTTCCTCCAGCTATGTCTAACTTGTGTTGCTTTATTGAATGTTGTATCTAACAGGTTCAGTTGATATAATATTTACTTTCTGTGTTCAGCCAAAACCAGAAGATGATGCTTGAACAGGAACGTCTTAGAGTTGAGCATGAGAAGTTGAAAGCAACTGATCAGGAAAAAAGTAGAAAACTGCATGAACTTACGTAAGTGATAATGCTGCATAAAACAAGTGTGTGTGGGAACACTTACAGTTTAAAAACTAGTGACCTAGTATGATGAAGTGGCTCTGACTATATGCCTGTTAAGGAGAGAGGCTCCAAAGCCTTCTTGAAGGCAACTTTTTTAAAACCTTTGCACTGGCTTAATATTTAAAATTAGAAGTAAAAGGATGAAAGATATGAAGGCCACAGCTTTTTATTTGTTAATATGCTATGGGTTGGAGTCATTTACTTTTCAATTTTCAGCTGAGTATTGCATGCTCTAAGACTGGAAGAGGCTTGTAACAGTTCCCTTACCGCTTCTTGTGTTCCCTTACTCTTTTAATGCTGGTGCAATTTTAACTAGTTAGGTGGTTCTAACTGGCTTATTCTTGAGATTAAACAGCTGCATACTTCATTGAGTAACTAAATATAGTGTATTAGTGAACTAGAGACTGAAAAGTTAATGCAAAAATTAGAACTGAATTCTGCTTGCAGGTAAGTGTCGAAGGGTCAAGCTGAAAAACAGTTAACTTCTAGAAATCTGACCATAATCTCCTCGTCATCTCCTGGTGCTTTCTAGGGAGAGTATCAATAGCGACCCCTTTCTGGCGTATATGAATTTATCTTTACAGAAGTTAAAAATATATCTTAAAATTTTTCAAAAGTGCATGCTTTTTGGCCATGTTTAAAACACACAGTGGCTTTCAGGTTTTTGTCATAGAACTTGAAATAATCAGACACACCTGATTGGTCTGTACTGCTAACCAATAAGCCACACTTTTTTTTTCTTTTCTCTTTTTTTTTTTTTCTTTTAGCCTTAATGTGAAATACAGTGTTGGCTTAACTGTCTAAAATTCCAACAGTACTTTGGGCTTGTGAATCCATCTTATTCTGATATATTTATATGCCACAGTGATTACAAAAGTTACATTAGTTACAATAGGTTTTCTTGTCTTGCAAGACTTAATATACGTACCACATTATTGCTTCTTATTTCAGTTTGCAGGCTAAACTATATATAGCATTGATCCCTTAAAGGCACTTGCTAAATTAGAAGCTTTCCTCTTCAGAAGACTTTCAAAGAAGTGTTAAAATTTAGTTTGGTGTTCTGTGTCCTCCCCCAGCCTTTTTGAATCAAATGGTTTTCCATTGTATGTCATAAATGTGCATGGCAAATGCCAGGCCAGAAACAATGCAGATTATTTGCTACCTTTTTAGACTTAGACTTGTATAAGATACCTGGAACTACTTTTCCAGTGAGGTCTGGAAAATGGATAGAATGTTGAGATATTCTTTAGAATATTTTATTACCTTAATCATTTAGCTGTGAACTAGTAGTGGAACTGGCCAAGTGAGGAGTAATTTCCAGAAGAAAAGAAACTTTTTGGCTACTGAATAGGAACACTTCACTTTCATGAAGTCCCTGGCCTTCCCATTCCAACCTCAAGTCAAAAAATAAAAGTCCCCATTCCTTTCCAGTATCCTGTCATCTTAGTAATTGTACTGCCTTAGAATTCTGAGAGAGAACATTAGCAGTGCGGTAAGTGCTTTCATGTTAAATAGGAAGACAGGTTATATTCCTGTAAACTGAGGTTGTTGTTTATGATGCTAGTTGTGGCAACTGTGTTGGGTGTGGTAGAATAGAACAAAACAAATTAAAAATCCTTAAACTGTCATGTGATACTTAGCTGGCCGGAGATAAGAACATTTGTAGGATAAGATCTCCCTGAGTATTCATCCTGAACCTGACTCTGAGAATCTTCTGTAACCTTTTCTAGAAACTTAAAATTTACACATCTGAACATACTTGTTTGTATCCCTTCAATACTAAAAGTATTTCTTTCTTTTCCTCCTGCAACACCCTCACTCCCACCTCACCCTATACAGGTTTCTGAATATGGTTGTCATCTGCTGGTTACATCCTTAATTGAGGATTTCAACTGAAAGATATTCTTTTTACCATATAGTTTTTATCACTCTAGCTGCCTAAAACATTAAAATTTCCAGATTTGCTTGGATGTTTCAGGATTAATTTATTCTCTTTATAGGGTTATGCAGGACAGACGGGAACAAGCAAGGCAAGATTTAAAGGGTTTGGAAGAGACTGTGGTAAGATAGTCAGAATCTATTCCAAAGCAAATGTCAATACTTTCTTTTTTCCTTCAGAGTTTGTTTGTTTGGGTTTTTTTTAATTTCTTTTCCTTAACTGTAGGCAAAAGAACTTCAGACTCTTCACAATCTTCGGAAGTTGTTTGTTCAAGATCTGGCTACGAGAGTGAAAAAGGTAACGTGCTGCTATAGTGAAACTTTGTTTTTCTGATAATACTACATGAATTTCAGTTTAGAACTAAATTAGGAATTGATCTTTATGCATTGTAATTTTTCTGGCTTGATCTTAATATACAAGTTCAGATTTGTACTGAGGCTCCTCTCTATCTTCCCATACCTTCTGTTACTGCAGAGTGCTGAGATTGACTCAGATGATACAGGAGGCAGTGCTGCACAAAAGCAGAAGATTTCCTTCCTTGAGAATAATCTTGAACAGCTTACAAAGGTTCACAAACAGGTACAGTGAGGCTTAATTTCAAGTTGTAATTAAAAACAAACTACTTAAGGCGCATTATTACAGAAGGGATCAAATGCATATTGGTCATAAAGTAACTTTTATAATTAAATACTTCTACATCTTGAGTGTGTCTTGATATAAAACAATAGACTGAAGTTTTCCTGTAAGGTAAAATAATAACTATTTTAAGTACATGTGGTTATGTAACAAAATAGCTGCATTTAAACTGAATTGGCCTAGGGGTTGCTTGCCCGTCTCTGAAGAAGAATGTAGATTTCATGTGCCTACATTGGGTAGCATGTTCTTCCACAGTAAATGATTTTCAAATCACAATCTTAGTGATGAACTATTAGATTTACTAAGAGCTTAAGCTACTATAATGTAGTGACCCTACTGCTTTGCTTGTTTAATGGTGGGCGGGTGTTTGATTGCCTCTCTGTATCAAGAGAGATATCAAGAAAATAACCAATTCTGGTTTTGTAGCTGGTACGTGATAATGCAGATCTTCGCTGTGAACTTCCTAAACTGGAGAAGCGACTTAGAGCTACAGCTGAAAGAGTTAAAGCTTTGGAGTCTGCACTGAAGGAAGCTAAAGAGAATGCTTCTCGTGATCGCAAACGGTATCAGCAAGAAGTAGATCGTATAAAGGAAGCCGTAAGATCCAAGAATATGGCCAGAAGAGGACATTCTGCACAAATTGGTTAGTGAAGAATCCCTTGTCCCCTAAAGCTCCATCTATCTCCTGATTTATTTTTTTTTAATCTTTGTGCACGTGTGCATCTTTCAACCCTGGTTGGAACTGCATGCATGAACATGTGTTTTCTACCATGAGTTGTATTTTGATTAATAGACTGTAAGTATGTGTGGGTAGTTGTATATGGCTGTTTAGAGGGTTTTTTTCCTTATTTTAAGTGGGTCTCTTCCCAGTAGCTGGGCTTTTGTACGTGCTTACCAACATAGAATTCTAGCCTGAATGTGTGTTCCATTTCCTAGAATAAAATAATACACTGAATGTGAGTCTTAAATCTGTAACATCATTCCAATTCAATTCTAAATTCTAAGACTATGTAGGTATTCCAAAGCAAGAAGAGAGATTAAGCCATCCCCTTAAACAGAAACAACAAAATTGTCTTGGTGCCTCTTGATCTTGTGGGGGAGAGGGGCAGGCAGAAACCCAAAGCTAACATCCTAAGATACCTAATTACCTGTTTGGTTCTTTGTTCTAAAACATATAGTACTTTGTAGCCCTCTCTAGGGGAAAGGAATGGGAAAACCAGAAGTTTGTAGTAGCTAGTAGTGTTTCTTAACTGTGTGGTGGGAGAACAATCTTATTCCCTTGGTCTTCCACCTGCCATTGCACTATCAAGTGCTGAGGGTCAAGAAGGTGCGTGACCCTGTGGAGGACTTAACTGTGCCTGTTACATTATTGTTGTAGAAGTAGCTACAGCCTTTTTGTTGTCCTCTGTCAGGTCTTCAGTAATCAATATGCTTTTCTTAAATGCAAATGCAACTGAAATGAGCATTGCAGTTAAACTTCACTCATATTCTGTAGGTCTGCAAAGAGCTGTTGCAGAATGAAGTTAAAATTTTATTTCTTGGTCGTTTTAAGAGGTGGCTTGAAGACAGGTGCTTTCTTGGAGCTCACTTGAGAGAAAGATAAGACAGGAAGACAAACAAATTCTCTAGTGAGTTTACCACAGGTATAAAACCTCTTGTACTTAGGTGTCTATGTGAGCTAGTCATGTCTTGCTGGAGATCAGCTTCCTTTAAGGCAGAAATTGAGAAGTGTTTCTCTGATGCAGTTGCTACCTGTAGGTACTTTATCTCCACTCTTACCTGCTGAAACTTCAAATGCTTCTGTTTAATATTACAGAACTCTACAAAAGTCATACCGTTGTGCATGTCCTGTTAAGAGCTAGTGCAAAACTGATTGAAAATATAGTTTGTTCATCAAAATGTATGCAGCTTGTGAATTATCTGTCAAAGCTACTAGTTTTGAATTCCGTATTAGGGCAAGTTTTATTTTTACATGGTGGTAAGAAGCAGTGTTATCTGTGGCATAATTGGTACACAGAACCACCTGCAGAGCAAAGTAACTAGTGGCTTATCAAATAAGTAGATGTGGGAAATACAGCAGGGTATAATGCTTCCTTACAGGACCCTAACCCTCATGAAACTTTGTCTAGCGATGTGTCTTATTGGAGTTCTTACTGCCAAGAAATAGGACTCTCACAGGGAAATCCATTAGGTGGGGCAGATCAATACATGTGAAGATACATAATTGTTTTCAGAAGTTCTGCTACCTTTAATTCTAATAAGGACAATAAAAGCAAAACCTTTTCTATTTTTAGGGCTTGTTATATTTGACACTGATCTGTTAGGTGCTCAGAATGCCATCTCCTAAACTTGTTTTCTTACTCAAAGTGCATCAATTTTTATTATTACATTTGGGATACTATAAAATAAAGAATTAGTAAATTCGAATAATCGAAGGTAAAATTGTGTTGTATATATCTGTAAGTCATGTTTCTTTTCATGCAGCTAAGCCTATCCGTCCTGGCCAGCATCCAGCAGCTTCTCCAACTCATCCAAGTGCAATTCGTGGTGGAGGTGCATTCACTCAAAACAGCCAGCCAGTTGCACTGCGCGGTGGTGGAGGACGGCAAGACAAAGTGTAAGTTTGTCTTGTAGGATTTTTTTAAATGTGCAATTAAATCACTTTGTTTTAGTTTTATTGCAGTTCATTCTTTGGCATAAAATCACTTAACATCACTTTTTTTTTCCACAAAATCTTAGAGGAACAGTACACATTTACATCTGACTAACACTGCTGGTGCTTTTGTTATAAAATTGATGTTTGTTGTAAAAGGGCAGTTTTGGAGTTGTTCTAATCCAGCAGAACAAAATGTGAAAACAGTCAGTTGGAGATAGTCACCAGTCACAGCCAATAGCTACTGTTTGGGAAAGGAGTGGACAGTTTAAATTTCTTTGGTTTGCTAGTATCTTTTTTAATACGGCTTTCTTTCAGAAAACATTGTAATGAATCAGCATCAGTGATGAAATTAAAAAGACCCTATTCTTATATGTTGTTTATTTGGTGTTCTTGCTATGTTTGCACACTCTTTCATGTGTCAGTGATTTGGAAGTATTTAACAGAAAAATTCATGTCTTCGTCTGGTAAATTTACAAAGTTAGCCTAGCTAAAATGCAGTCAGAGTAATTGAAATTAATATGTGCACTTACTTGAAAAGTCTCTAATCTCCTAAGTAATTACATGTAGTCTGGTACTTAATATGCTTAAGTTGCTCCCAGAATGACATCTCTTTAATTAATGTCTGTGTTATGGTTGGTCTGTTGGTCACCTAACAGTAATGCTTTGCTGCATTCTGTCGTCATTTTCACTTCTGAGCATTTTTATAAATGTTTTCTAGGCATTCCCTTAGTTAAGGGTATCTGCATCTTCAGTTTGGAAATATTAATACTCATAAAATGGTTGTGTGGAGCTTCTCCTGGACGCAAGTAATCTTGTTTCCATTTGCTTCTTTTTATTAGGTGACTGACTTTTCAAAGTTTTCTCTCCAATGCAGGCTGTGGTACTAGTTAGGGTACCTGGTCCTGTTCAGTAGTGTCTCTTAGTAAAAAGAAGCTGAAGTGATATGTACTTACCTTAACCTTGAATAACGTTTACCTTCAGTAACAGAGTGGGCAATTCGTGGATTCTTGATTATGTTGATATAGTGAAATTAATCTTCAGATTGCCTTTGTAGTCAAAGTAGCTGTCTAGCTCAGCTGTCCAACGTAGACACATTTCCAGATATGATTGACCCAATTTATTTTATTTTAGTAGATGCCTAGTAGTATGAGTTTGCACATGCTCTGATATTGCCTAGAATTCTAACTGAAGAGAGCCTGTTTAGTCTCATACTTCAAGAGTACTTATAATGGTTGATATAATCAGTAATAAATAACTAAATTTTGAGCTTGCATTTTACTTTGGAGAAGAGCTTTCACTGTTGGTGCTGGGAAGTTTAGGAGACATAACACTTTGACTTTTGGACCATATGTAGATAAATCATGAAGGAGTGGAAAATTGTGAAGTATTCCTAGAACACCTTTTTAACAAACAAACCAAGAAACTCCCACAAAATATGATTACAGAACCCCTTAAACAGTCATAAAGCTTTCATATAATTCTTCTAATGTCAGCATGTTACCTATTGCTGTAGAACCAAGCTGAGTTTAGTACCTAAAGGCAGGCAAGGGGTCGTAATTTATTCCAACTTCCCTATATTATTTTTGGGAGAACCTGTCCCTCACAAAAGTAAAGGAACAAAACTTTTTTACTTTATTTTACTATTAAGTAGAAATTTATTCTGAGCTTGCGAATACTCAGGTAGCCAATATAATTTTTCTCTACAGTAATGTCTGTTACACTTTTTTTGAAGATTAATACAAATACTAAGCATCTGAACTTCTGGTTGGAGAAGAATTTTTGGTACAATAGGAGCATGATGTACTGTTTTATGTTTGGAGACCACCATTTAACAAATTATTCTGGGAACGTTAAAGAAATACAGAGATGGTAAATTGTTATTTCCCCTATGCAAATCAAACTTTTTTAGGACGATTAAGGCCAAACGATCTCTTAATTCCCATTTCATCTTCTCAAAATAGCAAAGTCAGAACTTTGCAGCAGCTGCTAGGTGGTATCCAGACAGTTCTCACTGACCTGGCAAAGTAGCAGCAGTCATAGGAAATGGAGCTGGGTTATAAATGGCTTGTGTTTGTAATGTTTACTCTGTTAAGGCAATCAAGATTGCATACCCAGTCAGTTTATTGTGCTGTAAATTTGTTGGTAGCGGACATCTTAAATGCTTTGTGTTGCATAATTTCTTGTTCTAAAGTAGGTGTTTCATTAGTACTTAATCTGAGTGGTCTAAGAATTGAGCTCTTAAAGGCTACTGTAAATAGTGCATATGGTCTACTGTACATAACTTGGCTTTTTTGGCTTATGAGGTACAAGCACTTAACTCTGTTATTTTTCTCATTTACAGTTGCTGAAAAGTAAATACAACGTGAGGAGAATTGGATATCACGTAGAGGGAGTCATTCCGTGACAATAATCTCTCCCTTTGGGGACTGCAGGATTATTTTTTTGAAAATGTATAAATTATACCTGGCCTGTACAGCTCTTCCCCCTTCTACAAATTCTGCTAACTGATTCCCAAAAAAAAAACTAGAGTGCAATTTTGGCGTCTTGAAAAATGACATGTTACTTAAAGTGTAGCTCTGCTCATTACACAGTTTGTCTTTCATGTCTTAAATTTAGTCTGCACTGTGCCAAGCTGAATGTACGTTGAGAAAAATCTTAGTTCAAATTTTCTAGCTTAATTTGTGTACATCTTATTGTCTTAGGGAATGTGCAACAGTGTTTAAGTATACTTCCATTTATCTCACCTCACGTAACACTACATGTCCCACTGAATTAGAATGGCACTCTACAGTTTTCTTTTGGAATGCTACATGGATCACTGGAACTAAATTTATTTGTACAGTGTAAGAATACTGAAGTGTGCTTATGACAACTGCCGTAAGGCACTGCGATCGCTACACCACACAACTGAAGAGTTCAGTATGAACAAGGCTGTTTAACTGTTATCTGATTACATGCCCGTTTATTGGGTAATTTAGAAATAAATATTGTACAGTAATAAGAGTAAACCTAAGTTTACAAAAAAAAGACTTTGGCAATGGATTATCCCATCTGTCCTGTTCCTGATTCTGCACACAGTACAGTCTGGTGGAGTGAAAACATTCTGCTTCATTCTGATGAGCCTGTCTGTCCATTTGTCTGTATCTGTGACGGTTCATTTTTGCTATTTTATAGTAGTGAAATGAGCGCAATCTAAAATTTAACTTGATATGCCACTACATATACAGTACCAGAATTTTTGGTGAAAATTTTAACTTTCCATTTAAAAAAACTTTTTCAGCAACTGGCCAATGAATTCAGATACATTAATAAAGGATACGACTTTTTAAGACTGATATATCTGGAAATCCCAGAGACGTGTTTAAAGAAATAATAAAATAAATAAAGTGCTACCCTGAATTGTATTTGTAATCCATTTGTAAGTAGGTATATGAAATGTCCAAAGTAGTAGTTGTTGAATATTTTTCTTCTCTTTGCAATAAAGTCCTGTAAAGTGGCTAACAAAATGAAACATGGGTTTTTTTTTTTTGTTTTGAGCTCCAGTAATACCACTGAGCTGAATCTGGTTTTTAAAATTTTATAGTATAGTTTGCCTAACTTATTCATAGGGTTTAGCCACTATAATTTTTAGAACAGCCACCTTCTGGATAGATATTAGTTACAAGGTCTTTGAGAAAGAAAGAACTTAATATGACTGAAAGAATTCAGTGAACTTTTCAGAGCCAGTTGGTACCACTTTGTGTGCTGGCTTGAATTTTTCACTGGGTATTCATCAGTTATTGTGGAAACAGTAGAGACCCTATGGCTGTTCAGACAGCAAATCACTTTCAACTTTTATATTATAAATAGACAAAATATTTATATTATGATGGACTGTAGTCAGATTTTAGACCCTGAACCACTTTTTTCTATATCTACAGTAGTCTGAATTTTTAATATTTTTGATTTTTAAAGGTTGAGTATATCAGTCGGAAATCTCACTATTTTGGAGTTCTCAGCTTTTAAGACTGTTTTGTTCATTAAGGCTGCCAAACACTCCAAACTTGCAGTTGTTTTAGAGCACGATTAAAGACAGCATACTGAGGAAATAAAAATAAAGGAAAAGCAAATTATTTTGAATTAAATTTCTCATAATTGAAATAGCACTGTCTCCTATCCTTCTCAGTGTTAACCACAGGTTTTCAGACCTTCATTTGTTAATATGCAATCATAAAAACAAAACACCCCACTTTCTTTAAAGTACATTCAAATGAAGCAGGATTTTTTTCTCATGCTGAATGGGGGTTTTATTCCTGTAGGTAATTATCATGGGGTTTGGTGCTGAAAATTGCTGTGTTTAAAAAAGAAAAAAAGGTAACTAGCCTGTAGCTCATTGTACATCACCTTTTTATATTTAAACTTTTATTTTAAACCTTCTATGAAGTTTACCAAGAACTGCCTCTTAAAATGTGAAAAAAATAAAAATAAAAAAAAAAACAAAACAAAACACAACAAACAACAGAACCAACTTTTTTTTATTTTCTGGTTTGGCTGTCATAGGTCAGCCAAACGGGACAATTACAGTTTTTTGTAAATTATTCAGTCTATACGGGGAATGTTCAACACTGCTGTTTCAACTTGCAGTCTTTGAATGGTTCTTATTTTTATGTTCCTCTAGATCATATTTTTTAAAAGATGGTTTAGGATAGGAACTTGGTGAAATATTTATTTCTGGTGAACAACTAAATTATTTACATAACTTAAATGCTGACTCACTACTGTGTGTAACTCTAAATTTGACATGAGGACAAGTCTACCTGTGGAATATGATTTAACTTCAGTACACTTAAAATGCATTAAAACAATTGGTTTGGGGAAGACGCCATATAGTTTTAACTTACCTGCATGCTGTAAATGTATTTGTGTTTAAATAAAGAGAAGAAAAATCTTTGAACTTTGTGCATTTACTCAGTCTCTACACCTGTTTGTTAAACTGTCTCCGTATAATACTTGATAGGTTTCACGACCGCTTATCTCAATGTAAATCGTGATCACTTGATGTTTCTAACCTCTTATTCCAGTCTTTTTAAATACAAGTAAGCTTTCCTACACACAAATATGGATATTTCTTAGTCTTCAGAAGACACACAAACAAAAAAACCAAAAGTGAACAAAAAAAATAAATCCACCAGTTGATGCCTATGGAAATGTGCAGAAATTGATTACAGCCACAGTATATCAGAATTCGCACCCCTTCAGGGATTGCTTTTAGTATGTAGTTCGTAAATATGCTAACTTAATAGCCCTTTTTAATGGTTTCTCTTGATTGTGTATGTTTTAGGGGTTTTTTTGAACATGAACTTGCACCCTCTCTATCTTGGATACAGCAAGTGACACACTTGAAAGAATTGTCTCTTGGCATAGGCTGTAGACACAGGCATTCTTTCTCCTAAATGAGAGATTTCCTCTCTTGCTCAAAGCAGCTGTTTTGTTTCCAGACCGCTAATCTCTGTCTTAGTATTCAGCTGCTTTTCAAAAAAATATCTGAAAAACGAACCCTCACCAACAAACTCAACTCTCCCCTTAAGCTGTGTCTACATGTCGTTATTTCTTAGCTGTAACTGGGAGTTTGATATATAAGACTACTGCCACATCCTATTCACCAAGGTATGTATGTAATTTTTAAATGGCTGCGTTCTAGAATGTTGGGTTCTTCTTTCCAGCAGCGGAAGGAAATTTAAGAACTAGAGGAGATTGCCTCAGTTCAGGCCTACTGGCAGTTGGGAAAGCATAGATGGGCTTACATTCCACACTTGTTCATTAAAATGAAACTTTGAAAAGAAGCAGTGTAGAAGCTCTTGAAGGGTTTGGGCACATGATGTGCATTTGTTTTAGTTCCTGAGCAACTTAAAGTCCAATTTTAAAGACTTTAGAAGATGACAATGCATTTACCTGTTTTAGAATGCATGAAGAATGGGTGCCTGCTTGTAATGGTTCAGCCTGCAGATTACAAATTCTGAAAACAGCCAAATCATCTCTAGCATCTGATGCCTACTCTATTTCAGCTTGAGCTGTAGCTGCTTGTGCTTTACTCCCGGTTAGCCAGTGACAGAGGGAGGTGAAATGAAGATCTGTTCTGGCAGTCTGACAGAACAAATGCTTGGTTCGGTTCAGACCAAGAGCTCATCTAGCTAAATCTGTCTCCAGAAGTGCCAGATCTGGGCGTTGCCCAGAAATCAGTTGAGCTTGATGATTCCTCTTAATCGTCTTCTCTAGATGTGTCACTTCAGGGGCTTTCCCGAGTATGGTATCAGTTGTCTGTATGGTGATGCTTGAAGTTTTTATCTACATGCTTGGACACTCTTCTTTGGAATCCATGTAAACTTGTCTTGGTTTTGGTTAGAAAGGAATTCCCGTGAGTTACCACTTGCTTCATAAACCTCTCTTTTTAAATTTGGCTTCTGCTGATTTGGTGACCCCTCATTCTTGTTTGAGAGAGATTAATCCCTTTGCAGCATTTTTGTGCCACCTAGACTTTTGTAGGCCTCTTTTCTTTCTTTGTTTCTCATGACTTATTTTCCTTTCCCAGTAATCTGTAACAATTTATTCTACTTTTTCTGAGTACTGTTGAACTGATGTTTTTTATGAAGCAATCCAGTTATGTGAGGCTGCAAACATCTGGAAGATGTTCTCAGAAAAAGATTTAGCTAAATTTATAGAGCTTTGATATATATATATATATATATAAAAAAGCATACAGGAGGTCTAGATGTAAGTCTGTCAGAACAGTTATGTAAAAGAAATTATCTCAGTAAGAAGAAATTGCATCTGTAAAACTGCTTAGTAATGAACTAATATGTTACTACAAAATATTTTATAGGGTATCCTATTAATAGAAGATGGCTCAGCCATTACCAGTGAAGTGCTCGTTTTTGAATAGACCCATGTCTCTGCTAGGGGCTGACCAACTCAAACTCTTAATTGCAGACAAGGACTAAGGGATGTTCAAAAAGGAAATCTCCTTTCACTCTGAAGTTTCTTACAAGCAATGGAATGACCTGAAATTACTTCTGAAATTAAGAAAAAAATATTATTACACCTCTGAAAAGGAAAAACTACAGTTACCTGCACTCATAACCCACAAATTGCTAAGGAATTCATTGACAGAACAAGTTTGTTCTGTTGGTTGGCTTGGAGTGGCTTCCCTCTTGAATGAACCAAG
Source organism: Athene noctua (assembly GCF_965140245.1). NCBI lineage: Eukaryota > Metazoa > Chordata > Aves > Strigiformes > Strigidae > Athene > Athene noctua. The sequence continues at coordinate 119,050,137 of NC_134038.1, forward strand.
AAGTTGTAACACCAGTTTAAGAAGTGTCAAAATGGATCACTATATTTAACATGTGCTATGTACAAAACTTTCTTGAGTTACTTAAGTATAACCTCACTGAATGACATAGAAAACTCATCTTGAATATGATTACTGAAGACTAATGGGTACATCGGAATTTTTGCCTGTGGATTTTTGAGCTGATGAATCTTCTGAGCTCGCTGTGCGACTGTTCATCATTGTATCTTTAACCAATCCTTGCTGGGGGGAATGACAAGTGAAGTGGGACTGCGCAGGGAGAATAATTTGAGCTGCTAACTCCCTTTAGTGTTTCATTATGAAAGCTGAAGGTGCAGAGGATATCCATCAGCTAGGCTATTCAGTGTAAGGGGGAAAGGAAGAATTTCCTGAAGATGAAAAATATAACAGAAGAAAAGAAGAAGAAAAATACATACAAATGAGACTACTGTAACAGCATATTTAGCCTCTTTACCTTTGAAAAGGAAAGAAAGGGGTGTTGCATAGCATGGTGTGGCATACATGCACCCTGGATGCCTTGCAGGTGTGCATTTCACCAGCACACTCCTTGTAGGGTCTGCTGTGCTCTACACAGTGTAGACATACAAGTATTGCGGGATGGAGCTAAATCCATCAACTGCCTTCACCTAAGGGACCAAGGGAAGTGTTGATACATAAGTACCTTCAGCAAATAAGGAGAGCAGCATAACCCACATTCTCCACATTCCTAAAGCCACAAAACAGAGTGTGGAAATGACTCGGGGGTGCCCCCAGGTGTGTGTTTCAGAGAGCTATTTCCCCAGCGTCTGTTGTGAGCAACAAATACCCGGAAGCCCCTGTCCTCTTATGAAAGTCAAGTCAAATTATCTCCTGCAGTTGGAGACAAAAGCACTTCACAGCTGATAACACCATACTGGAGATACCTGCGAGCCACTTGCTGTTCCAGTGGATGCTTGATTTGGCTTTTGTCAGCAGCAGAGTTAAAAAGTGTGTTAAAAAGCAAATTAGGTCAGCAAATTAGCTCAGCAAAGTGTAAATGTTGGTGTTGCCTGTCTGCTTAGACCCTCCATCAACAAGTCGGGTTTGGATCAGCCCCGGTGAGTGTTGTGATGCCGGGACCAGTGTTTTACATGATCACGCAGCATCCTGTTAACAAGAAGGTATTTGCAGAGCATTTTGTGCTGATCGGGTGTAAATGATTCATTAAATGCTTTTACTCCAAAAAATACCCTTCAGCAGAAACCATGACATCTTTAGTCTGCTGCCCAGGAAAGCTTGTTTCAATCACAGCTTGCTGCAAGGCCTCTCTGGTTTTAGTATCAGCCGCGTGCAGCAGCCTGGTGATCATCCCTGTTTTCTAGGGCCTGGTTTGCAGTGGGGACTGCAGCAGGGTGACACCCCCTCCCCACTGCTGATGGAAGAGGGAAGCTCCTTTGGGAGAGGGTATCCTCTCATATGCACTCTCAGAGCTGTAGCTTGTTGGGTTTCCAAGGTACAGAGCTGTACCTTGTCCTGGTGGGTTATTTGCAGAGGCAGCGCAGAGCTCCCTTTGCTCGCAAGTGATCAGGGAGTCCTGATCCTGCCACCGCCAGCCTCAGCCCCTGCCGCTTTCCTGGTGAGACTGGAGAGCCCGGTGTCAGTGACTGGCCCCTGTCCTGGGGGAAGGGAGGACCTGTCTGTTTTTCCTGGAAGAAGTTCGTATTCCTGCTCCTACAGGTCTGTTTTCTGCTCTAACTGCGAGGCCACGTGCCACAGGGACGAGTAACAGGAGAGGAGCTGAAACAGCAGGGCCTTGAGGGGAAGAAATACAGGCCAGGCTATGGAGCAATACTAGTTTTGAGTTTGGTGTGTGACACTTTCTAGGTCTGAAGTTCAGCTTACAATAAAAAATGAAGAGCTCTTCCTCTGTCGTGGCTGAGGTATTTCTACTGCCCATGGAAGGGCTATTTTGTTGATGAGCCTACAAGGTCATGATGAAGTGTGACCCACGCTTTACCTGGGGCAGTTAAAACAGAATTGCCCAGCTGGGGTTAAAATTTCAGCTACGCAGAGCTAGTTACTGACAACCAGAAACTAACTTACCCTGTGCAATCCCTTTCCGTGGGTACTTAATGAACTCGGGACCTCGGGTGTGAGAGGGAAAAAGGAGAGGGCCGCCCCGGGGGAGACGGGAACTTGCTCACTGGGAACCGCTGGTCCAGGGATCCGGTCGTTGAAGCCGACGGATGGTGGAATCCCTGCTCTGTCCCTTGGCCCGGGCTCTCTCTGGCGTTAACCTGCGCCCTAACTGGGGAGCCCGGCCCTACCGCCCTTCGGGAGCGGCGGCTCCCGGCACCGGCCGCCGCGGCGGGCAGGCACCGCTAGGGGGCGCCCGGGGCCCGCGGGGCCCGGCGGCGGGACTGGCCGGGCGCTGCGCAGGGCTGGGGGGGGCGGTGGGTGTTGTCCCTCTTTTGTGCGGGGTTGATTGCTTTTGCTTCCAGGCGTTAACCAGCGCAAATGGCTGCTCAGGTCGTTTGCGTTTAGCAGCCTGGGGCTCTTGGGCGTTACTGGTTGCCCGCCTGTGTCTCTGTGTCCCTCTCGCCCCCGAGAAAGCTGCGTTTTCCCGCGTTCGGCGGCCGCAGACGGGCAGCAGCTGCTCTTCGGGGGGCTGGAGCTTCACTGGCCTGCTTCGAGTTGCCGGCTGTTTTGCTTCCTTTAAACCTGCTTATAATTTGTACAGGTCCTTCCCTTTCCACAGACCAGATTTCAGAAGGGACACTTCACCAGGTAACAGAAAAACTGGTTTTGGCCTCCTCGGCACTGAGTGTAGAAGAAGACTAATGCCTCTGGGCCTGCTCTCGATATAGCTCAGCAGACAGCTTGCCTGTTCCATGCGTTGTGTTGGCTCGTACGGAGCCTCGCGTCCCCCCGAACCCCAACATCCTTTGCTGGGGGGCTGCTGCCCAGCAGCCGGCCTCCCAGCCTGTCCCTGCAGGCTTTCTTCAGGTGTAGCGTCACTGCGGGCTCCCCTGAGGTGTGACCTGTAGAAAGTCACTTAAATAAAACCTGTAGAGTTCGTGCTTACGCTAAATACCCAAGTAGCTCTACTGCCCTCATGCAGAACAAGAGCCATTTGTCACAAGGAAATGCTCTGAGAGCAGATCCTGTTGCGTTTGTTTCTGTATCATGACACACAAAACGGTGACTGTAAAATTATTCTTTCCCACAGAGCTGCATAGAATTGAATCTTAACATTAAAATATTGTGGAAAGCTGCATATTATGTTTCTGAATAAGTACCAGAATATTCTCCTGGGCATTTTGTGGAAAATATTTTAAACCATCTTTATTTATTTTTTTTCAGGAAGATACCTGGAAATGTCACAGAATTTGGTATCTTTATCTGAACTGCAAAATAGCAATATAAGATGCAGAAAGTCAGACCTCTGCAGTGGGTGAATCATTATCAAATCCACTCATAGGCGAAGCTTTGAGACATTTTTGTATTTTTCTTTCATTTCCAGCTGACTTGTCTCTATTGATCCACAGACACATGAGTAGCACGAGAGAGGCAGCAAGAGTCATTCCTGATGAGAAATGGATTTTTTCCCCCCACGCTTATTATTGTAGAGGACTGTCAGTTTCCCTTGGCAGCCTGTACAATGGGCTTGCTCTCTAATAAATGCAGATAGCATTAAATTAATGTTTCATTCCCATGGTGACAAACAGTGGCATCCAGTTCCAGCACAAGATAATTCAATGACAATATGGCAGCAAACAAGTACCTTGCCTGTTATGGGCTAATCAGAGATGCAGGGTGTTCAAATTGGACTCAAAGCATCCACGTAGCTTGGAGTGAGTTTATTAACCTGGAGACACAGCTGGCAACCAGGAAAAGAGAGAATATGTGTGAAAAAAAGAGCCAGAGCACATGAAAATGAGCATAAAGGCATGAATCAATTTTAGTAAAAATTTTCCTTCTACTCTTCGTCCAGCTCTAACTGGAAGCTGTGCAGGAGCTGTTGGGAGGAGAACTGTATCCACACCCAACTGCAGGAGAGTAAGTATGCATGGGGGTGAAGAAGAGGATCCTTGTTTCATATGCTTGGTTAATGAAGATGGTAGCAATCCGGCTGCCAGCCTGGTGAATGGTGGAATTTGGCCTTGGCATGTTCTTTGGTCAGAGTTTAGCAGCCTAGGATAAGGCAAGGCTGTAGAGAACCAGACCCAGAGGTTGTTTGGAAATTTGCATGAAAGAGCTCCAAAACACAAGAGCAGATATTCACAGCAGAGAGAGATTCTAAGGGCCGTTGAAGCCTGAAGGGTGACCAGAGAGAGGCCTTCAGAGCCCTGCCATGCTGCTGGGAAGGGAGCTGCTGGCCCTTGGTCAAGACCTGGCTCTGAGGCTTCTCTGTTTCTCCTCTGCTGCTTTTGTCCCCTCCTGCTCGATGCATAGCCGGTGAGCCTTCATTAGGTCCAACAGTGAATGCATCTTTCTTTTGAATTTATAATACATATGGGTAGATACTCTAGAGGGAACAAGATACTGAGCTCTTGAGACAACTTGCAAAGGAGAGATTTTGCAAGGACAGGGATTTCAGCCTATATTATTATGACTTGCCCCAGGGTTTTGTTCTGCACATCAGCAGTTCTGCAGAAGGGGAAGGACCAATGGCAGCCTCTTGGAACAGAGGGTTCTCCTTTCACTTGCACTCAGCTACACATCCTGCATGTTTCTGAAAGGCTATTTTGCTGCACGTGTTCTCAGTGAGAGCAATGCTTCAGTTAGTGCTTGGGATAGAATCTTATGGGTGCTAGTTGCTTTTTTCTTTCCATCACATTGGTTATTTCAAAGCATCTCATTTGTGTCTCCTAGAATTATTCTAAAGATTCTCATCACACTTGTTTTTTTTATTAATGAAAGCTCTTGGAGCCACATCTGGCATGTTTTATTGATCATAATCTCATGGCTGGAAGCTCATTTTGGTAGCTATAGCAACAGAATGTTTTTTTCAAATGTCAACATATCTCCACAAAAAGTGGAGTAAGGGGGAGCAGATCATTCAAATCATTGAGCAGCTATTAACTCTTTTTTTCTGTAACCAATTCTGAGTTTTCTAATTTGATACAGTAAATAATGGATAGGAACAAAATCTTTTGACAGCTACATCTGCTGTGGAAGCTCATGAAAGAGAATAACATGGATGCACATGGTGTCTCAAGAGTTCTTTTCACTGGTCATGCATTGCTCCCATCCTCTGCTGGGCTGCAGGCATCATGGGAGGGAGGGCAGTCCTCCCTCCACTACCCAGCCAGGCAGGGGTCTCAGACACTGCCCACGGTAGCAGGGCTTGCTCCAGCTTCCAGGGGCAAGAGGTGCTGTTGAAATGTGCCTAAGGGTTAAGGTGAAATGATACAGGCTGAAATTATAACTTTCTGTAAGTGTGCTCTGATGCCTAAAGTGAGGTTGGCACCACCAAGTTGTTCTTATCAGATATTTTCTCAGGTATGTCTCAGGTACAAGTCACCTCCAAACCGTGGGACCTGAAGGTAACCCGGCCTGTGTTGTAGGATGGCTCTTTGCTTCCAGCTCCCATGTTTGGCTCTGAGAGCATTCTGAGCAGTGTTTCTTCATCCTGCCTAATAGCGGCATGCTGCTGGCACTTGAAAATAGTGATGCTGGGACAGTCAAATGAAGCAGTGGGTGGATGCTGTTGCCTCCCTTGCTTCCCCTTAGGGCTTTCTAACAAGGCAAGCAGAGAACCGCCCTCAGCCTCTAGCTAGACCAGAAAGTCAGATGCGGCTGTGGCTGCCTGCCCTTTTCAGGTCTGCAAGAAACTTCAAATGGGAATAAACAGTATTTCTAAAAAATTTCTAGAGGTTCAACCTTTGACATCATCTTTTCAGCAGCTGTAAAAAAAAGCCCTTTGGAGTTGCTAGAAAGCACAGCCCTGAGAAAATCGCAGAGGGCAAAGTACAAGCTGCTTCCCTGGGCCCCCTCATTGCTCCCCACGTAGGGGCTAGAAACTGTTTCCATTAGCTCCCTGATTGATGATCAATGCAAAATGCTTCAGTGGCCTTGACGTGTTCCCCCAGTTGGCTCTTGCACCGTATTCCCCAATCACTCCCAGCATGGGAGGTCTCCCTGGGGCACAGAGCCTTGCGCAGGGCTGAGGTTCTTGGCAGCACCACACAGAGGGCCTATATTATTATTATTATTATTATTATTATTATTATTATTATTATTATTATTATTATTGAAATAAAGCTCGCATCTGTAGGGCAAGTCATCCAGGGGCTCTGCTGCTCTAAATATCACCTATTCAACCCCCAATTCTGTGCCGTCCTCTTCCCCATAGCCCCACCATCAATGTGGCATGAGGCTTTCCCTGCAGACACCCTTTCCACCCAAGAAACTCCATAGACCAGCCCCTTTATTCTGCTCAAAAAACAGGGTGGGTTGGAGGGTTTTCTGCAATGTCTTTCCTGGCTTATGTTCAGTGTCCATCCATCCCAGTGGATGGCTGTGGCTGGGTGTAAGTAACCACATACGCCCAGCCACAGCCCCGGCATTTTTCCCCTGTGCAGATGATGCAGCCGCTCATGCGTGTTAATCCCAGCGCCAGGTCACTGAGCGGGAACAAGGCAAAGACTGTTCCTCTGGAGACCGGGGGAAAGCGGGAACACAAGGCGTGGGGAGGGGAGAGGAAAGATGTGCTGCCCCATCCTAGACAGCAGCTTAGGGTGAATTGTGTCTCCATTTCGCTCTGTGTAATATCAAGGGCTGGTTGCTGGAAGAGATGCTAAGAACTGGTTGCAGCTGAATAAAAGGGTGAATTGGCCCGGGTTGGCGCTGACTTGGTGAAACACGTTTCCCCTTTGCTGCACTCACAGAGCACCCCAGGAAAGGAGATAACCATCAGGAAAATATGTAGCCACGGTGCTGCCAGGGATTTGACGCAGCAAAATACTTCTGCCATTATTGGTTTCTGCTGGTTTAAGCGCACGTTGCTGCTGAGGCAGGTCCCTCGCTTCTCAAATGCTTAGAAATTTGGGGAGGCAAGGTGCTGGGTACAATGTCAGTGGGAAGGACCAGTCTGATGCGGATGAGGATGGGCTCCATGATGCTTTGATTCAAGTTCAGCTGGTCAAGTGCATCGCTGTGAAGAGTTTACAATTTTATATGGTGAGAGCAGAAGTGGAAGAGTAAAATACATCCATAAGAGGAGACAAAATCAATGCGCCTGGAGAGAATTTCACAGACAAAATGTCTCATGTGGTTTGGGGAAAGTCAAGGGGGACTTCTTCAGAGAAGTGGGTGTTGTGTTAGGCTGTATAGGAATAAAGGTGTATGGAGCTTTTCTTTCCTCAATTTAATTTCTTCCCCTGCTCCTACATTTCTCAAATGCTGTCCCAGGAAAAGCCTTTCACCTTAAGCAAATATGTTACTGTATTAGCATAGCTTAGCAGGTCTAACAGAGTAGAGCTAGAAGAGTTTGCCTGGTGCTGCAACTAGCAATGTGCAGCGTCATTGGCAGGATCATTAACAGAAAATTCAGCAACCACTGGGAAGTTTTAGACTCATATAGACCTCAGATATTTTAGAAAAGATTAATGAGACCACCTATTATTTTAATTCCTGTTGTATCTTTACAGCAGTGCAGATTACACACCACCACACACATCTGAGAGGGGCCTCAGACAACACCATAACCCAGCATTTAGGTGTACTCACAGCAACCTGCCCTGACCCTGTAAGGATCTAGTTCTGTTACCTCCTACTTTTCCACACCCGCAGTCATCAAAGTCCCTATATGTCTGTCATCTCCCAGGCCACTGCAGCCAGGGAGATGGGAGGTGCTGACCCCTCTTACACACAGATTAGAAAGTTTTGGTGGTAGGGAATGTGCTGCATGGAACATTTCAGTATTTGGTATTAAATAATTGTAGGACCAAGGATGGGGAAAGGGCTTTTCTACCTTTGCTGATGAGTGGTGATCTCTAGGCCAGAAACTCACGCTGACTTGACGCAATAAGTATTTATGGACTCCATTCAAAAAGGGGAGAGCTTCCGCAGGTGGAGCTGAGAGGGCAGTGAGAGCCTGCAGCTGCCCGTGTGAGGAGGAAGGAGCTGGACAGGGTTTCCCACATCTAGGCTGACTCTTTTAACCACTAAACCAGGAGGTGAAAGTAGTAGCAATGAAAACCAAACCCAGCACCTAAATGAACCAAAACAGAAAGTCATGATTCATGTATGGGTCTACAGAGAGGATTCCCTACTCCCACTTCCTGTGTACTATCAAAGAGCTGAAAAATCTCCCCCTTCTATTTTTTAAAGATAGGATTGGAAAGAATAATTGCAAAGAAGTGTTTAAGCCCTTGCAGGGAGCAGGGCTGGGCTCTACCCTCCCTGGCAGCTATTCCAGCAGCTGCCTGGGGCACACTGCACTCCCTGCACTGGCTTTTCATCTTGCGGGTAGGTACCTACCTCTTCTGTGGCCCCTGTGTAATTGGGATGTTATGAACGCTGGCTGAAAAGCTAAATATCACAGGGTGCTATTGCAGCCTAAATCATCTAGTCTGTGTTTGTAGCTAGTTGAGTGTGATGATTGTAGCAGGATTGTTTTCTAGGCTTGGAGCCTGAAAATGCCAGACAGATAGAGAAGGAGAGTGGGGCAATGCATTTAGCTGAGGAGTTAGGTCTGTCTTCTGTATATATTACTGATATGATCATTTGTATTTGTCTCAGTCAGCGTTCATTTAATACACATGCATTAACAAATACTTATTAAAGTCAGAAGCTGACTGCTGTCTAATACACCAAATACCTCAGGCTACTCACAGCACTACACCATATATGCAGTATTTATTCAGGTAGATATATATAAAGACATATATATGTGTGAATGTATGCATGTGTATGTACGTTTGAATTTCTTATTCCTCGAGGCAGTTATGTTCTGCTGATCCTTTGATGCAGAGACAGCCTTGTGGATGCTCTCTGGTGGAAATGACCTAATTCAATTTACGCTGTGAGCATGGGGTTAGGCAGGGCTGTTCTCCACTGTGCATGCAGCCCCAGCCCACGCAGCCTGAAGTCAGCGGCAGCCCCACCAGTGCCCAGGGAGGCTGTGGCCAGAGTTCTTCCTGCTCTAGGGAGCAGTGCAGCCACGGGCGAGCATCCCTCCCGCTGGTGGGAAAGGAGCGGCCACCCTGCCCCAGCAGGGCATTAGCTGCATAAACCAATTTGGTGCACATTAGGCCTGGTGCCAAATGTCAGAAAAGCTTGTGTTTTATTTAATACGGCCACTTCCAAGGCAGAGCCTGAGTTGGCAACGGTCCTGCATTGCAGACGCCCTGCTCTGAACTTGCTGCCTGCTCCACGGAGCGCCGTGAGCGTTTGCTAAGGAGCACACACCGCGCCCTGACAGTGCAGCGTGTTATCCTAACGCTGTGGCTGGTGGTACCCTCGTTGCTGGCAGCAGCAGTGCACCGGCTGCCTGTGCCAGGGCAGGCCAAGGGGGCAGCCGGCAGTTCAGGCACTTTGCTGTCAGGTGGCATCGGTGGCCACTGCTGCCACTTCTGCAGTGGAGGGGATGGTGGTAGGAAACTGCTTGCTGCCACCTCTCTTTCTGCACGAGCGCCCCCAGAGCATCACTAAAGTGGAAGATCTTGTCCTGTACTCTGATTTACTTGGAAAAAGATAGATCACTAACTATTGACTCATTCTGCAACGAGATTAATACTTTCCAAACAGCTGTAGGTCTCTCCTACCCTCTGAAATATTCTTGTGGGGGAGTGACGTGGAATATGTTCCCCTCTAAAATATTATTTTCATGTGATGTGTGTGCTATTGCGTGTGCAATACTATCACTGAGATTACCCCAGACAGTCACATGTTGGAAACTTCGTACAGTTTGTTTCTATAATGGTACTTCTTACTCCTAAACATTTTAAACTATTTTTTAAAAGTAAAAAGCAGACAAATAAACATTGGGAAAGTCTTGCTTGAGACAGGGAAATCAGCTCCTGGGGGAAAAGCAGTTTTATTGCTCTTATTAAATGCTTCACAGAGGTCAGTTTTCTGTGTAAAGATTGCACATGGGGGTACAGAATGATTTTCTGAAAGTCTCATAGTATGCTAGTAGCAGAGGTAATAATGTCTGTTATTAATTAGGCATTAAATAATTAATGTTAATAATTAAGATGCTGATAGTCATTAAATAATTTATGTTAATAATTAAGATGCTGATGGAAGGGATGGGGTGGTAGGGCTGTGTTCAGAGTAAAGCACCTTGCTCTTTGTCTGCCTCTTAAACTTCTCTGAAACAAGTTTACACAACACCTTGCCTCTGCCTGTATGATTCAGCTGTGCTAGCTGAGCTGTGTCGTGGCCCTCCCTACCTTCCCTTGCAAACAAAGGAGGGCAGGCCTTTGCCCACAGGAAAGGGAATATTAAAATTTAATAAAACAACCCCCAAACCTCAGGAAAGGGCATTGTGCTTTGAAGGGAGCTAGCCTGCTCACCCGCTCCCCGATGACTCATGTCCTTGGTGGCTGTGAGCAGCAGGCATGGCATGAACCTGAATCAGGATGTTGATGGGTGCCGCGGGCAGCCATGGGCATGTTTAGACTAAACGGGAAGTTCAGGTCTGGGATAGCGAGGCTGTGGCACACATTGCCATTCCTGCCACAGAACAGGCACATACCAGACTCGACACAGGTGCTTAGGGACACTGCATTTGCTTTGCAGGCACTTTTTGAGCGCTCCTGGCTGTTTGTGACAGTGTCCAGAGTGTCACCTTAGCTGCCTGCTGGTTCGGTAATGCCAGCAGTGCAGCAGAGGCAGTATCCAGGAGGAGGTGCTCAGCAGGGAGGGGCCCCTGGCACCGGGGTGCTACAAGGAGCAGTGACTCAGTGGAGCGTGCTGCCGGCTGCCACGCTCCTTCCTGGAAGGAGTCTCTGCTGCCGTTCCTCCTTAAAAATTATGAAATTAGCTTCTGTGGAGGAGTATTGTTCATAGTCATATTTCATTATATAAACCTCCAAGCTGGGTGTGATGCCAAGAAAGGCGCAAGGTTAACAAGTCAGGGTGTCAAAATCTGCTTTTCCTACTTGACAAAAATGTGTATGAATTTCACTCTCACGCTGTGACATGGGGTTGTACCTCCAACTGACCTGCCGTTTTTTGCTGGCACTACTTGCCTAAGATTCACTGCAATTTTACACTTGTTGAATGACTGGCTTGGATAGATGGAATCTTTGATGTATGTATTCCGACCAACCCTGCGTGTGTGAACAGCAGGAAGCGTAGAAGCGCTCATCAGGACAACAGTAATTAGTTGCAACTTCCGAACTGAAACGCACAATTAATGCTGTGTCACATACTGAGTAGCAGTCATGCAATGAGAAGGTTGTAATGGCAATTAGGAATTCCAGAGTTTTAGGGCAATCGCTGTGCCAGAAATCCTACTCATCTTGTACAAATTGTCCTGGGCAGTATTAATCCATTGTGCAGCATCAGGCAGAGGAGCTGTTTGCATCTCAGGGTAACTCTCTTGCAACCATATCTCCAAAGAGATGACAGTTCTTCTGTCCTGGAGCACATCTCTGCGTGATAAAGCAACCCTGAGCCCAGCTGAGAGCCAGCTCCCTCCCTGCAAAAAAAAAAGTCAGCCACTTCCTTCCCTCATGAACTTCTCTCCTTCCACAAAGACTGGGGAGTGGACGTGCAGCAGGCAGCCCAGGGCTCCAACCTGCCAACCCATCAAAGAGCAGGGGCACAGTGACACAGTGACTGAGCAGCACTTCCCTCCACCAGACACCACCAGGTTATGTGAGTGTTGCACACACAAGACTGACTGTGAGGATCTCTCCCTGGTGGCACCTGTGAAGAGATCTATCTCCTCACTTGTCCTACAAACATGAAGCATGGAGAGCCCTGCAGGTCTTGTGCTCTGCTGTGCCAGAGGGGCTTGAAGCATGAGAGCTTCACAAAATCGTGTTTTCTTGCTCTCAGAGGCAAGCATGCCAGTTTTATAAATGCCAGCAGCCCTTACCTGCCACCTACCAGTTTGGTGAACGATCTCAGACTTACCCATGCCATTGGAGATGTGTGAATGAAACCAATCTGTGCCTGCCTCAGCACCCGCGGCTCAGCAATGCTGTCCACTGAAACCACCAGGTTATGCAGCTTGTCCATGGGTATCCTACCATCATTGTTACACATCTAAAATACCTGTCCTGAATCTGAGACACCTTTGCAATGGCTGAGCTCATGAGTCACCTACCAATAACATTTGCCGTTGCAAAAGACATCCCAAAGGACAGCTATGCCTGGCTGATGCCACTGTGTTAGTCCTCTGGTCCCATCAAAGGCTTCCAGCACAACAGAGACGCCGCCAGAAATGTTTGGTTTGGGGACCCAACCTGGGATTTCCCAGTGTTTGGGTTTTCTCAGTCATGGTGAGGGTTGGGGCATTTTCCTGGTCACCTCCGAAAGCGGGGAAAAGGCGGACTAGCTGCCTATGGAATGATGAGGGGGACAAACAAGTGGTGTCCCCACTCAAGCTGAAATTTAAAACCACACCACTTTTAATGTGCTAAGACACTTAAAAAAGAGGGAGCTGGGGACCAGTGCAGACAACACAGTGCTCCATGCCTGAGGGAGGAGAGGGAGGGAGATGGTGAGCTCCCCAGTTTCCCCATTAGCACCACTCCTGCTTGCTCTTTTTTATTTTCAAGAAAGCAAACTTGTTTTTTCACCAAATGCTTCCTGCCTCTACACCCCAAGCTCTTCATGTTTGTTGCTGTTTTTCCTAAAGCATTTTGAACTAAATGCTGCTTTCAAACCTGTCCCCAAGCCCTGCTGCTACTACAGAGTCAGCTTCTTCAACCTTCCTCCCCTTAATGGTCCTCTTACGTATTTATCTCTCCCTCTTTGAATAATGGGAGATTAATTTAATTCTGCGTCTTTTTCACATAGTAGTTGTTATTAAATCCCTGATGCAGCTTCTACCAGCTGCTACAGCAGTAGGGCTGGATCCACAGACTGCTGATTTTTTTATTTTATGGAAGTCTTACAGGACTCAAGAAGAACCAAATATTTTCACTGCAGACTTTCCACAGGTCACTAAACCAATGCCTGCACTAAACTGACTGTCCTTATTATTCTGAACAAGGAGGCAGCTCCATCCCATCATTATGAACTGGTTTGAGAAAATTACTGATTTTTTCAGTTCAGCAGCTGAACCAAAATGTTAATAAAAGATCAGAATGAGCAGTATGTAAAATTTACAGGTGTTTCTTTTAGGTTAAAAAAGTTTTGTTCATGTAAACCATCCCATCTGACCCAAAGCAAAACATTTCCTTTCCTTGCATTTATAAAAACAAAAATGAGAGACTTCATATACAGATCTGTTCCTACACACCCAAATTTATCCCTCACCAATAGTACCTCACACAGCAGGTGAAAAAGACAGCAAAAGAAGGGAAATTTAAACCCACATCTGCCATTTAGGGTCAGTGGAGACTGTCCTGGAGTGTGCTGGCCCAGAGGGGTTGGGGACAGCCGTATCTCTGGTGGTCAAATGCCTTGGGAGAGGCAGTTGTTCCTCTAGCTCCTCTCCTCCCCCTCAGCAGGTTTCCAGGAAATCATGTGAATAAAAGCCTTTGTAAGGAGAAAGGAGAGAGGGTCACAGAGACAAGCTGGAGAGGATGATGCCAGCAAGCTCCACGCTGACAAGTCCTCCATCAGAAAGCAGCTGTGCTCCCATTGTGCTGGGTGAATGACAAAGCTCTGCCAGGATGTCACGCTGACCCAAAATGTTGCCGCTGTGTCCAATTGACCAATAAGTCATGTCTTGTTCGGGATGCTCTCCTGAATAGCTGGGTAATCACTGCTTGTTGGCTCCCTAATGGGTGAGGTTTCATTTGGAGTAGATGTGAGTCTCTGATGCCTAAGGGTGAGTATTTTTCGGTGGTGCAAAGTGGAAGAGCCTCCGAGCGAGCCAGGCCAAGAGCATCCTGCAGCATCCCCCCTCCATAGCAGGGAGAACTGTCACCAACAGTTAATCATGTTTTTTGTTTGTTTGTTTTTTCCTAGAAATAACTATTTGGGTCAAATTTATCATCAGTTTTGGGACGACTGAATTACTTTTGGGGGAGAATTTGCAATTGCCTTCTAAGAAACTGCTGAGATCTACCTGCTAATTACTATTAGCAGCTCTGAGGATCATTTGGGCAGGTGGAGACCATGTAGAAGAGACAGAAGTGAGACAAAACATTTTCTAAGCAAAGATATAATTAGGGATTAGAGAGACTGATCCTACTGCATAGTGTAATTAGGAGATTATGTCATGTCACTGACCTGGATTAGACTTGACAGAAAAATCTCTACCCTGCTATATAAACCCTTCCAGGTTTTGAAATGGAAACCTCTAAACAAAAGATCTTCACTGCCTTAAACCCATGCCCTACAGCAGCCTTGCACAGCTAAGGCTTGCATGTTGAGGAATGAATGGAAACTTGTGTGGTCTCCTGGGTTTGAGGTAGAGAAAACCCTGACGGGAGGTGACCACCAGCTCCGTCTGCTACTTCCCCTGACCCTCTTCTGGTGTTCCCAGTCCTCCCCGTCCAAACCTTTCTCTGAGCCCCTCCCGGGTGCTGGCAGCAGGGGGCAGTGGGCTTGAGGACCTCCTGCTCTGGCTTTTGGGTAGGCTCCTACTGGGATCTCCCCTAGGGTTTGGGAAGAGGCTTGAAGGGCACACACATATCCACCCCCCCCCCCCCCCCCCACACACACACACCCCGAGCCCTGGGCATCACGTGGGAGGACAGAAACACTTCCTTGTGTGGGGCCAAGGAGGGAACCTTGTGGCTTGGTGGGCAGGGAGAGAGGGAGAAACCTGCCTGCGCACAGCCCCGGTCTCACAGAGTCCTACATCAGCCAAGCCAGCCTCTAAATCAAATGAACACAAATAAAATTGTGAGAATCAGCTACAAGGATTACATTCCCTTACCTCCTACCCTAAAGCATTTCTAAAATCAATAACTCCAAAAAAATTAAATCATACCTCTAAATGGACCACCAGCAGTATAGGCTTGGTGTGCTCTTGGTACATTAGTTGATGAATTCTTACTAAAAGTCAATAAAACACTCCAGTGAAGCATCCTCCAAATCAAGCAGTAAGACCAACGCTGGCATTCAACCACAGTATTCTTTGTGGGGCTCAGAGCCATAGATTCCTGAGGAGAAGAAAGAAGTGGGGAAGCATAGTGCCCTCCTGCAGCTACGAGCACTTTGCCGTGAGTTTCTCTGTCATGCACTACAATTGCAGCAGCAAGGCTGCCAGTTGTCACATCACCTTCTTCTCTCCCTGTACCACTTTTTTGTTTTTATCTAGTATTAATTCTTCAACACAGAAGCCACCTTTTTACTGTGTTGTATCTATTCTTGTTCATGACAGTGTAGATTGTAAATGCAAACAACTCTGAGTACTTCACTTCCCTCATTATATATTCTCCAGCACACAGGTAGATAATAAAATAATAATCTACATCTTATGGTCAGTTAACGAGAATAAATCCGTGGGTGAAATGAATGTGACAAAAGCCTGGTGTGAGAAGGCCCTGCAGCTTCTGCAGATCCATTTCCTGTTCCATGCTCAAAAATGAATGTATAGTTAAGTTTCAACAGCATTCACATGTAACTGCCAGATAATAAGAAGAGATCTTGACCAAATCAAAAGCTTCTTTTACTTTGAGGAACACTGATTTTGACAAGGTCATTTGTCTTTCTCTTGCTGTGTAATCACAGCATGAAAAATTGCAGAATTTACAGAAAATAGAGAGTCATCAGCACATCATCTTGTCAGACTATGATTTGTCTGGAGATGAATGACTGTCAGATTTCCTCAGCCTAGGAAGCTAATCTGAACACTGTCTGTGGTCTAGTAATTTTGCTAGACTTCCTAGCACTCATGCCAAGCCAAATATTCAGGATACTAAAATGAAGATATTTAAACATGTGATTTTAATGAAAAATTATTCCAGAGCAAATGTTTGGATTCTCAGATCCATCCTCTTTTAAGGTATTATTTGGAATTGTTTCACAATTTTATCTATAATAAGAACTAAATACTTGTGATACACCATAAGCTTGTCTAGTAAGTGTACTTGTCTCCCCTCTACATTCTATTTTCCTTGGTCAAGATTATTATCCTCTTGAGTACCATACTTAGCCTTTTGCTATCTGACAAGCCAATTAAAAAGTTATTTGAAGTTGTAAGTAAAGAAGTAAAAGAAGATTTAGAACTATAAAAAGTAATGTGTATACTTCTATAAAAGCACGTATCTGGGGGATATTAAATGACTGCAATGTACAGTCAGGAATAAAAGGTAACACAGCAAATTTGAGCTGTCATTTCTTCTCCCATTAGGAGATTAATTAATTTTCCTTTGACAGTGATACCAGTTGAGCTTCAACATAACGACACATAATATGAAAGCATAAAAGCTTCTTTTAGAAGTGCATATTGATAGTTATCTGCCTGGGACCCTACAAAGTACACTAGATCTTTTTTTTTCCGCACATTTGGCCCAGCAGGACCATTAGGCAGTTTGTCAGAGATTGCAGAAAGGCTCGGGAGCTCCTGAAATCTGAGTACGTCCCTATTTCCAGAGAGGTTTTTTGAGTTTGGAAGATGCTGAAGATCTATCTGTTCCTAAAATACCTGCTTGCTTAGGGGAATTTTAAATATAAGTCTTGGCACTTGTGTATGGGATTAATTAACCCTGGGGAGAAAGAAGTCTTCTTGTTTATCTAACAAAATGGCCTGAAAAGGTCTGTATTTAAAAGAAAGCCTACCAACTGCATGACAGCCTAGTTCTTCATAATAATCCTGTCACCACTGCACGGCGGTTGCTTTGGAATTCACCCAGAGCCTCGGGGGCAACTTGTTCCCTCAACACCCCCAAAGATGCCATTTGTGCTGCAGCGAGCCACCAGTTTGCAGCTCAGCCACCCAGTTTAAGGGGTTCGACTTTACTTCCAGGAACTGGGATGAGTTTCTCTGGCAGTCCACCCTGCTTTTCCAGCAGATGGCAATAACCCATAATGGGTGAGCGGGAGGAGCGGGGAGGGGCTGCGCACCGGTGGGACAGGAGCCTCCCCAGCAGCCCTGCCAAATCCCGGCGGTGGGGAGAGAAGGGAAAAGCAGGGAAGAGAGAGCAAGCCAATGAATAATAGATGACTAAAATCTAGCCATCTAGAAAGCGCATACACAGGAGAGGGAAAGAGTGCATAATTCATCTGTAATTGCTCGGGGGGCAATTTTAAATAAAGAAGAGAGAAATGTTGCACATTCCCTTTGTTTCTTTTTTAAGTTTTCCAGCGATGGAAATGTGGTTTTGTTCACACATCTTGGCCTTAGGGCTCAAAGGTGACCCAGCTACCGCCCTGGCGTCTGTCAGGTGATGTGGCTGGTCACACACGGGATGCCAAGGCGTGACTGAAGCATGACCTAAAAAATGACTGACTGTTGCCTGTAATACTGCAGGCAAAAAGTGGTGAATGTAGAGGATGCACCTTTAAAAAGACAGGGACAAAATCCTGGTACTATCTTGTTGATGACTATTTCATAGCTCCTGAAAATACTCCAGAGGAATTTCTATCTTCTGATTCACCGTTAATCATCCTGCTCACTTTGCAAACCATCAAATTTATGTGAGGTTAGCTTTTGACACAGCAACTGGAAACCTGTTTATCTTTCTTGTGTTTCTCCAGAATAAACAAGGGAACAGGAGAGAACAACACAGGATGTCTAACCTGGAGTCTATAAAGGATGTTTCCTTGGGAATTGAGCATGGTTTTGTCTAGAGTTGATGATTTTATGTGATAAACTTACCTTCTGCATTTTTCAAGATTAAACACCTCAAAATTCTGATTGGCATTATGAAAAGCAACATAAATATAGACCCATATTCTCAGCTCAGAGATGTGCTTGTGCCAACATCCCATCTCTGAAAATCAAGCTCTTTTGGAGGAATAGCAAATGAGACAACATGCTCTGATTTCCTATTCACTGGGGGGAGGTACAAAAGGCTGGTCTATGCTGCAAAACCTGAGCATTTATAACTGTCGCTGTTTCACGGCTACCTGCGTAAAGCTCCTTTTGTTTTCTCATCTAGCTACACTCTTGGCCTCAGTGAAAGACTTTGGCAACAATTCCATGCTCTAGTTTGTATGAAAACCTTTCTCAGTTTCTACTTTGTAACATTTCAGTATAACTGAATGTTCCCTTCTTTTTTCTTTTCTTTTGATGAAAGAGCGACTTGGAAACTTTTGATCTGCTTTCTCCTTACCATGACGTTTTATTTTTTCTTATGATGTTTCCTTGTACTGGTCTCTTCCAAAGATAAATTTTTCAACCTCTTCAAAAAAGGCATAGTAAAGTGGGAAGAATAGGTAATGCCCACTCATAAAACATGCTGAAAAATACTGAGGTAGTCTTACAAGAAAAGGCAATTCTTCCATTTTTATGTCTCCCTTGCCCTCTTCCTAAGAAGCAAATTAAAAGGTCTGAGGAAGATAATTGTTTTTTGTGGGTATGTGATTGAGATCCTAATAATAACGTAATTTCAAGAGCAATAGTTGAAGGCCTATATCTGCTAAAAATTAGTAACTGCTTATTATTTAAGCACCACTGTATGAACGGACCTGTTTTAACTTCTGCTAGCATGACAGCTTCTCAGCTTCCACAGCAGCACCTGTTTCATGCTTATTTTTTAATTACTGTGTGTTCAGCACTATTGAGACACTGTTTGTGGCATGCATGGAGTATGTGGTCCAGATTACCAGCTCTGCATTTATTTTACTACTCAGTTATGACGAAGCTGATGCAGGTAGATGAGATGAGCACTAGCATATCTTTCAGTGCCAGATGGACTAGTACAGAAAACTGCAGTCTGAGAGACTGGCTCAGAAGTTAATTGTCTTGTGCTTTATTTTGTGAACGAGACAAGATGCCTACAGATACTGTGTTTATTTTAATGATAAATTGTGGTTATTAATATACTAAAAATTTTCCATTAAACGAGAGTAGGTATGGATTATATATTCCCCAGTGAAAAGTAAAATACAGTCTCATTCATTCAAAAACTTCATAGATTTGATCTGAATTCATTTGAACGATGCTGCCTAGGGAGAGCAAAGGAAAAGCAGTGTCACTGTATTCCCATCACGGAGCTGGGGGAGGGGGCCGCCTCTCTTTGAACATTCACTCTTAGCATGAAAGATGCAGGTTCAGTGTCTGCTTGAGGGGATTTAAGACCCCTCCACCACCTCTTTCTTAGTCCTTCATTAGTAACCTCCATGCCATTAAATATTCTGGGGTGCTTGCAATCCTGTTGCTGCTGTTCCATTTAGCATTAATAATTAAATCTTCACTGGCAGAGGTACTGAGCTTCAGATATCTTCCATCCTCGAGGAGTGCTCCAGGCTGAGAAGCATTCATGTCCTTTGTTGAAATGACTGCTCATATATTTTCCACACACCAGAACTGTGCCAGCCAGAGGGACTGAAGGTGGCCCACTTTAGAGTGACTGTCTCATGGTTAGGATGTTAATCTGGAAGAGATGGTAAACATGATTTAAAGTCCAGTTTCTGCTTCATTTGAACTGAACTACAAGGTCTTTGTTTTGCTATGAAAACTCTCACATTTTAATTTGTTTTGATGCAAGTCAGAGCTTGTTTTTAATTTTGTTCCCCCCTGCACCCCCCTTGCTTTTTTTTGTCTCAGCAGGAAGCCTGAGAACTCTCCCTCCCTTTTCATTAATTGCAAAAATAACGATAACAAAACTCTGAGCCAGTGAACACCTCTCACTTGGCTTTGGAGTTTATTCATCCCTAAGGTATAGCTATTATTTCGTAATTGGAAGCACCTTCTAGGTACTCTTTTATCAGTAATATAATAGATACTTACAGCTCTGCTACTACTTCCTTGTGAGCCTGCCTTGGTGTTAACAGCTTTTATCTTGGCTCAGCTGTTTGCAACAGCTCTGGGGCTCCTCCCTTCCAGGACATAGTTTCATCCTGACCGAAACCAGCATCCTACACAGCGTCACTCTGTCGTTAGGGCAGACAGGTGCTGTGCCATTTTTCTTCCCACTCTGCAGGAAGAGATCATGACCTCAGTTATGTGAAACAGTGGATGGAGCATATATATTATGTGCCGCTCAAGTCATGACCTAGTATGCACAAGGCTTCTAGACTTTCTAATTACAGACTGAGCTAATTAGAACTGGCTAAAATAACCAGATATTAGGCATGTTTTTATTTCACGGGCTTCAAAAAAGATACATGCCTCTACTATTTCCAAAAATGTTTGTATTTGGCATCAACATTTTCACTAAAATGTTTAACATTTATTAAATTTAAACCTGATTAGATGGATCAATGATTTTGATGAAAATAGGAGAGTTTGGAGATTGGTTTAATGACAGCGATATAGGCAAGATGTTTTAATGAATGCTTTAGGGAGTGCCAGCACAGTGAATGGCTGAGCCTTTCTGGAAAAGGCATTAGACAACAGCTGTGGTGTAGAGGTGAATTACAGTGTCACAGCTAACATGGTCTTTCTTTTCCCCCTTGCTTTATCATGGGGCAATTGTAAAGTCAAGCTATGATCTACCCAAAACATTCCAGGGGATCCTTCACATCAGCTTGGGGTGTGAACCTATGCGGTCCAGCCAAAAATACTACAAATTTCTATTCTTTCTAATGACAAACCAATTTTACTATGTAAAACCACATACAAATAAAGACCCAGCCAATCCATTTTTGTGAGTTTCTCCCATGATTTGCTCTCTAGTGAAAAACTTGAATGACTCATTTCTGGCTAGAAGCAGCTGAGACCACAGCACTAGTGGCAGCACTGACTGTGTCACCTACGGCGTTATTGTTATGCCAGCCTTAGAGAAATTAAATACTTTGTAAGGGCTTATTTTCCTTTTTCAGTGGAAAACAATTGGGCAAATAGAAAGAACAAGGAAAACCAGCAGAGAAACTTGCAGGAAGGCAAACATAAGACAAAGTGTGGACTTGGATTCCTGAAGATATCTCTATTTGAAGAAGAAGAAACAGGGTTGGAAAGGGTTTGGTCTCTGAACTCCAGTGACTCCTTGGGAATGGCTATGATATGCTGAAATTAATAAGAACTCTGAGCCAGCACATAGTTTCCTTCATACCAGCCCACTCAGGGACTTGAAATAACTTTTCTGTCAGAAGCAAAACACAGAACTGAAAGAACGAAGCACAGCGTGTCATGGAAATGGCATAACCTACCTGACTCTTTCTGCAGTAGCTATTGGCCCGGAAGGTTTGTTTTCTCTTTTATGAAGCAGAATTACATAGAGAACAGTTTGTGCAGGGGCTATAATGGAACAGAGGAACTGGAGAAGGAAGAATAAAAGGTGGCATCTGTACTAGTAAATTAATCATGGTCACAGGCACTGGAACTTGATCATCTATACTGTGAAATTGTTAGAACAGTCCTTCCCATGGTTTTGGTCAGAGGCTAGCCTGCTGTCTCCCACACATGCCTTGTGGTGAGACCTTTCCCAATAGGCAGTTTAGATGTTAACACCATATTTTGAAAAGTAAGAGCTCTATGGTTGTGGGGCCTTCTGGGATGGTTGGCCTCACTGTCTGAGGGATGCTCAGGCCTGTTTAACTCCCTGATATAGGCACAGCCATAGAGAATTCAGGGACCTTCTTCCTTTGACATAAATGACCAAGTCACATATTTTCTCTAAATGTATCTAACAGCATCTTGAAACAAGTTAAGATTTTTCCTGATTCTAGTGCTCTCTCTGAAGCCATTCAAAACTTCTACCCTCCTGATGGCAAGGAGCTTTAAAAAAAAAAAAAAAAAAAAAAAAAAGCCCATTTGCATCCATTTTGCTTAGAGGAAAAAGATTATGTTGGTATTTTCCCTGGCATATTTGCAGAGAGGAATCAAAATCTCTCTTTACCTTTGTTGTGTTCAACTAAATTCAACTAAATACAAGAGTATGGAAATAGTTAGGGACCTTGCAGAAGATGGAGGGCACTGTTCACATACTTCAAATAGTCTCTTCTATGCTGAGTGATTAAAAAAAAAAAAGTATTCTGGCTACTCTACTTCTTATAATATTTCTATTACGGGTAGAAAGCATGATCTAATTTCCAACTCGTATCTATTCACAGCTCAGATAGGAGAGCCACCCTGCACATAGAGTATTTCATGTAACCACAGCTTGCCCAGTCCTGTAGATAGCCCTGGACTCTAAAGCCGGGCCTGTACTAGTAAATAAAACAGGCTAAGACTGTCCTCTGGCTCTGGTGAACTGGCAGCATCCATCAGTTAAACTCTTGCTCTCAAAACCAGAGTGGGTGCATCCAAAGTGCCTAAGGGGAACAGTCTCTGGTCTGTGCTAATTCTCAAACTGCTTGAACATGGAGACATTCAGTTTGGCTAAAACAATGTGCCAAAACCATGGCAGAGAGCATGCTACAATTTAACACGGTGGGTGGCCTCATTTCTTTACCAGCACAGCCATTGCCTTAGACTGTAAGTTGCAAGAAAGTTTACTGAGTTGAATACCAGTTACCATATGAAATATTTTTCTGAATCGCTAGGATGCATAGAGTGAAACCTCTTCCATCAGGATTGTTCTCTATCTCTAAAGCTGTTTGCTTTAAGACTAACCCCATGGTGACTAAGTAACATCTTTAAGAGAAAGTATCACGCTTATAAAACAAAAAATTTCAGAGAAAAACTGAAATATAACACATACATGTCTATTTTATCTGAGGATAGGCAGGATTAAATTCACGTCAGGCAGTTGAAAATTAAAATTCCAAGTCACTCAGTTTTTTCTCAGGAATTTGTTTAATTCTTTCTGTAGATGAAAACCTTTTGCATTCACCAATTCCAGTAGCAATGATTTCTACTGTTTAACTACATCAACAGACTCTAGAGTGCAATTGTTCTGATCACATATGGGCACCTACTTTCAGACATTAATTATTCCAGAGTCCTTTGACTGTAACAAATACAACTTCAGTGATTCTCAAGGGAGCTTAGACATCTACCTTTGATGTAGATACATACTAATAGACACCCAAAAAACCTGGGCAGGATGAACCTCTCCCCTGACTCGTAGCTATGTCTGTTAAGCTGAGATGAATCCCACACCGTCTATCAATTTCTGCTGTTCCTTCAGAAATAGTGTTCAGTATAAACTGGGCCACCTCGTATAACTTCACTTTGACTGTCCACTGGGAACTTTATTGGCCCTTGAGAAGCTTCTGCGGTTGCATGGGATTAGCAACATGCATTGTGAGTTTGAACTTCCAGTTTCAAAGCACCTGGAAGCAAGCACATTGCATGCTGAACCATGCTGGGCCCATGTATGGGAGCGAATTCTGAACTTGTGTGATTTGGAGAACTAGAAACTCCCTCTTGAAGCCTGAATTTTGTGCAGTATAATAAAATGAACTTAAATCTGAATAAAACATTTAATACACAAGGATTTACTTCATTCTTTTTGCACACCTATGTAATATCTTTATTTCAATTCTATTTATCAGTGGTTCATAAACAGGATTTCTTTCTTTTCATTAGACAAAAAATAAGTTATTTAGAAATTAAAGACACTGGTGTAGGACTCTCAATTCTCCAAGGTATAAATGGACATTTACATCATGCTTTTTGAATATCAGTACTTTTCATTACAGGTTTATCCCAGGAAAGATATATTATTTAAAGGATTAATTGTGCCTTTTGTATGTTTTGCCTGTTATCTCAAACCATGGCTAGATCAAGGCATGACTAGTTGTGCAGAGCTGACTAAGATTTAGCTTAGGCAAAGGCCTTAAATCAAGGTAGCACAAAGAAATGTTCTCCTTCACCCATTGTCTGCTTTAGCTATTCTGTCAGAAAATTATTCAATACCTTTCTCCACTTCTAATTCTGTGCTGTGACTCAGAGGTATATTTTCATGTTCAACATAGAAGTGATACAGTTTGCAATACTACTCTCAAGAAAGGAAAAGCAATAAACAGTTTAACTTCACAGGTAAGTAGTGAGCCTGGTCTTGGCAAGAGCAGTATTAAAGGATCAGTTTGACCAAAAGAAATCCCACTTTGTTCTTTAGTCCTGCTGACAATCAGATAGTTGTGAAAAATTGCTCTTTTTACTTGCAAACTGAGACTGCTAATACAAACAATAGGCACATTTGAGTTTCTGTCACAGCTTCCATTAAATGATCTCAGAGAGATACAAATACTAAACACCACAATGACCATGTGGCAAATGAACAGAGCAAAGTAAAAAAGCATGCGTTGACCACAGTCCATTCTGGCTAATACTATTTACAAAAACAATCTCCTGGCAAGATGGAAAAATCTTACAAATTCCTCACTGATTTTTCACAGTAAGACAAATTATCTTCTCTGAACTGTGGATAAAAGTTCTTCCTTAAGGCAGAGAACATTCCTTTGTAGTGTCATGGTGAAATAAGTTCTTCACCGAACTTCTGAGAAATCTGGGTACCTTTTTCTATATTCTTTCTTTGTTCCCTTTTATATAAATAAAAATGGCTCATCTGCTAGTTGAGTCAGGAGATGGGAGTAAATTGACAAGTTCATGCAAAAAGCCCACAGTATCTGCACTTTGTTAAAAAGTGTTTTTGTAGTAGTGAGAAAGAACAGAAAGGAGGAATTGACTGTATGTATGTGTGTAGGTAGTAAAAGTACTTTTAGATAGAGGTGAGAGGCTAGAAGCTGTCAAAAAACTGAGAGTAGGAGCAGAGTAGACAAGAGATGCCCCAGGTAATGTGCTTTTTCTATCAGGCAAGTTGAACCATTTTATAAAATACACTTGTAAATAGTATTTGAAGAAAAATAAAAAATATTTTCTATTTATATGAGAACTGTTTGCTTAATTAAGTGCATTTCTTTGTCTAAATTCAGAATGGTTTCTCTAGGGCATATCACTACTGAGGTTATAAGACCAAATACGGAGAAAAAGTCTCTGAAAAAAGGAGTGAAAACCCAAGGAAACAGCAAAATGAACAAGGTGAATATTTGCAGTATCTGCCTGTTAGATGTGAGAAAGCTTTTGTATTTGCCTTCTCACTCATTTCTGAAAGAATCAACATAGTTCATAATGAGATTAGTCTGTTTGGTAAGCGTGGGTGGCAAACAATGAATAAACAACAGGATTTAATACTGATCACGGTTTAAGCAGCATATTTCTGTTAGTTACCCAACATCAGTCCTGGCATTATGAGTAAGAGGATGGCAACATCCAATCTCAGATACGCATTTCAAATTAATTAAAACATGACATGCATCTAGAATTACTGTGACTGAGGCATAAAATAATGGAGAGATGAACTTGTAGAGATTTGAAATAGAGGACTCAGAAAAAAAAAAAAAAGCAAAAAAGTAAAATGGGAATTTGCCCTTCAAATTTAAATGGCTCAGATTCTTATGACTCTGGTATTTCAGAACTTTGGATCTAAGGAGAGAAAGTATCCTTTCTATGTCTTTTTCAAACAACAAAAATGGATTTTTCCAAGACTGAATTTTCAGAACTATGACACTTTTTTTCCTATGGATTTGTGTTTTATGATAGATTGTAAGTGTTGGGTCAACTCTTTCTCCACAGCTGTGGCATTTTTAATGTCACTTTCTTATGTGGCTTCTCCTGCGTCTCTATACGGCTGCCTGCTTTCACAAAACTTCTGGGAGCTTAATTACCTTTCAGATAACACCCTTTTGGCAAACATAGTTAAATTTAGACAAAGGTTTTGAAAGTTTGGCGTAACAGAACAGACAGACACAGTTCAAACATTGACTTTTCATAAGGAATCAGTTTACAGAGAAGGATGTCTTTGTGTGTGAGTTATGATATAAAACATTCAGAACACAACACATACATGAATGAAGAATCCCGTAGTTTCTACCACAGCTCACATATCCTACATAAAGCAGTTGTAGCTGGCAATACTTTCAACCCGAGATTGATGATGTCACAATGTGTACTGGATCTTTCCACCTAACATATACATACAGTCCCGTATGAGGTGTCAGTATGACAGCCATCCTACATCTCCAGGAAGAACAAGTCACGCTGAGTAAAGGTTGCGAACTCTAGCTCTTTCTGCTCCAGTGAAATGACAGATAAATCCTTCACAGATGGAAAATGTAACAGATGCTAAAATTGGAACTTGGGCTGGACAGTTTATTTGTAATGTGGAATCTTTCGTGACTGCACTTGGGCAGGGACTCAAAATTACATATCTTCTGGCACCTTTGGCTCTATTATGCATGTTGATATTATGTGGGACCATTGGTTCAACACTGACTCAGAGGGAAGAGTGCCTCCGACTGAATCACTAATGCCATATCCTGCAGCACTCTAGTGAAGCCTTGGCAGTAAGGAAGGATAATTACAATGTGGTTACTATGACTGATTTTTGAGATGCTTTTATGTATACCTCAGGCATGCCAGCAGGTAAAATACAGTCAGCTTGCTCAGAAATATCCAAGTGTCCCGAGTATACTATTTTCTACCACAAAACTGAGCATACGGATAGAATCTTATTAGACAAAAATATGCAACTGAACACCATACCCTGAATTACTCTGTATCTTTTTCACATAATTTACAAAACTGTCCTTGTACAGATTTCTTTCGCCTTTTGATGATAAATAAGACATTTATATAGAAGATGTTGCTTCTCCTACAACAGAAACACCGGTGTCTAGTCTGCTTTTCCAGAGTCTGTGAATAACTGCTGAACGAGTAGGTGTGACAGTGGCACCAGCAACATCAACAGAATTTTACTAACGATGTTATGAGGCCAGGCAGCCCGAAGTCAAATGATCCTTGGTGCCAAGGGGACATTTTCACGAGTATCAGGCTGAGATACACAGTAGCAAAACACTGCAGTGTTTACTACTCGTCTTGCATGTTGTCACATTGCCACCTGATAGGAGGCATCAAAGGAAATACTGATACTGGGAAATATCATTCAGTATGAAAATGTGTCCACTTGCTCAGTTATACCTACTGAGGCTATTTTAATCTTTTCCTCAAATAGGGTCTCTGTTTTTCTCTTCCTCTTGCTTGCACTCCTCAGGTCTCTTCCCATCGCCTTTCTTTACCTTCAGCAAATCTGTACTTCCCACCTTTTGAAGATTTTACTATCTCCTTCCTTCTTCTGTGTGTTAAAACAATCTAAGAAAAAGTTAGGGCCAACATCAGTATTGATTAGATTACTAGAGCGCAGACAGTTTACGCATCTCAGTGCCATTGTTTCAGGATGTTTGCAGATTCATTCCGATACCACTGTATCAGTTACAGTCAGTTCATGGTTTCAGGGTTATCTTTGTAACCATGACGACTAGATGCTATTTTTTTAAAGATGAAGATAAGATTACTTACAATTTGAAAATGCTGTGAAGGACACAGAAATGTTCCCAAACAGGACATTTGCCAACTTTTACTAATGGTAAGAGATAGCAAGCAAGTTAACTCAGAATAACTGAAGAGGATTGTTTTATTTCTTTTTGGTCGGATTATTTGAAACTGTGGTTTCTTCAGTTATGAACTGTTAAACACTCAGACAGACCCCTGGTTGCGGCGAGGAAGGGGTGTAGTTTTTGTTTTTTTTTTTTTTAATTGCTGAAAGGTCTGGGTATTTCACATTAACATGCGAATTAGAAAATGATTGTATCACTCCGGCAGTCCCGCTGGACTACTTTAGCGGGCTGTATTAAAGATGGAGGGCAGAATGGATGGACTTAACCTGTGCGCTCACCAATGTCAAACTACGCGCAACGCCCCTCTGGGGGCCGGGGCCCGCGCTTTCTGCCAGGCTGCTGCCCCTTGAGCTTCCCCCCTGGCGCCAGCCCGCGGTCCCGGGCAGCACCGCGGCCGGGCGCCGCCTCCCGCCCGCCCGCCGCCCAACGGGCTCCAGCCGGGCCGCGGGGCCGCAGCTCCCCAGCGGGCAGCGGCCGCGGGCCCGGGGCCGCGCCGCTCGGTCCCCCACGCTGCCCCCGCGGCAAACCCGGCCGGCAGCCCCGCGCGGGGCGGGCGGGGCTCGGCGCACGCCGCGGCAGGCCCAGGCTCGGACCCGGAGCCCACCGCCACCCCGGCCCGCGACACGCGAGCGCCGCCGCCGCGCCGGCAGCACCGGGCCGCGCTAGGCCGGGCCGGACGGGACCGGCGGGAACGGGGCTGCGCGGCGCCCGCCCCTCCGCCTGCCACACGCCCCCCGCGCGCCCCGCCCCCGGCACGTGACGGGGGAGCGGTGACGCCGCCGTGGCCCGGAGCTGACACTCGGCGCGGGGCCGGCGGGGCGGGGGAGCGCAGCGCAGCGCAGCGCAGCGCGGGAGCGGCCGCAGCCAGAGCGCGGCCCGGGCCCGGCCGCGCCGCCGGAGCAGGTGAGGGGCCGCGCCTCCCTCCCGGCCCGGCGGGGGGAAGGAGCGGGGAGGAGCGCGGTGCCGCCGCTGCCGGGACAATCGGGCAGGGCAGGGCAGGGTGGCCCTGCGGAGGGCACGTCCGCGGCCGCGTCGGGGCCGGCTCGCGGCAGCGGCCCAGGTCCCCCGGCGCCGCCCTCCCTCTGCCGGGGCGCCGTCGGGCAGCGCCTGCCGTGCCAGGCGGCCGGTGGGGGGTCTGGGCGGCGCCGCCCCGCGGTGCCCCCGTTGGCTGCGGCGGCTTCGATCCCCGGGCGCCGCCGGGAGCGCCGAGTTGGCGGCGGCGAGAGGCAGTTCCGCGCCCGGGCGCTGCCGGTGCGCCCGCGGTGCCGGGGGCGGCTGGGCCGGGCCGGGCCGCCCGACCTGCCTCGTGCAAGCGCCGCTCACCTGCTGGGGCCGCGGCCGGCGGGAAACAAAGGGAGGCGGCGGGCAGCGGCGCCTTGGCGGCCGTTCCCGGGCTCCGCCGCCGACCCGGGGAGGGGGATTCGACGCCCTGGCGTTAACTCGAGCGCGGCAACTTGGGGCGGTTTAAAGGCCGGGGTGAGGCGGTGCGGGGGCGCGGCGCCGTTTGCAGCCGGTCGTTGGAGTCAACAACTTAACAAAAGCCCGCGACGGGGAGCAGGTGGGCTGCCGATGCGTGGAGGCTTCTGAAGGTGTGAGGTGCCGCGGCGGGGCTTGGAAAGTTGTCCTGACGGTTGTTTAAAATGCATCGCTCATCCAGTGCTCCGAGTCACAGGCAATTGTTAAACGGTTACTTATGATGCCTTTAATTTTTAAGGATCTGTGAGCTCCGGGAAGCTCGTTTATTTGGAAGTAGTGCTTTTTCTCTAGCCTGTGTTGGTAATCTCTGAGGAAACAGTAAAGGATTAAGTTTGTTTTCAGAAACCTTGTCAATTGTGTCTTGTCTCTATCTGTTATTTGCTTTTGCATCTTCGCATCTATTTTTATACAACTTTTGCATGCTCTAGATGCGCACTTTGCAGATGGTGGCTTTTATAGGCGCTGCTGGGGGCTGGTTGTCTGCATGAAAATACTTGCTGAGGAGTTCGTTGTGCTGGATAGAGAGTGGTGCCTCTTGGGAAGGAAGGTATGAATAGGGTTGTATTCTAACCAGATTATTGTGGGACCAGTCTCCCAAGCAGTGTTCATACAGTACTGCTTGCACCCCGAAGAAAACTGCCCAGGGAGAAGCAGAAGCATCGAAGCTAGTGAGCTGTAGCCAGGGTATCTCATCTGGCCTGAACTGATAAGAATTTATCCTAATTTAGTTCCAGTAATTGAGTTTATTTCTGTATCAGCACTGCGGAAGGGTTCAGTTCAGTAGCGGGTGAAGTTTGGTGCTGAAAATGGAAAAAGATAACACAAGTCAACTGCTGCTGCTTTGTAGGACACCTGGAACAAGGTCACACAAAGAATTTTAAGGCGATTGGTTAATATCTTCAGTGGCATTTTTTAATAATTTATCATCTGTTTGTATTATAAAGTAACAATTCCATAGCTGTGGTAAGGGTTTTTTCCAAGAGGAAAATAAATACACTAAAAAGACTTTTAAGTCTGAATTATCTGGTTCTAGCAGATCAGAAGAAAATACTCTGTGATATGGAACACCTATTGTATACCTTCTGATGTTTATGTGTTGCTTTTTTTTTCCTCGTCTCGAGTTCTAGGATAATGGTGAAGGTAGGGGTGATCTTGTCTAATATGATATATGATTGCATTATCTACATATCGTATATGATCATACTTATGGTCCTGTGTGTGGTAGGACCATGCTTCTTTCAAGACCCTTCGCATGTGCTTGGAGCTCAGTGTAGTGAGCATTGTTCTGCCGTTCAGATGGAGAGCTGTAAGGAGGTGAGCGCCTTGCCGTAGGGTTTAAGTCGCCCTGGGAAAGGCTTATCCCCGAGCAATCTAAAGCTCTCCAAACCCCACCCGTCTAAGGTGAGGCTTAGAAAAGGTCTCGTTTTGTGTGGACGTACGTGAAATCCGGCTAGAGGCAAACGTCTGCATCCCCGCGTGGGGGGAGGCCCCCCGAGCCGTGGCCGCGGAGGGGCGCGGGGCGGGGAGAGGAGGGAAGGGAGGAGCTGACCTCCGCAAACACCGAGGGTTGCCAGCCTTACTCGGCCTTTACTGAGTAAGAGGTGGGAACGGTGCCCATCGGAAATCGGATCCCGAAGAGATCTGTGCGTGGGTATCGAGTGGAAGAGCCTCTGGCCGTTTGCTTCTCGAGCGCGGCTGGGCGGCCGGGGCCGTGCCTGTAATCACGCGTGTCCTCTCTTAGGGTGACGCGCGTGCTCTGCGGAACTGTGTTGCTGCGTGGGGATGTTGCCCACCTTAAATTAGTTACCATGTAACGATCGGGGTTTTCTTCACCAGAAGAGTGTGGCCTGAGTCTGGTTTTTGGTATTTTATAAGTTTTCTTAGGCCTTTGTTGTCAGTGGGGGCATTTGTTGTTATTAATCTCTTAATCAGGCACTGAGACTTTATTTAAGGTACTAAAGCTCACAGCTGTCCTCGTGAAATAATATTTCATGATTTTCATCCTCTAATTAGGGTTCTTCAACCTTTGTTACCAAAGTGGGTGCCATCCAGCATTACAGGTAATGGTAAAGAAAAAAAAATACAGTGAGATTATAAGGTCTGACCTGTCATATCACTTCAGGTGTTGACTAGTAGCACAATGAAGTCAGTACTCCAAATGTCAATACTGTGTGTTTACATCGGAATTATTCTAAGCCCCTTACAGTAGAGGTTTGGCCAAGGATTTGATGGCTCTTTAACCCGAGTTCTGTGAGACAGATAGATGGATGCTTGAAAGGACATTACAGCAAGCTGTCCCCTGGACTGCGCATAGGGTACAGGCAGTCTGCCTTCTGTGGCACAACAGCTGCATTTAAAAAAAAAACAAACCACAAAATAAAATGTAATTTATTTGGATTTATGAAATCAAGACCATGGTAGTTGTTTGCAGACCTGCAAGGTTAATGTCGATATTTGTTAAACTTAGAAAGATTTCCTACCTATGCCATAGGTATTTCTTGCTTTTCTCTGAGGTGTAGAATTAGAGGCTTGCTTGATCCTGATGATGTGATATGTTTATAAAACTGTTTTAGTGTTCTGGCCAAATGCAGAACACAGCCTATCTCTTTTTGATCATATGTTCAACATTACCAAATGTTTGCTGTTGACTTGATAATTTTGCAGTTTGGATAAGAGAATAAAAAAACTCTACTGCTTATTTTTGTTGGGTTTATTTTTTTATGGAAAGGGATAAGACTGCAAAACTGACTTCAAAAGAGGATACAGCTATTTTTGTAGCTACTGTATTTTATTTAACCTGTATTTCTTAAAATTCTGGGGTTTTAGTATAAAATGCAACTTATTGAACCTATCTGTCTTGAAAAAAATGTGAAGCATGCATTCTCAATAAATACCTCTATGAAATTGGATTTTTCATTTCTCTTTTGCCAAACTTTTAAATGCTTGTAGCCCTGTGGGAAACCATAGACTTAGGTTCTCTTCTTGGTTTCTGTATTGGAGAAGGAAAAACTGTGAATGGGTCCTCTCCTACCTTTCAACTTCCAAGGTAGCAGACTTTAGAGGTAGATTGTAACTTGAAAACACTTGCATTTTTCTGGTGTATGACCTTGAAGCCGTGAAGGGGGTTGGTAGCAGCTTTGAAGAAGTGTTGGGAGGAGTCAGTTTTAGTAACAAGGAAACTATAACATTTGTAAGGCAGAGCTTCCAAAACTAGGAAGAGGGTGGGAATGGCTACAATTTGTTTGTGTTTACCTTCTGCTACAGTTGTTCAATAACTGCAGAGCTGTACTTGAAAAATACCTATTTATGTAGAACAGCAGGTAAGCAAGTTATTTTGTACTGAGGCTGTAAATAGACTATAATGTCGTGAATTTCAACGTACCATTTTATGCTAGAGAGAGTAAACACCAGAATCTTAGCATTCTTTTCTACTCTCAGCTTTGTTGAATGTGGTGCCATCATTCCTTCTGCCAAGTTCTCAGTGAAATTGTCTGACCTTCTGATTCCATTTGGAGCTTTGCAAATGATGGTAGCTTTCAAGTTAGCAATAGGAAAAGCTTCCTGAAGGTAAAAGAAGATGGACTGTAGGAGAGAGAAAGACAGTTTAAAGATGGGCGCTTCTATCTTGGCATCATACTTGAGCTTTTTAGCTGTTCTTTCTCTACTGAGTTACATGGGAAATGCATTCTTTTTTTCAAGGCTCAGACCAGTTAGCGGAAATGGTGAAAGAGAACTTGAAGAACTGTTTGGGGTTTCTGCTTCAGCCCTCCCCAGAAGCCCTTTTTTGTTGTTGTTTCTGTCCTTAGTCCCGTTTAGGGTAGCTGAGTTCACTCTGTGTGTGTGTGTCTGCATGGAATTGCAGTAGTTTCGTTCTACGGCAGGGTAAACACTACAGATCTCATCACAGAGGCTTAACTTGCAGGGTTGCAAGTTTCTACATAATTTTTCTCATTCATGAAATATGCGTTTTAAAACAATATTTATTTATTAATCTATATAAGATTAAATGTGGCAGTATTTTACTTAATTTTACCTGCATACCATTTGAATGCTAGAGATCTTCCCCTTTACTTACCTGCTTTGATTTTCAAGATTAAGAAACCATATCTTTCATGTTAACTATGTTGTGTTCAGTGTAAATTGGCAAGACTGATGCTTATCCACTTACAAATTGTGACATTGATGCTACATGATTAAATAGAGACAACTTGTAGTTCATAGGTGTGGATACAGTGGTGGTTGTCTGGATTATAAGGTGCTGAAAGCCCTTCTCAAAATTTTCATGTGTTACCCATTCTTGGTTTCAGTTTGTAGTCCTGTTTCATTACTGTTGGGTTTTTTGTTTGTGTTTTCTGTTTTAGTCCTTAAATTTTTGGTTAGATTAGGTTTTCTCTAAGGTATGTCACAAAAAAATTCTCTTAAGATCAAAGTAAAGATGCAAAATTTAAATCACTGAAACCAAAGTATCTTGGAAACGTTGAGTACTTTTATCTAATACTACCATAGTTATAGATTAAATTCTATATTGCAGTTACACTAGCAATTTACAGAAATAAAAAGTGATTATACCACCTGTTTTATAGACAACAGCTAGATGCAGAGGCAATGTGATCTGCAGCCTCAGACAGCATGTGTCTCATAGCTCCCTAGTCACCTCCTTCTCCAGTTAGGTGAAGGTTAGCAGGCTTTAGGGTGTGCAGCACATATGGATCAAGGATTGCCAGCACATGATGAACCTGGTGACCGGGGTGTAGCATTGGGAGAAGATTTAAGGGATTTTGTAAGGACTTTTGAGCACTCTTGAACTGAAAGAGGAATCAAAATAAGCAAATAATATATTTTTGAATATTTTGATTAAAACCAGTGTAGTAACACAGTTCCATTAACAAATTAAGCCCGTGTATAAACAAAAGATTGACTCAGACTAGTATCCCCTCCAAGCCCCTGATCATCGGTCAACATTAGTTAGTAATAGAAACAGGCTTAATGAGCCACTTGATAACAGGAGGTTTGTGTGAACAGGAGAATTAAATCGGTGACTAAGTTGTTCTACTGACTTTCTGTTTTTATCACTGAGAAAGGTGTTTGAAAATCTTGCATTTTTCCATCAGTTGATTAGTTTGAGGTTGACATAAATTGAATAGGCAGGGTTATTTTTGAAATTAAATTCCTCTGAAGTGCTGTTAAACAATTACTTTATTACATATATATGTTTTTTCTTTTTTTACAGCTCTGTTAATAAACAGGTAAAATAACACTTCAGAAACAGAATGTGGCTTACCTTTTGCCTGAAAAGGTGAAATCTTTTCAAATAGAAATGGCTGATAAAGGTGGGAAGATCATTCCAGGACAATTGTACATTGAAGTGGAGTATGACTATGAGTATGAGGCCAAGGACAAGAAGATTGTGATTAAGCAAGGGGAGAAATACATCTTGGTGAAAAAGACTAATGATGACTGGTGGCAAGTCAAAAGAGATGAAAATTCCAAGCCCTTTTATGTGCCAGCACAGTATGTGAAGGAAATACCACGAAAAGCGCTGATGCCACCTGTCAAGCCTGCAAGCATGCTGCCAAATAATGCTTTGAAGTTGACACATGGATTACAGAGATCAACTGAAAATGTGAATAAGTCACCAGAGCTTTCTAGTTTTGGAAAATCTTCTCCAGTTCAAGTGTCTTGCTTAGTTCGAGATGCCAATCAAAATCTGGGACTGAACAATAGCCCCGGTCAAACTCTCGGTTTGAGTCTGGACCTTACCCAAAACAATGGCAAGCTTAACAATGAGTTGCAATCTCCCAAGGTTTCCAATCAGTATAGAACCGTCTCCATGGGTCATTTCCCATGTCCCGAGTTCTTGGAAATAGAGAAGACCAGCTTTTTGCATGAACAATCTTGTGATTCAGCAGGAGAAGGCTCAGAAAAAATTCACCAAGATTCGGAGTCTGGAGATGAACTCAGTAGTAGCTCCACAGAACAAGTGCAGGTAGGCTAAAAAAATCATCCCTGTAGATTTGTCTGTGTTGGTTTTTTGTTTACTTATTGCCGTAGTTGCTTGCTACTGTTTTGAGACTTATTCCTAATAAATTCAGATTGTTGAAGTAAAAATGT
Organism: Athene noctua; assembly: GCF_965140245.1. Lineage (NCBI taxonomy): Eukaryota > Metazoa > Chordata > Aves > Strigiformes > Strigidae > Athene > Athene noctua. The sequence continues at coordinate 119,085,294 of NC_134038.1, forward strand.
CTTATCTTAGCATGAACTGGTTATTGAAGACTAAACAGTTGATGTGTGTAGCTCTATTTCTTGCAGAAATACTTTGCTTAGGGGATTAATTCCATTTACATTATCCTGTGATTGAATGTTACAGAAACACTTTTGTTCCTTCTTCATTAGGATTGTTTTGAGATGACACCGAATTTGGGTGTTATTTTCTTCCAGATGAAGGGAGCCTACTGCAGTAACTCTTCACTTCTTGGCTTGTTGAAATAATAGTGATAGTTACTGCCATCTTTCCCTAAGTACGTGTATAGATAGTGGAAGAGTTGTAAACAGATGTATTAGTGGGTTTAATAGTTTAAAAATGGTACACTTAAGATTTATATGTTTAATTTCTGGCTTGATTCTTTTATTTGTAGACTCTCGTTGTAATGAGTCAGCCTTGCCAATTCTGCTTTTTACAACTTTACTTTGTATTAAAACTCAAAACATGTGAGTTTGTTAATTAGTATGGAAGAATCTCAGGAATGATGTACTCCCACTTCAGGCTAAAACTGAGCATTGATGGCTGCCTTCCTTAGTAAAGTGGTTTCTCTCACTTTTCTTTTTTTTTTTTTTATTAACAGGCCTCCCCCACCCCCAACAAAAGATTAGCACTCTGATTTAGATAATCAGGTCACTTCTGGTGCGGGTAACCAAGTTAATTAGTCTATTGTAATCTAGCTTTTTTCTTTGAACCAATGATGTATGTGTACCTACACATAATTGTGTATATAGATAATTCCAACACATCACACCCTTCCCCCCATTCTGTAGGGAGATGTTAAATTATTTTAAAATTCTAAGGTTAAAAGCTCTCTAGTCTTGAACTTTCTTACTCTGTAATGTTAACCTGTTATTGCTTGGGTACAAATTGATCATTGTAGTAAACACCACTTGCCAGCATGTATTCAGAGTACTAAAGGAGCTCACTCGAGTGTGGTAATCAAATAAAAGTTGATGCTAACTTTAGAAATAAAAATCTTATCATGGAGTGAATCAGTACTTTGCTAATAAGAATTAAGACAAAGCTGCTTAGTTAATGAGTGAATGTAGGAAGATCTTAAAGATACAAGATTGTTTGGGTGATTTAGACGTGAACTCTGAACTCTAATATATATTTATTGAAATACTTGGAATCAGTAGTTTTTTAATATCCTATTCTGTTCTTGACCTCATTCTTGAAATTTAAAATTTCTGTAGTTATGGGACTTAATGCCTTTAATATTTGTATCTTTAATGACAATTTTATTTTAACTCCTCCCCCAATAATAAGGAATAAATTACTGAATTTATTTTTGAGTAATTTCTCACTTATGCAATGTGAATATTGACCAGTTTTCTTGAACTTTCTTTGCAGAGTGTCCTAGCTCACTGTAGCTGATATGAGTCATTTAGAACTTCGAAGGATAAAATAACTATTAGATATTTATTTTAGAAGTGTGTATAGTAGCCCATCTACTGCCGTGGTAATTGATTGCCAAACAAATGATGAAAATACTAAGGAATGCTTAGAAACTGTATTCTACTTTAAACAGTCTACCACACTAAAGTTTATATTGTATGTTAAGATAGTTCCTTCTACTGTGTTGACTATAGTGTGATGCATCTCCATCTCTAAAGTAGATGAAATTCATGTTACATGGGTATCTTTTGTCAGATAAGACATACGTGGCCTGCTGCTCAGTTTCCACCGGGCCCTGTGACTGCTGATGCAGAGACACTTAGTCTTTCCACCTTTGTCATTTCCCCCCCCCCCCCCCCCCCCCCCCCCCCAAAAAAAAAAATAAAAAATGCTTGACTCAATGCTACAACCTATTCATAAGTTTGGATTTGAGTGGAGCAGCTATGCACATATTTGTAGACTTCACCAGGCTGTGGAGTTTTCACAGTCCGTAAAAATTACAAATCCTAGTAATGCTACATTTAATCTGTGGAAGAAGCATGGCAGTTTCTGATGTTACTGAAGGACTTGCCGTTATCGTGGTCTTGCGTGACAAGAATCTGGATGCTCAGTGTGTCTTGCAGTTGTTTTATTTTAAAACTGTGAAGTGACTTAATCTCATCATGTGCAATCACAAGCTCCTTAAATACAATGAAAATATTTGACATTTAGTAGCCATAGGGATTAAAGCAGTAGTAGCACCAACGTCACTGTTAGCTCAGTCTAGATATTCAGAGTGCCAGCCTTCTCACTGGAACAGCCTTGTGTTTTTTTTAAAATTCTTTCAATAATGAGCATTGTTTAGTAGAAATCAGCTGTGCAGAAATTAATGGCTCAGAAAGCTGTTTTTATTGCTCTTAGTCTGTAGTGAGAACATCAAGTTCCCAGCTTTCACGCACAAACAGGATTTCACTTCACAAGACTGACTGTAGTTCTCCCTCCCCTGCCTACTGTGGAGTTCGGTTTTACGCAGTCTGCATTATAATAAACTCTAAGATACAGGTGTTTTCTCTTAAATTTGTAAGATCAGAAGCAAGAATGACCTTAATAAAAATACCTTTGTGTAGGTGATTGGGGGGGGGGGGGAGGATTAAGGTGATAGTGTTGAGCCTTAGCCCAAATTTCAGTGTGTTTTCTCTATCCTGAGTACAAATGTATGAGATGCTTCTGTTATGAGATTCCTCTAAGAGGTGGTTACATTATTCTCTGAATATTATCCTCCTTCTTATAATGAACTGCAGGTTCTGCAGCTGTAGAGTCTGAAGCTCATAGGCTTGCTGGCTGTGGAAATACTGGAAGATCCAGAGTCTCTACAGTACTGCATAAAGGAAGGATTTTTTTAGCAGCTGAAATATTATATGAAATGAGGGATAGAGAGGTGACTGAGAGCAGAACTTGCTAATGAAGATTGAAGCAAATGATCTGGTCAAGATACAAGACTGGGTAATGAAAATCCTTGACATTTTATGCGAAGAATTTCCAACTATTGGGCACAACTCTGGTGCGTAAGGCATTGTAAAAATCAGATGTGAGTTTACAGACTTGAACTGTAGGAAGGCTGGGGGTAATTGGAGGAAGTACAAGCTACAATTTAACCAGATTTAAATCTCTGCTGGAGACAGTAACTGCAGGTAGAATTGGAATTGAATCAAATGATTCAGTAGTGCACAGCTGGATGTAGGAATCACAGACACAGTGGTGGTGCTTGAAACTGCGAGAATCAATGAAATTCAATAAAATTTTAGAAAAATGGTGTAAGGTGTGATGTCCCAATCCCACCGGAAAGGCAGAAGATACTCTTCAGAGAGGACAGGGATGGGGGGGGAAAGGAAATTTTTGAAGAGGAGAGTTCTGTAACAGAAGATGGACAATATTTGAAAGAAGCAGATGGGAAGTCCCAGCACTATACAGTAGAACCCTGAGTAATTGTTCTGAAGAAAAAAAAAAATTAGGCATTAGGCATGCCTAAACAGAAAGAAAAGTTGAAGCAAAGGTGGAAGACATTAAAAGAGATCTAAGAACCTTTGGGCAATGTTTGCATGTAAAATCTACTAACAAGTTTTGAGACAGAAGGCATGTAGATGGAGAAAGAGTTGGGTAAATTTATAGATAATGTCAAGAATGGTTAGGTGTTATCTTTATATGGATGATACTTCCCAGTAAAATCATTACAGACAAATTAAAGTCTTTCAGCAATGCTAATGCATAACCTGTGTGAAATAACTTTTTCTCCTGAGTGTTACCTTCCCTTCTGTCATAGGGGGCATAGAATATATTTAACAGTAAAGTACATGCACTCTTTTAATGTTCCTTTTTATGCTTATTAAAAGTTACTTTTAGTGATAGGCTGGTTTTAATCATTATAAATATAGACAGTGACCTATTTGCAAAGATTGTTTTTTCATCCTCTTTAGTAATTGACTATTGCATAAACTGTGAAGCACTAAAGGGGATTATCACTAGGATGGTTGTTTTGCTTTGATTAATTCTGAGTAGTAAAGATCTTGCAGAAGGATCTTTCTTTGTTACCTCTGCAGTTGCTATGGGATTGCTGTAAATTTTTTTTTATTTCAGAAAATAATTTTTTTGTGTTTCTGTAGAAGATGTGAGAGCACGTCTTCTGGAGATCTTGGCATTCTTGATTTTGTCACTTAGTTGAAAACCTCGTGGCAAATCATTAGTGTTAAACTACCTTGTTGGTCAAACATTAAACCTCTCAAATAAATGACTATTACTAGTTTTGTGGGACTCAGAATTAATTTTTTTCTATTGTAAGATATTTTGTGCTGGTTTTTTATTTCATTCATTTGCCTGAATAAATAATTTGACAGTAAGAAGGAAGCACGCTATACACATGAGGCTTTTTTTTTCATAATGAAACTGAGCATGTTTGCAGATTCATGGTGGCATGTATAATGTAATATTTTGAATTATGTTTTAAGTACCATCTTTTTAATCTCTTAACTCCTTTAAGTTGGCATTTGTTATTCAAATGATGTTAAATGCTGAAATATGCCCATTGTAATGAGGTGAAGAATAACTTTCAGTGACAAGGAACTAACAACTTAAGGAACTTTGTAAAACATTAAATTTTTTTTTTTGATAATTCCAGTAACTGCTGCTAGAACTTTGTAAGCTTGAAATATTTTCTAAGTTACATCAGTAACTCTGAATGTTGCTTGTCCAGAAACCTTTAAGGAATACTTTTTCCTGCTTTTTTTTTTTTTTTTTTTTTCCCCCTCTTGCCCCGTGACAACAGGACTGGATAGTTTCACTTTATAGTGGTGCTAGTGGTGCTATTTATGATTGGCTCTGTCTCAGTATTTTTGATATGTAAGTCAGCTATCAGATAGTTGTACCTCTTGGTCTGAATGAGTAATTCTGGATTTAGGTGCCCTAGAATGAGAAGGCGCTGTGTCCCACTAACACTGCCTATAGTCTGCATGCTCCTCTGAATTTCCATGCTGCAAATCAGATTGGCCTTCTTTAAAAAAAGAACCAAAACCCACAAGTATTATGTATGTGAGGCAACTGTTGAAAAAACATAACCTGCGAGACAAGTTTGCTTTAATTGCCTGGCGTGTTCTAATATTGGTGTCGGAATGCTCAGCTGAGTAAGCTAAAGATCTACTTGGTACATGTAGTTTTGTGTTGCGCTTTCAGAATTGAAACAAACATCTAGAGCAGTGTTAAAATTGTGCAAGTGCCAACAGATTCTTCTGACTTTTCACCCCCGTTTACCTTAATTTCATGCAGAAAATGGTTAAGTGCAACTTCCAAGGCATCAACGTACCCTAATAAACCTGTGCCTTTCATCCTGATAGTACTACTTACTAGCTCAAATGAAGCTCCAGCTGTAGTGCTTAAGGAGTAACAGTCATAATATGGAATTGATTTTTCTTTTTTTACCTAGAAAATTGTAATATCTGGTGCACAATATGTGTTTTGGTGCCTAACTGTCTTACCTGCCTTTTCTTTTGAAGCAGTGCAAGATACCACCCTTGGCAGGGGTGATGGCAGAATCTTTAGGGATGGTGGAGTAAATGCTTTAAACAAAAGCAGCTCTAAGAAGAGAAATTGGTGTTTTGTCTGACTTCTGCCTAAACTGAAAGCAGCTGGAGATACCCAGGACTTGCTCGTTCTCCATTGTCAGTGCATCTGTTGTTTTTAAGTCGGGAACCTCCAGATATAGAACAAACTTAAATTGCTTTGTAATAAACAAAAATTCATTTGAGAATATTTGACTGTATCTTGTTCTTACATGTAACTCTGAATATAAACAATTGCTTTTGGTGTGTCTTTACCTAGTTACTGTCTAGGCAGTTTAATATTGCAGTGTTTGCCTATGGAATAAATGTGTTATTTTGTAGAATTGTAAAGAAAGTATCGTTTGTTTCACAGCAGTGTGACAAAATGGTAGGGAACGTATGACTCGGTAGAATAAAATGCAGAATGCTTTTTTCTCTTTTTTTTTTTTTTTTTTTTTTAGGCAGCTCTCTCTGGAATAGTAGACATTTGTGCTCAAAAAAAGGAAAGTAAAATCTATGGGTATCTAGTACTCAAACAGCTGATACTTCTCTGACGTCCCTTGCCAGAACATTTGATTTAAAAGTGATAGAGTGAAACAGGTTTTGTCCTTACGTGAGGTATGTTCTAATGCTAAAGGACAATATTTTTGGACAAAGCAATCTTTCAGGATAGTAAAAATTGAAGACTTTCAAGAGACTTTTGTGATGGTGAGTAATTGGTCAACATAGTGTAAGATTCCATTAACGGATTTTGGATTTAGTTTGTCTTAATATGGCTTCTGATCTAGTTCTTGGGAAAGACTAATGTTTTAGTAGATTGTTTTATGAAAGAACTAAGTTAATGCAGAGAAGCAATCAAACCAGCATAGAGAAAGTAGTACAAAATGGAGCAAAACAAAAATGCAGAACTCTAATTCAGTGGTATTTCTGTATTTTAAATAGCTTGCAGTTGCTGTCCTCCCTCATCTTGAAAAGGAGATAATAGTGCTGAAAATAGCATAGAAGAGGTAAAAAGTAAGGGCGAAGACATGGAATAGCTCCTTGTATGAATGCTTTGGAAAAACCTTACATGTTAGTGGGTGCACATTTAGTACTGCATACAGAGGACTCCTGATTTTTAAGTTGGTATTTTAGTTATTGATGCTGAAATGGCTGAGAGATTGTTGAGAAGTAAAGCAACCTTAATTTTGTTGGGTTTTTTTTCCCCTCTTTCAACACTTTAGTTGTTTGCTCTGTCTTTTCTTTTGTAAACTTTTGACAGACTCAGAGCTTGTGCAGAGTTATGCTCTGAAGACTTGCGTAGGTGTTTGGAGTCTATATTTCAACTAATTCTAGTTCTCTGTAAAACAGTTTTTGTAAATGAAAGCTAAAAATTGAGGAGCTGTCTGAATGAATTGAGCTTATTGCTTATGTTGGGTTTTGATGTTACATTATTTGGCTTCAACTTCTGTTTGCAGTCAGATTCACAATTAGAACTTACTGGCTCCTATCTTAAATCTGAAATTACATATTACATTTTGAATTTCATTAACATAGTTTTAATAATTTCCTTTTTTAATGGTTTGCCTGGGGTTTCTGGATTGTCTTCAGATCATCCAGTTAAATAGCTTCCCTGTGTTCTGTTTAAATGTAGTGATGAAGAACAGAATTTTATGTTTTCTGGTGGCATCTAATGTACGCAGTTGCTAGCCTTTTCTTGCCTTCATGGATTATTGTTCAGTTGAATCACTTTGCTGCTCTGGTCACCACCTGGCTCTACAAATATTGCTGGTACAGCACTTAGATGGAGTGGTGCTGACTTAAGCCGTATTGTGATCAAGTATGTCAATAGCCCATACATACTCCTTTACTGCAACTTGAATAGTCATAAATAGTCTAGTGTGAAGTCTGCAAATCTGTTGGTTTGGAGGACACACTTGCCTTTTTAGCCATTGATGTGATGGCACTTTTACAACAGACGTGCCCATGTAAAAAAATGTTCTGAGAAAATATATCTGGTAAAACCAAAAATATTGTTAGTAAACTTTCTGGTCTTTCAACTAGTTGTTCAACATATCTAATAGTGTTGTATACACATTTCTTTTCTAAACAGCTTGATAGATTGCCAGGATGTTGTTTAGAAATGATTCATAGTACAACAGAAATTTTATATAGTGTTGCATATAACCATTGTTTGTTCTTTAAGCATTTAGAAGAAGCTTTATTCTGTGGTAAAGTGTGTAACACTAAATATGAGATTGAGTGACTTTGATTTGACTGCTTTTCCTGTTGAAATTGAAAAAAGGTGCTTCCCCATATCAATTCCTGGTTATCTGCATCCAATTCAAAGAGCTAATAGCTGTCATGCATAACTGCATTGTGCTTTAGACACCGGGGACTCTATATAATGTGTGTGTATATATACATATATTCGCTATATATAAGGATAAAAATATCAGGGGCCACTCTTCTGTTTCTTAATAGCACTTTGAACTTGTTTTGCACCTCATATAGTGCAACTACCAATTTTAAACTCCTTCACAAAACCTAAGTGAGATATACTCATCAGTATTGTCCTTTAATTCTCCAAATAAGTTCATTTGTCCTGACTGCGACTTTGTCCTTATCATCCCTCCCAGGTGCTGCACTCTCATTTTTAATGGCATCTTCATGCTACCCTAAGGCCCTGTACTTTTCATACCATAATGTGTGTTACCTCCTCAGTGGTTGCACCCACAAGCTATGCCAGAGGATTCATCACTTCCTCCCAGGCATGCTTTTCCCAGCGGGGCTCTATGGCTGCCTTGCTTTAGGTGGGGAGCTGGAGCCTGAGCTCTTGAAGAGGCAGCATGGCTCTGCCAGCGGCCCAGCTGTCACACAGCATTGCCCTTCCAACCCTTTGCCCATTGCTCAGCCACTCATGCTTGTGCCCGTAGCAGATCCTCATCGGTGATCCACTGCAGCCTTTGCAGCAACAAGCTACAGGCTTCAGCTTTACTTGCTTGCTTTCCTCTTGCCTTTGCCAGCCTAAAGGGTTATGTTCTTCATGTGACTGCCTGAGAAGAGAGGACATTTATGGTGAGGGAAGTAAAATTTTAGAGATACTTTTTCTTGTTATTCTTCCATGCTTTTCTCACGAGGAGAGACCTGTCTCAGTTCCTTCTCTTCCCTAAGTTTGAGAGCACTTGTTCCTATAGCAGCTTGTGGGTTGTGATGCATCAAGGTGTGAATTTTCCATTAAGTTTCTTTACTTTTCAGTTAACTGTATGTGTAAAAACTACATGGCATCCCTTCTTTCTTTTTCCTAGCCTAGTTCATAAGTTGCTATTGTAACCCTCAGTTGAGCAAAACTTGCGTATACTGAAATTTTTTTTTGTCTTTTATGGAAAACCAGAAAAACCCAAAGCTCAAGTGCTTTGCTAAAATCTAGCTTTAAACTCTTTTATTCTTCTTTTCTGGCTTTGTAAAGCTCTAAAGCCTCAGCAGATTTTGTCCAAACTTACTGTCTGATGATACCACATATGGTAGTTGAGGGCTGTAAAGCCACTGCTCCTTTGCCATGCTGTTTATTAAAACAAATAAAGAGAACGTTGTGGAGTAAGATGTTACACTGACCATTTCTTGTTTTGCAATTGATTTTCTGAGGAAAGTTTTTGGCTGTAGCTTGAAGGGGCTGGATTTAGATACTGTGTCCATAGGTGGTTTCAGAAATTCCGTATGCTTATCCTGCTCTCACTTCATCTTCTCGCAGTGCATCCTTACTGTCTGTCCAGAAACTACTGCTTTACTTCACTGTGTATTATGTTAAAAGGTGATTTGAGCACTGAGGATCAGGCTTCTGTGTTGTCCTTGGTATGGTGGGATCTGAGCTTGAGTGCAGCCTCAGAATTGTTGTCATGTAAATAAAATTCCACAAATACTGTATCTTTTTGTATCTTCTTAACTGTTATCTGAAAAAAAAAAAAAAAACCAAACCCCAAAACTGGTTTAATACTGAATTTTATTTAAGTAAAGTGGTAGTTGCAGACTTACTTTATTTTAACATTTGTTTTAATGTTGAAACACAGAATGAAGTGACAAAAGTATATGTACTCTGGATAGTGAATTGCAGAAATAGCTGTTCTTAAAAGCGAAAGAAATTCTTGCTAGTGTAAGGAAAATAAAAGGGAAGAAAGTGCAGAAATGCATGTGTGTTTCATGCTTTCTGCCCTGAAACTGGGTGGCAACAAAGTGACTGCAAGTAGGGAGAAACAGATTAAGAAATAGGAAGGACAGACATGTCTATTTTTAGCTGTTGCAGGGGAGAAAGAAGATGCCCCCTGGTTGAGATTCCCATGAGAATTTTATAGTTTTGCTTAGTTCTGCTGTAAGCAGTATATATAGCCTATTGCTGGGTATTTCTGGGATAGTCTTTAACAGTATAATTGTGTACTTGCCTTCAGCATTTTAAAAAACCCCTCAAAAGTGATCTTAAATCCCTTATGTTTTTGAAGTTAGGCATGACGGGTTGGATGTATTTCTAAAAATACTCATCCTGCTATTCAGTACGCTTTTGCAAAACAGAATCTCAATGTTAAAATTAGAGTAATTGTAGTCCATTATAGCTCAGTTAAAAGTTGAGAATTAAAAAATTGTCTTGGAAGCACCATGGCATAATTACAGGCTTTTTTTGTGTAGTCTAAAACAGCTACTAAAGGAAATATTTTTTAAAAAAATAATTCTTATATAATTGTGCCAACTACTAACACTTATTTCATCCTGTTACATCTTTTAAGGCAGAATTTTAAACTGAAGTCTTAGCTTGAACTGTTGTGTGTATGTCTTGTCTGGCACAAGACTTGGCGTTCTATGTTAACCTTCATCACAAGAAAAAGGTGTTATGCATGATGTAATAGTGGATGTTCTTTGTCTTAAGTTATTTAAATATATGAGTTTGAGGGACTTCAAGCAGCCCTAATAACTTCGGAGTTTTGATTGTGTGCTGGAGCATGTATGTTGTTGAGATATTTAGCATAATAAATTAATACAGAAAGATCCCCCAACTTGAAAAGGATTTGTAACGAGCTGTTTGATATGTTTAGAAGGACTTGGACGTTTTATCCTAATTCTTCATCTCTCCCCTCCGGTATAAATGATGAATGCTAATATACGTGGGATTTTTATGGTTTATTTGGAAACTTTAACATACAAACTACATAGCTGAGTAGGTATGTTTACTGGAGGTGGCAATACATGAATAGCCAGCTTCTGGTCCTGTTAGGAGCCCGAAGTGTAATGGGAATTTAGTTTTAAAATGCTTTTCCAGTAGAGCTGTGAACTTTATTTCCGTAAGGGTCAAAATTGGAAGTATTTTTCCTGGTCAGAGGGGTTTTAAGCACAAAACACATCTAAAGTATTGGAAAAAAATGTTCATTTTAATGCCAAACATTTTTTACCTCATCTGCTGGTGCTTTAAGGTCTGTTTGCTTCAGGCAGGCTGGTGAATGTCCCATTCCAATGTACTGGGAGACAGTAAGGATGTCAAAGAAATGCAGTACCTTAAAATACCAAAAACCCCTTTGAAAATTAAATTGTAAGATCTGCTCTAAGTTGTTGTAGAGTGACTTTGTCTTGCATATTGTGCAAAATCTCTCTGTCTGTCACAGAACCCACTAATTGTATTCAGTGTTACACAGTAAATGTTGAGAGAATACTGTATCTGAATGCAAATTTAGTAAAAGATAATCCAGTAGAGGTACTGGTGGTTTTTAAAGACAGGAACGTCTAATCTGTTCACTGTTGGTTGAAGCTTGCCAGGTGAAAATGAGTTTTGATGTTAAAATAATGAAATTTTAGATATTTTAATAATAAGCTAAATGAGTAAGTGGGAGTTTAACATCTAATTTTAATGTAACCATTTAAAAGATTATTTGTTAGTTGAAATTATGTTTACGTATGTGAAAAAATGATGAAGAGTGCGTGAAAATGGCTTTTGTATCTTCTGTAAGATTCAGTGATGCTTGAGGGAAGGTTTATGTGGAAAAAACAGCCAATGGAAACAAGCTATCAAAAACATATCAAACAGCTTGTTCCAAATCCTTTTCAAGTTGGGGGATTTTTTTGGTGTTAATTTATTATGCTAAATATCTCAATAAAGGCATGCTTTATGACAAGGGTGGCTTTTTTTTTTTTTTTTTGATTGGCATTTGTAGCTTCTTGTTGCTGCTAGATCTGTTTTGTTACTGTATTCCAGTATGACCAAAAGCTTTGTACTGCCTTGGTGAAAGGTGGTGTTAAACTTCGGTTTCTTCTCAGTATAGATGATTCTCTTAGCAGAGTTTAGCTGTTTAACATCTTCCTGTAACTCTTGTCCTGCATTTCTCCTAGAAGGGTGGCTGCCAAGGCTCATTGTACCTTGAGGCTTCATTGTAGGTTTTGATATCATGGCTGTGCTGTTGCCATGCCAGATTATTTGCCCATCCTCTAATCCCTCATTTCAGTGGCAATCTAAAAAGCACAGCTATTAATACTTCCAGTAAGTGTTATTTAGGAGATAGAGCTAATCGCCCTGTATACTCAATTGCTGCTCTTGTGAAGACAAAAGCATTTGGAGCAATGTTAGCGTAAAGCCAATTTAGGTATTGAAAGTTTTCCAATAAGCTTTATCTTTTTAGTATAGCTGTTGTACTAGATGTGACTGAACAGCTAAATCTTAACAGTCATGAAGCAGAATAAGCTCTATTTATTGATGGTAGTGTTGCAGAAAGCTCTCTGGGCAGCTGGCTGATTAGCTTGCAGCACTGTTACTTTTATATAGGCTCTCGTGGGACCTGAGATCTGAAGCTCCTACAGTGCCTGCAGTTGTCTGTAATTCACCTTTTTAGAGAAGCTCGGTGAAATGTCTCTAGAAAGCGACATAGAAATCAATGGTAAAGTATTCTTGTGAAAGCTTGTATACAGTAATTTTAAATATACTGAAAACCTTGTTTTTCTCTCTGCTTAGTTCATGGCAAATTATTGTTTTTCCAGAAATAGTAAGGCTTTATATGCCACTAGTTTGATACTCTGCTTTAGCTAAATCATCAAGCAAATGCAACAGATGTCTAAAGGAGCATCATTTACTGATAACTGTAGTAGAAAAATAACACACCCTTTACCCTAGTATATATTTTTCTGAGACTCACAGAAAGTTCAGCTTCCATTCAACCTGTTTTCTGCAGCTGAACAGCTTCTTTCTGTCAGCTTTCAAGAACAGCTTTATGTGCTGAGCTTTGCTATATACCTTAGTGTAGAGATTTTTAATACATAGATGTCCTTAAAAGCATTTTTTTTTCCCCAATAGCTTGGCAGATAATGCTGCAATACTTTATTATACTTGTAGTTTCAATGGGAATGTTCTCTAAAGGCTGGTGGCTCCAGATGATCCGCTGAATGCTGAGCATGGAATTATAATTCAGCAGCATGGGGGAGGGCCATGTTTGCCGTAGCAAACGACAGGGCACTGCTTACTGCATGTTGCTTAATCAGCATGAAACTATTAGCAAATTCTTGCCATCTCAGCTATAATGTACTACTAATAGGTTTGCTTTATTGCATAGGATAGTCAAAAAAGCCTGGAATGTTTTAGTAATTTTAAATAGCATAACACTCTTAATGAAGTTTGACAGCATTTTCTAAACTCCCTCACACTCTATAACAAGAATACCATAAATGCATTCTTGTGTACTAAGTGCTGGTAACTTATTTTTGTCATTTCCTCATGAAGGTTTTCTTACATGAAAGCTTTGGACATACTTTGAAACTCTAATGTGGTATATAAAATAGATTTCTAGCAGCAAAGCATCTGTATAATTAGTCCATTTTAACATACTCTCTTAATTTTGCCAAAGTTTTATATTTGTCAGAAGACTTTGTAAATCTTACTTCAGTTCAAAAAAAACCCTAAACCCTGAACGTTTTTGTGAGGTTTTTCTTTTTTTTTAATAAAAAATTACCTCCCCACCCCCAGTATTTTAGGACATGCCTTGTGATCTGGGGTATACAATGCACAGGGGGGGTTAGTGTGGCCTCTTTCATTCAATCCATCAGCAGTAAGTTTCAGATTCAAATATCCAGCACTAGTCCTCTCTAACTGTTTCTTCTCTGCCTTTTGCTTGAGGCAGTATTAATTTATTCTTGTTATGGCAGTTCAGCTTCTTAATTTTCCTGATAAATCGGTATGGATCTCTATCTAGGGATTGGGACAATTTTCAGTTTTAGTTGTCAGCAGCAAAAAATGGCATTGCATAGCAGAAAGCCGAGTCAATTATTTCAGTTTATTTTACTTTTAATAATTTGTGAATTTGCCTCAGAATCCTGGGAGAAGTGGAAAGGGTCACTGTTTTTCCCTGCTTCCCACCGTGGTATCAGACAGATGGCACAGGTGGTCTGCATGTTGGGCAGGGATATGGAGAAGGCAGCAGGTTCCGATTTTTATTGCAGGGTCTGGTTCACTTACAGATGTGTTCATTCATTTTCATGAAATATTTCTTTTATATCTGAGAGTCTCATCTCAACCTTGGAGCCAGATCTAGAGAGCGGTTTTTACAATCTTAATCTAGCAGTGCTGCTCATAACCAGAATGTCTCTAGCTTGAATGTAGTACTGTATGTGGGAAGACCAGATTCCATCTTTATGATCATTGCATCTTTAGCAGACCCTGTCTAGATTGATCTAACTGTGGCAGCAGGCCTTTGGAGATGGAGCCTTTACTTGAAATAGCCAAATATTTGCATTTCCCTCCTCCCTTATTTCTGGCAGGCTATACCTCTTTGTTTCGGCTTGTCATCCTATAAAAACTTTGTTTGAGAAGGACCTGCAAACAAGAAGGGGGATTTCTATGAAACATTTAACTATCATTAGTTGTTGATACTTGTCTGAAGGAATGAAATCAGCATAGAGAGCTGGAATAAGATTTTTTTACAATTTTTACTTTTGTGTCCTGCTATTACACAGCTGACTTCTACAGCAAACACAGTATTTTATGTTTAACAGATAGTTCCAAGCCTTTAAGGGAGAAATTTCAATTGAGGATGTCAAATGTTAGGTAGTGGCCTAATTTTTTTCTTTTTGAGTTATCAACTCAAAGATGTCACAGTCAAGAATAATTGTAGTGACTTCATAATCTGATTTATACCAGAAGTTGTAGAAAAAGTTACAGTGAAACAGGGAAAATATTTTTGTTGACCATGTCAATTATCAGTCCAATCTATAAATGTTTTCACTTCAATATACCTCCTAAAATGGATGCTTAATAAAAATACATATATCCTGAACTAAGTTATGGGGAACTTGGCTGACATGCTGTGCAGTTTAACATTCCTTCATTTCAGTTTTTGTACCACTGTACAGTTGAAAGTACTAAAGTGGTGCTACTTCCTATTAAGCAGATCTGAGGAGTCAAAGTAAAATATATATTTTATTTTAATTATTGAAAGCTTGATGAGGTGCTAATTCTCAAAGCATCCAATTTATTATTTAAAATAGCTTTTCTATGGAGTGGGTCTGTAACCTCTTTATTCTCATGGTGCTTGACAACTAATCTATATGGCTGCCTTTCAACTGCAGTCATACTAGCTTGGCAGAGGGACTACTTTGTGTTTTTGTGTGTTTTTTTTTTTTCCCCCTTCATCATAGTTTTTAGTTCAATGTTAAGGGTGTTGGGTTGTTTTTTGGTTTGTGGTTTGTTTTTTTTTTTTAACTTGAATTGCTCAATAGTCAGGTAGGACATAAGGGACCACTAGAACTGGTTCTGACACCTCTTTTGTAATGCATGCCAGTGAATATAATACAGTAACTTTCTGTGTGAAACCTATAACTGGAAGAGGGGAGGTATTTGGATTTAGTTTTGGCTTTTGAGGGTGGATGTCTGTGTTGAGAGATTCTGGAGATAGGCTTTGTCCATTGTTGAAGAACCCATTTGTTATTATTCTTTGAACATTCTGGCACATTCTTTTTTAAAAAAGAGTAAGTTTCTAGACCATGTGACACTGCCTTAGTTTCTTCACTGATTATTTAAGATGTGATAGACATACTGTAGACTGTATGCACTGATATTTTGTGGTTCTCAATTAGTGTGGCATGCAATCCACAGTTTGGTTTTTTTTGATCCTAATGGCCACATTAAGATTATATTTGAACTGCAAAAATTACAACTAACTGCCTCTGAACAGATAAATATTGAAGTTTAGGTTGCAAAGCAGTTATGGAGAAGCTTAAAAAAGCCAAGCAAAAGCTCCCAAGCCCAGTTAGCTTGACTTTGCAATTTTGTATTACAAAATGCAACTTGTTTCATCATTTGCTTATGTGCAACTTCTCAGGGAAGACAAATGACTTAACGTTTCCTGTCAGTGCTGCAGCTGTGTAAGTGAACCAGGGGGAAATGGCCACAAGTCTCAGTAAAACTGCTCTTTATTAAACTTGTGGGGTTTGCCATCTGACTCCATAATGTTTTGGTTTGGTCTTTTTTTTTTTTTTAAATTGTACCTGGGAATTGACTTTGTCTCAATTTCTGAGGGCTGTGAAGTAATAATTCCTAGTCAAGGAAGAGTAATTGAAGCACAAGCATCCAGTTGTCTGGCACACTTCAGGATATTGCTTTAGGTGACTTAAATATTGTGCTGGAAAGTTTTTTTTAGTATAGAGGTGATTTCACTGCCTTTGATTGTCTCCAAGCAGAGAAGTGGGTTTGTCCATTATTGAACTTGCCTGCTCTGAAAAATCTATATATTCCAGAAAGCATAGCGTTGTGTATATTTTCCCGTCTGGTTTGTTTTGCATCTTACTAATTTTTTGGGTTAACCTAAAATCTTCACTTTCCTTACTGGTATGTTTCTGAATGTTTTATAACTCTTCTGGGTTGTTACTTATTTTAAGTATTGATATACCCTGGAGGTTTGCAGAGGAGACAAAAATATAGCATCTTTTCTTGCTTAAATTGATTAAGATATTCCCACCATACCTGACCCAGGTTTTGCTACTAAAACTTAGTAATATGCTTTTTTAAAAATTTTGTGAAAAGTTACTCTTCAGCTCTCTGAACAATACACCATTCCTATTTTTCCTAGAGAAAAATAAAATTAAAATTGACAGGCATAGCGGTCCAGCATAATTAAGACTATTAGTCCTTTGTCTCACTACACATTGTTTCATTTGATGACAACTGTGACAAAAGTATCCCTTTTCTTTCTAATTTTGTGAGGTAATATGTTAGATGTAGAGTGATAGGTGCTTTTTTGTGCTTGTCCACACAGACTGGTGGAGGACCTTCAGCATTGCCAGAACTAGTGAAAGCCTCACTGGTAAGTGGGCAACTCACACCCTAGTCTGTGCAATGGCAGAGTTCCCTAGATGTGCCTATTTTGCAGTTATCTTGATTTACCTGTTGCCTGAGATAATAGTCATAAGGAGTAGAGCTTATCATCAAGTTTTACCTTGTATGTGTATCAGCCATCAGTATGATACCTTTTTTTCTGTGGTTGGAAGGGCTTTGGTGGCTGTGAGGAAAATGTGTTATTTTATATTGCATACATGAAGTATTGCATGTGTTTTGTGTTTAAAATATTTTTTCTCAAAATACTAACAAAAATATTTTCTTCAGAGATCATTTTTTTTTCATTCCAAGTGGAGGACTTCAGCTAGTGGGCGAAATTGTATTTCTCTTCACTTTTATCATTCATACCTCCAAGTACAGAACACAGTAGTAGTGACAGGAAGAGCTGTCCTCCTTTAGCTTAGTCTTTGTTATTTTTTGTCAGAGCTACTTGGGGTACTAATTCCTTTGTCATGAGGTCTCTTCTACTTTCAGGTGTGTTCTTTAATGCTCCAATCACTATGGTACTATATTGCTGGGTTTTGTAGGCTGTTGACTTTTCGCATGAAACAAGGACTTAAGCCCAACATTTCAGTTGTGCATGCTTGTACCATAAAACAGTTTCTTACTGTACATTTTTAATAGCTTTCTTCATTTATTATAACTTCAGATGTGAATGTGCTGCTGCTGAGGGTTACAAATGTATGAAGCTATACAAAACCTTGTGAGAGCAATAAAAATAGAGAACAACCCCAACATGGTTTTTTCTCACTGCACAGGGACAGAAGCAAGAATACCAGAAGTGCTATTGGAAGTTGTTGACTAATCTGCACTTAAACCTTCAGGCTCTTGCAACGTTTCATGCCTTGTACCTTGCTTCACTCCATACATAACTTTTTTTTAGATGTAGCCATTTATTTTTTTTTCCCCCCTGTCCCTGGCAGAAACTAACAGCTCTTATTATTGTCTAATTGATTCAGATTTAGATATTTGAAGGTAATTCCTTGTCCCAGGCACCTTTTGTGGTTTAATGATGCAGCTAAACCTCCTTAAGAGCTAACAGGTTCTGGAAGAAAAGGTCCTGTTTTCCTGTCTCTTAAGTCAGTCAGACACTTCAGAGGCATCTCTGACCTTGCGTGACCTGCAAACACCTATAGGGTCTAAAAGTGGGATAGTCTTGTTTGTTTTTTGTTTTTAAAGTCTCAGTGGGGTTAACTTACTGCCATTCTAGTTTTTTTCCATCAGCTTGCTGCAGGGTCACATCAGCATCATGGGGGCAGAGCAGAAGAGAGATGAGATTGCTTCTCTTTGTAGCAGGTGGCCAGTAGACTGTCTTAGCTATATCTTAGAACTGTGTCAGTAGTCTTTTATTTTCTGAAATAAATGAATTTGTGTTTTTTTTCTCGTTTTCTAAACATTGAGTTGTTGGCTGTGTCCTTTGAACTGTGTGCTTTATTAATTTGGTGACATATATTGAATTAGCAAAAGCATTTGCTGAACTTTTGGTATAAGCACAAGTGTCAGTGTGGCTTTTGCCTTTCTGCATGGAGATTCTTTGCTTATGTGCATGGGCAGTTAGGGTAACTAACTCATTTAAATCAGCAAATTACTTTTGGCTTCCCTTTCTGCTAAGGTGAGCAAACCAGTTTTTTCAAAAGGAAAAAAGGCAAAAAAGAGGTGTGGGTGTTTTTTTTTTTTAAGAGTAGATATTTTGGTATGTTAAAAAGAATAGCTGTTTAAATATTTGCCTGAAATGAGAAATAATGGAAACATCGGGACTTCATGTGCACAGACTTATGAATCTCAGGATGTAATTGTTCTTATTTCCCTAACCTTCATCTGGTTTGTTAAAGTATGAATAAGTTACTTGATGAACAGATTTTGTCATAACTTTTCTAGACCTTGGGTGTAAAATTTGAATTTTGATTTGTAGAGATAAGGAGCTAGCACAACAGTATGTAAAATGTGGTTCTTCATATATTTGGAAGTTTATTCAGTTTATAAATTGGGCCATATTGAAATTTGTTTCTCAGATTTTTAATGTAATGTTTATGGAAGTTAATGTAAATAGCTGTACCGGCTGTTTTCTGAGGGGGTTGCCTGTTTATTCTCAAGTGAGACATTCTGTTCAAGGAAACTGCCCACTGGAGATTTGGGACACGTGAGTAGTGCAGTACCTTCGGGAATAGTAGCTGCCAGTAGCAAACTCGGGGAAAGCTCTGAGAAGCAGATGTGGAGGATAGCAGCTGCCTATTAAACTGTGTCAAGTACAGCTGCTTGGCTGTTCAGGAAAGGAGAGATCCTACCGGTTGCGGGATATATTGTAGTTAATGTAGTTTCTGTTAGCTTGCCTTACTAATATTTTAATATCTGATTTTGTACTGTATCATGGTTATGTCCTAGGCCAGTTAGCTGTGTTACACACTGAGGTTTGCTGCCTTAATTTATTCCCATATTTCCAATATACCAGTAAGTGTGCTGATGCATTAGCATTGCTTATACAGTTTGAATACTGGTGATGTTCTGCAGCTGCATATGTTATAAAAAACTTATAAACATTGCAGTTCATAAGCTCAAGAAGATATTTTGAAATTATTCTAAAACCTAACAAAGAAATACTAGCATAACAAATGCTTGCAGAATTTGCTGCCACAAGCAACATTGAGTGAAGCAGAGTTTCACACAGGCAAAATCTGCTTTTACAGCAGAGTAAAAGGACAACAGCTGTAAATTGTGTGGGAGTTCTGCATTTTCTTGTCAAGTGTTTGGAATTAAATACCCTTTCTGACAGAACACAGATTTGATGACTGCTGTGTTTTAGAACTGTCTCTTGCAAATTGTTATTCTTTTTTTTTTTTTTTTTTTAAAAAAACTTAGTATTTGGAAATTGAGCCATTAATATATACATATATAGGGTGTTTAAATTTTTAATGGTTCTGGCTTTTCCCTTCTCTTTTGAATAGTAGAATATTACAGTTTTTGTTCTGCTGAGTCATGGGTTTTTGGTAACTTGCATGGTAATAGTTAGATTTCATTCTCTATGATCAAATAGTACTCAGGCTCTCTTTTAGGCTTTTGAACTTGCCCAGTAATACAACTTAAGTAACTTTTGAGTAACTTGGGAATCTTATCAGAGGTGATGTTTACTTTCCCATCTGCACTTTCCATGGGGGCGTGGCTTTACACTGCTTTGTGTAAGCACCAGACCCTCAAAAGTACACTTAAATGCTTGGGGATCTGTACTTTTGAAGATGTGGAGAAAAAATTGCCATTCAGTTCCAAGTGCCTTAAAACTAATGGAAACTTTTTCTTGACCTTTAAGCTACTGTCAGTTCAAATAACACCATTCTACACACACACACACACACACACACACACCCCCCCCAATTATATCTTATAGAACTGACTTTTTAGACGTGCTATGGTACTATAGTGGTGGCAACATAGAAGTGTTCCATGAAGACGTTAATGCCTTGTTTTAAAAAATACTTCAACCTCTCTGAGGTAAATTAGATATACCTATACATTAATTCAATTAAAACAGTAAATGGCTTGTTAAGTGAGGGCTTTCTAGTACTTCTGAAACTTTAAGAGATTATTCTGCTGTATCAGTTATTCTGCTGTAATGTTTATAAAACAAGTAAAGAACTTGTGTTCTCTGTGCTTCTGAAAAGCAGTAGCTGTTGGCATATTACATGGCAGTTTTCCACTGGAGAAAGCAAGTTATACTTTTCCAATGTTTTATTAGTGTGCTATCTTAGGTTTTTATAGAAAACAATCCTTGAGAGACATCACAAATGATTCGCAACAGCTTTATTCTTCACAAATCTGTATTCAAACATGTACTGCAGGTTTTTGAAATACGTTGCAATTACTGTATTATGTCTGTTGAAAGTATCAGGGTTTTATCTGGTGAAGTAGACAGGGTGAAAAAGGAGTGAAGAAAACTTACTGGCTGACTTTTTCAGTGTTGTTAAATTAGGCCACTCCTAATTGGGGTAAGGTTGCTGTGTAAGCACGTATGAAGTAAAGTGCTTCATATGGTATTTAAATTTCCTACTATAGGAAAAGCAGCTTTGTCTATATCCATGGACAAAAGCTTTTTTATGGAAGGGAGAAGCGAGATTGTGCAAGTGGTGAAGTACAAGTACGGTAAACACTGTCATCTTTGTGCATGTTTTACAAAGGATCCCATTGTAAGATCTTATTTCCGTTTTTTAAAGTATTTGACGTCACTGCTGCAATCCTTCGATCAACTATATACTTTCTTTTATTGCTATAAACTTCCTGAGTTCCTATGTAATAGTTGTGCTCACTGAGATGCTCATGAGCACGACAGAACAGTGAATGGGAAATCTGTAGAGTGTACAAGAAAAAAAAAGATCTTCCATCAGTTTTCTCTGATCGGTCACATACGGTGGATGGTCTGGGAGTATTGTCTCAGGTAATCTGACACAGCCAACTGCTCTCCTCTGTCTCTAGCAGGCCATGAGGTACCAGAGAGCCTGCTGCTACAGCCACTTTCCACTTCTGTTTGTAAGTGCTTGTGAATGTGAGGAAGCAGCCACCTCTTGGCTTTCCATGCTGCAGGATTTTTGCAGTACAGTTTAATGAATCATTGTCTTGATGAATATGAAAAAAAATTAAGTCACTTTGTTTGGGCTACCAAGCAAAGGGAATGTATTTAGTTTTAGAGACTTTTTGCTGCTCAACTAAATTTTTTTTTTTTTTAATTGATAAGGCATTACAATATCACCAGATAAAGATTTCTATTTTCAACAACTTTGGGATTTTTTTTTTTATGTGTGTTATGGGAGAGCTAAAGCAGAAGGGAACTTAAATGGCTGAAATAACACAAGTACATTCTGGCAGAATGTGATGTCCTATGTACTAAGACTCTTTGTGTCATAATTTAGTTTCATAAATCAAAATATTAATAGATGTATTTACATTAAAATATGTATGTAAATAACTCCAGAAATAAAGTAATACCTCAGCCTGTAATTCAGTGTAAGTAAAATGCAAAATTGACCAAAAGATAAATTAGATGCTTAATTTTAATGTTATCAATCTGATGGAAAGTTATTGGCTAGCCATTTAAAAAAAATTACTTTGAGTGTAGCTGCTTAATTTTTAAATGGGACATTTTAAACATTTAACTGTTGAATGGCCTTTATTAGGCATATATATTTGTATGATTTATCTGGGATTTTAAGTCTACATTGCTTTACAATGTCTTTTTTTTTATCACTTTATAATGGCAGATCAGCAAACATGAGAACTTTAGTGCAGTTAGTATTGCACTATTATAGCTTGTCTGAAATTTATACTTAACTATTAACAGGCTTCAAATATTTATTGTCATCTTTCTACCTGTTCCTTAGAGTGAATTATCCAGTTAAAGTTGGAGAAGGTTAGTGCATAAAAAATTGTTTGGGTTCCCATTTCAGTTTGACATGTTAGATTAGTTTGCTAATTTTGAAGTAGTAGAGGACTCGCTGAAAAATTTCCCTTGTGGATTTTTGGGTATTACATTAAGTTTTAAATGTGCCTGAATATGTTAAAATGAAAGGAGGGTGCAGAACATGTTTGTAAAAACATAAGCCAAGAGCAGAAAGAGGAAGGAAGAGATGAGCTAATTATTCCAGCTGAAGCTGTCACTTTGTGAAAATGAAACTGTAGAGTTTTTGAGAAATTTTTTTTATATTATTCCTGTTGAATAAAGCTGGTATTGAAGTCCCAGGCCTTCTGAAAAAGGACAGTGGCAATTCTTTGGCAACAAACTTGGTTGTTTAGGGAACTGGGATGCTTCGTTCCCTGTCTTGGGATGCTGTTGGATGTGCCTGTTCTCTCCCCTTTCTCGGGCTTGCTGCTGCGAAGAGTCGGTATTCTTTTGTTTTCCTTCAGTATAATGATGTTCTTTCTCATTAGTATGGACAATCTGTTGGTTGTAACTTCATAAAGAGTATTAGGATGACATTTGCTTTAAAAATATTTTTTTCATTTTTAGCAGTTAGGTTATCTGAATGGTGCTGCTGAAATGGAAGCTTTTAATTTCAAGTTCATAACACTAAGAAAAGCTGCAAACAGAGGCATGACAACTAGAACAATTTATACGTGAAGGAGGGGAAATCATGTGTGGTAGGTCATGCTTTGCAGGCTACCATAGCAGTTCTTTAAGCAGTTGTTATGATCTAGAAGTTTTGGGTTGGATTAAGTGCTGTGAAAGGAAAAAGGTAATTGCCAGGAATTTCAGTTTCAAGGAAGCTGTTTTCTGCCTTTTAACTGCTGGCATCCTTGATGCAGTGTGTTCTCATTGCATGAAAATAAATCAAAAGTGGTTTTAGGTGGTGGACAGGGAAGAGATCTGTAGTCCTTGTTTCTCCCAGAACTTCAGTCCTATCCTGTTGGAGTGCACTGAACTTTTTTTTAAAGTTTGCTTTAATTTTGAACACTTAAATATTGCCATCTGAAAAAAGCCATTGTATAAGTTAACATTAAAATTTAAGGTATCCTCTGAGAAGCTGATAATGCATTTTGGTAATGAAAAGTACCTTGTGAAGTATAAGTTTGCTTTTAATTCCACTGAGTGGAAGTGTTCAGAGGCCTGATAGTGTATCTGCAGCCTTTGTTGAAAATGTTGACTGTTCATTCATGAATGATTAACAGGTGGTTTTATTTAAAGGTGTGTATCTGCTTCCTACTGTGTCAGTATAAAAACTATCTTCTGAAAAAGTTGTGTGTACAGTCCCTATTTGAAGAATCTTGTGAGTTTGATTCTGGAAACTGTCCAGCCTGCATGAAACTCTCTTCCTTATCCGTTTGCAAGGATTTAGTGCAAGCAGACTTTTCTGTGAGACTGAACTTAAATACAGCAGATTTCTAAAGTAATAAATACAGAGCATTACTGAGCTAGGAAGAGGTCATTATAATAATAAAGTTGTAATAGTACTTAATGGGTTGTACAATTTTCATTCAAGATGTAGCATCATAGAAGTATTTCTGCTTTTTAATTTTTCTTTATCACTTTTCTCGCAAGAGTCCTTCACTGCTCTTAGTAAGAGAAAGCGACACGAAAGTCTGTAATCTGTAACAAATAGAAAAGGAATGTTGAAATGTTTTGAGTACAAGACATTTTGTGTGTGTGTGCACGGGTGTGTTGAAGGACATGTTCTTTTGATTCTGATAGTGAGAAGACAGTTTCTTTTCGTAGATTAAATTCCATGTTTATGAACGTTCAGAGGTTGTTAGTGCAGAAATGAAGCCTAGGGAGTGAAGTTCTAGCTGGAAGTCCTCATGTATGTACAGAGCTGTTTAGTGTTTAGCATTTAAGTTTCCCTTAACTCTGCATGCCTGCTTTTGGGAAAACAGCCATGGAAGTGGTCAGAAACTATTTTGTTCTAGGTAGTGCTTTATCCAAATTTGTACACTGGCAATGAGTAATGGGTTTGGTAAATGAAAAGAATACAGTTAAATTAATAATTAAAGGTTTTTGCAGAACGCTGTCTTAAAACAGTTCTGTGAAATGAAACTGCAAGGTGGTACAGGGCCCGGGAGCTCTACAGGGACATCTAGTGGGACTTGACTCTCTCCCAACCGGGGGGAGGGGGAGCAAGGATTGACCTTCCTGCCAACACCGACGCAGAAAGTACACTGAAGTTAATTTCAGGAATTTTTGAGCTTTCTAAAAGCTGTTTTTCTCATCAACAAACGAGAAATTCTTCACAAAATTAGCCTTGATAAGTTTGGGTTCTCTTAAACTGAGCATTATTGTAGACACAACAACATAGGTCATTGCGTGGCAGAAGGTATGAGGAAGTATTACTGTATGCTACATGGTTATTTAAAATAGTTTCTGATAAGAAAGTTGTATCCCTCAAAGACGTACTTATGAGCTAAACTGTGTGTTGTAGTTAGATTGATGGCTTTGCCTTTTTTGTTTGGTTGGTTTTTTTTGTTTTGCTGAAAGCAGTAACTTAAGGGTGCCTTTAAAAAATTTTGCAGTTCTCCCTGAAAAGTCTGTCAGAAGAGGGAGCAACAAGGAATGAAAGTAGCGGGAAGCTTCATTGGCAGGACAGTCTTGTTTGTTCCAGACAAAAGTTCTGGCTTTCCCTTGAAAACCAGAAATTGGTATATTAAGTTTGGAAGTACTAAGCATTCAGAAGAAAACCACCCATTATGCTTTCATATGCTGTTACTGTTTTAAACTTAACTAGTATGGTGCCCGAGTTATGTTGCAGTAGGCTGTGAGCTTCCAGTATTGACTTAAGACATACGTATCCTCCAGTTTCATCTGGAGTTCTGGTTATAATGCTGAAACCATTGAAAACCTCAGTGTGAAACCTCTGAGCCATATTCCTATGTGTTGCTTGAGAAAATGTTCTCAAAACTGTCAAGGATTCTGTGTCACAGCTTTTTCTATTTGGAAAACGCTTTTATTAATACACAGAACTGTTCTTTTAATAATGGCATTTCATTGTTTTAATTAAAACAAAGAAGCAGCTGGCAAATGCAGGCTGGACAGTAAAGCCTTCTTACTGTGTTGTGTGGAAGAGCAATTTTAGGACAGGAGTGTAGTGCAAGCCAGTGGCCTCCTGCTGCAGCAGCCAAGGCGCTCAATGGTACCACTTTTGCCACTTCCTTGAAATAGAGGAAGAACCTGAAGGTTTGTGATTCCCCTGTGCAGGTGTTTGGTGCTTCAAATTACAAGCCTGGTGGTTTAATGGCGGGATGATTTACATGGAAAATGCAGCTCTGCAGCCTGACTGGGAAATGAATGCAGAAACTGCATTCTTCGATAAAGACACCTCAAGGTTACTCTCCCAGCATCCCGGGGAGTTGAGGTTCATCCCTGAAAGCAGTGAGGCAATACTTTGTTCATAGTAGTGTTCTTTATGCTGTTAGTGCTCTCAAGAGCAACTCTACTAAAGGCAGCTGTTCTACCCTCCTAACAAAAAAAAAACCCCACCAACAAAAACCAAAAACGGGTGGGGGGAGGCAAGATGCAGATAGAAAAAGTCTTTTACTGCTCATCAAGTTTTGTAACAGGTTTTCCTTTGAATTGGTTAGAGGAGGATACTAATTGGTTTTGGCTCTCTGATTTTTGCCAGTGCTGCAATATTTTTTTTCTTCCCCCTTGTGGTTTGCCTTAAACATGCTTGCTAAATCTAGTAAGCTCTGTTTTCTCTTTTAAAAGAGCACAAAACAAGTCCATGCCTGTTTTAATCTCATTAAGTTCCTCTCTAGCTGTTTCCCCTTTTGGTTGTGGATATTGTCCATATTTGGTTCTAGCTATGGTGCAATCAGTTTATATCTGATTGTGTGGTATGATATGCTGTCTTGCCTGAGCAAACCCCAATAATTTATGATTAGATGTGGTCTAGATTAGCAGTTTATTATTTTAATATTTAAAAGTACATTATAAAAGATCTTTTATGTAATGCAGTGTGTTATTTTTTCCTGTGAAAGATGCAACAAGAGGCACAAGGACTTGCCAGCAGCAAAACTTCTGAATTAAAGTCAAGCAGGGGGAAGGGATTGTATAAATTATATAATTCTTTTCTTTAGAGTGCCTAAATATAATGTGCCTTAAGATACATAGATGGCACTGCATTACCAGAAAACTATTCAATTTGATTTAATAACAAGCTGCTCATAATCACAACTCTCATGAAAACACATGCTCTTATATTCTGCATGGTGTGTTTTACATACTTATATTATACTTTAAAAATTGAACATCTGAAAGTGTATTTCCCTCCTGAATACATTAGTGGCTTATTTGAAAGTACTTATGGTTTCCATGAGTGCCGTGGACTTTTAACCATGCTTTCTGCTGGCCTTCACATTAGCAAACTATTTATAAATTAGAAATTGTCACTAGTGCTTTGTTTTCTTGCAGATATTTGTTCTACTTGTGTGCATGTATAGGAATAAAATGTGTATCCACTTAATTTCTATAAGAAGAGAGTGGTAGTCAGAACACTCAGTGGTGTTGCTTGTAACGTTTTTAAATAAGCATCTGTTTGGAAAGGCATACAGGTAAACTGTCCAGGTGTTTTCCAGAGTTGCTTAGTCACAACATTGTGCTCGTCTTTCTGGCTGAACTGTCTGTTTAGATCTTGCTGAGAAGATAAAAGTAGTACTTTACATTCACCATCATCTGTATTAGCAGTGAAGGGGAAAGGTTAGGCAAAGATGGTTCCCCAGCAAAGCGGCATCTCAGAAATGCTACTTTTTGTCTTGAACAAGATCATATTATTTACAGTTCCGGAGCAATACTTGAACAGTAAAGCTTTTCAAATCCACTGTAAGACATAATTATCAGCTGTCATCTAGAGAAATGCTGAAAAATTGTTTCAGTATTACATAAATACAGCTTGTGATATCTACCTTATAGTTAACCACCTAATGTTTTCACACCCCAGCATCTTGTGGCTGTCCTTTGTGCTTTTGTACTTAACAACTAAAAAGGGAGTTTGTTGGTTTGTTTCACTATTGTAATATGTTCTGATTTATAAGGGAGCATTCTAAAATTCATTTGCTCTTTAACGATGCATTTCTTCTCTCAATAGCCAACTACTCCACCAAGCCAAGGGAGGCCTGATTCACCAGTTTATGCTAATTTACAAGAACTGAAAATATCTCAGTCTGCACTTCCGCCACTACCTACAAGTGCTCCAGTCCAAATAAATGGGGAATGGGAAACCCATAAAGATACAACAGGACGCTGTTATTACTACAACAGAGGATCACAAGAACGAACCTGGAAACCTCCGCGGTGGGCCCGAGATGCAAGCATTAATAAAGGGGATTCCCAGAGCCATGCAGATCATGAGGTAGTTCTTCTGAGATCACAAGCAGTGAGACTGTAATGCATATGAATGCTGTTTTGCTGTGGAATTTGGCATCTGAGTTTCGAGGTGTCAAGGAGTTCTTCATTTGGTTTTTTTGTGTCTTCATATGAAGTAGGAAACAATTTGGGTCTTCAGTCGCTTTTGTATACATGAACTGTGTACAAGAGTAGTAAGTTGTAAAAATGGCTTACAGTTCCTCAGCAGGTATTGCAGCTTTTCTTTTAAAGGTGAAGGAAAAGGAAGGTATTTTGAAACTAATAGGACTGTAAATGCTAACAGAATAAGACAACCATTGTAACTTCTCTGGCATGGAGTACGTTCTCTCTTTCCTAGTGTATCTGACATATTTTTGATGGAGAAGTGGGGGAAAAGAGGGGGAGTGTGACAGTGCTTCTAGAAACAGGATTTATAGGGATGTGTTGAAAAAGGCAAGGGGAATTATCTATTTTTATCAATATCAGTTAAATACACAGTAAAACAAAGGCAGGAGATATAAAGGTGTTTACCACTGCTTAGTTAATGCTGTGGCAGTAAATTTAAATATGAGATATTTTTCTGATAGAGGAAAATATTTTTGTAGAGAGAAATTAAGATGGATTTACAGATGGATGTAGAGAACTCCAGAGCTCTGGAGTCAAAAGCAGTCTTAATGGAGTTCCACAGCACTTTCCACCCACATCAAAAACACTGGCATAATTGAAGCTTCCATCAAATTAAAATATATTGATTTTTATTTTAGTAGTTACATTTACACATACTATTAATAGCTCTATATATTCTATGATGCTTTAAAAATGTTTATTTTATAAAAAGGGACAAATGTGACTTCAAACTCAAATTCATGAATTCTTAAAGAGGTGGAATAATCATAGTGAATATAAAACCAAGTTTAGCTGGATAACTTTTTGCAGCATTTTATTTAACCATTTGCTTAGGAGATTTGAATTTAAATACTTTTGATTTCTGCCTTGGATAGCTGTAGAAGAAACTAGGAGAAAGGGCAGCTGAAGGAGCAATATTTTGTTATCAGATCGTATTAACTTTGAGAAAATGCTTTTCTTCATTCTGTGAATAATATCTTAAAGAACAGAAGATGAGAACGTTAAAGGTACCATGTAGAAGCTCTGCCTAGCTAAGTGTCTAGGTCCAAGGGTAGCAAATGCTGATGGGGGAGGAAATCCATCTGTGCTTTTGTCAAATAGCCACAGGAGCTTTTGGCTAAATTACATTCAGGCCATAAACATATTCTTTAGATGTATAAATGGATTTTTTTCATTAGGTAGACCTTTTGCTTTTGCAAAACCTCTTGTCAGTGCTTTGCTGCAGACCTTGCTCAAGAAAGTTGAAGCTTACCATGAAGTTATTTATGTTAAAAGATGATTTGGGCTAATACCTGAGGTGCAGATATATTCTGTGCAGCCAGTTGCTAGGGAGAGCCAGACAGTGGTATGTGTTTATCTGAACTACAGTGGTTCAGATAAAGCAAAGGAATAATTGGGAGATGGATATTACTATTTAAATATGCTCTTGTGTTCAAACAGTACTTAGGTTAATCAGTTTCCTGACTTAAAGAAAGCAAACATTTATCAAGAAATCTGCATATTTCACTTTTATATACCCTTTCCAAATATGTATAATTTAGGTGGATTTCTTCCAAAGCCTATTACAATGTTTAGTTTTAAAATTTAATTGTGGGCTGCTCAAAAACTTAGATTGCTGGAGGCCCTGTTGTAGAAGTGTACCTCTCTGATGGTAGTGCAAGAAACAGGAGAGAAAGGAAAAAGGGACCCTTTCAGTGCTTTTGGTGATGATCTTCATAGCAGCAGTGACATCAGCAAGCATTTAAACAGCCAAAAAGGCTGTGAATGTTTTCTACCTAGCTTTTAGTAAAGCCTTTGACAGTTTCCTCCAGCATTCTCCCGGAGAAACTGGCTGCTCATGGCTTGGATGGGTGTTCTCTTTGCCGGGTAAAATCTGGCTGGGTGGCTGAGCCCAAAGAACTGTGGTGAATGGAGTTAAATCCAGTTGGCAGTTGGTCACAAGTGGTGCTCCCGAGGGCTCAGCACTGGGGTCATTCTATTTAATGTCAGTATCAATGATCTGGACAAGGGGATTGAGTGCACCCTCAGTAAGTTTGCAGATGACACCAATTTGGGTGGGAGTGTTGATCTGCTTGAGGGTGGGAAGTCTCTGCAGAGGGATCTGGGCAGGCTGGATCGATGAGCTGAGGCCAATTGTATGAGGCTCATCAAGGTCGAGTGCCAGGTCCTGTGCTTGGCTCACAACAACCCCATGTAACACCACAGGCTGGGGAAGAGTGGCTGGAAAACTGCCTGGCAGAAAAGGACCTGGGGGTGTTGGTCGACAGTGAGTTGAATATGAGCCAGAAGTGTGCCCAGGTGACCAGAAAGGCTAATAGCATCCTGGCTTGTATCAGAAAGTGTGGCCAGCAGGACTAGGGAAGTGATCGCCCCCCCTGTACTTGGCACTGATGAGGCTGCACCTCCATTACTGTGTTCAGTTTTGGGCCCCTCACTATGAGAAAGACATTGAGGTGCTGAACTGTGTCCAAACAAGGGCAACGAAGCTGGTGAAAGGTCTAGAGAACAAATCCTGTGAGAAGCAGCTGAGAGAGCTGGGGTGGTTTAGTCTGGAGAAAAGAAGTCTTGTGGGAGACCTTATTGTTTTACAACTACCTGAAAGGAGGCTGTAGCAAGGTGGGTGTCAGCCTCTTCTCCCAAGTAACAAGTGATAGGACAAGAGTAAATGGCCTCAAGTTGTGCCAGGGGAGGTTCAGATTGGGTATTAGGAAAAACTTCTTCACCAGAAAGGTTGTCAAGCATTGGAACAGGCTGTTCAGGGGAGTGGTGGAGTCACCATCCGTGGAGGTATTTAGATGTGTAGATGTCGTGCTTAGGGAAACTGGTGGTGAACTTGGCAGTGCTAGCTTAATGGATGGACTCAGTCTTAAAGGTTTTTTCCAACCTAAATGATTCTGTGATTCTATGAAACTTTATTGACACAGGCTAGTGGCAGCAATAGGTAAACTAGAGAAGTGTTCGTGGCTGTCACTTCGGTATCTCTGATGGTCTATTAATTTCTCTCTGGCTCTCCTTTTGCTGGATAAGACTCTTTAGTCTGCATAAGGTGATTTTTTTTTTTTTTTTTTTTTTTTTTTTGAGTAGTAGCTCTTCTTGTAGTAAGTGTAACTGGTTTTCTGTTGTTATCTTTTGTTATTTGTTATGCTTCTTTTCATGGAAGAACAATAATTCATTCTCCCCCATCTGCAAATGATCTGACTTACTCATACTTCTGTACCATGACTTCACCACATGATAGCACATTCAGAAAATTTGATGTTTTAATTTTTTTTATTACCCATAACTTAGCTCAGTTCTGTTTATTTTTGATGCTTGAGTCATCACAGATTGGCCTTCAGATAGTTCTATCTATCATGTTTTCAGTCTTGGTAAGACCAATGGATGATGCATGTTTTGATTCATTTTTAACTAGACACAAGTTTATATTTCCAGTAGCTCAAGTTCCTTAAGTAAATTTGTCCTCTAACTTGGTTATCAAAGTTTGAGTCTTGGGAGATACTCATTGCAAGATCATATCAATCCACTTTCCAGAAGTCATGTGTTGATTTTGAAGCTGCCTTTTTTTCTCCTTTTTTTTGTTTTGTTTTGTTCTGCATTTGGGAACATACTTCACGTTCCACTGTTCGTGTTCAGAGGTCGTAAACAAAAAGGTGAATACTTAAACAAAAATACTTGAAGGTTGAGATCTGAGCCTAGACTACAGCAAAACCCCAAATTTTGTATGATTATGAAGACTTAGAGCAAATATGTCTTAATAATTAGTAAAAAAATAGATTTAATTTATTAAGTTGTTGGCTTTTACACACTAGTCTGAGTTATGCTTATTCCCTTTAGATTCAGTAATAAGGGAGCATATGGAGGAAGGTTAAATGCTGGTTGTATCTGATTTGTCCTCGGAGGAGCTTGTATCATATTGGGTAGCAAAATGGCAAGGTGGTCTAAAAACTTTGAATATTCATATATTCTAATATAGGTGTAATATATTAGAACATGAAGTAGCTTATAGTTGGTCTTAGAAATTTGTGATTAGCAAATTGAATTTATTTGATAATTAAGAAGGGGCAAGACTGTAATTTGTCAAAAGTTGATAGTAACAGTCGTAAGTTATGGCAGTTATTTAGGTGGGGTGGGGGGAGGCAGTGAAGTCCTATTGACAAGGCCTCTAAGAAAGTGTATAAGACTTTGGAATTATAGATAAAATTTTTTGAAAGTAGTGACTTGTTAATGTATTTGAGGAAGGAGTGCTTAAAAATAATTGGAAGAAATTTGTTAGTAAAGGGATTTAATTAAGGTGGACTGTAGAAGGAATGAGATGTCATATCAGAGGAAGACAAACCTCTAATACCTAGCTAGAAGATCATAATGTGAAGTAGAGACCAACAAATTAAACCATCAAGCTGCAGAAGAAGAGCAACAGTATTTCATTGAAATGAAAAATTACATTTAAGACATGTGGCAAGATGCAATTTAATTCTCTGGGTTTTGATTCAAAATAAAGGGCTGCTAGCTTCTTTAATCAATATGCTTTCTTATTATTTTGACTTTTAGAAGTAGAAGTAACTTTCAAGACTGGTTAAGTGATAGAAGAGAGACTGTAACTGTTCCTTTTTTTCTTTTTTTTTTTTAATTAAATGCATGGTGATGAACTGGTCTCTTCCCTTAAGAATCTTCCATGTAAATGAAAAAAAGCCAAAAAAGACAGTAGAAGCTATGATGTGGGGGTCCTTTTCTGTAATTCCATTTAGTGTCACAGCAGAGTTCTTACAAGGTGTAAGGTTGGACAGCTGTCTGCTTAAGATGGCTTTATTTAAGTGTGATAGAGTGTGATTGGGGGTGGGACTCTTTAGAAAAAGCATGGATGATACATAAAAAACATATGGGCAGTTAATACTGAAAAAATGTTGGAAGTTAAACTGAAAGTTACTGAATGTGATTTGACCAGTGTTCTCTAACCCCTGTTGATGCACCTTTAGCAGTTGTTCCTACTAGCTGAGGGACAAGGGAATGCTTTGGATTGGTAAACTTTGTAACAAAGTCAGGAATTGTGTTTAAGTTTAGGTCTGCAAAGGTATGTGAGACTAGTTAAGCCCTGAAGCATCAAGACTGTTACTATGGGCATCTTCCAGATACACATTAACAGACATTTTTACTGAACAACAGTGTTTTTTCTAGAAGGATTTTCATTTTTTAAGTCTTCTGTTTACAGGTTTTATCTGTGTACAGTGTTTCCTTAGTATCAGGAGCTGCTTGGAAGAGGCAAATACAAATGTTACTAGGTCATAATTGCTGTTAATAGTAGTAATAGAAATGTCCAAAATCTACCACTTTGAACGTATGTCAATGCATTTAATATTTAACCATTAAAATATAATGTAAAATTAAACGTGTGATACAATATAGATATCTTCTAAAACAGCAGTTCAGATGGGGCCAATAGCACTCTTATCAACTCCTGAGTCTTAATTCTTCAAGTGTAAAAATGGGACTAAAGACTTTTTATTCCACCACTGGTTAGAAATTGGCTTTTCAGAATTTCATATTACCCCACATGCAAGCGAGGTGGCATTGTTTAATCCATAGTTTACCTGCTTTCATTCTGTAGGCTGTAGAGGATGCTTACATTTTTTTTTTCATGTTACTTTATTAATGACCTGAAAAATTCCCATGGGTTTTGCTATGCTTGGTAAGCTGGCTCATGTCAGTGTAGGGAGTTCGTCACAAAAGTGGTAAGGTACTCAGAAGGTAACACCAAAAACCTATGTAATAATAATTTGGAAATGTCACTAAACATATAGTGTCTGTCTAAAAACCACTGGTTTTTAAAAACTGATGAGTTTCTGATACCGCGATTTTTTTGGTAAGATTTAAGTTTTTCAGGAGAGGGTTTTTTTTAGTTTAAAATTGAAATTCTGCCTCTCTCCTGCTTTTTAGTTTTCCTCAAAACCCTTATACTTTTGTTATTGAACCTTAGTCTATATTTAACTGTTGTAATTTCTGAACAGCAGGATGTATTCCCTCTTAGGTGTTATGCCTCCAAATAGCTGAGGATCCAAGATAGTGTGAAAGGGAATCTGCACTGAATTCCTTAGGAGACTGTGGCATAGAGATATTGTTGTGGGAGATGAATGCAGGGAGATTTTTTTTAATGCACAGAATGGGTGCTTTGAATAATACTACAGTATGTTAGCAAGGAGACGAACAAGGTGTATGGGGGAATAGCGATTGTTTCTGTGTGTGCAAAAATCTTTCTTCTACTTTACCTGTCAAACTTGTTCCTTACATTATAATTCACTTATCCCTTCAGAAAATAATCTTACACCTCAGCTAGCTGTGCACGGTAGAAAGCCTTGCTTTTGAGTTGTTCATTGTCACACTCAGAGTTGGAAAGAGGAGTGTGGAAATCCCTAATATTTCAGAATGCATTGCACAAGTACTGTAAAGTGCTGGGACCTACAAAGGTGCAAGTGGAGTTTCAAGTTGTCCTTAACGATTACTGTATTTCCAGATACTATTTGGGAAGGGAAGAAAAGGATTTAGGTATGGAAGTTGGGATGTTGCCAGAAAACCGAGGTAGCAGTTCTCCCATTTTTTTTTGAGGCAATGCAGATTACTAAAGCTAACTCTCTTCATCATGCAGAAATGTAAAGTTGTGGAAATAAAATTTAGAGTGGAAAAAAAAATTGGAATTTAAATGAGGAGCTGAAATCTGGTATAGTAGAAGCTTAAAAAACCCTGTATCAGTATAAGCCAGTTGTTCTGAAAATACTTTGAAATATTTCTGTTCTGTAAAAATGCATCTCTTAATCTCTGACATAAGATAAAAAATGTGAACTCCCTGCATTTATTATTATTCTATTTTTAGTGAAATAATCTTTGATCTTTCAGATTTTAAAGCACTTTCCTTCTCAAAACTGCCTTGTATGTTTCTGACTACTTGTAGCATCTTTCATCAGAAGAAAACGACCACAGTTCTTGTTACAGCCAGTCAGATAGTCAGTATGGTTCTCCTCCAAAGGGTTGGTCAGAAGAGTTGGATGAACATGGTCAAACCTTATATACCAATGACTATACTAATGAAAAGGTACTTTTTCCTTCTTCTCATCACATTCTAAGTCTTTTCCACTAATTCACTGTTAGAAATGCAGACTTCATTTCTAGAAGTGAAAAGCATACCAAAGCTATACCAACTTTTGTTTTTTAAATACGCGTGAAACTTTAGCAACTGAACTGCCTTTAAAAAATTTTTTTTGTATGTTCTTTAATATGTAGGAAAAGTGTTCTTATTTCTGGTTGGATATCAGATTATATTAAATGAACATACTGTGTATAATTTTTTAAATCCTGCCTTCCCCCATCCTCTTGGTTACACTTCAGGAATGAACTTCATACCAGTATAATGTTTTTCTTACTGTCTTTTAGAAGGTGTTCTTGTTCACATAGGCCTTCCAGTTAAGATGGTTTCAAACTGAAAATAATGCTGCTTTATCAGTTTCATTCTTTACTTTACTAGAGATTTTCAGTACTGATTTCAGATGTAGACGAACTTCTTAATTAAACTACAGTGTTATCAGCAGATTTATGTTCTATTCTAATTACTTAATTGCTACTGACGACCTACTGTGATTCTGGGCATGTCATAAAAATGTCTCCCACATAAGATTAATAACAGTGTTTATATTTGTAAAGCAGTCCATTTTTTTTAATTGTTCACTAAAGTTGCATTTTGTTTTTCTTAACTCAAAAAGTGTTAATTGAAACAGCAGTTTGTTTATTGTATTATAGCACCACCTCTTTTCCAGTTGATATATGCAAGTTTTTTTAAAAGTTTTTAAATAATTGAGTTTTATGTCAGTTTTGGAATTTTATCCTGCTTAATCTATTTCTGCTAGCCATCTGTAGAACACATACCTGTGATTTGGCAAATAGGCAAACTTTTTTTTGATTGTGATAGGAAACAGGGTTTCCTATCACAAACAGTTTATTGGAAGGCAGTCTTGTGAAACCTGCTTGACCCAGGAGCCTTACTGTGAGTGTTTTTGTGCCTATTTTTTGTGATCATATTGTAGACTTTTGTTCATTACAGTTCTTCACTTTCTGTGTAACTAGTAACAGTTGGCATAGCTTTACCTCTTTGATTGTGGGAGTTGCTTATAGAGGTTACAGAAATTGTATTCTTCATGATTAGGAACTGCATCTCATGTTCCTGTTGATGTTTTAAAAATGAAGTTGTTCAACAAGTGCAATTATCCCTTAGATTATCAGCAGTTGCTGGCTGAGCTGTAATTCTGTAATTTTATGTATAAAATCCTTATGCTGATCTGATGCAAAGATTGTCCTTCCTTAAACTGATGCCATCATGTTTTCAAGATTGAGATGTGCCAACTTCAGAAATATGTTTTTCACAATTTTTTGTGTGATATTGCAGGACTGTTTTCTGAGTAGTTACAGAAGGAAAAAGTATCAGCGATCCTAATTCAGGAAGCTGAAAACCATGATGCTGTCATTGCTAATTAACCTTGGTTAGTTAATGGAGGTTGTATGCTAGACACTGCTGAAGCGGATGGCACTTCATTAAAAATTAACTTTAAATCCCAAGTATCAGAGATTTACTATGTTACGACTGTCACTCTGATTACATTTTCTGTGATCACATTTCTTTCTGCAGTGGATAAAACACGCAGATGAACAAGGCAGACCATACTACTACAGTGCTGATGGTTCCCGATCAGAATGGGAGTTACCTAAGGTGAGTGACCTAAAAAAGAAACTTCGACAACTTTGGGCTTTTCCATCCTCCTCAATAAATGTTCTATGGGA
The DNA here is from genome assembly GCF_965140245.1 of Athene noctua. Taxonomy (NCBI): domain Eukaryota; kingdom Metazoa; phylum Chordata; class Aves; order Strigiformes; family Strigidae; genus Athene; species Athene noctua. Next base: position 119,121,860 of record NC_134038.1, read on the forward strand.
CTTTTAATGGGAGTTATTCACAACAAGAGGACATATATATTGCACTTTGTTATTTCTTGCATTTTTGTGGAATTTCTGATTGTGAAGAGAAAAAAATATACTCAAGGACATAAAAAATATGTATGTAACTATTGAGATGTCAGAGAAGATCATCTATTTCCGCTGAACTGAGCTTTTCATGTAAGGCAACAGAATAATATCTGTGATTTGGCTGTGGTAAAGGAAACCTCTGTAGGAAAAAAGAAATTTTTTTTGCTACAAAATTTTCCAGAGAAACTGTAGTATATATTTAGTACCCTCCAAATATATGCTTATAGAGACAGGTGTTGAAAAACAAAAGTTTCAGCAGAGTTCTGTGGTATCTTTGAGAACAGTTTTACCAGAAGTGTGTTCAGGTATTTATTAATCTTGTAAAATGAAAACAGAAATTTGTAGGGAAGTGACAGAGCTAGAGAAACTTGGTAGTCTGAGGATGTACCTAATATTATTTCATTCTCATTTTCACTTTGAAAAACTATAGGACATTTGTAATAATGGTGTAGTTGTATAAGTCTTTCCTGGTATTAGGATATTTGTTCAATATTATGTAGTCAGGTGACCATAAAAAAGTTTCAGCTAAGAAGGAGCATGTTTCTTGATCATTGTTTCATCAGTCCAAAAATTGGTGTCCTAAGTCACTTCCACTTACAAAGGAGCAACCTTAGTAGATAGTGCTTTCATAATGTTTGTGAGAAAATATTTACACTGAAATTTATGAATGAAGCTATAAACTAGCTTGTTTTGTTATGTCAGTAAAAGAACTTGTATCTCAGTCACTGAAGAGTTGAGTTAGCTTTGTGAACTTTCCCACATTGGTCTGATGTGTTAGATAAACTTTGTAACATACATAAACCTAACAATATAATCTGTAGCTATTGGTTTTAGAAGATACTTAGCTATTGATTAGCTATTAGATTAATTAGTAGTCTGAAAATCTGCTAGACCAGATTTTACCAGCAGCAATTGTTAGTTCAGTATGTATAATTGAAGTTAATTTTGGGGAATAATGTCTTTGGCACTTCATTCTATGACTTCTGCAATGCAGAAACTTTTGACTGTGAAGAAGTTGCTTTCCACTAAAATAGATAGGGTTTGGATTAGCAAACTAAATTTGGCTTTAATCCAACTATAATTTTTATATATATATATATATATATATATATAGTAAATCACAAAAATAATCCAGAACTGTTACCTGAGGTATATTAGCATAAAGGAATGGGATTTAATGTTTGTGTGTTAGTGCATGATATTCTAGTGGTTCTAAACAAATATCTGAGCTCCACTGTATTAATAGCTACCTACAGAATGAAACATAGCCTCTCTGAGTTTGTGATTTGATAATATTTTCAAATCATCATGTCTTGCTGTTACAAATTTTCCTTGGAAATTTCTCATTTGGGCAGAATGTACTCTTTAATTCCGTCTTGAAACTAGTAAATCTTGGGTAGCAGCAAATGTAAGGTTAACAGAAATAAATGAGCAATTGACTCTTGGATTCACAGTCCAAGAACCTATGTATTTCCAGAAAATCTTAGCTTTTAACTTTTAATGCTGTGGAATAGATTAAATATTTCAGCCAAGGATTTAGCTGGTTCCTATAACTATATATCTGAAGAACATAACAGCAGAAATGTTACATTTCTGAATAACTGAATGACTGACCATTAGTCTATTGAAAATCTTGCTGAAGATGGTTCCAGAAGTGTTCAGGAACAAATGAATTGGAAAGATAACATAGAGTGCAGAACTGCTGTGAAAAAAAAAAATCTATGTTGAAAAGAATAGAAAGACTTCATTGTAACTCTTGTTTATATGAAAATTAAGTTACTAGGGAAGAAACTCTACTCTTGGCGTTTTGGTTTTGTGTTTTTTTTTTTTTTCCCCTCCAGTGTATTTAGTTCAAATACTGCCTTCCAAAATTTGCTGTGAAATAAAGTGATGGAATAGCGTAGTCATGTAGTGCTGTTAAACCAGAAAAAGAAGAGAATTCTTTTGTTACATGGTTCTTTATAATCTGGACTTCATTAGAACTAAAAATCATCTGGAGGTTTCTGGAGATAGCATGTTAGCTGAGCAAATGCTATAACATAAAAAATCTTCATGTTATAGTATTACCTGTAAATGTGAACATGCTCGGGTATAACGCTTCAAGTATTCTTGTACATGTGAAAAATTATGAGGGTGTATGATGGGGAGGGAGGGCAGTTAACAAACAAATTACTTTAGACAGTCTCACAGAAAGCCCTCCAGTCATGTATATTTAAATAACATCTAGGAATAGCTGAATGCCTCTGGCTAAAGATGAGTCTCAGATGGAGTAGCTTTGACAACTGCGGAAAAGTCTTAATAAGCCTCCCCATGAGTGTGACCTAGCTTTTTGCAGTGGAAAAGAACAATGTCCTGAATTTTTCTTTAAAATGGGTAATAATATTTAATCATAATTAGTACGGTGTCTTGCAAAAGACTGAGCTTTCTCCTATGCTTAGGCATTCTGCTGCATTCGGTTGTTGGTTCTTGCAATTATTGGGGTGGGGGTGGGAGAAGAAGAAATAAACCAGCAAATAAGTTCATTCTTTTCCTAGGTCACCATGGTAAAATGTTTATTTTGTGTGTAGTGAATGAATAATACTTAAACTGTGTTGAGAAATCCTATTCCAGAAACATAGTTCTAGTATGAGTTTTATAATTTAAGCAAATGAGAAATCTGTATTATGGATGGGGGAAGGGAGTTAAATTGATCTCAGGAATGAGAACTCTCTGATTTCTAAAGTTTAAAAAAGGTAGCTTTCCTTGCTTCGTCATATTGATAATTATGTAATAAATATTGAATAAGTAGCTCAAAGGGGAGCTGGAGAGGACAAGCTAAAAAAAATTTTTGGGACTAGTGGTCTCTCAGATTTTCAAAATGCGTTACTTGGCTGATATCTGGCATAACAACATGAGTAGACTTTGAAAGAAAATGCATCTACTATAAATAAGCCTCTGGAATGAACTCAGTTTTGATGTTAATATTTACAGACCATGATATTGAAATTATATTTTCTCATCTCAGAAGTTCCTGCAGCATTAGTTCCCCTTGCTGTATCCACAGAGGAAGCATTAAGTAGAGTAGCTTCATTTTTGGCAGTCTTAATAGACCAGCAGGCTGCTAATACACTGTCTGTGCATTGTCAACGTCAAGTATGAGCTCAGGGGCCTCAATTCTGATATTCAGGTGAATGATTTTCCTGCTGGAGACCTGAATGCTGTCAAACAGAGTGTGCTATCTGAAAAATTAAAACATGATGCAGATAATATCAGAAAGATACCATGCAATCAAATGCTGAAAGAAAAGAGAATATGTAAATAAGGCCTGGTTGCTGTATGGTAAATTTGTCTTGTTCTGAGCAATGCTACTTGATTTGGGGTAACACACTGTGTGTGTTGACATTCATATCTGCTGTAAGTCAGTGCACTATCATTAGCAATAATAAATCCTCTTCAGGTTCTTGTCAAAATTTGGGATTGCTTGGCAAGGGTTCAGACAGTCTCAGATGATGTGAGGATTTATATGGTTTTTAAGGACATAAGTGCAAGTGATATGACAAATCTGAGATAAGTATGAGAAGGCAGACAGATTTTGTTTTTTCCTTTCTCTTTAATAGGTATATTTGTATTCAAGAGGCCTGGTCTGGTCTTCCTCATTTGTCCTGATATTTGGTGGTTCCCACCCCCCTTCCCTCTTTCCAAATAAGATGAGATGGAGGTGAAAGTGCCCCCAGCTTTTTCTTGGGCAAGCAGCAGGACCTGTGACAGTGGTGACTTGGAGCTCTTCAAAGATCAGCCATCATAGTGATTCCGAGGGTTAGAAGGCAGAAAAGTGAACAAAGTGGGTTATCTAAGATGTGTCTTTCAATCACTTGTTCATTTGAGATAGAGCTGCTTGTCCCAGTGGTCTTCTCATTCTGCATAAGTTCTATTCCTTCAGTGCGGCTGATGCCTCCAACTGCTGTCACCCAGACATCCTATGGCAGAGTATGAAGAATCTTCTTCCCCCAGAGAAAGAAGGAGAATGAAGTCCTTAAAAAGACTTTTTTATTTATTTATGTAGGTTTAGAAAAAATGTATTACTGATTTAGTTAAGAAAAACAAAAGCTGTAACATAGGTGTTAGGTCTGTCGCAGCAACAAAAAAGTTTATTCCAAGCCAGTGGCAGTAATAGCACTAAAGAGTGGATTTGTTTTGAGGCAACATTTAAATTAAAAAAGGAAAATCTTTTAATTCAGACAGTCAATTGGGATAACTACAAATAACATGGTAGACCGTATAAGGTGCTAAAGAGTACCAGAATATCAGAATATTTAAATGCTGCTGTTTTGATCTCTGATTGCGAGATGGGAGAGTAAAATGCTTAACTTCAGGGAATTTGCTAGCTCTCACTGTTGGTTGCTTCCCACTCTTTTCTCCCTTCACCCACCCAGTTCCTTTCATCTGGCTGAGGATGTTGTTAATGCAAACCAAGAAGAATCTTTTTTTTATTTCTTAAATATGACAGATCTGTGTCTCCATGAGAATGTGGACAACTGCTACAAATAACTTGGAGGTGTTATGTTTATTTCAGTCACAATTAGGCTAGGACAGAGCCTTGAGCCACGCTCAGTTAAAATTAAATATAAATCATTCAACAAGTTGAGAGGGTTAGAAAATTTTATACAGAGACAAAGAAAGCTTTTAAGTAGCTGGTGAAGGCATTCAACAAATTCAGCAATGAAAATAACCCTGTGTGACCTAAACTTACACAACTGGTGTCCTTACCCTACTCTAAGGGCTGTTACAACAACAAGTCTGTGTTACTTGGTGCATGCAGTCAGAGTGTGAAGAATGTGCTCATGTCAAGTGTGGCCCTTGCCTGATCTCTGTCTTCAAGTTTACACCAAGGTATAGGCATAGAAAGCCTTCTTAGTTATGTAAAAATAAGATTTTGCATCAGGAAAAGAGAGCCCAACCTAGTTGCTTATTGTTGCTGGTAAACACTGGGAAATATAATTGTAAATGCCTGTAGGAGAGGCAGTAGCTGTGCAGGTAGGAGTCCTATAGAGTGTCAGTGAGTCTGAACTGAAATTGTTCTGCAAGGCTTTCTGAACTAAGGAAGACTGGGTGGAGGCAGACCAGAGTATCAGGGGTGGTGTCTGACCTGGCTAGGCTACTAGCTCTGCGCCTGCTTCTCTCTAGCCGGTGGACTCTACCTGATCTAGAGGATGGCTAGTTCAGTCTGATAATGCAGAGTCTGAACCAGTACCTGTGTCACACTGTGATTCTCTCTGGAGATCACAGATCAATTGATTTATTTTAAAAGCAGAGGCTTGTCTTGAGCCAAAAATGCATAAGCTTTTTCTTCACTCCCCCTTAGTAGTGTGTTCTGCTATTTGTAATGAATCAAACAAACAAACAAAAAACCCCCCACAACATAAACATCTGAGCAAAAAAATCAGAGAATAATTTGGGTTGGAAGAGACCTTAAAGATCTCCTAGTTCCAACCCCAAAATGTTTACTTGATGCCTCTATTGTGAGAAAATGGGGAAAAAATGTCAAGTGTTCCCTTTGAAGACTTGTCAGTTTACTAACACAGTTTGTATCACCAGTGCAAATTATTTAAGCTGCGAAGATGCATATAGCTGAAGTGTTCCTGGGTTGCTAGCAGTGCTTTGTTAATGAGCTCCATATAGGGTTGCTCTGCTTTCTTGTTAAATATGTTTCGTAAAACTAGTCATACTACTTTATAGGTCCTTTCTCCTTCAGGATGGATGTCTGTTAGATAAGTTAACTCCTGATGGCTTGCGATGGTCTCAAAGACACCTTTTAAATACAGATCACCTGTAATTAGGCATGTGCCCATGTCCTAACTTTTATCATAGACTTAAATTCAAGATAGATTATTTTAAAATAAGTCTTTGTTTAAATTCCTTGAGTTACTCAAATGGAAAGTGCATGGAGAATTCCCATAAATAATATTTACCACTGTCACTGAAATGTAAATCTATTTCTGAAGTAAATATTTCTGTTTCATAGCAAGAAATATGTTTGAATTGCTGACTTCAATGTGTTAACTGCTGTAAGGAATGCTGGTTTTGGCAGCCTTCTGTGATTTATACATAGTTTCACTGAAAATAGTTTAGATTTTAGTTGTAATATGGGTGGGCAGTTTTGCTGCATATTGCTTAGTTTCCTGCCACAGCTTGAGTTGTAGGAGCATCTGCAGAGTGGATATTACTATAACAAGAATGTAAGCTAGTATTAGATTCCTTGCAGCATGAATGATAGTTCAGCTTTTGATTTAACGGGGATAAACTGAGAGTTGCTTAAACCTCACCATTGTAAGAAAGCAGTTGTCATGTGAGTGTTAGTGTGCTGAACCCAATACAAAGTCAGTGCTCTTTCAGAAGTGAGTTTCTGCAGTGATAACCAATACATTTCTGTCTGCACATGAACTGCCAAATTTTATTCTCAGTACTGCAAGATCCATTCACCTGGGAGTATTTTACTATTGTACATACTGAAATAATGTAATGAAACATTGAAGTTATTTACCTTTTTAGCATCTATTGACTTATTTGAGCGTTAACTCAATTCATAGTAAAACAAAAATCTAGCACAAGCATAGTGTCTGCCGTGGTAGTAGTAATGCTGATTCCTTATTTGGGCAATAATGTAACTGTTATGCAGTTTAGCTTAAATTTAGCATTTATGTTATTTAGGTTAAACATTGTCATGCTCTGTTGGTATGTGTAGGTATAGGTTATTCTGTCTTTGGAGACCTGAGGCTCCGAGCTTACAGTAGGAATTAGTAACAAAACTGTAGAATTCAATGTGCTTGCAAGGATTACGTCTTTAGATTTTTTAAATAAAAAGGGCACTTGACTTTCCTTTGTTACTTCTTACCAAGTGGATTCTAGTCCTTTACCTAACTCCTTAATGCTGTCTTATGTTTCTCTGTGCAGATTTTAGTCTTCTGATGCTGAATAGAAATAATGATATTTTTAAAATTACTTAAAAACCTCCATATGTTGGTGTTGTCTTTTCTTGTTTGTATTTTCAGCGTTAAACAGCATTTGAAATATTTTTATATTTCTTTATAATGCTACCTCAGTGTTGGTGGTGATGCTTTAAAATGGCCATGCTACTAATAAATGTGTTGCAATGGTGAGATCTAATTAAATGCTGGGTCCTCCTCATGTCCTTCATATTTTCTCAGCCTGTGCATCTTTGGATGCTCTAGAAAACCCATGTTAAGATAAATCCATTCTCTCCTTGGCTATACAGTTCTGCTGCGTCTTAAAAGTATTTCCTACTAAATGTTATTTTCCATGCTTATGTACATTCCACACCAGGAAATCCTTTGATTAGTAATTTGATGCGATTACTCTGAAAAACCAAGTCCTCACCCTATGTCGCCTCTCCTAGTCATCCCAAACCTTTGGGTCAAAGAGAATTATATCCAGGCAATCATAACTCTCAATCTAAATACCTTACTGCAGGATGATAGGGTTTTCCTTTTCTTACACGAGAGCTAGACAGGTGATATGGTACTGTTGGTGCAAAATGAAGAGTGAATGTTTTAATCTTGTATTCTAATTCCTTGATGTTTCGCAATATGCTGGTTGATTGCAAAACCAACAGTAGGTTGTTGCATAAGAAATCAAACATCTATCTGCCAATGGAGTGTATTATCCCAGCAGTCCAGGCTTAGTTACTGCCTTGTAGAGGACTACAGCAGAAAGGACTGTTCTGAAGACTAAATGCAAAATAAAACCACATCCTTGGATGACATCAGGAATCTGAAAGCTTGCACTTTTAAGATGTATAAATGGTATGTCCAGGTCTTGTTTGCATGAATTAGATCTACTTATAGTTTGATTTTTCTCTTCTTTAGTATAATGCTTCACCACAGCAGCAGAGAGATATAATAAAGAGTAGGAGTCTCGACAGGAGGCTACAAGAACCAATAGTTTTAACAAAGTGGAGGCACAGCACAATTGTGTTGGACACCAATGATAAGGTAGGAGCAAGTTAAACAGCATGCTGGAATACCAACTGTTTCTGATATGTGAAATATTTAACAGATGAGTATGCATGAATTTCTGAAATAACTTTTTTTTCTTATATTTTGTTGTATCATTGTGTATAACATTAGAGAAACCAAGGCCCGTTTGGTAACTTTACTGCTGTTACTTTGTGAGTAGTAGCTCTTTTTTTCTTTTTACCCTTGAAGCATTTTAACTAGTGTTTGTTCAGGGTTTGGTGTGTACGGCCATTTTACTTATAATTATGAATCTCCCAATTCAGTTTAGGCTATGGAGTGTAAGCAGAGTTTGAATTCAAGAATTATGGATGTGGGTGAGGTTCTCATATAAGGTATAGTGATATTTAATACCTGGATGGTTTAATTGTAGGAAACACAAGTAGGAATACACTTGGAAGACTGCAGATGAATAATTGAAATATTCATAGAATTGAAATAAAAATTGCACTTGCTAAAGTAAAAAACTATGCCTTAAAGATGTAAATAGTAGTGGTATACAGTGGATGTATCACTTTAATGCCTGTTCCATTGATCTCCACTGTAATAAAGAAAGAAGAAAAGCTGTGGGTGGTTACAGCAGGGTTGTAATATTGTTGTTGTTGGAGGACAGAGGACAGTATTGGAAGTGCTGAAATGCTGTCAGGAGCTGAGCTGGGGGTTTAGTCTGGAAAGAGCTGCTGGTCAGTAACAACAAAAGCTTTTTTTCTGTCCATTCTTAGGGCATGTTCTTGATAGTCTGTTTTGGGCTGTACAGTAACAGATTCTGTTTAGGCCAGCAAGGAGACAGAGCCTCTCCCTTGCTCTCCCTCTGCCCATCTTCTTCCAGTTTGATTTTTGTCCCAGCCATTTCTGCTTGTGCTAGGACATTCTTTCTGCATGGGGGTGAGGGGTGTTGATGTGAGCTGAGTGGAGAGGAGGAACTGAAGCAAGTGTTGTAGGACGGTGACTTGCTGGTTTCAGTAATCTTTCAGCAGTCCATCCCAAGATTCTTGGAAACTGAAATACTTGTTAATGCTGAAATCTTAGCACAGATTACTCAGAATGAGCTACTAGGAAATTACATTGTAAGCTCCCTTTTTCTAAAGATACAGGGAAAAATGAAATGAATGTAGATTTGTGAGTAAAGAGAAAAGTCTTTAAGTGGCCCTGTGTAATCACAGATGTTATATTAAAAACTAAATGGACAAAACACAGTAGTTGTAATGAAAATGGATCTGCTGTCCACAATGTTACTTTCTTGACCTGTTTCTGGTACGTCATGGCTGGCAACTAAGCACCACACAGATGCTTGCTCATTCCTCCCTGCCTCTGCTGTGGAATGGGGAGAATTGGGGAAAAAAAAAGTAAAACTTCTGGGTTAAAATAAGAACAGTTTAATAAGCGAAATAAAATATACTAGTAGCAGTAGTAGTAATGGAAATGAAGATTAAAAAAAGAGAGGAGTCAAGCCTGAGAAATGACAAGTGATGCACAATGCAGTTGCTCACCACCTGCTGACCGATGGATGCCCAGCCAGTCTCTGAGCAGTGATTGACTGCCAGCCAGTCTTCCGTCTTCCCCCTGCCTGCCCCCCCGCCCCCCCCCCCCCCCCCTTATGTACTTCTAATGATTTTCCTGGTTGAAATAGAGTATAGGAGAGTGGGTTGTCATGAGTTGACTTAGTTCCTAAGAATAGGATTTATTGGATTTTATCTTAAGCTTTTGAGCTGTCAGTTTAGAATATATCATATGTGGTACTGAGGAGGCAGTGGGCTGTGCTTGGCTGGAGACTGTGCACCTGTAGGCATTAGTTTAGCTCAAATGATTCTGAAGTTGCTCTAGAGCTCCTTTCCCCGCCCTACTCTTCCTTATGCATCCTTTTGCACTTCCTGAGAGACAGTCTAGATGGGGCCCTGATAGATCAAAGCTGAGTAGACACTTCTAGCCTCATTTACAGTTTACAGAAGACTTGTATTTTTATTTTTTAATGTAAGATTTACTTCTGTTTTGGAATAACCTTTATGTAGTGCTGCACTGAACAAAGAAGCTCTTGTAAAACATTGAATAAGTGGAGCTGTTTACTTTTCTTCAAGAATCCAATGTTAAAATGCCTAGACCTTAAACCTAGTGAAGCAAGCAAGAAAGTGTACAAATGCCTAGTGTAATAGCCAAAAGAAACTGTATTTGTGAGCCATATTTGTAAAGCCTAAGTCAGTAACTTAAAGTTTCTTTAATGGCTTCAAAACATACAGGCAGCATGCATTTTTTAGTGATAAGGAGACTATATAGTTTCATATACAACATGATGTTAATGCTTTGAGAAAATTATAGAGGAGCAGTAAACTAGTGTTTTGTGGAAAGGCAAAATCTGTTTAGTGCATTGATGCACCTGTTTTATTACCACTGTGCTGGCAGGCACACTGTTATATATTCTGTTTTAAATTAGTATGTGGAAAGGGACTAGTCCATGACCACAAATACTGGATTTTTTGTTCCAGAGTTGCTTAGTGTCAAAGTTAGAATGAAATAGTAAGAACAAAAACTGTTATTTGTCTGGATAGGCAGCCCTAAGTTAGCTTTTTTAGCTGACTCCAAGGGAAACTATTCTTTTTATTTTCCTTATTTGTTTTTTCCTGGGAAAACAACGCAATGCAATTCTATGAAAATAGGCCAGTCAAAAGAGTGCTTGAAAGTGAAAGTATGGGTTGCCACCCCTGACAAGAATTTGTTGATATTGAATGTACGTGTTAACTGTTTTTTGGGTGTGGCACATATCTGTATATAGTCATCAGCTAAACAAGTTGGTAAGCAGAGGAAATAATACCTTCTCGGGGGAGATGATGTTGATTTCCTTTATTTGAACTTTTTTTTTTTCTACAGACATCTGAAAATATAGAACATTTAGGCTGTCCTTAGGATTTCTAATGTTCTCTGTTATGCTACTGAAAGAACCAGTGGGCCACTTATATAGGTAGATTTACAAGTGAATTTTAAAGCATGGATGTGCAGTGTGTTATGTAATGCTGGAAAAGCAAACTGAATTTAGGAGAGCTGTCAAGGGAATTAGAGGCAGTGGAAGAAATGTGTTAACGGTAACAGAGAACAAGTGATGTTTTTCTTCTGTTTGAAATTCTTTACCAGATTTTCAAGTGGTGTCTTTGTGCAGCGCAATCATTACTTTAGAGGAAACGTGTGTTCCTTTTTGTTCCGAATGGGCAGTTTTTCTAGTTCCCAGAGATTTACTACTTTCTTTTGGTCTGTAGTTAACATCTAGTTTAAGACAAAAACCTGAATATCTAGCAATTCAGTGCTTGATTACAAGGAAATTAATGCTCATGACTCACAAAAATTAACAGAGCTTGTATATGCTTCTCTACATATATAATAGTTTATTGTACTAATCTTATATTTACTAACCAGAGAGACATAATCTGTTCTTTTAAAATCTTGGTATTTATTATATGGTCCCTGTAATAAGTTAGTATTATAAATGTGCTTCATAATTTGATAGCAATGTCATATAAAAATCTGCCCCTTAATAAGGATGAAAGCTTTGCTCTAAAATGTAGATATTAATATTTATTTCAAATGGATATGTACTAATTAACCCAGTTTGAGTATTGTCTGTAAATCTTGTAAGAACACTGTTTAGTAATCAGATTTATAATACAGTTACCTGAGAATATCATGAATTCTTTAAAAAAGCATACTATTTTGTAATGTGTGAATGTGTATATATAGAGAAAGTACCTCGGGGTTAAGAAAAATTAAAATAATAACTTGTGTTGCCTGTTTGAATTTTATAGGAATCATCAACTGCTTCTAAGGCCAGTTTTACTGAAAATGAGTCCTCTCCTTCTTCACCAAAGCATCAAGCCACAGTCAGTATGCAATTGTTTAAATAGATAAGTAGATTTTGTAGAAACTGGGCTATTCATGATTAGAGAATTGAGGGTAAGCCTGCTTGTTATTGAGAAAAATAATGGGATAAAACTATTTGAAGGCTTTACATTTTAAAAGGAATGCATTGTATCCAGCTGTGCTTTCAGAAAAAAGTAAATGTCTTTGGATTACATACAGCTTGGTGATAGGAGGCTAAGTTTAAAATGCACTGTGGTATAAAGTTATGTCTAATTATATGGAAGTCAGTTTACTTCCTCCAAGAGTCATGACTTCTCACCTAACAACTTGGAAGGTAAAAGCAGAAACAAACTCCCCTTCTCCACAGAATCTCTCACTGTCAGGAGTCAGAAATAGTTTCTAGTATTTTATATCTTTATTTTTCCCTTCTGTTTCAGTCTCCTTGAAAAGACATAGAGGACCTGGCACTAAATAAACTGTCTTTTTGATTCTAATTACTGGGAGGAAAACTTAAGCTTGTTAAACTCGTTATGAATGTTTAACAGATTTTTTGCTTGAGTTTATATTTTAAAGGTGATCACTGCTTTTTAAGCAGTGGGAAATAATTTTTAAAAATAAGTTTTTGTTGGTTTTTTTTTTTTTTTTTTTTTTTTTTTTTAAACTTTGGAACTGTACTACAGTAGCATTGAAATATATGCCTTGACTAATTTTAGCAGCCATTTAGTAGGTAGCTCAGGGCATTAAAGTCACAACTTCTGTTTTGTTCTTACTCTGCATGCAGAGGTATGATTCTCTGGCTTATTCATGCTAACCCTTTGATACAACTCTTCAAACAGTTTTGCACAATAAAATAAACAGTGTTTATTAAACAAGCATAGCTGATAGCCTTACACACAAGCAATTGTTACTGCATGTATCCTAATTTCTTTAAATATGGCTCAGACCTTGAATTATTAAAATTGTATTTTTTACAAGAACTCACTACTCCTTTTTAGAGAATAGAAAACAGGGATCTGTATCTTTAGCTGTCCCCTGGGATTTGAACATTACAATGAAAGCTGGTGAATCTTTGTGTATTTTGATACTTAATTTGCTTTCCACTTCCTTTTCCCTGATTACGTTAATTTTCCCATTAGTACCCCCTAGTGTTGCTGTGAAGTAGGACATATGATACTTTTTTTGAATAATAATTCTTTGGAGCATTCCCACTGGTTTCACCATGAGTAATTTATTAAAACCACAATTTATTTGAGAAAATGAACATGGGATGCTCTGTCACTGTGAAAGATGGTGACAGGCCCTTCCACTTACTAAAGCCAAAGTTTTGTTAAAAGGGTTTAATGCATAGGACTGTTAGTGGTGGTTACATGGATCACAAATTAAGTGATCTAAGGAATGGGCTAATTTTTTTTTCTTTTTTTTTGGAGGGGGGGTGAAGAGGGGGAGGGAAGTGCCTCATTTCTTCTACTGGAAATACTAGTTTGGGAAAATAATGTATATATCACTGGCTTGGGAAGGCATTCCAGCCCAATGGAGATACTGGACTGAGTAAGAGTAGCAGTTATCACCTGGACTGAAATAACATCTGAACCACCAGCTAAACACTATCATCCTTGAAAATGTCTTTTTTATATTTTGTGCTGTGCTTGAAACATGTAGGTAAAATTTTTAAGGTTCATGAAAAACAGATCTGTATCTTTAAGAGTGTTGTTACAGTATTCCAGCAAAAAGTTTCTCTTTCATATTCTATTCTGCAGTTATGTCCACTTAAATTTGAGATTTAGAGGAGAATGCTGAAGAGAATATATCTTCTGTTTTCTTTGGATCTAGAAATGAGGACATTTTTGCTATGATAAAACTAATTTGGATCTTTCCCTAGTTGATTGTTTCAACTAATAGCTTAGTTCTTAAATTAGGAACTGCTACAAGGTGTTACTGAAAAAGAATTGCTTAAAAAAAAAAAAAAAAAAAAGAAAATTAACATTCCTTTAGCACCATTCACTGGTAGGACAAGGCTGGAATGACAGGAGAAAATTATAGAATTAGTTACCTCATCTTGAGAGTCACAAATGGTATAAATCAATGACTTTCTTTTTTATCATTATCCTTTTACATAAATTCCTTTATATTTTTTTTTTTTTTCATAGAAACTAGAAATATTTACTCCAAATATTTGAAACTTGCAAATACCCTTCTTCAGCCATGTTCTTTTTCTACCATTCACTGACTGATCTCCAAATTTTATAGAAGCATACAAATATAGATGATTTTCATTAAGAAGATGTAACTAAGTAGTTTAAAATTCTAATATTTTGCTTGGGGATAGGAAAAAATAGGGCATCAAAGAAATGTTTCAATCATCTGTTTTTGTGATATGTTATTTTTATGCATTTTAACGATGTTTTATTCAAAATATGCAATGATGTTAAAATAACTTGAAAGAATTTTGTCAGAGAATTTAGGCCATTTGTTTGTCAGCCATCTTCTTTCTTTAGTAAAGGGCACAAACTTAAATTTGTAATGGTTTGTGTAATAGAACATTTGTTTAAAATTTCCACTGTCTAGTATCACAAATTATTTAGCTTGACTTGTCTGAAGAACCTAGGCCTTGAAGAAGGAAAGCTTTTTATCCTCTGGATGGTAATGAGTACTTTCCCAGAGGAATTTTAATTTTGCTGATCTCTGCATGTTTAAATAGACTTAAGACAGTTTCTTGAAGTAATAACATGGGCAAAGATGGGTCATTGCCAGAAACTGGTTATTTAGGGGATTGAATTCGGTGCTCTGATGGCAATAGAAGCAGATTTTCTTCTCTATTTGTTTTACTCTATCTTACAGGGTCAAGAGAAGTATGGGTTATTGAATGTGACAAAAATTACAGAAAACGGGAAGAAAGTTCGGTAAGTCTTGGAAATCTAGAAGTACATGTGCATGAGAGTTTGTGTAAGGTATCTGACTTTTATAATAGAACAGCATACTGGGTTTTGCAGTTTCTCACTTTTTTAATCACAGTTTGCCTTAGAGGTTTTCCTGTAGGACACAGAATTTCCTTATCCCAAAGCATGTGTTTCTCCCAATGAGCTAAAGATAATGGACTTCAGAGATCCAGAGCTTCATGTATGCCAGGGCAGTGATTTCCTGAAGGTGTACTGATGAGAGACAGCTTTTTAAAATGGGATTGATTTGTTTATTTAAGAGAAAATTTGTATAGGTTATAGCCTGTCTTGTTCCTTGAATCAGTGTAAGAGGGGCTTTCAGACTTCTGCTTCATCTCCTTTAATTTCCAAGGAGTGTACATGTCATGAGCTCCCTAATTCTTCCTTCACTCTGCTTGTGAAGATTTTGAAGCAGAATATATCGCCCAGTGTTGATGTCCCTGTAGGTGATGAATGACCTCATTTCTAACTTCCTTTCTCTGCCTCACAGGCAGGCATTTACGTTATAAATCATAATGTATAATCAAGTAATGGCATCTCACTTAGATTTCTGGTGTTTTGCGAAGAGTCAGTGTTAAATACTGCATCAGTATGGCACATCCTCAGATTTCATTTCAATTTACTTTTTTATTTTGTTTACTTCTCATTTTTAAAGTTTAATCTTTTAGGTCTAATATTGTGTTATATCTAGTTCAGTGTTTCCCAGACTTTTGATACATGAAGCATGATTTTCCTGAGGATTAAATAGTCTGTACCCAGCTGATAGTCCAGAGCCACCCTGACCTAGTCCGGTGCAGTTGGGCAGCACATCTGACCCCCAGACTGGTTCCTCAGAGCTGTTCCTAACTGCTTGGTGGGAAAGGGTGGACAGTGACTCATGTAAGCTGCTCCTGATACAGTATATTCTCACCATTTATGTAGCATCTGTTGGAATCATTGATCAGAATTACTGCACTGCTGTACAGAAAGATGCAACATGGCCATCCTGTCACTTGAGAGCTGTTGAATAATAATTCATGTTTGGGCAATGGGAATAGATTGTCAGGGCTTGTCAAGACTTATATTTTTTTAACCTCAGGAGGACAGATACTCAGACATAAAAGCAAATAGTCAGACAGCTGGAACAACTCATTTGTTCTTTTTCTGCATTGTTTAGATGTGTAGCAAGTATTTTATTGGCAGTGTAAATGAGTTTATTACGTAAACATGGAACACTTGCATCCCAGTTAGATGTGATCAATCAGTTTCAGAACTATGTGGTACTTTGGCATAATATACTAAGTACACAGTAGGATGAGCATTCCAGATTAGCCCCTTTCAGATGATAATTGTATGGTGTTTCTCTTGGTGAATTGCTTCCACTACTAATTAGCTTTGTTTGATTTAGACTTTGATGGTCAGGCTGGGACCATTAACATATGGTCCCTTCTACAAATATGATAGCAATTAACACTAGCTGATGGCACTAATGACTGTATATATGCTTAAGTATATTAACATACAGGCCAGCTGGGCAACAGTGATTGACAGTTTAAATATCTACTTTCAAAGTCAATTTATCTTACATTTGTTTACAAATATTTACAGAAAGAATTGGATGTCGTCATGGGCAGTATTACAAGGTTCATCACTGCTGTTCACTAAAACTCAAGGAAGTGGAACTGGATGGGTAAGCTCAGGAACAACCCTCACCCTCATTTAAGTGTTAATCACGTAAAGCACAATAAATTAAAGCCCTCTTATTTGTAGGGCTTAAATACTGATATGAATGCATAATTTAGAAAAAAATAAGTGTCTGTAAATTCGCAGGAAAGGAAACGTAACAATTATAGTGTAGGATGAGGAGGAAAAACAGGTGTACTTTCTTATATTTCAGAAACATTTTTATATTTGATAAGAAAGAAACTCCTAGAGGTATTCAGTTGCCCTGTAAGCTTATAGTTTTTGCTGCAGGACAAATATTTTTCTATTCCTCACTAATGTGTTTGTCTAAACTGTTTGTTTTACTGTTCTTGGATATTTTTTCATAAACTCCAGGTAATTTTGAATGTGACACATATAATAAAGTAGTCTGACACTTGGCTTGTTGCATTGGACTACTTGAATAATGAAGTATTGTTGTTGAATTTAGTCTTTGCCTTTCGTATTTTGTTTGCTATCTGCGTAGTGCATGAAAAGTATTTGTATCTATTTCATTGTCTGATGAAGACCTTAAGAGAAACATCACACTGATGTTGATGATTATTCAATTTTTATATAATCTGTCATTTAATAGCACTATAATTAAATTTGTTGTATTTATCCAGCTGTATTCCTACATAAGTAGTTATAGAAATGGTTCTTTATGACTTACCTAGTTTTGGAGGTCTGACTTAAACTGTGTGGATCTGCTGTAATAACTAGAGGTCAGATTCAGTATTTGTTATTCCAGTGTATGTGTTGTCTTGATGTGCTTTGTTGATCTTTCTACTTGGCTAACTTCCTCCTGCTGTGCTTCTTTTTGGGTAGTGAATTGTTATTGACAATTCTTTTCTAAAGCATTGAGTTTGTTTCACAGCTGTAAACATAATTTTTTGCCCTTCCCTTGCTGTAGAAGGGGTGATTGGAAAAAAATGGGTGAGGATGGATAAATAACAACATTTGGGGTGAAGAGAATGGAAAGAGTAAAGTTGAGCAAAATGGTCAAGCAAAAGGAAAAGGGAAGGAAATAGAATAAAGGCATGAGATAAGGTAAATTATGTTGTCTGGTAGGAATTGCACTTGACTTCTGCAATTTACTTTTATAGCTAAGGATCCAAAAAGTACTTATAAAACTAAAGTCTATATATGCATGTTTGGAAAGTAAAAAATTTCACCTGAGTAACTAATCAAGTTTCAAAAACTATTACAGCTACTCATAGTCCAAATGTAGCTGTAGGTCAAAAACCCAGCAACTATATATTGATATCATTGAAACACACAGTGCTAAACTAAGATACTGTTTATGAATGTATGATACTGTTAGGAATGAATGTGGCCCAGATGAGTTATCTATAAAAGATAACAATTTTTGTTTATCGCTTAGGAATACTAGTGTAAGTTGTGTTACACCTTCCAAATACAGTCATTTTGTGGGGGGAAAAAAAGGCGTAAATTCTTTTGATAATTTAAGTGGAGCAAAAGTATCATAGTCACGGTATTTCTGTACAACACTGCCAGGTATATGTGAAGTATTGGACCTGGATCAGCAAAACAAATACATCAGTATGAACAGAATAAGGTGAAGCTGGAAATATTAGAGAACCTCAAGGACTTTCTGTTGTATACCTGCATATTAGCAGTTGACTTTGTAAATATATAATTAAATATTCAGCACACACTCTTTTTGCCCTCTGTGTAGGAACTTTTTACGGGGGTGTTAAAAATTCCACCTCACATCTCAAACGTTGATTTGTGTCAGTATTTTAATAAGGTAAAGTCGAGTCTAACAGTTTGACATATGATAAGAATTACATTTCTTCTTCATCTTACGAGAAGAATATTTTTTTAGTGTTCATCTGGTGATTGGTATAACCATATCTTTTTTTGGTGTGCATTGTTTTGTGACTTCATCACTTTTCTTCCTTTTTCTCATCAAGTCATTTTGCCAAGGGAGCTCAATTCCTGAGCTCCTCCTCTCGCTGCTTTCTTCTTGGAAAAATGCTCTCAGTCGTCGACCTGCTGTCACCTATGTAAACACTGACCAAGTTTCAGCTATCACTGTATGTGTTCTTGTTGCATGCCTCTTGTCACTGTAAGGCTATTTGCCACTAATCTTTGAAAGTAAATTTGAATTTTTCCAAGGTTTAAGTTTTGTCACTTCATATAACACCTGTGTATCCTGTTTGCTGTTTTCTGAAAGTCATCCCAGGTGCAAATTAACACAAGTGTATTGCAGTAATTCTGTAACTGTTCTAATGGAGCAAAGTAAAAATTGCTTCTGCTTCATCAGTAACAGAATTATAATCCCAAATTTGTCTACTATTTGATTCACTAGTGTCTTGACTAATGAACAGTATGATATGGTCAGTTTTTTAACAGATGTTTTATGTCTAATTATCTAACACAACTAATTTAGGATGTTTGTAAGATGCCTGTGATACCTTTGATACAATGACATACATGTTGTTGGTTAATTCTAGCTATAATTGGAATACTCAAAAATGTAAATGTTATGTGTAAAAAGCTGAAAGGAAAAGAGCTCAAGGATGTTCTGGCTATATGCCATGTACATGTAAATTTGTAGGACTCTTGTATATAAAATTTAAGCATCTATAGTCATGGTTTGAAGTGTAGATGCCAAGCATAGAAGTGTTGCATCAGCTACTTATAAAATGTTGGTAGGTAGTATGGTAGCTTGTTGCTCAAGGTGGATGAGGATGAATTTAGATAATGATACTAGGGTTAGAAGAAGCAAACAGGCTTGATTGGTTGTATGATTGGTTTTTAATATCACTTTCTCAGCACTCTTGTCAGAATCAAACTAAAGCTTTCATGGAAGAAATCATGTGCTGAAGACAGTAAAAGCAATGTTTCAGTAATTTGACAACTTGAGGATTTCGAAACATTGGTGATGTTTAAAACTATTTTGATATCTTGGCTTGTATTTCTTGAAGAGTGGAGGGAGAGTATGTTTTGAGCGTAGTTAAGATTCCTGAAACTTATAGATTGACTGTTTTGATGACCAGTACCTTAATTTTAAAATATTTTTCCTGTGTGGGGGGAGTAATTGCAGGCTTATTCAATAAATCTCGTGCTAAAAATTATGCAGCTGCCTTTTCTTTGCCAAATTCATTGCTATGTATCTGAAAGCCTGGAACTAATAATTTGTACACAGTTTGGTATCCTTTAAAATGTTACTTACTATAAGGAGATCTGGATTTATTTTTTTTAATACGTCTTTTCACAGAAATTTCAATTTTCAACTGTTGAAAGAAGGTGTGTCTCAACTTTTGGTGTTAGTTGTAATAGCTATTGCCAACTTTTAGTGATGGGGCTTCATAAAACACAGCAAATGATAACTGCTTAGAAGGATTCATCTATAACCTTCTGTAATAGGTGCATGTCTTCAATGTCAGCTACAGTGGTGGTAAACCAAAGTTAGGTAAACTTCTTAGACATCAAGAAAATAAATGCTCTTCAAGGTTATTCTGGGAAAGCTCTTGTTTACTGTTTTATACCACTGTGTTATAGCCAAGGATGTTATATGTATGTTACTGCAGCTCATTAGTATTGCACAGCCAATTATACAGGAGCTCAGATGATTATCATGAAAACTACTTGG
This sequence comes from Athene noctua, assembly GCF_965140245.1. Taxonomy (NCBI): domain Eukaryota; kingdom Metazoa; phylum Chordata; class Aves; order Strigiformes; family Strigidae; genus Athene; species Athene noctua. The sequence goes on from NC_134038.1 coordinate 119,142,040, forward strand.
AATGCAAATACTCCTATCAGAGTCTGGTTTCAAAAACCTTTTATCACTTTGCTGTGACAGTAAAGAATACGTTTTTCTGTTTTTGTTAAATTTATAAGTTTTGAAGCTCCCTTACCAGCCAGAAAAGAGCATCTGTCTCCTCAGCTCTGTTTCTCCAGCCCATCCATGGGTGAGGAGAATTTGGAATTAAAATGTTCTACCCAACTCTAATTAGAAACAGAATTATGACAATGGCAGGTGTCATTTGTATATCCAAAGTCTTCCCCTAAATAACATCCAATTCTGTTTCCAAAGAATGTTGGAATGTATTACAATACAGGCTGGCTTGTCCTGTGGAGGCTTCCAGGACTTGGAGAACTCTCCTGCAAAGATTGAAAAGGCCTTCTATTTATTGATGTCAGCATACATCTTCAAGGCAGTCCTTAAGCTACACAGCATCTACTATGTCTAAAGCAAAAAAACCCTCAACCCCCCTATTCATTCTAAAAAGTAGTTCTCTCTGCCATATAACGAGCATAAGCACATCCTATGACTCTGCTTTTTTTTTTCTAGCAGAAGCTGTTAGAAGTGACTCCAGGACAGCTTCATATATTGGACAGCTGGCAGCACCATGTATAGACCTCTCCTTCTTTCTGTCTCACACTGTTGCCCTTTCCAAACGTCCCAGACAGCTCAAAAGAGAAATCAGTAAGAATAAGGTGTCTGCTCGCTCAGTAAGAGCTGAATTGATCTGGATTAGTGCTGACTTGGTAGTTCACTCTGTTTTGAGATAGCAGAATTTGTCTAGGTGGCAGCAGATGCTGAAGTGAAAGGTTTTCTTTTTACTGCTCTCAACAAAAGCTGCTTGCTTCAGGAAGGTTTGATTTGCCTTTAGCTAACCCTTGTATACAGAGGGTCTGAGCAGCCCTCTACAGGACTTGTTCCTGGAAGCTTTCAAGAAGGGAGATGGCTGATGGCATCTTGTTTTCATACACTCAGGAGCAGAAAAGAGCCTTGACAGGAAAGCTCATAGGAGAACTTGCATGCTAAACTTAAAATTTCTTTGACTAAAGAAGTTAAGTTTGTGATGAGTATATAATGTATTGGTATATGAGAGGAGCTTTTCAGAGAGACTGGATTATTTGCTTGGGTTTCCCCATCACTGGATCTCACGCAGCAGTTTGAGCACTGCTTGTCTGAAGGAGTGGGAGAAGACTTCTTTTTTTTCCACCTCTGAGAAATTTAGCTTCTAGTTTTTGGTTTGTTCTGTGCTTCTCTGAAATGCTGAAGGGAGTTGGGCCAAAAAGATGGGTAGAGTACAAAGGTGTTTGAGGTAGTTCTGCGATCTGTCAGGTGGGGAATTCAGCAAGCTAATGTATTGGAGGGCTTTCCTTTTTGGGCAAAACAGCAGTGACCTGTTAAATTTTTTGTTGTTGTTTGTTGATTTTTGCCTGTAGCAGGTCATCTCCTGTTCTTCTCATCATCATCTGGGTGGTGTTTTTAATGAATGTCTCCCCTGACCCTGCAGAGGACTCGGACACTAGTCTCCTGCTCTCTCCAGTGCCAAACTCTACACATTGGTATCTCCCCACCACCCCCAGCACACAGCAAGATTGGTGTAGGCTGTCAGGAAGTGTGTGGCTGGGGCACTTTGGTTTTATGTGAAGCAATTATATGAATCTCTCTTAAACAGGCAGCTGCTGCATAGCTGCCTACAACTGTAAGAGCCATAATGGCCCAGAGATTGTTCCTGTTCACTGCTTAGCTGAGCCTCTCTCAAAAACACTACTATAATCAATAAGAAATGTTCTTGGATGACGTATCTGAGAATTAAGTTAGAAATAGAAGGGTTGGTTTGCTTGTCATTTGGTTGTTTGGGTTTTTTTTTTTTTTTCAAGTGCTGGTTGGCACTGGGTAAATTAGAAATATTCTCCTATTCTGATATTTCATGGGTAAAATAAAGAAGCTAAGATGCTACTTTCCATTCAACACTTAACTGCCCTTAGGACTCAAGGCAGGGAGAGATTCCAGGGGTAAACAGCCTTCCTAAAACACAATTAGCATTAATTAACATCCATACTGGGAATTTAATCAGAAGCAGCAGATCAGTTCTGTTTTCTGAACAGTTTTTTCTCCCTTTGGATACAACTGTTCTTGTACAGGCTGGGAACATGTGTTTGCAGCAAGGAGATTGTCCCGGGGCTTAGGGCCTCCAGAGCTGTCACATCAACAGCATTCGCACATCAAAGACTTTTTAAAAAAGTAGAAATGAACCTTTCCAATGGATCAGATGCTACAAGCTTCCCCTAGAACTGCAACATTAAATTTCTGTGCTACAACCAAGTGACTTACAGCTTTCCCTGCTCTGTGTCTTACTTATTTTACTCACAATTAGAGCTTTTTGTTTGTATGAGTCATTGAACTGGTTTCCTTGAGGAATGATATATCAAAGCTATGTGGTGTAGGTAGAAACCCTAGTAAAAGTACTTTATTTTAACAAATTGTGATACCTCGTATAAATGTAAAAGTAGCATGTAAAAATAGCTCACTGATGTTTTTCTTCAAGTTCTTTGAAGTGTTACTTGTAGGTTAAATGCTTTTTTTTAATCGCTTCAGTTATTAGCTGTTTGTTTAGTAGCTCAACAGTGAAATTGAGTTCTCTATACTTGCTAGGATATGCTCCAGTATTGCAATAGGAATAGTACAGAAGAATATAAAGTAATATGAAAAGCATTGTTGGAAATACATATATTATGAAAATATAAAAACTGCAAGTGCTTTTTCAGAGCAGGAAGGATACGATTCCTGTCTAGTAATGCTACTATTCCTGATCTGATTTTTGGTTTTGTATGCAATCATTGATTAACTGACAGAATGGATTTTTTTTTGTTCAGTTACTTATTAGCTAGTTCTTATTAGCTAGTTTTCTTTAACGTTTGGGATTATCTTGACTAAAATCAAGCTACAATCAAATGCTGTATGGACTTCTGCCATTTGTGATGGGAAAAAGAGCTCTGCTAGAATCTGGTTGGCATTTAAAGTTATGGAATTTTAAGGGCTTTAAGCTGAGCAGCTTTTAATAGACATCTTAGAGTGTTTTGTGTCGGCGTTTTGGTTTTTGTTTTCCTGCTATCATGCCTGTTGATTTGTGGCAAATTACTGTATTTGTATTATGTTGTATAAATAAATGTAAATAATATATGTTATATCTAGAGGATTGCAAGACTGTGTACCTGTTAGGAGTTTCTGTCTTTGTTTTTAAGATTTCATGATTGTTCCTTTTTTTTCCAGAAGTTTGGTGTCAATCAGTCTAAGCCAGAATTTACAGTGGATCTCAAAGGGGCATTGATTGACTGGGCCTCAAAGGACAAATCCAGCAAAAAGAATGTTATTGAGGTGAAATATTTTATTTAAATGCAGAATTCTATGTACTTTAATGACTTAAGAAATTTTATCTAAACTTAAAAACTTTAATTGAGTTTTCTACATTTCTTCCTTCTCAAATGTAGACGTATCTTAGTACCTGCAAGAAATGTCAATTTTTAATATGTCTCTGTGGGATATGCTTTTAAATTTTAAGCAGACTGTTATTTACTGTTTTCACTGGTAAGTGTTCTTGAGTGACTATATAATATCTAAAAGTTATGCCAGGGAGAAGTTTAATTTGATTTAAGTAGTTTCACTTTTGAATTCTAGTGTGTTTATCAATTCTGATATCTGTTTTTATTTCTTTAAAGCTAAAAACCCGCCAAGGAACTGAGCTCTTAATTCAGTCTGATAATGACAGCTTTATTAATGAATGGTATAAAGTTCTTAACTATACCATCAACAATCAGGTATGTGTTTGAATTGTGAAGGCTCTATTTTCAAGGTAGTGTTATTTAGTAAAATAATGGATATAATGTCTCCTAGTGTTTCACGTACATCTTCATTTCCTGATTTTCTTGAGTGTGGGTAGGAGGTTAAAGATATGGTGATTCCTAGTGGTGACAAGTGAAATATAAATAATAGTGGCAAAGGAAGAAGAATGGCCCAGTGGTTTAGGAACCAGGAGATGTGGCTTGATCTCTAGCTCAGAAATGAGCTTCCTTCTGTGGCCAAATACTTGTTCTGTCTCAGTGACCTGAAAGGTTCTGACAGAAAGGGAGTAAAGGCGGGAGGACACCAAGGAAGTGCTCCATGACACATATTGATCTGCTTTTGATACTGCTGTTCACTTAAGGCTGCACTAAAGTGTGAATTAAAAGCCCTGGCAAAATACTGTATTACGTCGTCTTACTGGACAGCATAGTGCCAACTATTTAATCAACAGAAAAGCGATCAAGTATTTACTCTTGATATTGCCAAACAAGATTTGCCATCTTTGAATTCAGAAGAAGTTGGAGATCTTGGAGAAAATATTCCTCTCATATCCACTTGACTTCATGTGCATTCTTAATTTTTATAGTTACAGGCCTGGCTGCTGCTCATAAGCTGCATTTATGTTGCTTTCCATGTCAGTCAGTGGCCTCCATTTCTCTTGGTTCTGATAGTGGTTTACACATATGGGTGTTTTCTACCCAAACACAGCAGACTGATACGAATGGTTTAGTTTTCTTCTGAGTGCTCATGGTTTAGGCTCCTAATCTTCTCTCTCCTGGTATGAAAATGTCATGACCCTTAATAACCAGGTAAGGCAGCCACTCAGCAATACCCTTCTCCTGTCTGCCCAGTGTCATGCTACTGAGGCCACTTCTTCCCTGCTTAAATATAAATGAAGATGGAAAGGCTGAGAGATGCTGTGATGCGAATGAGGTGTTACGTGTTAGGTTGAGGAAGTGAATAGTGGAATAGGGAGAGTTTATCAGTGCTCTGGAGAAATAGTGATATATTACTGCTGGGAGCTGGTAGCCAGGAGACCCAAGACTTACAAGGTAAGAGCTCAGAAAGTACATTATTAGACTACCTGATAATATGGAGCACTGAAGCTTTGGGTACAAAAATCCATCAGATCTGAAGCAAACTTCTAATTTTGGTAACTTCATGGCAACAGTGGCTGTGAATCTCTTGCCCAGGACAGAGGGGCCAGCTCTAATGTGATGAGATATTCCTCAAAAGAAGGTACAGATTAGATTCTGGTCTCTTTGCTCCTTCAGGCTGCTGTTGTGGCAATATGCTGTACAAGAGGAATAGCTGTCTGCAAAGGATATGGCTGCTCTTTTTTACATAGAGAATTTTTCAAGTGATTAGATTGCACTTGTTCCATAATCCAAACTAGAATCCAGGTGTGTGGGTTTTTTTTCCCAAAGCAGTTAATGGTTTCAAAATTATCAGTTCTAAAAAGCTTTGAGGCTTCTTGAAGAGAGCACTGTCCAAATGGTGTCTGTGGCAGAGGGATATTTAGTGGGGACATTAATTGGACAGTTGAATATATTGATCTTTAATGTGTAAAAAGGCTATCCAAAGCTTTTGAAAAGCAACAAGGAATGCAGATTTTTAAAGCTAATATCCACCCTTCAAGATAAAGTGCAGCTTAGTCGAAGAGGTCATGCTTCTGCTCATTTAATGCTCTGGAGTATTCAGCCTTGCCTTATTTTTAAAATGTCCTTCCTTGTAGCAAAAGACTGTACAGTCAGATTTTTGTAACTTCATAGAAGTCAAGTTCACTTTCGTAGAAGTGAAGGAAGAAATATGTGGTTTTGGAAGGGAGTATGTTGCACTGAGACCAGAGGAGGTCCCTTTTCCTATTTTCTGATATGTCTGCAGTCATGCGTGTAGCATAGGTGTGAGGCTGCAGGTAGGCTGTTTTAACAGACTCTGGTATCTGCCTCCATGCTACAATACAGTCTACATTGTCACTTGACTGTGTTAAATGAGAATATGCCGAGAGCAGTAATGCAGTGCAAGAATTTTAGGTTCTGGTATATTTACTTTTTCAGGAGTGAATTTAGCATATCTTTTGACAGTGTAGAATTTTCCAACTGGTAGTTCTATTTTCTATTAAGAAAATTATAATTATAGAGATAAATAGGATAAATGGTCTAGAACTGTTTTTTAGACTCTTATCAGTCAGGTGCTTCTGTAGCAGGCTGTGAATAGCTGATGTTTGTCTACTGGATTTGACAAAAAAACCCCAAACCCCAAACAATCCAACATTTCTGTTGCTTATTGCTTGATGTACTGAAGTGTTATCTTGAAAGGCTGCTTGTACCTTGTTCTATCTCCAGCAAAACTTTATTGGGTCTTATGATCAAATAGTGTTTCTCAAAGTGATTCATTCTGCCAGTGAGAATGGTGTAATCTCTGAAGATCTTTTAGCTTCTAGAGTTCAGGAAAGAACAAATTAAATGTCATTATAGGGAAAAAAATGTATACTGTAGAACTATCTACAGGAAATATTTGTTTAATGCTATATTCTGTGAATTGGCAAACTGATCACTTGTGTATCTTCTTAAATCTGATAGGTAGTAGAGTCTGATGAAGCATTAGAAGATGATGTACCAGATTCCCCTGGGGTGGAAAAACAAGACAAAGAAAAAGAGAAAGAGAATAAAGACTCAAAGAAACTTCGTTGTGAGTTGAAAATTTTACATTAATTGATTTTTAGCAGTGCCAACTTATTTTCTGAACCTTCAGTGTTATGTGTAAATAGCGGAGAAGTCAAAAGGGCAGCTAGAAATTTAAACTACTGAAGTCTGGCAACAGGCTTCTATATACTTCATTCTACATCTTGGTGCTAGATAATAGATTTTCTTCCATGTTTCATTAATCATACTTGAAAAAAGAAAAATACCAAATGTCTACCTCCTGCTGTATGACACATGAAAAACAGGAGAATAGACAGTAGTGTAAGGGATTATTTTCAAAGTGTGTCAAAATATACAGGAGTAATTTGATTTTTGTTTTCTCTGACTTGTATAAATCGTTTTGAATAAGAATTCTTTTGTTCTTTTACGTGCTGAAATAAAACAGTTTTGGTTTTGTCTGTGGTACAGCATCTGTAAATATTTGCACTATTAACTTAAACTGCAATTTTGCTGAGTTGCTAATGTTGTTATATTGGCTCATGTAAAGAAACTAAACATTTTTAATTACACCTTTAGAATTTTAGAGCTAAATTTCTTTTAGGTGCAGAAATTTTGTTCTGTGCACAAAATTGTGCACAGAACAAAATTAATCAGGCAGACTATTTTCTGTCTTTTACTTTTGGGCCTTATATGTAATTTTCAAGAAAGTATTTCTTTCAAAATAGTTAAAGTTGATGAAAGGCAGGACTGGTTTTGACCAGTTATATGGTTAAAATTCCACATCAATTCCATATGTAAGCAAGCTACCATTTAGTTAGGCTTCACAGGCAACACTTAGTTTTACAAGATTTTTGTGACAGTGTTGTTCCTTGGTAGTTTGAAAAATGTCTATTTACACGGATTTCTAAGAAGTTAAGGGAAAAATACAAATTTGCAATGCATCTGTATTAGGTTTTAATGTGGTTTTGAGCTTAACTTTTTTTTTCTAAAAGGTTGGTTCCTTGGCAGATAAATGCAGTGTTGGTTCTGTGGATATTCATGCTAAATGCATTTCTCTTTTCAGCAGTGAAAGCACCTAGCAATATAGATTCCACAGATCAGAAGAAGACCAAAACGAAGCTCAAGAAGTTTCTTACACGACGCCCTACGTTACAAGCTGTCCGTGAAAAAGGCTACATTAAGGGTAAATGAACCTTTTTAACAAAGGAAATAATTTGAAAGCTGAATTTAGTGGTTCATGTGTAAAATGGGGTTAAAATGGTCCAGTTTTAGAGTAAAACACATATATATAGCTGGTTTAACAAAAGTCTTCGATGTGTAGTGTAACTGGTGATTGATACTCTTCTGAGCACTGCTACTAGCCACTAAACTTCATGGAGGATGTCCTCTCCTTCAGCTCATTACTGGCAAGACTACAGTGAAAAATGGCAGGCCTGGGAGCCTGTTTGGACTTGGAGTGCTGCTTAGCTAGAGAGTCCATTTGGTCTGCTCTTCTGAGCTGGAAACTTCAGATAGCTTGTAACTGTTTGTGCATGCAAGGGAGAGAAACATCGTTTGGGTATAAAGCTGAATGCATGTGCTCATCTGTTTCATAAGGGTGTTTTAGTCTGAGTGGAACCAGACAATTGTGCCATCCCATAAGAAATGAAATATTTAGACAAACCAGGATGAGGCTAAAGGAATCTGAACTTAAACATATTTTTCCCCCTAACCTTTTTTGAATGTATACTTTTTTAATTGTTTCACAAACAAGGAGTCTTACAGATATTCTTGAATCAAATTTATTAAAGTATTGATTTCCATTTGTCACACTTGTAGAAACTTTGAGCGAACATTTGCACAGGTTTAAGTTAATGTGTTTGTGTAAATTATTGACTTGGTACTCACTGTAAATCTTTATTTATTTGTATGCTTTAGCAGGACTTGTAGGTGGTGCTCTACTAGGGTCAAAATAGCATATGGGTAGGCAAATATCAGACCAAATCCTACTGTGATTTGCCTAACTACATACTTTAACAGGTGTGCTTCTGTTGCATGTGGCGTTTGATATATTTGTGTATCTGCAAATATAATTTAACTGTAAATTATGGAATTTTTGTTTGGGATAAGAAGCCATTATTCCCAGACTCTGACGTTTTGCTCTGCTTTACAGCTTAGTATTCATGTCATGGCTCAGTGACATAACTTCTGGCATTAGCAACAGTGAACACTAAGCCAAGTTTAATTTGTACACATGCGTGCTGATGATTGGATTTTTAATAAAGACATTAAGGAATGAAGAGTTTGTTTTTATTTAAAAGCATGGTGTAAATTTTAAAAGTTGGATCTGCGCTGTACAGTTTTACATTTACTGTATGAATGAAAAACACAGAAGTCTTTATGTAAAAGCCAGTGTACTTTTTGTGGCTGCTACAGAACAAGCTTAGTAAATGGAAAACTTGGCAAACCCAGTATGAGCAGAAAAAATAATGAAAAGTTCTATAAAAAAACCCAACACTTGAAACAGCATGCACTAAGCAGAGAAGTAACTGTGCTACATGGAAAAACAAAATTACAAAATTTACTTTAAAATGAGAGGGGAAAAAATGATTTCTCTATATGTGGAAATTATTAAAGTCAGAGGCAATTGTAGCAAATCAGTTTGTTACTTGCTAGAATTTTCTTGTGCTACCTAATCTGCATTGCTTTACCTGCTACAGCTGCATGCTAGCCTGGCTTTCTACTGTGTGGGCTTTCTCAATCCCTTGCTACTGGTTCTGCTTATACAGCTGGCTGTGTGAGTAGCAGCAGCAGGACTGAGGTGTTGTGCGTCACTGGCCTTATACGCATACAGCTAGTAATACCACTATATGCCAGTTTTCGTACTATATAATTGGTTTGGTGTGCTGTTGGATTTCCCAAAGCAAGTGGAAAAAATCAGATGCAAGTGTTAATAAATCTACTTAAATTACTAAACACAAAAAATGGACTAGATGCTATGCATGATGTAAAGGCAAGAGCAGCTTCTCTCTTGCATAAGCTCTGAAGTAAGATCTACTAGATACCACAAAGATGACCACTTACCTTATTTAACAGATTAAAAAAAAACAAACCAAAACTTTCTTCCCTTTAAGAGTATGAGCTTTGCTTCTCTATCTCAAAACCCTATTTCAGGGGGGGCCATCTGTTATTTGGGCGTCTTTGATGAAGACCATAGAAATGGGTCAGATTTTGCTGATAACATAATCAGAACAAGAAGAGTTAATGTGTTGCTGAAATACACTGAGACACTGCAAGAATCTGTTCTCTGCCTGCCCAAGCTTATTTTCGTTTTTGTTCCAGTTTATGACAGAAAACATTCCCCCTGGATTGTGTAGTTTTGAAATGACTCAAAATTACCTTTGCCCATAAATATCTGTATTTAGATTTCAACCTTGCAGCCAGGTTGCATATGCATAGTCATACTTGCATCCATTCAAAGCTCTGTGATCTCAAGGTCTGTCATTTACAATTTCATGTCAGAACTTAAAAGTGTTAGAAGTTAAAGACTCTACATGAAAGTAAATAAATATGTAATACTGGGTTAAACAGTAGCTTCAATGAAAGATGAAATTTTACAGCATTTTTTTCTGCAAGCAATGCCATTTTTTCCCCCCAAGCAATGCCATATTATGCCAGAAATAAACTTTAAGCGAAAGTTTATTATCTCTGTTCAGAAATGTAACAAAGATTACAGTAAATGTATTTTGAACTTGGAACAGAAATGGAGTGTAATGGGACATTTGAATCCATTGAATTTCTGACTATATGGCTCTTACAAGTATCTCCTGATGGATTAAAATTATTTCAGTAGCAAAATCCTTATTCAGAGACTCATGTTTGTGTAACTGCTGACACACTCTTTCTTACTGGGAGCTTTTTCTTGCTGGGAGCTGCTGAGAGCTCTTTTCAATACTTCCCTATTTTCTCTCTAATACTGCAACAATTGTATCCAGTAGTCTTTGCCCTTTGTAGAGGTTTGTTTTAACCTGAACTAGTTCTGTCACTTGAGTCCTGTTCCACTGTAAATCAGTCTCTTTACTTGGTTCCAGATCAAGTGTTTGGTTCCAATCTCACCAGCTTGTGTCAAAGAGAAAACAGCACGGTGCCAAAGTTCGTGAAGCTGTGCATTGAGCATGTTGAGGAACATGGTATGGTTGAAGTTTTTTGTTTCAAAATCTCTCTTGGTCACCACACTATCTAATTTTGAACGTTTTAGTCCTTAAAATGCTGTGGATTTATTTGGGGAAATTAATCTGAAACTTGTATCTGCAGTTAGCAATGAGTTTTTAAGAGGTGGGATGCAAAATGGGGAGAGGGGAGGAAATCCTGTATCTGAGGAAACTGATCTGCTTCAGTTTATTTCAAGCTGAGGAGAAGGCAGGACAGCCTCCTGGCAGCAAGGCTCTAAGGAAAGAGGGATTACAAGAAGTAATAGAAGAGCTCAGCCCATCAAGTTTTTTTTTTTCAGAGGAAAAGAGAGACCGTCAAAACACAGCCATTCATTTTTGGAAGGTTTACATATGCTAACAATCAGTTATATTAAAACTTTCTTGAAAAAAAACTTCTAGGAAAAGATTGTGTTCCTGCTCTGTATATGCATTGACTGCCAGAAGACAAATCTTATCGGTTTGATGCCCTTCAGCCAGTTACACTGATTGCTATGTGAAGTTTTGTGCAATTCTGGAGATATCAGTGTCCACACTGACTTTTTTGTTTTTTCCTGCTTTCATTGCGAATAAGTCTCTCCTATGTAATAACTGAGAAAATTATATGTTCGAAAGCTATATGCATCATTCTGGGTTGTCTGATGTAAAGGACATGTTCACATTTTTGTTGAAAGTGTGTTGGTTGTGACTCCTGACTTGGCTGTAGTCTGTGCTGGTTTTCTTGCTTGTTTCTTGCTGTTGTCATTGCCCTATCTCTTGGAAAAGATGACTGAGAGGGGATTATGGAATCTCCATAATCATCATTCAGATATCTACCAGTCTGTTAATCTGAGAACATTCTCTTGAGAATCAGGGTAAGTGTTACAGGGGAATGTTACATGTGAATTTTAAGGCATCTTCCATGGGAACTTCATTTAGGATTTTGTTGCAGCCTGTAGTCCTCTTTCTTAATGGTGCTATTTTATGGCCTGGGAGGGGAAAAATAACTGCTTCCATTGCCTTGCCCCAGTTTGACAAACTGCCACCTTACTTGTAACAGCAGGCTTTATTCTGTTTGTGATCTGCAATTTATGAGAAAGGGGTTATTTTGCTTTGTTCTTTTTTTTTTTTTTTTTAAATTTCTTTTTTATTTTAAAGACAGGACTGCAGTGAAGATAGTGTTGAAGTATTCCTTTTTTAAATACCTGAGGGGAAGCTGACAGAAATAAACAGCTTTTCTTTTTTTCCCCACTTCTCCAACTTTTCTTCCTACTGCCAGTACACTTCAAATCAGTTCTTTCTGTAAAGGAATGACTAGTGGATTATGGGGAAAAGGGATATGTCAGATGGTGCTGGTAACAGTGCTGTGTTGCATCAGACAACTCCTTGAGGAGCTACAGGGACTTGCAGGTATTCTGGCAACATTCACACTCTCAGTGGCACTGACTCACATGCTGCATTCAAGTGACGTTTCAATTAAATTCTTTACCTCCTAATCACTTCTGAGTAACTGCAGTAGCAACCACAGAGACACAGTTTTCTTCTTTTCTGGTTGAGTGTGCAATACTGTAAAAGCAAGGGCTACCCATTTTAGTTTTGTGGGCTGTTGGGTAGTGATGAGTGTGCATGCACATCATTCCTTCTACATGCGAACCTGGTCACTTGACAACTTTGAGATGCTCTCTATGCATGACTTGATTTTATTTTTCTTTAACCATACATTAAAAAATTGAACATCCACAAAATACTTGGTTCTTGCATGTTGGACTCTCATATATTCCCTGCCCACCACCACCAAGAGCATCTTAAATGAGACACCTAGTCTCATTGGGGAAACTTGAACCTGTTGCCTCATTACTACTGTTTTGCGGTGTAGGAAGTTTTAGAGATTACTTTGAGCTTGATGCTACCAAACTGTGTCAGCAAACTAAACCTCCTGATATGCCCTGCCCATCAAAAAAGCTAGATTAACTTATTTTTTTCTTTTGTTTTTGTTGAACCAAGTGTTCTTTGTTACAAGGTGGGTTTCATTTGATTTTAATTTTGCTGAGTAGACCTATAAAGAAGGAGCCTAATGATTTCAGAATCCATACATGTGTAAGGTATTAAAATGGATTTATCCCTTTGTTTTAGGATTAGATGTTGATGGCTTATATCGAGTTAGTGGCAATCTTGCAGTGATACAGAAGCTAAGATTTGCAGTCAATCATGGTAAGCTCCCTTCAACTATATCGCAATTGTGTTGTATATTCTCAGACTCTTGAAGTTCAGAAAGCCCAGGAAGAAATTTTCTTAATGTATAACTACGGATGTTCATGAGAAATGATTATCATCTTGAATGTAAAATTACTTCAGGATTGCAAAATTTAGTGTCTAGTATACAGCATTTGAAAAACAGCATCCTGGAGGTTTGGTCTTATGTGGAGCATAGAGGCATTGCTAGAACACGATTCTAAAGAAAGGCTGCAATAGAATTGCAGGGTGGGAGGATGATTTCAAGCAAAATAATTCAATACCTAATGGAAAAACAGTAAGCATATTAAGCTTCCACTAGCACTAAAATTGTACGCTAATGCTTTTCAGCGAGATTTGCTATTGCCTTTTAGTATGGGGGTGCTTAGCTCCCCTTTGCCATGCATAGGGTATATAAAACCCTTTAATGTGGGTATATCTTAGTGTTTTGTTCAGTGGGAATTGAAAGGCAACTTGCAACTTGCGAGGGGACAATAGCCCATCTACAGTCTGACCTCTCATTTCCTGACTGATTAGGGTCTAACAGTAAACTGTGTTATGTCAGCAGCTCCTGTTCCCTTGTGTGTAGAGGAGCTGCATGTAGTGCAGTAGGTAGAGTTTGGACATCTCTCTGTAGTGACTGAGTTTTTGTAATCCCTTTTACACTGCTGCAGCTCTGTATCCCAGTAGGGAATACACTGAAGCAAAGGAAGTCTTCACTGCTTTAAAAGCACTAAGTATGGAAGAGTAGTTAAGTTTATTTTTAAAAAAATGGCTTTTTGTAGTTAAATTAACACTAATTATTCTTTTTTTTCTCTCAGATGAGAAACTAGACTTGAATGACAGTAAATGGGAAGATATACATGTCATCACAGGAGCTCTAAAGATGTTTTTCAGAGAATTGCCAGAGCCGCTGTTCACTTATAATCACTTCAACGACTTTGTCAATGCAATTAGTAAGTCAGGAAGACATGTGTGTGCATTTTGTATAATTTCTGCTCTATATGTACAATTCATTTAATTATTTTGGACGGTAAAAAGAATATTTTGGTTGTGAACGTCTGCAAGGCCTCACTGAACTTGCCTGTTGGTAATGGACGGTCCTGCCAGGAGATGGCAGTATTTTATCTCATATCAGCACTGCAAAACGTTCTCTTATTCCCATTCCCTGTTAGATTTTATACTAAAGTTTAAACGAAAATACCGAATTTTTGTTTCTACACCTCATCCTTTTGCAGAACAAGAACCAAGGCAGCGTGTCCATGCTGTTAAAGATTTAATCAAACAGTTGCCAAAACCAAATCAGGACACTATGCAGGTACTCTTTAGACACCTGAAGAGGTAAGTAGCAGATCGAAGGGAAAAAAACTTTGTATTGCTGATCCTCCCTTAAAGCTAAATAAGCCAATTAAAAGTACTAAGTGACTGTTTCCACTGCATTTTTCTTGTCTTTGTTGGCCTTGGTGTAAACAATATATCAATCTGTATTTATACAGGCTTGCAGAGCACCAAACAGACTTTAGACAATATGTGTCATAGTTGTGAGTTTTACTGCCAAGTCCTTATGTTTGAAGGATTGAGAGAGGATCAGGAATAGCATTTCAAAACAAAACTTTTCTGTAGAGAGGGGAATCACAGCAGCTGTATGTCTTAATAGCAAGACTACTCAAATACTGTGAATAGTCACTTGCTTTGGACTCTTTTTTTGTCATCCTAGTACTCTAACACCGGTAAATCTCTTTTTGTGTGGTGTTTTTTTTTTTCTCTTTCAGAGTTGTAGAAAATGGAGAAAAGAACCGAATGACCTATCAAAGCGTAGCAATAGTTTTTGGTCCAACCTTGTTAAAACCAGAAAAAGAGACTGGTAACATAGCAGTCCACACAGTATACCAGAATCAGATTGTAGAATTAATTCTACTGGAATTGAATTCCATCTTTGGACGCTGACATTCTTCTTGGAGTAGAAACTGGAAGTGATGGGTTGGCAGCAGTACTCCATCCGAAGGAAAGTCTCTTGCTGTACATGATGTGTTATGTCTGTGGACCAAGCAGCAACTTTTTTTTTGCACTTTTGGGGAGAGGAGAAATGTTTGACCACTTTAATGCGAATTAAAGACAACACTTTAGATTTCTTTGAAAAGTTCAATGTAAAAAGTGAATTGAACAGTTTATAAAGTAGCATTGGGAAAATGTAATATAGGTTCATACACTGGATTTCTTGGAGAGTAAAGCTATTAATCTCAAACTGGATAATCTGGAATTTAAGCTTAAATAGCATCCACTTGACAGGGAAAAGTCCTACCAACTGATATGAAAAAATTCAGTGAAGTTACATCTTTAGCTTGTGTATTACAACCTACTCAGATCTGTATGACACTTTTCCAGGGGGTTTCTGCATGCAGTGACTGTCTTAAACTTGCGCTAACAGTTTGGCTTAGTTAATTCAAATCTAATTCCTCACTTGATATCTGCTGTCCTTTTTCCTTTTTTTCCCCTCCCTTTTTCTTTTTTTTTTTTGTTTTATCTTCCTTTTTTTCCCCAGCAACCTTTCTGGAACTTCTCAGTTACTTTATAGAACAGCACACTATTTCAAACACTGAACTTGTAAGGATATCCAGCAATGGATATTTGTCTTGTGGCATAATAGAAGTCATATTTAATAAACATGTTCATTTTTTTCAGGGTATTTCCTGAGCTAAGTTTTGTGTTATACTGATTTAAAGGTAAAACCCTAAGTAAATACCAACTATAACACTGTATGGAGTTCTTCATATAACGCTGTGGTAGTGGAAGTTTCTTGATGTAAATACAGGCTGTCCTTTGGATTCTTGTATATAATTTGGTTCCTGTATAGTTTAAGAACACTTTAGTCACACATTTCTAATCATGGGTAGATTAGCTACAGTAGCATAATGTTTCCAGTGGATGTCTGGGTTTCAGCAGGGAAACAAGTTATGGGGAGGGAGGGGGGACCTAACTGTGTGCACTTTTAGATGTTAATTACATTTGCAGACAAATAGCTGTAATGCAAATGGTACTGGAGAAATACTGAGTGTGCTTGCTAAATTGTTAATGCACTACAAGAGGAGCCTTTTAGGTTATTTAATATGTACAGGATACATTAGAAAAAATGTATTATGAATTCTAACATCTACAAATAGTGAAACTCATGTTTTGATAGATAAATGTTTGATGGAATCCATGATGCTAAATTTAAGATCTTCTTTTTACATTAATGTAGAATAATTTGTAAAATTGGTTTTGAAAGATTTTGTTACAGGGAGCGTGGTCTGCTGAAGATTTTTTAAATGTATTTTTCTAGACTAACTGCTGTATCTGACATATTTGCTATGTCTAACCTGAATAAAGAAAACTGTTAGTTCTTTTAAGAGTTTGCCATTCCCGCTTCAGACAACATGAGCCCCCCTTTAAACAGTAAGACTGATGTATCTTACTGCTTAGCATGGATACTACTTGTGGCAAAGAGTTGTCATACTGGATTAAAAGAGGAATGCTTACTTTACAACCTGACTATTTTAGGAACTTCCCTGTCCCTTTCTTTAACAACTCAAATGCTAACATAAAGTTGAGAGGGCAGAAGTAAATTATGGACATAAATTTGCAGTCTTTAAAACATATCCCAACTTACTTGGAACCTACTGTACAGAAAGCAGATACACTGGGTAAATTATATTTCGCCTTTGATCTGTTGTACACCTTTCACAACACAGTTCTGGCTTACAGCAAAGGGGATATGTGGTGAAGTACTGAGGTGTAATCAGATGAACGGTACGAGAAGTTCATGAGCGTAGAGCTTGCATGAAAAGTCTTTGGAGATAAAAGAGAAGATGAGTTACCTTGTGGCTTTCTCACTGTCTTCTTGTGGTAATGGTGAAGTCTTGTGGTTTGTTGTAAAGCGACCTGGGTGAGAATCGTGAAAGCTCCATTTCGGTGTTGTTGTCAGCCTCCCAGTAGGCTGTCAAATCGGAGCAGTGCCAAGTGGCAGGTGTGCCCCAAGCTACTAGACCGTATCAACAAAGTTGTAATCTGTTGCTGTAGATTATTCAAATCCCCAACTTCAGCTGTAAAATAAAAAAAGAATTCCCACCACTGAAGGAGAGGGCTTATCCACAGGTCACCTGTTCTGTACAAGTGTTATGTTTTTCAAAGAAAGAATGCCTTTTTAAAACAATTTGATAATGAGGATGTCACAGTTTTCCTTGTATTCCCCCAAAATAAAGCATTTTGTTATTACAATATCTAATATTTTTTTTTGTTCAATGAGGTTGTCATATGTTTTGATGTTCTCATTTTTAGTTTGGGGAGGGGAGAGTGTTCTTTTAAAAAGAGGTGTAGCTTAACACTTGAAACATTCAGAAAGAGGAGGCCATCCAAGCTGATGGTATGCTTGTTGTGACCAACTTGAAACTGTTTATGTCAGCACATTGAGTTTCTTGACTACTTGAAATACCTTGTCTTGGTCCTGCAGTTAGCTTTAATTTAAAAAATCAAAACCAGATTTTTGCAGAAACACAGCAAGGGAAAGCAATTTGTATTAGATGAAGCATAATTAAGTTTATATAATCCTCACTTTGGGCTTTAAATCCGATTTGGTTATAGTTTAAAAACAATTTAAAGACTGACTATGAACTCTTTTGCAGCTATAACCACTCAAAGGTACTGGAGGTCCAATATTATGTATTGGTGCCAGTTGAACTTTTGTTCCAGCACTAGAGCTGTGTTCAGCTCTATAGCTCTGCAGCACAGTGTTAGTACCAAGCAACTCCCAGGCATTTCTTCACTTTAGAGCTGGAGAGAGAAGTGGATACAAAAAAAGACAAGGCAAATATACACAGTCCTTTCATGTAAATGATATTTTTTTTAAATCAGAGTTGCATGTATAAATAAACCTTCCTCTGTGCAAGTGGATAGGTCACGCTTACTGCCTAGACTTTCCTCCCCGTCTTCACGGAAAGCCAAGATAAATTCCCTTTGTACTGAACCCATTGTATCCTGGCAAGGGAATCCTCGACTCACAGCACTGAAAGAGAAGGGTGTTTGTAGGTAAGACAGTATTAGGTTATTTCTATTTGAAGCCCTGACTTTTTCCCCTTAAAGGGGACAGCTTTAAGTAATGATATTTTCAGAATCAATTGGTTAATTCATAAGCCATAACGCAAACCAAGCAC
This sequence comes from Athene noctua, assembly GCF_965140245.1. Classification (NCBI taxonomy): domain Eukaryota; kingdom Metazoa; phylum Chordata; class Aves; order Strigiformes; family Strigidae; genus Athene; species Athene noctua. The sequence goes on from NC_134038.1 coordinate 119,160,112, forward strand.
AGTGGGACATTCTGCTGGGCGAAGGGGGAGGTACAGCATGTCTAATGAGGCCTTCTGCAACTGCTGGGGAGAGGAGAGCTCCTCTGAAGAATCTTAATTAGTCTCCACAATTGCAAAGTTTTGTGGGCAAGCAGCTGGTAGGACTGGATCAGACCTTTACAAAAGTAGCCCTATGTGACTGTGGGACTTAAATGAACACTTCCCCCCCACAACCCCCACCCCATAATGTTCTTGTAAACAGAGCACTTGTAAAACAAGATCACACTGTGTAACAAACCAACATGAAAGAGATTCAGAGCAACTTGGCCTCTTGGTCCTTTTTATTGCCTTGAGAATTAAATGGTAGCTCTAATATTAGTTTCCTACAACTTTCCCAAATGGATTTGAGTTTAAGGTCCTTAGCTACTACTTTCTTTCGAAAGAAGAAATCTCTTCTGCATTCAACAAATTTAGAACTGCAAAGTGGAACAAGCAGGGATAGCATCAGGTTTGTTTCTTGTAGAACTTCATCTTGCAGCTTATTGCCCTAAAATGTAGTTGGCTAGGGAAGGGGAGAGCAGATCCTTACTGTGGGAATGAGTAAATGCAAAACACTGAAGGCAACCAGACAAAGCAGGTGTGATGGACAAGCAAGAGAGCAAAGAAACAGTCACTTCAAAAATCTGCAGGAATCAAGACCAGAGACCTGGGAGAAAGCCAGGCTGCCAAGAGTGTGTGGGTTTTTTTTTTTTTTTCTTTTCTCTTTTTCTTCTTTTCCTGTATCATACAATACAGATGAAGGCCTGGCTGTGTTTTGTAAGGGTAAGTTGCTCTGTAAACAGGTGGAGTTAAAGTGACATTGCAGAATGGCAGTGCCCACCTTTCTCCAGACTTTGTTCCAGAGTGCCTTCTATGTGCCAGCTCCTCAGTGATGCGCTTGTGTCCAGGTTCCCTTGATGCAAACACCTATGAGTGCTAGTGGGAGTCAGGAACTACCTTCCTTCAAATACTTGTGAATGCACAACCAGCATCTCTGTGATACAAAAAGTAAACTTGTTCTCAGTTGACAGCATTATTCTGATGGCACTGAGTGCCCCATCTGAGACCTAAACTGAAGAGTATGGGTAGCCCTGTCGGTTAGAATCTCAGCACAACAGAAGAAACAAATATATGAAGCTGAAAAGTAGGGAGTATGAAGAAAAAAATAAAACCCCAAGATAAACTATCTTCACAACCAGTTTAGATTTGCACGTATGGTACGAATCTACACAGAACAGTTTAATTCATTGTGTGAAAGAAACAGCTGTTGTCTAAAAAAATAAAAGCTGTCATTTTTAATATCAGGCATTGGAAGATAAATGTTAAACACTGGTCAGCTTGTCTAGTTCACCATGTGCTGCAGCCAAATGGTAGGAATCAAACTTCTGGTGGTGTGGTGCCTGGGCTTTGATGTGCCAGTGCTCTCTGCCTTTTCTTTATCAGGAGGGTGATGCTGAGCTGGCGGTGGCTTGTTGGCTTTCTGCACGAGTGTCCTGCCTAGCTACTCCTTCCAGTAAAAAGGAGGTACCTAACCTAGAAACAGAACTGAAACCCACCTTTTTCCAAGAAAAACTTTCCTATCAGCCTGGCCTGGGCAGCGCTTTGTCTGCAGGCACTTCTGCTACACAGTGCTGCCACCAAGCTCGTCTTCCCGCTGCAGGGATACTCCCTCCCCCCGCCCCCCCCGGACCAAGTTAGTGCATCTTTTGTGGGTGCTGGCCTTAGTAAGGCCCCTGCCAACACATCCGTGATCCGCTCAACTTCATAGCTTGCTTCTGTGAAGAAAAATGGAGACATGGTTGTACAAGAGGTAGAGCCTCTCGTCTGGCACTCCCTTAAAGGATTGTGTGCAGTAAAGGATACCATCATATTTCCCACTATGAAATAGCCGTTTCAGAGCTGAAGTACGCCAATATACTAGTCTTGCTCTAAGTTTTCTCTTTGAAGTTTTAAAGACAAGACTCTTCCTATTAATCGCTCCTTTTCCTGCATCCACCCACCTGCTATTTCTGCTGCACTGAAAGTCAATCTGACTTGGACCATTTGCTTCCTTATTTGTACAACAGCCTGGAGCCCCGGGGGCTGGAATGTGCTGTGCTCTGCCCAGAGCGCTGCTTCGCCTGCCGAGGCTGAGGTGCGGGCCCCTCGGCCATAGACACATCATTATAAAGCAGTCATCAGCGTTAATGCTAAATGGTAACGTAAATTAAAAAGAGAAATTTTTAAAAAGGAAAAAAAAAAAAAAAAAAAGCCCAGACTAGAAGAATTTAAAAATTAACCTTTCCAGATAATAGTTAAAGCAGGCTGCAGGCTGCTCCCATTTCCCTGAGTGTCCATTCTCCCGTACTGCAAAAATGTACGTAAGCTAAGCAACTAGGTGTTATATTTGGTGCAAGACTGAGGGTAAGCAATGTAATTCCATGCAATCATTGAATCACCATCCTTATTGCTTGTATAGGCTGAGCTGTGAGCCAGCTGTCAAAGAGAACTGCACAGTTTCAGGTTTGCATTAAACTGATGTGGCTGTAGGCCAGGATCATACTTGTCCCCTTCTTTCGCCTGAGCCTCCCAGCCTGCCCCATTCAAATGAAAATAAATAACTTTCTGTCCACCTTTCCTATTCATGGAGTAGAGCAGCTCTGTGTAGCAAGCCAAGTGCTCAGGGTGTCCATGGGTACAGCTTCTTCCCCTGTATATACACAATGTAGTTAAGAGGGGGAGAAGACAGTTTATTATAAACATTGAACAGTGGGCGGCATCATTAGCTCTTAAAAATCATAACTAACTCCCCAGGTGGTTGTCCTAATGTGTTCTGGGCTTTCTTTGCATCCTGGAGATAGAAAGCCTGAGCATGTGAGGGCAGGATGCAGTGCAATGAAATGTTGAGTGCCGGTGTTGCTGGCAAGGCAAACTCCATTTTGTCAGCATCAGGCTCAGTGGCGGAAGCGATGCCCTTGCTGTACAAGCCAGAGGTGGAGACCAGCGCCTTTCCTTCCTGCTGCCTTTCTAATTTGCTAGGTCATGAGCTAAGGCCTGTGGCATGTTGTAGGCCAGACAGCACGATTATAATGGTCCTCTCTGGTTTTAAAGAATCTATGAATGAAGCTAGGATGTAGCCTTCTATTCTGCCATCAGTTTTCTTGTTCCTACTTGGTTATTCATGCCCTATATCAAATGAGAGCAATTTTCCTGGCCAAAGCTTTCTGTTTATTTTATCACAGAATCATCTAGGTTGGAAAGGACCCTGGAGATCATCCAGTCCAACCGTTAGCCTAGCACAGTTCCCACCTACAGCATATCCTTAAGCTCTAAATCAACCCTACTCTTGAACACCTCCAGGGATGGGGACTCCACCACCTCCCTGGGCAGCCCATTCCAGCGCCTCACAACCCGTTCTGCAAAGAAATGCTTCCTAATATCTAGTCTGAATTTTCCCTGGCGCAACTTGGGGCCATTCCCTCTTGTCCTGTCGCTTTCTCCTAGGCTAAAGAGACTCATCCCCAGCTCTCTGCACCCTCCTTTCAGGTAGCTGTAGAGGGCAATGAGGTCTCCCCTCAGCCTCCTCTTCTCCAGACTAAACACCCCCAGTTCCCTCAGCCGCTCCCCGTACGACCTGTGCTCCAGACCCTGCACCAGCTTCGTTGCCCTTCTCTGGACACGCTCGAGTCATTCAATGTCCTTTTTGTAGTGAGGGGCCCAAAACTGAACACAGGAATCGAGGTGCGGCCTCACCAGTGCCGAGTACCGGGGTAAGATCCCTTCCCTGTCCCTGCTGGCCACGCTATTGCTGACACAAGCCAGGATGCCATTGGCCTTCTTGGCCCCCTGGGCACCCTGCTGGCTCCTGTTCAGCCGGCTGTCAATCAATACCCCCAGGTCCCTCTCTGACTGGCAGCTCTCCAGCCACTCCTCCCCAAGCCTGTAGCGCTGCTGGGGGTTGTTGTGGCCCAAGTGCAGCTTCATACCCATTCTTCTCCTAAAGTAATGCTACTCAGTTGAGCAAATCTGTCTCGTCACTCACAGCAGCACTCACAGCCCTGCTGTGCTGGAGTGTTCCTGGGGACTGGGATGGCTGTGATGGTACCAGGTACTGCCACTGTCCCTACTAGCAACCATGAGTTCAGTAATGTCCTGTTAAAGTTACTCTTTCTTTACTGCAGCCTGAAGCATAAGAGTTGGCTGATTGCAGCCTCAAAGGGGCAATACTTTGCCCCTTTAAATGCTTTGCATTAGATACAAAGAAATCCTCAAAGCCATGAGGTGCTGCCAGGTGGTGTAAATGCTTGCTCTGCCACCATGAAGCAAAGCCAGGCATGAATGGGCCTCAGCAGCCCCCACTGGCATGGTCCTGCCATGGGACGTGGCACCCAGCACCACAGCCTAGCAAAGGAAGCCTCTCTGAGAAAAAACAGGCAAAATGAGCTAGCAGACAACCTGCCAGAGTGCCCGGCGGCCCTGTCCATCCCTGCCTGGACATAACCATCATGCAGCACTCCCCAGCTGTGGGCAGGGGCACCAAAGGCAACTGCAGACACAGAAGCCAGGGCTGGTACACATGGAGCTGTGTTTCTCCTAGGCCCAGCAGCAGTTTGGGATGCTCTTAAAGACCTCCACTGACGGAGAGGATAGGGTCTACCAGTTTCATCTAGCATGTAATTCTCATCCCACTCAGAAAGTCTTTCTTTTTTTCACGTCAAAGTAGCCCTTGCTGCAGCGTACTTGCATTATTTTCCTTACTCTGTCCTATCCATTGTTTTTATCCCATTGGCAATGTATATGGTGAGCTATTTTTCCCTGTGTCTCTACTCACGCAATAGCAGTCCATGAAACTATAAAAGGTTACTGTGTCTCGCTTCTCCCTTCTTTAGACTAAGCGAACTCAATCCTCCTAATATTTGCTTGGATGTCACACAGCCAGCTGGTTCGAGCATGGGACAGGGAAGTGTGAGTTCATATACCCCTCAAGGAGACGCCTTCAGCACCCACCTATTAAATAAAAAAACTATTTGCAGAATATTCTTCACTTCCCCTTCACCCTTTGATACCCACCCTCCAGGCCATCCCCAGACTTTGCTTTATGGGCTTGCCCAATGTCCTTGGAAACTCCCACCATCAGCTGACACAGAAGCTCTGGTCTGAGTGTCCCTGAATCCACCCTGATTTCCAGCCAGTTCTGTGACTAGAGACCTTACAACCCCTGGAGCTATGCAGCAATCAAGGCACGTTTTGCTTCCTGAAGCAATTAGCCAGCACTTAGGCACCTATGCCCTATTTTAGATATAGCAGAGCGGCCTAAGGGCAAGTGCTGTAGCTGCCATGCCTGAGCACTTGCTGTGGACTGGAGGTCCGTGCCTGCCCTGGTAGTATTTTGAGGGAGAAAGGTGTGCAAATCAGTCTAGACGTGTCCTTGTAGAGGCATGTCCTTGGGAGGAACAAAAGCTCAGATTACGATCTGATATATGAAAGTGCTCCAGCATTTACACATCTACTCAGAAGTGTTGTCAAGGAAAACAGGCATTAATCAAGTAACAGGGAGAAAAGTGAAAACCATCATGGGCAACTGCACTAGGCCTGTGTAGATGTGGTGTTCACTCTTACTTCTTTCCAGAACGACTGGTTTCGGTGATACCAACACCCAGATAACTGCAACTTTTACTGTCTGTGTGAACAAAAGCTTTGCTGAAACACCAGGAACCAGAGCACTGGCAGAAAGCGCTGCTCCAAGGGCTGGGCTGTGGGCAAGGACAATGTAGCCTGAAGCCGCACTAGCCAGCTGCCTCCCTGGCTGTTACCAGGGCACTGTGAAGGTACCGCACCAACTCCCAAAATAAAGGCTTTGGAGAGGAAAGAGGAAGAATCGCTCTCAGAAGCCGTCACCAAAAGCAGCAGCCCCAGCACAACCTGCTGCTGTCTCCCTAGAGCGCAAATTGCAAAGCATCGCAAACATCCCAGATAGGGCCAGTGCACAAACTGGGGCAGACCCTGTGGGTCCTCTCCCCTGCTTGCTGCTGGTACCACATCCCTCTGTGGCTCCCTCGCAGCTGCCACCTTGTCCTGCCCTAACCTGTAGCTTCTGAGTCAGGTCGTTTGGGCAAGAGCTGCCCCATCAGCTGCACACCAGGGAGACAAGTCAAAGCTGGAATTACATTTCTACTCATGGCATGAAAGCCTACACTTGAAGGACAGTGCTGTTAGCTGCGTTGTGGCAGCTGGAAGAGGTTTTTGGAGACAGAAATACTGAAAATATTTAGCTTGATTACAATTTTTAAGACAAAGCTTGTTGTGACAATGAATTATTTAACTTGGAGAGGTTCTCAGCATCTTATAATTATGTGCAAAATATCAAGACTCTGAACATTAAGAACCAAGATTAAAGAAAAAATTAGGTACTAGCAGATTTGGCATAGTTTAGCAGATTTGTCTGACAAATTAAAAGTATATCCTTTGTATTATTATTTCACCTGAACTGGTGATCAACACTATACCTGCACCACCGGGAAGAACATGTCAAAGTCTAAATTTTCTTTAATTTCTAGGCACTCATGAAAAGGCAGCACACTACTGAAAAACTGCGATTTAAACCCCCAAAAGAAATTATTGCAAAGCCATGCAGTGGTGGTGTGGGGCTAGTAATGATTTCTGCCCAGTGCACTGATGTGTGGAAGATGTGCCCGAGTCCCCTTCCCGACAGACAGGTCAAGGTCTGCAAAACAGAGCCTCCGATTCCCCTTTTATTCACATGAAGTGTTCCCCAATCAAGCCACAAAACTCTGGGTGAAGTTGGAAGGGCTGAAAATTATAACCCAAGGCAGAGCGGCAGATGGTGGAGTCACAGTGATTGAGTTACTGCTCCTTTGATATCACCATCTGGGCCCCCTCCCACCTGCCCTGCAAACAAGCCCTGGCAAAGTTTTTGCCCTCCCCCAAAGCCCTATTCCCCACCAAGCCAGCCAACAGCATCTCACACTATTGCACAGAGTCACTTTTTATGGTTAAAGCACTGGAAAGGGAGGGAAGACATAATTAGGAGGATTCTAGTCCTCTTTTTGCAACCTTAACCCTGCTCCTGTTCAATCTGGCAGAACAGTGCTGTCACCTTCTCTTGGCATAATGAACTCGGGTCTGTCAGACTCTTTCCTAGGGAGGTGAAATATCTAACAAATTCTGGACCCTGTTACCCATTAAGCACAAATCGCTTCTGAATTGCCTTGACCTGATTGCATCAGTTGTCCTTGGTCCTGGCCGTTGTCCTCATTACCTGTCCTCTGCAGAGCACACTCATGAATGCTGCCATACTGCAAAAATCCCCCTTCTTTGAGCTGGACACTGGATGCAGCTCCTTGTGGGCAGGACAGCCCCGGCTCCTTGTCAAGCCAGCCACAGCAACGTGTGGCAGGGCTCCCGGGGTGGCCACGGCTCACCCCATTGTAGTCCCCACCTCTCTGGGCACAAGCAGGAGGCAACAGCCTGGGCCAAGGGTGGGCTGGATCCTCTGACTTGGAGAAGACGGGCAGTTCTTTCCAGCCCAGGGACAGGCGGGTTTTCCAGGGAAATTTTGTCCAAGTCCTCTCCTTTCCTGAGACCTCACACTCCTTTTCTGTTTGTTTGACTGTCTTACAGGGCTTGGCTACCAAGCAGAATTAAGGTCACAGCTCGGTCTGTTAAAAATACCGATCCAATTATCTGTTGGGCCATGTTTATCCTTTATTTTCCTAGCTGCAAGTAGTCCTGGAAGGCACAGGACTGCTCTCCTCAATGAAGACAGCCGGTCTGGGCATATGGCCTTTTTATTCTCACCTGCTTTCTCCCAAAAAATGCTGTGCAACGGCTCTGATCTCCCTTTTAAAGGGGTCTCAGTCTTCCCTTTGAGAGTGCTGTGAGGTCTCCGCCACGCAGCAATCTGTTCACAGCATAATTATTCTCTGTTAAGGCCTCAGAGACTGTGAGGCTCCTGACATTTTTCATTGCCTGGAGAGGGGTAATTTTTCATTGCTTTCCTGAGGACTCTTGCAATTCGCAACCGTAATGGAGCATCCAGCTACACTGAGCTGCAGCCTACAGTTTATTTTTATCTCTTGATGGACATAAACTGAAGGACTTCCAGCTAAGATCGGGAAAATGGGGAGGTGTAAGCAAAGCTATTAAGCAAATTGTTGCAGAAGTTCATAGCAAACCACAGTCTTTCATGGTGGATGTAATATGATTCTGAAATTGTACAATAACAAGATACGCTTTACCAAATACTAAGGTATAAGTAAAAAGTAGCAGGAGACAAGGGATCTCAGGTTACATTAAAATAAATAAACTCTGAAACACAATCAGCAATATCATATATGCCTTTAACTTTATGTGTCTCCAGCTACAGATCTAGAGGCCAGATCCCTGCTGCAGCTGGTATGTGATTGTGTCAGCCGAGCTGCTGGTGGAGGAAAGGCATCACTTCATCTCTGCGGTACACACTAAGAAAAACAGAGCCTAGAAATCATACTTTGGCAGGATTTGCACATCTCCAGATAGTTATTGAATTTTTTCACATAGTCTGTTTAAAAGAAAGTAATTGTAACAGAAACCACTCTTGCAAGCAGCTGGGAAACAGAGCAGAAAAGGGTTGAAATTTTAGTTTGGATCTGAAATGCTGTTGCATGCAGGAAGTGTTTTCAAATACTTCTGAAATCTAACATCTAATTTAACTTATCAAAACAGATGAGCAACAAGCTACAAGCCTGAAAAATAAAAACACATGCATTTTGCCAAACCTTTCCAGTAAGTTGCCAAAGAATAAGCATTTTAGTTCCAAGCTTCTAAAGGGTATTAACTCTGAGAATGAAACTGTAAGGCAAAAAATAAATTCTCTTTTCATTTATTTTTCTGGTAGCAATCCCAGTGGTGCTGAAAAAAGGCAGGTAGGCTGGGCTGCCTTTCCTCCTTATGGAGTGCAGGGGTGCTGGGGGATACAAACAGAGCTAGGGGACTCTGCCCTGGGCGGGGCAAGTCCCTGCTCTCGAGTCAACCAAATGTCTTTCTGTACTGCAATTACTTTTCCCTTATATTAGACAATCTGCACTTAGGTCACAGAAGAAAAGTCAGTCTCTTCGGCACAGTCTAGGGCAAAAATGAGTATGATGCTGCTTTGCTCCAGACAGGAAGCTTATTTTTCTTCTTAAACTCAGCCCTAAAATTCAAATTAGCCTCCAGCTCAAAGCCTTTACCACCAGGGCATGAATGCTAAATAGCCTGCTCCCAGTCCAATCTGTTCACTGCCTGGCTAATGATTATTCTCCATAGAAACCCTACCAGAGTCAGTTATTATTCTCTCCTCATGCACTTGTATCTCTCTTGTATTTATATAAGATTAAGTAGCCCTGTTAGGTTTTTACCTCTCTGATTGGAGCTTATTTTAACCTCAATTAAGCCATCAGCCCAGCTTTCTGAAAGCAGAGCAATAGCATAGCCATTATCATTCTCTCCACCTTTTGTATGAAAATGATGCTGAGGATTGGTTGCTTTGGGGATTGCTCTGTGGCAGGTAACCAACGCCGAGAGTTGGGGAGGATAAATGGTGCCAGACTCCCAGAGGTGCCGTGGCACTGTGTAATTATTGTTCCAGACAGCTGAAAGCAGCAGGGTTTCTGGTTCCCCTGCTTAGTTTCAGTCTGCCATGATTGCTGGCACAGAAAGATGCTGATTATAAGTAAACATTAATTATGCCCTGCTACCCCACTGCTAGCATTGCTGGGCTTGCAAGCAACAGAAGCACAGTGCTGCGCTTGGCTCCCGCTACTGAGAAGTCATCTATACAGATTTCAATGTCCAGATTTTCATCTCATTTGGTCAGAGGACATTGCTCCTAAGTATCATCACCATGCATAGCTAGAGTCATGGTGCTTTTCCTACCACTGTTTATGTGCTGTACTTCAATGCTGTTGCTAAAATAATGCCTAAAGTACTTATGCTTTGAAGAAGGTGAGTTCAGGTGATGCAGCAAGCAATTCTGTTATCTGCTCCAGAGCAGAGGAATCATTTTAGCGTCTTTAAACAAAAAAAACCCCAAACCCAAGGCAAATAAAACTTATCAATCATCCTATATTTCAAGGTAATTTTTTAAAGATGATGTGCGTTTTTTTAAATGGCAGACTCTTTCTCTTTCTTTTTTATGTGGCTTTGGTATTTCTTTTTTTCTTTGCTAAGGGAGGCTTGAAAATGCAGAGCCCACCGTGTTACAGACAGTAAACACTGTACCTCGAGTTGTGTGGACAGTTACAAAGCGATTTCCGTGGCACTCGAAATGCAGCCTCCGACGCTGATGGAATTTCAGTGCGTCGTGATTGCACCGCACTGCAGTGAAATAGGTTCAATTTGATTATCTGGCTATTCCATTTCGCCTATATTTACAACCTGCCTGACCTCTGGGGGAAGGGGAGGACAGGCAGCCAATCATGCTGGAGACATTTCAAAAGGTCAAAGCAATACGGCATTTACCACTATAATTCACAGGCTCTACAATTTGGAGACTGTGCTCTCATGACAAAAATTGGCAGAAGAACATAGTTAATGTGAAATATTTGTCCATTCCCAGAGCAAACACGGAAAATAGAGAATGTTTTAAAAATCTGTCCCTTTCTTCTTTTGGCACACGATGATGTGCAAGTGCCTAAAAGCAGTGCATGGAAAACACGGCGGTTCTTAAAAGTTGCCCTTGGCTGGTGCTGAAAGGTTTGTGTTGGACTGGCTACCTGGGAGCTGCCCCTCCTTGTACACTGCCTCAGCTCTGATGTTAACACATTTACAGCCCCACGAGGATGATTTTGAATGTGCTGCTGCTGCTGCCGTCGCCCCCAGATGGGTGTCACCCTCCACACCTCATCTCCACCATCCCTAGTCAGCAGCGAGGCCGCCATCCCTCCTACATAGCACCAGGAGTTCAGGGGGGCTCAGGGGCAGAAAATGCTTTGCAAATTTTAATTAAGCGTCACATACAGCCCTCCCATTCTGAAGTACAGATTCATTAAGGTCATAAACAGCCACCACCCATCCCTACTGGTTAGCTAATAAAATAGTGTGATGACTCCAAAGTGTTATTTTTAAAATCTTGTATACTTAAAAGGCCCTGGAAGTCAGGAAGGAAGAAAAGCAGCTTCAGCCTCATGCAGGTCAGTGCAGCTACTCAGTTCTGTTTTTCCCAACCCTCCCTCGCCTGGGTCCCAGGGCTGGGTGGCCATGCAATCTGGATCCACATTTTGCACCTCTTGTCTGTTTGTATTTAAGCACTGTTTAGTCTTAAATCTCCACTGAAGTTAGGCTTGCCAGAGCTCCTGGGGCCGGAGGCGGTGTGAGTTATAACAGTTTCATTTTGAAAACTGGACTGGTTTTTGTTTGTTTTAAAGTGAACACTTTGTATGACATCTCTTGAGAACTCCCGTCTATCATCTTACATGTTATTGGATTAATACAGGAGAGAGTGGAGTCTGAAAGGCAGCCGTAAGAACTACTTCTTAGCATCTTTTATCTTTGCAGGGAAGATCTGTTTGAAAGACAGCCTAACAAAGCAGACCCACTTGAAATAAGGTACTGCATCAGCTTCAGGAGGCAACACAGATTGGAAATACGAAGTGGTTCTTATAGGGAAGCATTTCTTTTAGATGCTGCATTAAGCTCAAAAAGGATCACTTGAGGCTCATGCTGCTTCTTCCTGCAGCTTCCATGAGCTCCTGGTCCTCTTCTTTGTCCCTAACAGGGGTCTCTGGCCCCTGCCACTGCACAGATCAAGCAGATAAGGTCTGGGACAGGAATGAGCACTGGCTTGACTAATGCTGCTCCAACTGTTTCAGGCAGAAAATACTTTGCTCACATAGCAAACTCCTATCCAGTCAGCAATGCACATCACCGCCACCTTCTGCCCAGTCTTAACAGGGGTATTTGATGAGACACTGAAATAACAGCAGATTACAGGGAGGGGAAAAAGAGGAAATAAGACCTCTGTGCTGTTGAACAGGAAAAGCCAAAGTGCAACGAAGAAAAAAGGAGCGTGCCAGAGACACAGACCACGATTGTGAAGCATGATCAAGTCTCACGCACAGAGTATCTTCCCGGCATCCCAGCTCACCTTCACAGAAGGAAAAACCCAGCTTGGTCCAAGGAACAGCTATTTGGTTAGAAAGTGGTTGAAAGCAGCTTCTGCTCACACACAGGGCTTAAAATGAACTTTGCACCAGAAGAGGTAAATATTGCTTTAATGTCACAGCACCTGGCACCAGCTGGGTGTGCTGTAGGACCAGGGAGTGGGACACGGTCAGGCAAGGTGCTTAGGGATGTTTCATCCAAGCTCAACCATTGGCATGGGTTTTCTCATAAATGGAAAAGGCTACAGTTTGCCTTCACCTTCAGTTCTTTGTGATCTTTCTGATTTCATTCTGATTTTTCTCCATCTCCTTTCATTTCTTTTTCCTTTCTCTTCATTTTGTGTTTCTCATCCTTCAGCAAGAATCACTCATCTTCCCCCACCCCTTTCCCAAAGCACCTCAGTATTTATAAATATAAAAGGTTCAGGACGTCCAAAATTCTTTAATACAAGACCATTTTCCAGTGGATTATAAAACCACCAAAAGCAGAAAGTTTGGCAAGGTTTGCTATGTGGGATTTCTGCTTTGGTTCATAATCTCTGAGAGAAGTCATCAAAAAACCTTCCCAGAGAAGCCTCAGAAAGAGATCGGGGGTGCTCCCTTCTTTATGGAGCATTAGCACATCTATTGTTCAAGGCAGAAATTTAGAAACCTGCTGAGAGATCACCCTCATGTTAGTGATGGGCCTTTGCCATCTCCATGTGGCCTGACCAAATTTGGCCAATTTCTGAGCCTTTGAAAACTCTCAGACTACACACAGACAGTAAGTGCTGACTGGAGTTTGCCAGCTAAAATATCTTTGCACTGAACATGCTCCAGCTGAGGGGCAGCGAGATGCTAACTGAGCTTTCCACACCTCCTCCTGTGGGCCACAAGCAGTGGCGGGCAAAAGACCAAATTAAAGTTATTTTACCAACCTTAATTTTAAAGTTCCCTTTATTTCATTGATTGGCTCAACAACTGTACCTGAAGCTGTGTGGACAAACAAGATAAAGATTCCCACAGTAGCTGAGCCATTGGAGAAGTAAATATTAACTATATTTAGAGTTAAAGCACTCAAAAATTAAGGCTTCCGTGAGAAACATGTTCATGTCACCAAAAAATATCAGAGGTGTGTCTTTATTGTTCATCAAAATAATTGTTTAATTATTTATAACTCCACACTGTATTGCCAAGATTTACACACTTGTTCAAATAACAGAGTTGCTTAAAAGAGCAAGATGATGTCTTTACTGAAAAAGCTTGCGTAATTGGCATAACCTCATCTTGGTTATCATAGTCTGGTCTATCATAGATTGTCTGCAGTATTAAATTACTGGGATATGGAGTAGAAAGGACGTAAGTCCAGCAGGCTAAAGCTGGTGGTGGAGAGTGCTGACATGGGTGAGAGACAGGGTCTGCAGAAGTGCGTTTCTCTCCAGAAGTAGTCTGGAAACCAGTCTCAGCAAAAACCTCTGCAAAAGTGAAGCAAGGAATAAAAATAACACAACAACAACAGCAAAAAAAAAAAAAAAGAAAACAAAGCAAAACCACCCACATCAGGAAATGAATGTATTTCTAAGGCAGGATGAGAGAGTAACTGAGGAAATGTTTCTGTAGATAAGACAGTTCAGTAAAAAAAAAATCCCAACCACTCCACCCCACAACTCATGCATTCATCATGGGTGGATTGCATTTACCATGATGCCAGCTGCAGCTAGTGGATGTGAAGGAAGGGCACTGTGTTGCTTTGACAGCTTACAGACACCACGTCTGCTGCAGAAATTGGCCTGCAAAAAAAGGGTCAAAATGCTCAAAACTCTGCCAAAGTCATCACTTGAACTGTCAGGCACAAACATGTTGAGCAGAGCTGGTGAAGGCAGCTGGGGACAGGTTGGCTGATGTGGAGCCGCAGTCCCCAGGTGCGAGGCTGCAGGTGGGAGCCGGTGGGGCTGGGTAAAGAAATGCTGTAAGCAACACGAAGAAATGTTATACAATTAATACAAGGTTACTTACACAAGCCTACAAAGGAAAAAATACCCTGTTGTACTTCTTGCTAGCAAGCCTCCTTTCCTAATTTGCTTCTATTTAATTCCAAGAATGAGCAGGAGGAAAAGATTTCAGAGGAAAGAGGGCAAATCTCTAACCCAGTCCAGAGTCCTTTAAGGCTGCTTATAGCCCTCCAAACAGCTACAGCTACACAGCTTTGACATTCCTGATCATTTACAACAAACTGGGCATTGAAACAAGATTTTCCATGTTTGCTTTCTTCACATTACAAAAATTAGAAAGGAACAAAAAATTACAGGCTGCAGTGAAACACACAGAGCCAGAGGGACATTCCTGAGCATCTGCCCTGGGTCTAACCCTGGGCTGGCATGTTTAACTTGAGCAGCTCTGGAAATGCTGGCCACAATGATGGCCACCATGAAGCTTTCCTGCCACAGCTGTAACTCCAGCAGCAGGTCAGTGAAGAGCCATGGAAGTGTTACAGGCACCCTGTGGTCCACATGGGCAGTTAGTGCCACCATCCCTCGGAGGCACTGGCATCTGTGGCTTTAGGATCCCTGTAGCTTTGCCCTACTGGAAACAGAATCACCAAAGGGTTGAGGTTGGAAGGGACCTCTGGATGTCATATAGTCCACCCCCCTGCTCAAGCAGGGACACCTAGAGCAGTCTTCCTGGGACCATGACCAGACAGCTTTTGATTATCTCCAAGGATACAAACTCCACCACATCCCTGGGCAACCTGTGCCAGTACTTGGTCACCCTCACAGTGAAACAGTATTTCCTGATACTCTGAGAGAACATCCCGTGTTTCAGTCTGTGCCCATTGCCTCCGGTCCTGTTGCCAGGTGCCACTGAAAAGAGTCTGGCTCCATCATCTTTGCACCCTCCCTTCAGGTATTTATATACATTGATAAGAACCCCTCTAAGCCTTCTCTTCTCCAGCCCGAACAGTCCCAGCTCTCAGCCTGTCCTCATGGGAGAGATGCTCTTGTCCCTTAACCATCTTCACAGCCCTTCGTTGGACTCTCTCCAGTATGTCCATGTCTGTCTGGTATTGGGGAGCCCAGGACTGGACACAACGCTCCAGGCGTGGCCTCACCAAGGCTGAGGAAAGGGGAAAGATGGTGTACCTCTATCTGCTGGCAGTGCTTTGTCTAATGCAGCCCAGGACACCGTTGGCCTTCTTTGCCACAATGTCACGTTGCTGGCTCATGTTCAACTTGGTGTCCACAAGGAGCCCCAGGTCCTTTTGCACCGAGCTGCTTTCCAGCTGGGTGGCCCCCAGGATATACTGGAGCCTGGGCTCATTCCTCCCCAGGTGCAGCATTTTGCACTTCTGCTTGTTGAATTTCATGACACCCCAGGCTGTCCTGAAGACAACCTGTAGCCTTGCACAATTTGATCTAAAGACCCGAATCTGTCATTTCTGCTCTCCACCTGCTGCTCCTCAGAAATGTGATTTAGAAGGCTTGCTCCATACTCTGGTTCAGACCCTACAGAAAACACATCAGTGTTTGAAAGTCCCCTTTCCCACCAAAGAAGCACTTAATGGCAGTATCAGTACTGCTGGTACCTCCTAGCCCTTTCCTCCAGCTTTGCCATCAGAGCACTCACACAGTGTGGAAGAGCGCAGTGTTCAGCTCCTTGCCTGGCTCAGAAGGTACCAGAGGCTCCCATAACTGTGGATGCTATCCACTCACTGACCATGAGTGCTGCAGGGGCAGCAGTTATCCTCTATCACAGGCCACACAGCCCAGCACCAATGCTTGCTCCTCGTATCTCCTCTAGATAACCACAGGGCTCTTCCTCTGGGGTTGGGGCACCTTGACAGGAGATCACAGCTAAAACTCTGTCCTGGGACGGATGAGGGCTCTGGGGAGCGATATAACAACCCAGGATGCTGGAACCCTCCTATCTTCCTCTGGCCAGGTCTGGAAAGAAAAGCCTTTTCTCTCAACACATCCTAGGTGACTACTTCAGGAAAAAGACTGGGCAATGAATGCCCCCAAACAGCAGGACCAATGGCCCTAAGCAATACACCTCGGTGCCAGGTCATGCAACCCCTCCTTGGATTATCCTCTTCTATGGGGACCACAGGCCCATCATAGGGAAAGAAGAGCTGAACAAGGGCTTTACATTAGAGATGGCTAAAGACTAAGTGCTGCAAGGAGTGTCACTGCAGCACCCAAACCTTTCTGAGCACTTAGGCTTTAGGTTCTTGCAAAGAAGCAGCAGCAGAGGGGAATAAAAGCCAACCTGCCAGGGTTTACTCAGTGACTGGCAGTCAGTGAGTCTCCATCCTCTCCCCTTTCCATCACAGGTTTATTGACTACTGGAACCGTGGCTGTACCCCTGCCAAAACAAAATGAACATTCATGCCCAAATTGTTAACAGATGTTGGGAACATCTCAGAAAATACATAAAGCCCTAAATTGGTCTTTCACTGAGAGATTACTATTATAATGTCATCCCGGCACAGTGCTGCTCACAGTAATCTGCCAAGCCAAAGAAAGTAATTAACACAGTTAAGACTGTGCTGTAAGTCCAAATAAGGGAAGAGGAAAATGGAAGTTTATCTTAAGCTATCCTTAGCTCACCTTACTATGTCTAGACGTGGCAAGTTGTCAGAGAGCTGTCTAAGCACCTTGGGAGAGGGTATGCAGAAGATCATGTTCTTCACCTCCCAGCTGAGCAAAGCATGACTGATGCTTGCAGACTGGAACTCATTGGGAACATCGGCAAAGCACAGTTGCATTTTAAACCTGTGTTTTTCAGTCTCCTGATAAATCGAGGCACATAGTAAATTTGAAAACAAAACCAACATAACAAGTCCTAAGCAGAAAGGTGTGAGAATTTTGCTAGTGTTTCACTGCCTCTTCCAGGCATTTTGGAAGGGTATGAAGAACAGCTTACTAGAGAGACCTCCACAGAGCATCCTGCTGTCTGTTAGCTGATTTATAAAAGGAAGACAGTCTTACCTGTCAGCATAAGGGCAATACAAAGCCCATGAAAATTTGCACTGTCTGTGATCTAACACTGGAAACTCCCTACACAAAAACCACCGTCAAGGAAGGAAGATCATATTGCATGAGAGGGGGAAGATGGGTTGTGGATTCAACAATTTTGATAGGAACAAACATATCCAAAGAAAAGGGCTACTAACATTGAACTATTCACCCTACTGCTTAGCTAAAAAGAGTTTAATCTTCCCCCATGTGCTGGTGCTCTTTGAAACTATGTCAGTGTAACAGAATTCACTTGAGACACAAGGTTTTAAAGAAAGGCTTTGACATGTTTTTTCTTAGAAATTAATACCTAAAATGCAGCCATAGGAGATCAAGGTGGACAAAAGTTGGTTCTAAAGAAAAAAGGCAAAAGCCAAATGGAGCTGGGAAGGGTCAGTAAGCATGAGTGGATCATGAAGCAGACTATAGCAATTACATCATCGTTTTGTTCTTATGCTAGTACTGTATTTTGAAAACACAGTGTTTTTCTGTTCCCCACAGCATAACCCACAAAGTCACAGGCCTGCTGTGCCAAAAGCCTTCAAGTTAACATGCTGTATATTTATATCATTAAAGAAATAAGAGGCCACTTCATTCATGGTATTTAAGCCTATATATTTCAAGATCTAAACAGGTTTTGAGTGACAAGACTTAGTAAGGTTATTCCATAATTACCTACCATGGAATTCCTCTAAAGCTTCTGACTGACTGCTGCTACAGACACATACTAGCATAGCCAGACCACTCAGCACAGCAAATTCACCCTCCTGCAAGCCTCTGTATTTGCACACATCCTTATGCTCCCCCATCCCTATCTGAGATCAAAGATGCCGCCGTGTCCTGGTTCACAGCACAGCAGGAGCTGAAAGTGGAAGTGACATGTTTAGAGAGTGGTCATTTAGCACTAGCACAGGCTTCATGAGTTTCCACTTGCCTTGATATTAAACAGGTGTTAAACAGTAGGCAATTTTATAAGTTTCTTTTAACTGGAAACTGTCTTGAAAGCAACAAGAACCTCACAGAGGAGGTTTTGTGAAATGTCAGAGGGAAACATCTGTTATTTGAAAACCTAAAAGGAGGAAAGCACTACAGTTAGAAATTTCTCTTTTGCACATTTTTCCCATGCTGGGAAATACTCCTCTAGGACTCTTGCTCTTGCCTGTCTGCAGCTTTGGTAGCTGAAGGCTTGCTTGCAAGAGTGGTAGGATCCAGAGCTACTAGAGATTCAGTCAGGACCTGAGCCACCAGAGATCAGCCAGGGTGAGGCACCTCAGCATCATATAACCCCTTTCAGACACTCAAGGCCATGCAAGAGTTTAGCACCCTTTTGCCTCTTTAATTTGCTGCACTTCCAGCAAAACCTGACTTTTAAACACAGCCATCAAATTATGTTGCTTAGCAGAAAAAGAGATTATTTCATGGCCTGTCCTTTAACTGAAGTTTACTGAGGACATCAAGGAGGACTCTAAATATAGGGAATAACAGGTAAGAATGAATGACAAGTGCTTACAATATAGACAGATCCATCATATTCCTCATCTCAGCATCTACTATTGGCCACCAGCCGTAGGCAACTGGGCAACGCAGACAGGTATTATCCTAAGGGATAAATTTGAGATGGTTCCTGAAAAGCCATCATTTCAGTTGCAGGCACAGCCCTGACTGCTCCACTGGGGCTCAGAGACTGAAAAGGATACTTTTCAGAGCATTATGCAGGTTTCACCCTCCCCTGACATCCTCTCCTTTGCTGCCCCAACCTCAGGCAGAAGGATGCTGAGGGTCCCCAGTTTCTCACAACCTCAGAAACTCGACAAGAGCAGTTCAAGCAGTGATGCAGTGGGTACTAGTAGAGAGCAAAGGGCTTGCTTTTCTATCTAGACCTGGAGCTTAAGGTATGACCTGAGTCACCTCGATACACTTGGATACATTATTCATATGCAAAACCAGATCTCAAGTAGATCAGCAAGACAAGACATACTCAGATTTTTGTTTCTACAGTCATTTCTTTATTTTTTAAATCAGCCTTAGAGCAGCAGGGGCTGGTATCCTCCCCCATCAGAGGAAAAAGATTAGCAAGAGGAACCACAAAGTTTTCCCTCTCTGTCCCTTGAACAGGTGATAGCCAAAGCAGAAAACAAACCCAGTCCTGGGGGACTTCTGTTAGCTCCATTCGGAGGTAAGGTCTCAGAGCCAAAGACACTGATTGTTTACTGTTGTGCTGTCAGCTTTAAACTGCTCAGTGTGACTGTTTTGGGTAGAATAAATAGCTTTTGTTTCACTCCTCTGCTGTCTTTGGCTCCTGCATGTACTGGTTTATTGGATTAAAACACACAGATTAAGGGGATAAGCTAATCAACAAACAGGCATTGAACTCTGCAAGGCTGGAGCAGATGGTGGTGCCGTGTGTACTGCTGGCTCAGCTTCCACACCTGGGAGCATCAGTCCTCCCAGGGCACACCACTGTCAGTGTAGAGACAGGTTTGCCTTAGCCATAGCTGGGGCATCACACTCATGGGCAAGCACCACAGCATACATCTGGATAAGAAGTCAAATCCATGTCCTGTTTTCCTGGGCTCACCTTCTAGATTTGTGTGGTCCTGTTTGGTCTGTGTCTGCACCTGCGTTGAGATCTCCTGGCATAATTTTAGATCCCAACCAAGTACTTGCAATGTCTGTCCTGGCAAAAGCCTTAGATGAACTCAGCCCAACGCCTGTGACACAGAAACCTATAAATAGGACATGCAGGCATTTGTTAGTCACACATTTTCATGAGGCCCTATTTAACCAACAACAGACAATTGACACAGGACGGAGCTTACATATGAGGCAAACCCTTACCAGGCATCCCTGCACTGAATTTACACAGGCACAAAGACCATGTGCCAGCATGCAGGCTGCTGGCAGGATCAGGAGCACTGGCTGGCACTCATTTTTTCAACCCTCCAACCTTTAAATAAAAAAAAAAAAACAACAAAAAACCGCCCCCTTTTTTGGGGAAGGGAAAGAGTGACACACTACACCCATAGGCACTTTCTTGTCCAGGTGTGAGCTCAGCCAGACACAAACTTTTTCTTTTTACTCTGAGTAATCTCTGGAGACACCATGCTTGAATTGTCCCAGCTCTTTGCATGGGCTGTTGCTGTGTTACATCACCATGGTATTTGCTATAAACTAGGCTCTTAAAAGGCTTAGTGAAGTCCCTTATAAGAAAGTTATTCTACATTCATCTGCTGCTCAGTTCCAGGGAAGGTTACCTTGGATAAGCTGCAAAGTTATGATGTAAATACATGGAGTTTAACATTACAGAGCTAATTCAATCCCGCCTGGGGACCTACCGCTGAGCCTGCAGGGGAAACTCAGCAAAAGTCTCCTGCAAAGCACTCTGCTTCACAGCCAGTGCACTGCCACAGCCACCTCCTTACTGCAAGATACATGATCATAGCCATCCTGACTACCTTTTCATGTGGTCACTGAAGTCACCTTCTCCTTTCCTCCACTTACTCCCTCACAGTCCTATTTCCCATGTCCTCCCCTGAACCACTGTTGTTAGCAATACCACTGCGTGTCGATCCATAATCTGCGTGCTGGTCATAAAAGAAGCACTTCTGATGCACAGCCATGAGCTCACAAGGCAGGCAGTGGCCATGAGCACAGTGGCTTAACTTCATGAGTTACAAAATAAGAGTAACCATCCCATTTTCATTATTATTCTAAAAATTCAGAGGGGATGAGGAAACATGACCTCTGTAAAATTGCCTTCTCCTCCAAGGCACAAATCATATGAAATAAAAAGGAGACATCTTCTCACCCAAAGACACACTTTTAACCTCCTACAAACACACAAAGGTGATGCAAAATGCCCGTATTTTATCTGCAAATGTATGGGGCCAATACAGTACAGGCTGACACAAGTGAGCACGGGTTCTAAAAGCAAGTAATGTATCAGAAATATGAACAAAATAGAAATCCTAGGTGCACCAATGGACAACTGCTTTACTTCTAAGGGCAGTCAAGCCGGCACTTTCCAGAGCCACAGCCACTGCTGCACAAACTTAAAAGCCCCAACCCATTCCACAGTGCTGTGCAAACCACTTTCTCCAGCCTCTGCCCCACTGGTCTCCTTTCAACTGTCAATTTTGTGGACTGAAACATACAGACACTTAACTGCAGGACCCTTTTCCCTTACAGAAACCTCAAGTCTTGAGTGTAGTCATGAGCTTTTGTGAATGGCTTAACCTTCACTAATTAGGAGCCCAGTTTTTAAGGATATATATTTTTTAGGCTATACTGACATCTGCAGGTGCACCATAATGGATTTTGGAAATTAGACATGCTATGGTTGAAAAATCAGCCTCCAGGTTTGCAAAGAAAGTGATAATTGCACTACTCTATCTGAAGGGAGTAGAGGAGCAGTGCAAGTTCCCACGAGAGGGTGCTACACAGTTCAGCAGCCAGGATCTGCTACCAAATCCATGCTGATGCTGTAAGAGCAGACTTAATTACTCCTGCTCATGAAATTCTTCTCAGGCCAGTAAATCACCTCAGACCAATACAGTAAAGCACCTGCAAGCTGCAGCTCCTAAGGATTAGCAGTGAGTTACATTTAGGTATTCAAACCTGTGTTGACCAATGTTGGCCTAAAGTTATCGGTAAACTATAGCCACAGAAATCTACATTTGGAAAAACGCAGGAGATAGTTTGACCCTCATCCTCACGTACAAACTTGGGTCATTGTTACTTGAATTTAGAAACATCCATCAAAATTGTATGTATCCAGAATATAATACACTTTACAATGTTCCAAATATTCTACAGATCTGCTCTTACAGTGAAGAAGTATTACACTTCTGCTTGCTTGCAAAACTGCAGGAAGTTGTCACATGTTCTTCAAAACCCAAGACGGATTCAGAGCATCTTGTCTTCAGTGAAGCTGTACACAAAAAACTCATGAGAGATGCAACCTGAAGTAATTGAAAGATAAAGCAAAGCCCAGGTGCCAAGACAGGCAGGCGTTTCTGCAGCCTAATGTATGCCTGGAAGTTACAGAACTGAAAGAAATTGACTGAAGCTTTTGGGTACTACTGTACCCATTACAGTACTGCAGCATAACAGTTTTGCAAAGGTGAGTTGCTCTTAGATAATTTCTTCATAAACACACACAGAGAATTATCTTCATTTTCCTCCCAAAGATTTTTCTGGCTTCTAAAAGTTTTCTATGATCAATACAGTATGTTCTGTTTTATCTCCTCCTCAAAATATTTCAAGACATGAGGACTTGGACAGCCATTGCATTACTTCTAGGTATCCTTGAAGTATTAAAAAGGAATAAATTCATGAAAACAACACACAGCCCCTTTAGTTTAAAAAGTAGCAAAGATGACATTTGTTTGTCTCGCATCAGGTTAAAATTCAAGCTCTTTGTCCACTGCCTAATGGACCTCAACAGACACCCAGGCTCACCTGAGCACAGGGACCCCCAAAGGAGTGGACTGCAGGGAGACAATGTGCACCTTTCCCCCCTGCAAACCGCTCTCGTGCAGCCCATGCTCAGGACCTGTGTCTCTGAGCCCACTAGACACCTTGCAACTCATACCAGAGGCAGCAGGGACTGATTCTAGAAGCTGTTACTTTTTCAGATGAGATTGGCATGATTGAGTGTCCAGTTATGGGAAGAATTATGTGTCATGCACATGAACCCCATCAGCAAACACACAGAACAGCAGGAGAAAGCCTGGAGATAAGACACCCCTCTCCTATGTTAAAAGCCATACTCTGTTCACTTTGTCTTTTCAGATAGTCCCACTGATGTCAAAGCAGCTACTGGAGCAGCTAAAGAGAAGGGAGTTGGATTGTGAGTGTGCTGACGTTAGAAGATCTCTCCCCCTCCCCAACGAAGATACTA
This sequence comes from Athene noctua, assembly GCF_965140245.1. Lineage (NCBI taxonomy): Eukaryota > Metazoa > Chordata > Aves > Strigiformes > Strigidae > Athene > Athene noctua. Next base: position 119,183,145 of record NC_134038.1, read on the forward strand.
CATCTGAGTGTTGTCTCAGTGACTGTGGGGGTGCAGAGATGACTTGACTGCACCATTTCTGAGACCCGATCGATCTGGTGGGTGCAAGTAGAAGCAGATGCGGTGCCATCTCCCCTGTAAGCAGAATATGTAAGCATGAAAAACGAACTCCTACAAACAACATGCACTCGGTACACATCTCTCAGGGCTAGATTCACAAAAAATGTTTTTTTTAAGACCTCATCTGCCAACTAGAACTCATCACCCTGAGCTAAGTCCCTAAGCTCTCTGCACACTGTATGACTGCAAGGAGACAAGCACCTATGGACAAGGAGGGATGAACACCAAGCTGCGAGGTAAGGAGTAACCCTGCAGAGCAATTAGGAAACACTCAGTACCGGTCTCTCTTGTGCACCCAGAACACATATAGGAGCCCTGCAGTGAGAGCAGTGGCTTATCAGCATCTGAGATTCACACCCTTGGAGCTACAGAGCCTATATCCCTCTAGGCACAGCTATCTGCACCCTTTTATAAACCCTGTAATGGCACATTGTCTGATGAGGTGGGAGGCAGAGGTACAGCTCTCCCTGGTCCTTACAGCCCCAAGTGCTCTTGCAGCGAGGATCTGAGGTGGGGACAATAGGGACAATGTGGCCTTTCCAGTCCCTGTAGCAGGGACAGGCTGGAAAGCTGGAGCCAAAGTGGATCAAAGAGACAGAAAACTCACTCAGTAAGTCAGGTGCAACAGCTCTGCAGCAGATTGCACTGAGTGTGAACTGAGCTTCTCTTCTCCATCCATTTAACCATCAAAATGAACTACCTCACCTGGGGAAAAGCTGGTCCTTCTGACTTGGCTGTGCTGGGGAGAGAGGCTTTCACACATCCTGTAGAGAGGAGGGAGGCTAAACCTCTTGAATATTAACAGATCTTCATTGTCTTCTCTCAGTTTATAGTAGGCATCTGGACAGACAGAGATCTTGCCCTATATGTGAGCTGTGGAGCAGCTTAGCAGCCTGTAGGATGTGTCCCAGAAGTCCTTGGCAGCACAGCACCTCACAGAAGTTCATCACTCAGCCATAGCTTTGTTGTGTGCCTGTTCACATCCTTGAGCTCAAATTCAACACTGCGACAAGCACACCCTCAAACCAAGTAAACTATCCTTGAACCCATCATTCCCACCATAGCTGTATACATCTAAAGAGAAATCAAATCTCCTTATCTCTTCATTATAAGGGAAGCCCTGGGGCAGGTAAGCCCTGCAGTACACCTGTCATACATTGTGTGAAGCACAGCTGGCAGCCCTGAACACAAGGAAGCCATGAGACAGAGGAGGAGGAGAGGGTGTGTTCAGGTCTTATACTGCCATTCCAGCAATGGTAAAGACCTTGGAAAGTGATCCACAAGAGAAGGACACAAGGGCCAACTGCTTATTTCTCTGTGTCAAGAGGGTTGTAGTACAAATCACCTAACAGACAGAGACAGGGTCAGAAAAACCATGGCCAGAAAAGCCAGGGCGAGCCTTTCTCTTCTGTTATGAAGATTGGACATTTAATAAAACAGAGGAAACTGACTGCGTGCAAGACTCGCTGAAGCCCCTCTGCTGAGGACCTTGCTCACTTGCTGACATGACACAGATTTAGTTCAGCAAAGAACATGAGAGTAGGTAAAATTCTCATGCAAACCCTACTTGCTGGAAGTGATGGGGAGAGGAGAGAGGAAAACCTGAGTCAGGAGCCAGAATGTATGTTTTGGTTTGTGCTTTGTGATGGTCTAAACCTGAAGTCTGATCTGAGAACTTCTGAAATGCTAGGAGTTAAAATTCAGGTCCAGACTTCCTATTTGGATCCATTCCAAGTAGAACACAAAAGGACTAAGTCTTCTGCTGTCTGAAGATTAGACACATTTATCTGCCAAACTGTTTACCAAGTATAAGTTTAGCACAATTTTTTTTTTTTAAAAAAAAAAGAAAAAGGTAAAGAGGGGCTAGTGGAATGCATTAATCTGTTTTTTAAGCAGTGATTAAATAGTCTAGATCTGAAAATGCTACCTATGAGCACATAAGACACTAGCCCAGCTCAGGAACCAAGTGTTTTCCAAACTACTAAAAAACCATGTAACACATTGTCAAAACAAGCTACAGACAAATAAGCATACAACAGGTGAAAAATGTGACTGCAAGGGGTGTGATGACAGTTCTGTTTGCACAATACATTAATTTCAAGGTACTTGAGCATCTGTTATATATTTAGTTCCTTCCTGCTAAAGACAATAAAGCAGGTGAGCATCACTTACACCTAAGAGACCATATGTTTGTGAGATGCTGGAAGGTGCACTCATCACAGAGAGAAATTCATTCCCTTCAGGGGAGAGCAAAGCAGACTGAATTTCTTTGCACAAACTGCTCTTTGTTATCATAAAGTTAGTAGCGCTAGTGAACACAGAATACAGCACCTAGGCTAAATGCCTCCTCTTTCTTGCTGCCAAGACATTAAACAAGAGCCTTGCTTTGGCTTTTATGGACAAATAAAGTATAAAAAGCAAAGTTAAAATTGGCTCTACCCTTTGTCCTGCATCTTCTCCTAAACTGTCAAGAGGGGAAACTGGACATGAAAATGTGGCTCCCAAGCAGCTAGAGACAGGAAAGCAAGAGGTTACTTTGTTTTAAAAACTTCCTGTTTATGGCATCCCCATTCACATAAACACCACAATGGCTGCTTTTGCTTCCACTATTTGAGGTATGTTTTCATGTTTAGAGGAAGCAACAGACTGAGAAAAGTGGAGACTCCCCTTTATTCAGCATGTGTGAGGCCACACTGGGAGTACCATGTCCAGTGTTGGACTCTCCAGTACAAGACAGAGAGAATTATACCCATTAGAGGCCACCAAGATGGTTGGAGGGTAATGCACCAGCAGGGACTGGGAGGGCTGGGCTTGCTGTCAGGACTTGTACTGCTGTCAAAAGCTATCTAGTGGGAGGGAAAAAGAAAGAGGGAGCCAGACTCTTTTTCAGTGGTGCACAGCAAGAGGCAATGGATGCAAGCTGGAATATGGGAAATTCCATTTAGCTAGTAAATTGAAAGTTATCTGCTGTGAGTGGGGTTTGGGTGAGATCACCTCCTGAAGTCCCTTACAATCTACATCATTCTGCATTTCTAAAATTAGGTACTCTCCTATGGAGGAACAACCCACCTTCTTCACACTTCAGATTTTGATGGAAAATGTAAAGAAAGGGAGAGAAACCGTACGGAAATGAAGATGCATTTTTATTTAACTACTTCCAGGACAATTCATCTACAAGAAATGCCCTAATTTCTAATAAAGTTCACCCAGCTCAAAAAACTATCCAGGTGAATGTATCTACTCTTCGCTGACCGCTGCACTGCTGAGACAACGAGGCCTCAGCCTGGAGAGAGGGTATAAATTGAAATATTTAAATTTAAATATATTTAAATTGAAATAATTAAATTTAGCTGTGTGCATTAACTGGCTAAATGATTTGGTATTAGTGTAGGTGCAAAAGCAGAGCTTCAAAGGAGTTCCACTGCAGCTGAAGAGGCTGGTCAAGTCATAACAGCAAAATGTTAAGATCCCCAAAACTGCTTGCTTGAAAGGGTTTTGAAGTTTTAGAAAACAAATAAGATGATGCTTTTCTTTTCCAGGTCTAAGGAATTCAGGTGCTACACTACAAATCATGGGTGTGCTAGAAAGACAGAAAAATTATCTCTGAAAGACCTTCAGAAGGGACTATGTGTGCACTGAAGAACAGAAGTGCCAGTGTTGTGGTATAACCTTGTATAGCAAGTATGTGTAATGGTAACCACGGGGAAATTCTGTATGAAAAAAGCCAATGGATTTACTGCCTGAACGGTTTTTGTTTAAAAGTGAAGCATTGATATTCCGAATAGTACTTAATGTGGGTTTTTAGACGGTATTAGATGTTTCTTTATAAAGGAACTGCACAGTATTCCCTCAGTGATGTTAATGGGGACTACTGGTACCTTCAGTCAAAAACTAAGATCCCTGTAATGTTTTCTGAAAGGACAGAATTGAAGTCTGTGTTTCAGGAAAGGATTAAACAGAGATCCCCAGTAAAGGAAAGCTGGATGATTACAGTAGGGCTGCAAAGGTGGAGGATGATTAATATAGCTAAGCCCTGTCTCGCCATCTCTGTTTTCCTGTTATCAAATAAGGACAATGTTACCTGAGATATGAAAGCACCTTGCTGGACAGGAGATCTCTAGCCCACCAGATAAAGAACCCCCTGCTAAGCTGCAGCAGCTGAGCAGGACAGAAGCAAGTCCCTGGGGAGCCAGCTGACACAGGAGGTGGGAACCACCACTCCCTCCAGTCCCATAAGAGGTATTAATGTGAACAGATTTGCCCCATAATCCCTCTTGTTTCCCCGCAAGAAGAGCAAGGGAACCCCCCATCTAAGTTTCTCTGCGTGTCTCCCGGCCATTACTAGGGGGGTCCCTTTGACAGAAAGGGCAGAGGAGCAACCTCTGGGAGCTAAGCAAACCTGCCGGTGTTTTAGGGCTGGTGATTTAGGGATGCATCTTTAGCATCCCCAAGCCCTTGGAGACAAGAGACAGGCAGGCCTGGGAGCTGTTTTGCTGGGACAAGGGGCTGGCCCCTGCCCAGGTCTCCTTACTTTTCCCCATGCCAGTGCTCCCAGCAAAGCCATGGCAGCAGAGGGGGGGTGGCCCTAGGGAAACGCAGGGCTGCTGGGCCGCTCTCCTCAGGCAAGCCCTGGGGCTGATGGAGTAACAGGTTTCATTGGCCTGGGGCATTTGGTGGGGAACGACTGAGCTGTATGAACTCCCCAGTGGAAAGCCAATGCCGACCTCTGCTGTGCCCTCTTGCTCACCTGCCGCCTCCTCCTCAGGCAACCCAGAACCCTCCAGAGCCCTCTGCCTGCTACTTATTTATCTTGTAAAGATGAGCCCGGAGCGTTTTGTTTTTCGGCCCTTCCTGCACCCTTGGGGAGGAGGTAACGGATGACCTGCCAGGAGACACACGTGCTCATCAGCCCGGGGGTCCCCTGAACCACTTTTGGAGAGCTCCCTGGCAGACAGTCTGTGAGGGGATCACACAGGCGCTGATAAACATTTATCAGTGCTGCCGTCATTAATCCATATGCTTTTTAAACTAAAGAACAGAAACCTAAATAAAGCCAGGGAAAGCGTATATATAAAAATAGCAGGAAACACTGGAGACTTGGAGTAGCATCTTTCCTATACTGGGGGCTTCCTTCGGCATAAACACAACAATAAATAACAAGTGCTTCAACTAACAGCTATAAATAGCATCTCGTGTGCAGAGTCAGATGATTTACATGCTTGTCCTGGAGTGATTGGGCTGGAATGAGTTGCAGCCTGTTCCTCTTCCTACATGGCAGGAGTTCTCCCATTACCTAAGCTTCATTGTTTCTACACTTTTTATTCCAGGGCCTCACGCATGTCTTGTTTGCTGCTCAGTTCCTTCCCGTGTCCAGCTTCCCTCCTTGACAGTATTTCCAGCAACGGAGATGACACCTGATGGTGAGCTGATCAATGGCTGGTTTCCTTCCTCTGAACTCACCCCGTCCCACACACACCACAGCCTATCAACCTCCCAGATGTTCCCACTTGTTTTGTTTTCATAGGATATTTGAAAACATTTCAAATCCACCAAGGGTTGGATGAAAATAATTCAAACCTCAAGCAACTGCGCTGACTTTCATCATATGTGTCCTGTTGAAGAGGGGACACACACTGTACACACTCTTTTCACACATGTGCAGTATGTTTTCTGACACAAACAACATGTTTCTTCTATTGGTTATTCTTGGTATGATAGAGTATCTTTTGAGACAGAAAAATATCACATAGTACTGACAAGATGTTGATATTATTTGGATTGTAATGGCAAAGGCACTGATGGAAATTTCCCTTGGGAAAATACACAGCACCTGAGGTTTCTCCTTACATTCACAAACTCATATTATGAGTCTTGATTGTATGAATTGCTAACTGAGGAGATTCAGTATAACTCCCTTTGCTGTCCAGACTTCATAGCTGTAGAATTGTTTGCATTCTTTAAAGCTTTCCTGCCATCTCAACTAAATGGAGGCCAGAAAAAGGGAACTACCTTAGTAAAATACACCACCGTCTAGAACAAGGGTTCACAAACTTTTTATTTCATGTGCCAACTCTCAGCCTTTTGAACTACAGCTCCACAGATGAATGCCATCTCCTCTGCAACCCACATGTTGCTGGAGGTGGTTCAAAGACATATGGAGAGTGAGAGCCTGTTACAAGGAGAAGACAGCACCACTTCTGCTGAAGGCAGGAATCAAGCCAAATGAGTGCTTGTGATGTACAGATGAAGTCAAGACTTGTGACTGCTCTGCCAGCCTTGGCAACTCCCACAGGCAACTGCAGAGTCACAACCATCGACTGAGAACTGTTGGGCTAGGAGAAGTCATCTGCTGCTTTGATATTTCTTGAAGGGAGGATCGGAGACAGACCTCCCAGTTTATCCCAGCCCCATGAACATTCACACTTCTCAAGCAGCAGTAGCAATTGCAAAGATGATGTGCCTGTGCTGTGGCTCCGCACAGCTGCAGGGTGCTGCAGAAGGGCTGGAGGCACTCCCACTGACAGCGATTGTTCGCCTGCAGCTGGATTATGCACATGGTTGCTTCCAATGTCCACAAAAGGTTGAAGAATGCAGAGAAAACAGCTCAGACAACTGTTTGTTTGTGTTAAAAAAAGAGACTCTCTCAGTGGAGAGCATCAACTCATGGCAAGTACGTGTCTTTGGGACTAGAATAAGTGGTGCCTCCAACAAAGGAGATGAAAGCTGGTATCTCCTGCCAGGCTGTGCCATGAAACCAGCTCATGCTTCTGTCTCACCACAAGTGACAGGATGGCCTCTCCCCGAGTTGAGTTCAACAGAATTAGGGTCTCAACCTCTTTGTGCATCTGTCAGTAGAGGGCAATGTCGTTACAAATAACTGACCTGCTCCAGGTCCCCACCCAGTAGAAGGCATAGACCTTACCTAGTATTTTATATTGCCATGTGTGACCTAACAGTGTATCCTGCTGTTATGTGCCGTGTTTAACATACCAGTAACACTATGTCATGCAGCTGATACTAGAATTAAGGTCTAGGATATTTGTTTATGAAGGCAGGTTCCCTTGCGATCACTGCTATTTGTGGCAGGGGGAAAGGAGGGGACACAGCACTGGAATGGGTTTCCAGTGGGCGTTTGTTTACTGTACTTTCTATGCACTGGTTTATCAGACCAGGGAATAAGTTATAGCTTCCCAGCCTGCCTGTCTGGTTACAAATTCCAGTCTGTTCCTCCAAGCTGAATATAGAGAGCAGCTGGCTGAAGCTAAATGAATAATACTGCCTCACAAAACAATAGTGCTTGGGCTCAACATGTTGCACAGACATCTATTTTGAGTTTGGATATTTAAAGACTAAGGAGGCATGACAGGCACATTTATGGGGCAGCAATTACCAGCAGCCTGCAGACTGTGCCTTGGATGTGAACAGATTAACACCTTCCTCTCTGCATGTGTCAAATACTCTAGTAAAGAGTTCACCTCCACAAAGAAAGTGTCTCTGAAGAGTTGACAAGTCCTTCCATTTCTTGTACACTCAGCATTTGCACACTGCAAAACCTAAAGTAGACATTTTCTGTTCTACAATCAATCCTGTCCAGAATAAAGTGATGAAATATCTAACAGGCCTTCATGGTTTATAATTTTCTAATTTCCAGGCAAACTTTTTTCTCTGGAAGAATGAAAGCACGGCAAATAATACCCTTAGTGCATAAGGTGCCTCAATACTTAACAGCAATTATTGTTCTTCAAATGGACAAGGGCAGTTATTTTTTGTTTTTCAAGGCAATAAGAGCTAGCATATAAACAGATATATAGGTTGCTTCTGCAGATACTTATATTTCTCTATTTCGTTAGCTTATTACAGCTACAAATTCCTGCATATACCTATATTCCAGAAGGAGACTGGATTCCTATTTTGGGCAGAACCTGCTAACTTCTCTCCATTTCAGACAAAGCTGAACACGTGCAGGAGAGCAGTTTGACTAACTTTGTGCCCTGAGCCTGAAAATATGTCCTGAAATGCATGGTTCTCAGGACACCATCATGACAATTTGAACTGCTCTCATGCAGGGCAGTGCTAGAGAGCTAAAATGTATTTGTTGCACAACCCAGTGTCATAAAACTGGATACAAGCAGTCATAGGAACTTGTCAGAGTTTTTACAAGCTCATGGTAGATTCAGGTGGTTGAAAGCTTCAAACTTTGACTATTCTCTTCAGCGGGAAGAAAATACTCTTGTATTTTTGTGTATTCTTGTACACAATTCTGACATCTCATCATGTAGTTCTGCATGTAGCAAGTAACTGGAACAGTGAAAACAGGCAGAGAACAGAAAATCCCAGTGAAAAATATAGTATGTCACACTTCTGACATTTATCTGAAGATAGCACATGATAAAAATGCTTTGGTCTCACCAATAATGTGCACATTGATGAAGCTGAGCATGTGATTAAATGCTTGCAATAGTAACAGTATTTAGCTGAGGCTTTTGGAAAGTTGAAAAAAGAAGTATATAATAATTCTGTAAGAAACAAAAAGATTTAAGTTCAGGTTGTGATTTCCAGAAAAAGTAGAACTAGCATTGCAGCAGAATTAAACATTCACAACTGTTTTCGTGTCATAAGGCTTACAGCAGATAATTAAGGAGCATATTCCCACAATCCAATACTGCACACCTGTTTACCTGGCTAATCTGTCTAAGGTCTGAGTAAAGACTGAAAGTCTTCTCTGGTGGTCAGATCAAAGAACCTAACCTGGAACTGTGTTCTGGAGCACAGGCTTGAGGACTCCACCTGTCCAGTTTAGGCTGGACAATGTTTTAGAGCCATAGACTAATTTAGGTAGGAAGGGACCTCTGGAGATCATCTTGCCAACCTGCCTCTCAGAAGAGAGTCAATTACAGGAAGTTGCTCAGGGTTTTGACAAGCTGGGTTTTGATTATCTACAAGGATGGACACTCTACAGCCTTCCACGGAAACCTGTTGCAGTGTCAGGACCTTCCCCTGCCCCCTCAATGAAAAAGGTTTTCCCCCTATCATCTAACTGGAATTTCCCATGTTCCAGCTGGTGTCTGTTGCTGTGCAGCACTGCAGAGACTGGCTCCATCTGCCCTTTTGGGGAACCCCCTCCTGAAGCCTTCCCTTCTCCATGCTGAACAAACCCAACTCTCAATCTCTACTCGTGCTTCATCTAGTCCAACCCCTTCACCATCTCTGTGGCCTCCCCTGGACTCATTCCAGTTTGCTGATGTACTGTAGAGTTCAAAAACAGACACAGTGCTCCAGATGTGCTTTCATATCCCTCAGCATACTGCCTCTTCTCATGTTCGTACAGCTCGCTGTGGAGCTGCCTTTGCTGCAAGGGCACACTGCTGCCTCACGTCCCACGTCTGGTCCACCAGGACTTCCAGCTCCTTTTTTGTCAAACTGCTGTCTGTCCACTTGAGTCCTCACCTGTCCTGCCGTGGAGTGTTGTTCCATCCCAACATCCCAAGCACAGGAGTTTGTGTTTGTTGAGTTTCATGAGGTTTTTCTCAGTTCTTTTCTCCAGCTTGTTAAGTTACCCCTGAACAGTGGCAGCTCTGCCCTCCGGAATACCAATTATCTACCACACCCCCCACCCCCCACCCCCCATTTCAGTACCATCTGCAAATAGCAGAGAATAGATACAGGAAATAATTAGTGGGACAAAGTGCATTCAAACCCTCTGAACAAGCCATGCTTGAGGTCTTCTCTACACAAGAGGTTATGGCAGCAGTCACGCACAACCCTCCTGGGTGTCAGCTGCAGGGACAGACACTCAGCACCCGGCAGTCCTGGGTCTGATGGTGCAAACTGTCCTGACACTTGCAGATGGTCTTTCTAGGTGCCTGTCATGTTTCAGATAGTCAGAAGTGTAGGACTGCAGTGACTGAATGTCTAGGGTATGTATTCTGCTCTATCCAGAGGACTTATTGTTGCAATAATGTAATATTAGGACAGTAAGCAGGAGACCAAATGTCATTATGTTTGTTATCAGTCCTTTTGCCATCGGCCTGAACTGCTGAATTTTTAACAACCAAAGGCATGGGAAGTAACTGAAAACCTCTAATTGAGCCGACAGTTTCCCCTGATTTCATCAATTCCCTATCTCACTTTTCATCCTGATTTTAGAGTGCTTTTGCTGGGACCAGCTCTGCTCTCTGCTGACAAGGTTGCAGCTGGTCCAAATCTGATGGGCTAAATGCTGTGTTCCTATCTCTAACAGTGTTTTACTGCTCTGGAAACTTTACCAGGGCCACGTCTCCAATTTGAATTTGATCTAATAAAAGTCACAGCATCTAGATGGTGAAGCAAACTGCACAGGGAACAAACACATCGAGTCCGGTCTCCGCTCACCACCGCTGCAACGCAGTGTGGTGCTGCGCGGTTCTTCACCACGGCCTCCTGCCCGGGTGGTTGGAAATGGCTCTTTGTGTCCAGTGGAAGATACCAAACCCCATTCTGTACCAGGGAGAGCCGTCAAGCAAGAACAAACCACTTCTCCTTACCTCATGCAAATGTTATTCAGCACAAAAGGTTAGGCTGTTTCCCAGGGATGTGATTACAAAGCCGAGGAGACACATTCGTGCTGCCTATTAATAAACATTCGGTTGGTTAGACAACCTTAAATCTCCTCTCTATATGCTGAGTTTTGGCAGCGCCGGCCACACAGTACTCTCAGCTTCTCCCTGCAGTGTGCACAGTGCTCTCTGACTTCACATTAAATAGATTCCCACCTGCTGCAAGACCCAAGGAATCACTTGGCATTGCTTGCTTATAAATAGCATACACCTAATCCAAGTGGTAAATTAAATTAGACACAAAATATTCACAGTCTACACCTGGTTCCCTGCTAATGGCAGCTAGCAGCTACATTAGTAAATGCTCTTTCTCCCTAGCAAACCTCTCCCCTCCGAGGCAGCTCTGGCAGAGCTGCTCACCCTGAGTGAGTGAGGCTGGGATGAGGGATGCACTCTGCCTCTGCCCCTCGCTAGTGCCAAGACTGCCATCCAAGGGGGCCACTCTTGAAGGTTGCTGCTGTTTTTTTCCTTTCAGATAGTTCCTAAGCTTGCTATTTTTATATCATGCAGAGGTCCTTTTGATTTCAAATATTAACAAAAGAGAAAAAAAGAGATTGCGTTTTCAGAGATGCTGAGAGAGTGTGTATTGGGTATTCCCAAGAACACAAGCCAGTATTTATTCAAAGTATCTAAGAGGTCATTACCTAAAAGCTTTCATTTTCTCAGTGACACACTGTATGCAGAGATTGATGACATGGCATTACGGTTTAAGTATTGTTGCATAACTGTTTCCATAGAATAACATGATAACAGGTGCTGTATTTTTAGCACCTGACTTTGGCCTAAAAGGCAACTTTCCCTGCTAGACTTCCAAGGAACTGCTGTAGGAGAAAACAGCTACTGCCATACAAGTGGTTCAATAAGCAGAGCCTGTACTGGAGCAAGTTACACCCAGCCCAAGCCACTGTGCCTGCCTTTACCGAGCTGGATGGTCTAGAAATTTGCAGGGCCATCCAAGCTGTTAGCAGGTTTGAACAGTGATCAGCCTGGGCCAAAGCCCAAACTGTCTCCCTGAAATAGGAAGAAATTTTTGAAACTTCTGAATAATTATTTTTTATATTTAAAAATTTGAAATACTATTTTATTTTAACATTGATTTATACTTATCAGAATCTAAGGAACAATAATTCAGAGAAAACCTTTATCTCTGGCCTAGGGAAAGTATTTGTGGATCCACTCTTTTGTAACAGTTTTGGCTGCCAGATAAAAAAATTTCCATTATTCATACAGCTCTATTCAGGTTCTCTCAGCCTACATGTCCCATATGGCAAGGTTTAGGCTTTGAGAAATAGCAAATATCAAATACTTGATGCAATTCTGGTGTGGGGGGAGGAGAGAAAGGCTAAGCAAATGTTTATAATTCAGGTTCTGTTTAACCCATGTTAAAAAAAAAAGCCTTTGAAAGCCACTGTGGAGGCAGCATTTAATGTGTTTAACTCAGGACTGTATCTCCTGGCAAGCTGGAACTGAGTGAGAGGCATTAAAAACAGCCTTCACGAGCTCTATAAAGCCCTTGTACAGTTCCTTTCTGCTGGTAGTTATGAGCCTTGCTCTTGGTGGTGTGAAAGCTGCACCAAAAACTGTATCCCTGTAAAGAGGACTTCTGACTTGATCACTTTGGAAATGATAAAATAGCAGTAACACTCAGGGCACCCAAGCAAATGATAGGCAGAGTTATGAATAACAAGTATAGAATATTAATCATTTGCAAATTGCCCATTATTTGCTGAACATTGTGTAAAAATAGAGACGCTGCCTATTCTGACAAGCATATGGACCTTGGTTTTTAACCAGTAGCATGCAGCCAGACTGCTGTGGCTGAAGGGCAAGCCACTGCTTTCATGTGCACTTTTCACCAGCAGACCTACACATTAAAAGCTGCTGCTTAAACAGCAGAGCCACCCAGTAGGAAGGATGAAAGGGAAAGCAGGATTTTGAAAACGGTCTTTCTATTCCCTGCTTTACCTCAGAGACTGTGGGCAAACCAAAGGCTCATGTTCCCCATCTTGCAAAGACTGGTGACAGCACTCTGCTACCCTGCAAGGGTGGTGAAGATATGTACATTTAAGACTGTGAGACTCTCTGACACTAAAAAGAGAGAAGCATCCTAGACAGATACAGAGTAGACAGGCTGCCCTGGAAAGCACTGAGTGAGGAATGTGGCTCAGTATTTGCAAATTATAGTTGACACTTTTTTTTAGGACTTAGTATTTTCTGGCAATGATAACACTCTCAAAGGAACAGACCCACAGTCTCTTACAAATCATGCACTAGAGCAGATGTCATATTTCTGATGCTTTGGTCCATTACATATATTTTTGGAACTCTAAAAACTCCTAAATCCTCCAAATCTAGATTGAATACTCTATCTGTGTTGTAACATAAATATGCATAGCTGAAACCCTCGTTATGACTGTCAATACTAACTAGAGAACCCTAATGTGCTTAAATTTAAGCCCACTTAATTTGCAGAAAACTATTCAGGTGCTGTCAATCAAGATGGGAATTTGAAGAATATTTAAGCTGTTGATTAAGTACTTAACATTACAGGTTAATGCAAAATTGTCTGTCCTACTTTTCTTGTGGTTATATGGTGACCTGTATAAATATTGGAGTTCTGTCTCATTTTTTCCACTACAACCAGATCCATGTCACCCCAAACAATCTAGGACTAGAGGAGGTGCAAATGTGTGTTTCCATGTCAGGCTACCCACTAGCAACTCCCTTGTGCTGCTCATTTGCTCTCACCAATTAGATGCAGATGTTTGCTAGTCATGCGTGTGAGACCCAAATAAGGCAGGAGGAAGAAGTAAAAAGTCCACCGAGCTGTTCCTCTTTCCAGACCTGTAGTGAGGTCTCCTTGCATGGGAAGGGAGGCGGATGGTGCCAGCAAAGGCACGAATGGGAACAGGCATGCTCTTCCGAGAGCCTGGGTTTTATTAGAGCTCCAAAGTACAATGAGTCAAGGTGAAACTAGCAACACTAGATCTCTCTATGCCCAAAACAGCTTCCATCTGAGAAAATCCTGACCCTGTCATCATTTTGCACATGAAAGCGGGAAGGTGAAACTCTCTCCCCTCTAGAGGCTGGGGATTTGTGTGCAGGACAGAGGGTCAACATCACAGAGCAGAACAGAACGTTTGCACTGCCAGTGTGCAAAGCCAGAGCTTTCATGGTGAGGCTTTGATTTCTTTTTTCTTGAAGTCACAGACTCTGCAACAAGGGTTGTTTTCAGTATAAAACAAACAAAAATACACACAAAAACTCCCCACCAACTTTCTAATCCTTCTTCTTAAAGAGAAATGCCATAAAAGATGACCAAATGTGATGTAACAGACTTAAAATTCAGAAGGTCTTCCATCCTTGTTGTGGGCTATTGCAAAATCTTGTGATTTTAGACAGATGGGCACACTGAATGTTGAGGCTGCCAGTGTTACTTTGTCGAGCACCACATAGGCCAGGGAGATTCTGTACTTCTGGATTTAGAGGTGGAACTGGCCCAGACAACAAAGCAGAACTAAAATAAACCTCTTACTATGAATAATATATGGCCCCTGATACTCCAGGAGACTAGATTTGTTTCTCCAGCCACTGTTGTAGTGGTATTGTGCTACAAAGCTCTTATGCAGGTGCGTTTCTTTCTTGTGAACCTCATTTAGGGAAGAGGAAGCTGAAGACCTTAGATGCCCTCTGTCCTCACAGGTCTCACTTGATGTGTTTGAGGCCAGGAACAGTTCAAGTTTACCTCCCCCTGATGTTTTTTCAAGAGCTGAAAAAGTCCAGTGTGGGGTTGGAAACTCATTAACTGGTTGGAGCAGAGATCACCCAGTAGCAATGTCCTTCACCTCCACATACGGTTGCAGAAGCCACCTCATCTCCTTCAGCTACTGGCATGCCATCCCCATAGCTGCTGCAATTACTTACTCTTCTATGTGACACCAGGGAAGAGCATCATTGATTTCTTGCTTGTTTTAATGGAGTTCAGCAGCTGGAAGGGAGATAGAACAAATGCTGCATCATCAGCCAGTTCCCACAGATAAGTACCAAGTGGTCCTCAAACCGTAACTGGGAAAGTGGTTGATAAAGATGACATGTACTGACATATGCATGGACTCAATGTGATGAACGAGTTCCTGCTACTGTTCAAGGATTACGATTTTTGGAGTTAGCCACACAAAGATATGTATTTACTGAATCAACTCTGCAGTTAAGGAAATCAGATTACCACCTGCCTATTTGACTACTGGACTGTAAGGATGCAGTGGTCTGTTAAAATAATATATTCTTACAACGTGATACACATGTTTGTAAATGGCTAAAAATCTAGGTCTTGTAACAATGACACATGGAGTATGTGCCTTTGGGTTGATTTAGTCATAAATGTACATGTGAACTGAACCAATATGTTGTTTAGGTCAGTGTTAAAGAAAAATGCTCGTGACTTATTTCTAAGTGTTTATTCTAGTATGTGTTCACTTCCCTGGGAGTTGCTTTTTTAACTGTATTTCCAGGGTAGTCAGGATGTTGGTAAATATTCATTGGCAAAAACCTCCCCACATGACTGGAATCCACTCCCAGCAGGCATTAAATTGGAACAGAGGAACAAAGAATATGCCAGACTTGATCAGACCACTGGTCTGTCAAGCCTGGTACCCTGCCTCTGGCAGTGGCCCATTCTTTACGCTTCAGAAAAAAGCAAAAAATAATTAAATAATAATAATAATAATAATAATAATAATAATAATAATAATAATAATGCACCTGTCTGGAAATGCATCCCAGATAGTTCACTCAGACTTACTACCTCATCTTAAGTAGCTGAGACTGGAGTTACAGAGAATAAAATAACTTTATACGGTATTACAGGGAATGATTGTATTCACTTAATTTTTGCTGCCCTTTATTGATCATCTAATTAGGAGAGACCTTACTTTAATATTTATGCAGCTCTGAGTTTCCCTGTCACTGTTGAAAATGAGCTGTGGCTTCTCAGGCATAATTCTGGTGGGTAAGTGTCTCAGAAATCAATCAGATTTAACTCTGACAGTTTGACACAAAAAAAGTGCCTTTCACTTTCAGCTCGACAGCCCAAGTCCAGAAGAGCTGATCAGTGCCCTGAAGTCAGCTCCTCCGGTGGCCCTTGCAGAAATTGTTTGATTCCAACAACGAGGTTATGTGTTTATAATTGTAGTTTATCCAAGGCTTCTCTATGCCATCCTGCTCAGGACCCCTGTGGTGGCCCATGCACAAGCCTGTCTTTGCACTGACACTCTCTGCCCTCAAAGACTTTACTGTCCAGAAGAGAAATTGTGGCAAGTGAATGAGACTGGTAAGCCAGTAGGGAAGATGGAAGGTGGACTATTATATTCATCGGGAGAAAATGGACAGGTTTCTCCCACATTGGTACAATGACAGATCTGATCTGCTCATTGAGTATGGGGTTTTGTTGGCAGTGTCAGCAGAAAAGCTGAGGTTTTGTTGACATGGCAACTGAGTGATGCTCAGTCCAGATGTATTGCCCTCTGGAGCAGGCCTGAGGCATGTTGATGAAGAAGGTGTTCAGCACCCAGGCTTGTGTAGCAAAGAACCATAGAGGCCTCCAATGCCGTGTTCTTCATGGGCAGCACATGAATAATACAAGTATGCCTGTGGTGGTGAACATGTGCAGGTCAAGTCTCTTCAAGTCTGTGAGCAAGCAGAGAACCTCTGTTTGCAGGTGAAGAAAAAGTGTCTTTAGACGTACGTTCTTCAGATTTTGAATCCTCCTGCCTCAGGCCAGTCTCAAGCACTTCAGCTGAGAAACCTTTGATCCCCACTGCACTATATTACACAAGGGATATGTGACATGAAGTCCTTGGTTTTAACCCTAATAAATTGTAACCACATATGTTGTGTGGCAGTGCTGTGTGCAACTAGCACATGTGAGAAGTGATGCTCACAGAAGACAGCAAATGCCACTGGCAATAAATAACTGATTGCTGAGGAGGGTGGGCACGGTAAAAGGGACCGGTGCTTTGACCTTAAAAGCTGTTCTGAGCACGTCCAGTCTGTATGAAAAACCCAGTCAAGAATGGACATCTGTGTTTTCGGTCTGTTAACTTGTATTTGACAGCTTGGCTTTTGGCAGCCTGAAAAGATTAAAAAAACCAAATGCAGCCCAGACGGGGCTCTCTCACTAACACAGATAGCTGTGAGGGGATTAGCAATGGAAGGGAGGCTGAGACGCCGGGCACAGCGGTAGCAGTGGACCCAAAGCTCTGCAAACAGCCCGGTGCTCACTTTTCCTCAGCTGGTAGCCATTTCTTTGAGGATTTGAGCTGCCTGGCCGCTGGGTGAGGGTTTGCAAAGTGCCTGTGTGGAAAACATTTCCATCTGTGTTTCTGCATGCAGCTGCTGGAGGAGAGGAGCATGGCCTAGGAGTCCGGCAACGCTCTGCACATCCCATCTCCCCTGGGCATGCCCAGGCTGAGTGGCGTCGTTGCTGGTTTCAAGCTCTTCCCAGATCTTTTAGAGCTGGTAGAGTTCTTCCTCTGCCTCTAGGGACCATCCACTTGCTGAAGATAGTTAAAAAGAGGAGCTCACAGAGCTGACCGCCATGAGGGATAAAACTGGATGAGAAGAAAAAATATTGAGCCTCCAATGAGTAACATAAATATCTGGATGTGTACCCACGGTCTTATTTCTTGGTAAAATTGCTTTGTTCCATTGCCTTAATAAAATAATTAAGATTTTTGCCTGATTGAGCCCGTATCAGGACAGCAGATTTAGGGAAAGACACTTGTAAACTTTTTGCTGCTACAAGGCTAAATGTCAAGAGAGATAGATGCATGCAATACTCACGCCAAGACATTTATTAACCCTTGCCACTGTTAGGACTGTGTCAGTCCAAAATACCTCATCACACTGTATCATCTAATGATGATATGCTGATGACAACGATATGATAATGACAAAAGGCTTTGCAGGCATTCTCCTTTCCCCAACATCAAGAACCAAGAAGCTGAGACCACTATGGTGA
This sequence comes from Athene noctua, assembly GCF_965140245.1. Lineage (NCBI taxonomy): Eukaryota > Metazoa > Chordata > Aves > Strigiformes > Strigidae > Athene > Athene noctua. The sequence goes on from NC_134038.1 coordinate 119,200,857, forward strand.
TTGTGGAAATGCATATATCCTGGTAAAGAGGCTCTTTTGTGCTGTGAGGTCGGCACTCAGAATACTGCCAAATGTAATTCTGAAATATGTTGATTTGGTGGAGGGGGCAACTCTTGTAACACCCAGCAGTGTTATCTTCTGCCGGTGTGATGATAGCAGGAACAGGCTGGAAGGCAAGTATCTGCAGGCTGCGCTGCCCCAGAAACTCACCCTGTAGCTGAATGGCAGCACTAGTTGAGCTGAACCATCCCATCTCAGGGTCATTTAGCAATAACACCTGACAGAGAGGGCATTTCTAACATGCTAACATGTGACTGCAGGTGTTTAGAGGCTGAAAAATATTCCAGTCAGTACAGAGCAATAGGAAATGCTGACCAAGACTGGTTATTGCAAGTCAAGCATTTGTTTAAAGTTGTGGCTGGTAAGAAGGCAGGATTACATTCCCAGTATCTGTAATGCTTAGAATGAAGTAAGAAATAGAAAAGCACCATAAAAGACCAGTTCTAGTCTCCAGCAAGGACAGAAACACTGAACATTTGGAATCAGTTTTGATTACTCCTCTAGAACAGCATGCACAGCCCTTATGGAGTGTCCAAGCTGCCATGTGGCTTGTTCGGGGGAGTCGTGAGTGTCTGAGCAGACATATGGTGAGGTGAAGAACCAGCCGGTGCAGGTTGAGGCAGACGCTGCCAACTCACTTTCTGCCACTGCTGGGCAATTAGGCACATCAGGAACTCAGTGATTTTGTTTTTGGTTTTTTTTTTTTTTTTTTTTTTTCTCTCTCTCCATGTTTGTAAGTGAAAAGACATAAAATGTCTGTAGGGCTCACGCACATTTCCCCTGCCATTGTCCTCATCTGTGTCCCCCGCTAGCAGTCACCAAAAAATAAGACAAAAATAACACTGTTTGAGCTGAATGTATCTCTGTGCAGAGGGATCATGTAATGCCCTCTGCAGTATTCAAGCCTTGCCTTGGGTCTGCATATGGCTTATGGGTGAAGCAGCCGCACAAAGAGGGCTGTTGTACTGAACAAGTTCCTTCAGCACAATAAAAGTCTCTGCTGTAAGAATAAAGCTCCTTTGTGCAGGGAGTGGAGCATTTCCAGTGTGTGGCGGTGGAAGGAACACCCCTAGAGACTGGGCAGCATCAGGCATTTGCCATGGTCCTTTCCCAGCACGAGGCGTCTTTCTCTGATGCTGCCTTCTTGCAGCGAAACGCATAGCGGCATTGATCTCAGAGAAACGAGCTACTGAAAGAGGCCTGCTCCTGCACCTGCCTCTCCCCCCAGGTTGAGTGAGGCCCGTGGTAGTCACACTGCTGCAGGAGGGAGCTTGGAGGGTGCAGAGCTGAGACCTTGCTGCTGCATGGTTGTCTCTGACAGAGAAAGGGCAAGAGGGCTGGGAACAGCTACTGTTGAGTATCCAGGCCATCCTGGGACCTTCTAGCAAGGATGCCAGACATGGCTGGGGCACCAGGAGCTTGTACCCCCTTCTTCTGAGCCCTGCAGGGCCATGGTTGCAATGCACATGCCAGCTGGAGAGCTAGAAAGCCCCAGACAAGTGCTTACACCCTATGCAGAGATGCTTGTGCTTAAACGCTCTTCTGACATTAGTCCAGATCCGGCTTGTGAGATGAGGGAGCCCCTGCTGCAAGTCCTTCCCAAATGAAAAGCACTCTGTAAAGGCAGGAGTACTTGTGAGGGCTGTGCTCAAAACCACATCTAAAAACAGACCATGTCAACAGAATATCAAACCAGACGTTGTCTACCTCTAAAACCACATGCAAGGCCTGACTTCTTTAAGCTGAATCTGCCAAACATGCATGGCAAAATGGCTGGTGTGACCACGTTTCCTGTTGTCCCCAGGCCTGGGGCGCTGCGGAGCCATGAAGCAGAACATTCATCCCCAGCAGCGCTGGCCAGGGGACGGACCAGCCTCAGGCACCTCAGTACAAACGCTCCCATCACTACCATTGCTCCCCAGCACCACGGCTGCTCGCCGGCAGGAAAGTGGTCATGGCACAGGTTGTCCAAGTGCTCAAATGCTGAGCTGGGAAGTGCAGCAAGACCTGATTCCATCTGTTGTTGACAGCGCAGGGCATTTTGTTGGCTCATAAGGTGGGAGGTTGACAGAAGTGGTGCCAAATGAGCATGGTCTGCAGAGAAGCAGGAGCTGTTGGGTGGCAGCAGCCTCTGTGGACACCTTGGCATCTTGCTGAGCAGCGCAGAAAACATTTTTGTCTGGGTCTAGTTACAGCAGGATCTGTGGTGGGTAAGAGGACCTTTCACGGGGGCTCGAGAGATGCAAGCAGAGGCTGCAGGGAGAAGGAAACATTTCTGGATTTCAGGTTTCTCCTTGGTTTAGGGAAGAGATACTGATGGTGGGAAAGCCAGGCTGAAGAGAGCTCTTGACCTGCTGTGATTGCTCCTGTTGACACAACATGAGACACAGCCCAGTCTCCTCTCCTAGGCCAAGGCAAAGGCTGCCGTCTCCCAGGTACCTTCGATGGCGACTGCCAGGGCTTTGTCTGTGAGCAGCGGCTGCTCCACACCGCTGGAATGCCTGGGGAATTTCTGCCTTAAAACTCACCCTGGCTCCAGAGCAATCAAGTGCCTGGACGAGAGGAACCAATTAGAGGGACCCATGGAGAGAGGGAGAGGCTGCAACGCTATTCACTCGCTGTCACTTCAAAAAGGTTTTCTTTTCTGTATGCTTAATATGCAAATATTTAATGGGGTGTATTAGAGCATAACAGCCATAACTTGAGACCTTTCAGTCAAGATTAAACAGGTGCTGAGTCTTTCTTTTCAAGGCCCAGCACAGCTGCAAGCCTGCCCTCCCCAGTACGTGATTATGGGATGCTGCTGGGGCATTTTCCACATCCCTCCCCCACGATGCCTCACCCGCTCCCGCAAAGCCCCTTTTTTTTGTCTTTCTGTGAGAGACTGTCCTCGCCGTTCAAAAGGAGCAGGAAAAAAGAATTGTGATTTATTAGCTCTGGCACAGAGGGCAAGGTTTTGACCTCAGGTGTGAATCTGAGAAAAATACTATTTTCCTGACAGCCAGCCCTCTCAGAGTGAATTAAAACTGCTATTGTGAGGAAATGGATTAAAGCCGTTTTGGCTTTTATGACAGTATCAAGGTGGTTACTTTACAGAGCATCTAGGATGTAGACTTGCCCCAAAGTGCTTTATAACCATCGGTTTAAAGGGAGAGAATTTGCCTTCAGATATGAAGCATTGGGTGTATTTTATGAAACATTAATGACTGCTTTTGTAGATGTAAATTTGGGGGTATGCTCCTGCATCTCTCTATGCTGTCCTGCAGCTGCAACTTGAGCTCTTCTGCTGTTAGTGAGGATCATAATCCAGCAGCGCAGTTTTGCTGGAGGAGCTTTACATCATCTTCTAATGTAAACAATATTGTAAGAGAGCCTGACAGCCCCACAGGATTTTCATTGAGCGATGATTGATGTGGAAAGGGATGGAACTGCAGTGATTCTGCATCAGTCACAGCTCTCGTTTGGCTCTAAAACTGACCCTGTTAGCACAGTCTGACTTGGATCATTTGTCTCAGAAGTACCAAGGGATTTTAAAACAGCTGTGGATTCAACCATTTCAAATGGGAACATATTTTTGGTTTGTGGTAAGAACAACATAAACCGTATGTGTTTCAGAACTCGGGCCTCAGCATTCCTGGCTTGTTTTGTCAGCGCGTCTTTGCTCTCCTCGGCAGCGTTTGCACACACGGCTCCACAGCAGCTTTTTTTTTTTGGTTTTGTTTTTCCACTTCAGGTCTTCCTCCCTTCTTTTTTTCCTCCCATCCCCAAAGAAAGAGAGAAAGAAAGAAAATGCATCACCTTTGCTTTTTACAGCTAGGTAAGGTTTAAGCTGTGCGAATGCTTAAACAAAGGAAATATTTGTTTTTCAGCCTTTGATGTATCCCCCATCTGATGTGTTTTCTCCAAAATGCTGTTGATCGTACAAATGCCCACTGGTAAAAGCAAATACCAGACATCATGGCAAAGCCCTGTGCAGTAATTGCGTGCTGCCAGCCCTCTCTCTGTGTCCAGATGGGTATCCCATTTCACTAATGCAAAATTACTCTGATTTTCTGATCCTCTCCCCAGCCCTTTCCGTCACTCCTCCCCTTCTCCTTCGGCAGGTTCCTTCCCCACTGACATCTGTTCCAAGGAATGATGAACTAAGCTTTGAAGCAATTACCACCGTTTGCATTTCCCGGACCAGCTTGCAGTGTGTGTATTGAAAACACCAGCACTAAAAGTCAACAGGGTGTAAAAGGTAACAGAGTCTCCCATCTCAAAGCTAATGATGTTTTGCCATGTGAACAAGAGCTGTGGATCTTAATTTGCTGGCTCCTTTCTCATTTATACAATTTTCAGCCATTGCTTAATGAAGCCCGCCTGGTTCCCATGATGTGATATTATATTATCACAACGCTCATGTTAAGGGCCTTATATTTCACCCCAAGCACCTGTGGCTGCTCAGCAAGGAGGAAAGCTCTAATGTGCCAACTTGGATTCAGATTTTGCAACAGGAAAAGCCTGATTTTGGAAATGCCTCTCTGCCTTCCTTGCGACCAAGCGCAGCAGGGGCTGGGGAGCCGACAGGCTGCTTGGGGTGCCTGCTGTCTGAGGCAGGCTCTGTGCTACAGCCAGCGGCTGGGGATTAATATCACAGAGAGAGTGAGCGCCGAGTTATTTCCGCAATCTGTTCACATAATGGATGTGAATGTCAAGATGCCGCCATCTGAAGTATGAGCACCTTGGAACAAAACAAAAAATTACTGGCGGTGTCAGCTTTCAGGAATGCTTTTCAGAGGTGGTGGAAAGCTGCACACGCAGTGCTGACTTTCTCCAGCATCTTCCTTTCTGTCTAAAAGGTGACCTCAGGCCCTCTCCTCTTCCTCCACAGGCAGTCATGAACAAATCTCTTATAAACTAAACCCTGAACACACTTATTACAGCCTTTTCAGCAGGCCATTTCTTGGGGAGGTGCTCAGTGTGGATTTGTGGCTCCAGTGTGTGTGGACTCTGCCAAAGGGCTGTGAACAGATCAGAGCACCTACAAACCCCGTCTCAGGTTTTATCCCCCGCTTTGCTGCAGACTGCCGGGAGCTCGTGTCAGACATGAGACATGGGCTGATTTGGCAGTGTCCTGTGTACAAGCACCTCCTCTGGATCTGGAGCTCCAGGACCAAACTGAAGCTGGAGCAGGGTTTAGTGCTAACCAGGAGATGGCTGTAATCACCCTGATACTGAGCTGAACCTCTCTGTGCTCAGGAGCTTCCTGGCTGGAGGTTTAAGTACTGTCCACATCATCACCATCACCGCAGTTGGTCAGAATAACTTGCTCTGACTGTGAGTTCTGATTACGCTGGAGAGCCATCTACTCTCCAGCTGTTAAAATACTTCCCTCTCAATCTGGGGACACAAGCAGAGAAAGTTGCATTGATCACACCTCAGCCTTGGATGTCTAGCGAATCTCAGCCCCCAGGGCTATAGCACTGCTATATGGCATTAATGGGAAATTTGAACATGTATTTTCCCTAGAAAAATGCTACTGGCTTTGCAGCGGGTCAGCGTGTGAGAGAGTCCTGCTCCCCATTGGGAAACACCCTGACCAAACCCTGTAAGAGCTTTGTAACAGGGCCATGGAGGACTGATAGGGAGCTTTCCCAGGAGTTCCTATATCTGGTGCCTAAACTGCACAGTGACTGATGCTTGGAAATGATATAGCCTGGCCGTTACATCAAAAAACCTGTGAAAATAATAGTTTTCACACAAATAGGCATTCCCACCCAAAAGTGCCACCCAAAGATTTTGTTGGTAGAGAACCCTCAAAGCCCAGATATCACTCCTTCCCTGCCCCAAATCAACTGCAAGGAGATCACTGATACCAAAAATATTAGATGCAGAATCAGTATTAGATCCTTGGATCAGACCCTGCCCATGGCCTGTCAGGATACTTCAAGGGCTGAACAGTATTTCCAGTCTCCCGTCCCATGTTACCAACTTTCCCATCATAGAATCACAGAATCACAGAATCGTCTAGCTTGGAAAAGACCTTGAAGATCATCTAGACCAACCATTAACCTAACACTGACTGTTCTGAATGTTATGAAGTTTCATTTCTAGGAGAATGGGAGTACCCTGACATTCAGACCTGATTACCTGATTTGAATTTATATTAGTCCATCAAGGTAATAACAAGATCTGGGATCACAATCTGCTGGAATAATTTAGTAAGCCATGCGAGGTCACTATTGCTTTTTACAAATACGGCTTAGACGTAATTTACCTGGCAGTAACTTGACCTGGAAGAGAGAAGTTTATCTTCTTGGCATGCTGTGTCTGGGTAGCTCGACAATCTCTACATAAATTTGAGATCTTTCATTCTCCAGCTGGTTGCTATTACTTATAATCTCTTAATACAAAAAGTATTTCTTTCAGAGGCCCCTTTCCTACCTTTCTTTTTTTTTACAGAAAGGATCTGTTGCATGTTGTTTTGTCTTAGGATCTCAGCCCCACACCCTTGCAGCCATTATAATTTGGTCATTGCACCAAAAGGTTTTGTTACGTTTTAGGTCCCTCTTCACTTCTAAATGTTACACTATGTTATAACATTTGATTTTCAGGAAACAATGATTAAGGACCCATGTTGAAAACTTTTCCTTGTGGACGTATCTCACAGCAATGGTTAGAATCCCTTTGTGGGGAAATTACAAGCAGAACAGGGGAATTACAGGATTACAGTAGAAGTGGGGAAAAATTGATGCAGGGATTCCTGATTCTGACCTCTTTCAGGGTAGTTATGGTGCAGCTCTTACATCTCCTGCTCCATCCCTCTTTGGCTGTTTGAGACTGGCAGTAGGTCGCTGCATGCCCATGCTGTACAATGCACTGCCCTTCTCTGTGCCTTGGGACACCCTCCCTACCCCTTGTCCCCTTCCTTGGTGCCAGCAGGGACTAAGTGGCTCCTCACCACTGCCTCAGCCGCCTGCCAGCTGCTTCCTTCTGATGTCTGTGGTGCTGCCTCTTCTCCCACACCTACTGCTGCTGTTAGCTGAAGCACCAGGGGATTTCTGCTGCCCTTTGAACCTCTCTGGCTGCTGGAGCATGAAACACCCCCTCAGCGTTTCCATGTTCTAGAAAGGGTGATTTCACTTCCCTTTGGGTTTTTGGTTTTTTATCCCCAGGAGGGCAGCCCACTGCAGGCTCCACTTCCTGCTCCTTTACCAGAAGGAGCCAGCACCAGAGAGCGTCCCCGTCCTCTTGACCAAGCGCTGTGCGGCCCTCACCATCGTGAGGGGAGTGAGGGAGAAACCAAGCCCAGCTGGAAGCGGGTTGTACCTCCGGTGTCTGCCCATTGCTGGCAAGACCCAGTGTGAGCTGACTGACATGTCCTTGCTGTCTTGGTCACCGATGGTCCCACGAGCATGTGGTAGCTGCTCCTGTCTATGCACTGGGGCTTCCCTGGGGGAATCCTGGAGGCATGACCCACAGCCAGGGTGCGTTCAGGGTGAGTCCCGAGGGACTGGGTTGCTGGGAAATACTGTGGGGTCAGCCTGCCCTGCTGCACAGACACAGCCCCTGAGAGCTGGAAGGCAGCAGAGCCTTGGTGTCTGGGCTCAGCTTCACTGCCAGGATAGAGGGTCCAGAATCAGCACCGGGCTTAGAGGATGGGCACCAAAATGCAGTCATCCTAGAAGGCAAGAAGCAGCTCTCTGGAAATGCTACTGTTCGTTTGGCAGAACATGTTTACCTTCAATAAAATATTTTGCAATGCAATCCTCTTTTACAGTTTTATATAGCCATTATAGTTGTTGTTGTGGTCTATGCAGTTTCTCTCAACAATATTTTATCTTTTGTGTTATTGTTATCTGGACCCAAATCATTACCAATATCTCCTTCCCATTATCATTGTACATCATTTTAGCAATGTGACAAACAGTGGCAGCTTCAGAAATGCCAATTTTAAAGAGTGACTAAACCCTCACCCACACTTTTAAATTGGGACAGATGAGAAAGAGCTTTTATGTAAGATGATGCACAGCATTACGGCTATCCCCATCAGGTTGGTCTTTTTTTTTTTTTTTTTTCCTCCTCCCTTGCCTCAAGACATTGCAATTTTAGCTTGTATTTGCTTTTTTTCCAGCTCATGACTCCACTTCTGACTGGAAGTCACAGCCTTCAAGCAGGGCTCTGCTGATGTCTGTAACATTAGCACAGGGCTGTCAGGGAGCAGACGGCATGTGATCAGGAGAGGCTAAACCGGGACACTGTGATTCAGATAACTGGCTTCCCTATTTCTGGCTCTGCTTTGAGGTCCAGGTTCTGCTGCTCCTTGTCTCGGAGGTGGGGGGTCCAGGGTCACAGCATCCCACCATGGCCAGCAACCAGTGTTTAGGACTGTGTAGGAGAAGCACATGCATGAAGCAGGGAATCGTCTATGGAAGAGGTACCAGCAAGGGGACTAGGCTGGAAACACCCCAAGGAACAAACATTTTTACTAGTCCTGTTGCAGAATTTCCTGCTTCTCTGGCAGTTAGAAGTGCTTGGCCCCGTGTGAGGGAGCTGTTCTGTCCCCTCTGGCTCCTCTCCCACTGCTTTTTCTTTTGCTGTGAGTTTTTCAGCAACTGTCCCAGCAGACTGTCATCTGTAGCTCTTTCTCTTATCGCTTAGACAAGTGCCTGTGATGGATGGGAGGTGGAAGAGGTACTCCTGGGGAATTTATCCATCAACCTTTGAACTATGCC